>NC_048222.1:57297413-58033238 GCF_002007445.2 Ailuropoda melanoleuca
TTGTTTTAAGTCAGTTATTGATTACTCCGGATGTAAATTTTTTAAATAAACTGTGGGATATATGGTCACTAAATTCCTAGACTAGTCCATTAATATGCATTTTAACTTGTAAAATTGGCTGAAATATGCTGCATGAAGGAAGTACAGACAATGCTGATATCCTGGCAATTAAAACAGTTGCCTCTGGAAAAGCGCCAGCTGCTTCCGCTGGGAGACGCAGGAGGCTGTGCGGTGTGCGAGGCCGCTCTGGAGAAGACCTCCGGGCTGTGCTCCGCAGCAGCAGCCGCCCTGGTTGCCAGCCTCATAAACGACGAGGGAGAGAGACTTCTCCAGCTCCTTGCGAAGGACCTGGAAGTGAGAGGGGAGGAAGGAGAATTAGCAGATTTGTGTGGATATTAGAAAGATGTGGCTAAAGGTAGAATAACAGAACCGGATGTGGGAAGACAGAACTGGATGGGACGGGGTGACCAAAAGCAACTGATGTTTCTTCCAAGGATGTGAAAATGAGATGGTGGAAAAGACTCGCTTCTCGAGACCAGGAAGGGCAGGCAAAATTGCATTTCAGAGGAAACAGGAAAGAATTAGGATAGATAACAGCTGTTGGTATAAAATGATTGTTTGGCAATTGAAGGCTAAGAACTCATTTGGTATTGGCACCCCACCAAGCACTAAGGAGATCGATGGGTCACAATGTGGAAGGACAGCGGCTTTAGTGCTCACCAGTGCACAGCGACCAGATCTTTCTCCCTGGGGTGGAGCTGTGATTAAGGGTCTCTCTTCCTTATCAGGCTGCAAAAACCCAACCCTGGGGATCCACCCCAGAGCCCTAGTGCTTCCCTCACCAAAGGAAGTCTGGTCCCATTTCCCCAGTATTATGCAGTTTGAGATTTTTCAGGATTAACTCTAAATACAGCAAAAAGAATGGAAGGAAACCTTCCTCCTTATTTTGGACATGCACTGTTAGGAAAAAAAAAAAAGGGATTTTCTTGTTAAGAGAGTCTACTGCTATGAGCCAGTTATGAGATGTCAGCAGCAGACAGGCTTGATGGCACGAGGTAGAGCAAGGAGCTGAATGCGTCTGGATGAGATAGGTGTCCATGGACCCAGAGGGGAAAACTATGCATTTAGAAAACCAATTAAAGTGTTCCCCTGGCCTGATTAGTTATTATACTGTCATCCATCGCAGCTATTCATTTGCCTTTCAGTATAATTACCATTACCTATGAAATGTATCGTGTCGTCCCTTTGGTTTAATTTCTTAGGTGCGTGAGATAGTAACAGTTTATTAGTATTTATAGTGAGGTCACCCCTATATATTGATGTTGCCCATTTTATAATGTCTTTCTTATTTTAACCTTTTGTTAAATTAACAGATATTGATGAATGCAAGGTTATTCATGACGTTTGTCGAAATGGGGAGTGTGTCAATGACAGAGGATCCTACCATTGCCTGTGTAAAAATGGCTATACTCCAGATATAACTGGAACTTCCTGTGTAGGTAAGTGCTCTGTTTTTGATGTTCCCGTTTATTCTGAGTGGAAATTGTACATTATGGGAAAAAATAAAGAATCCTCAAATTGAGCTTCTAAAAAGTTTCTGTAATTTCATAGGAAAACATAAGACAATGATCAAAGACTACACAGAGTATACCTTTTCATTCCTCAAAGCTAAAGATCTTTGTTAGACCCTGTGGGTACTGAGCATCATTTCAGATGGACAGTTACACGGTATCTTTTTGATCATAGATCTGAATGAGTGCAACCAGGCCCCCAAACCCTGCAATTTTATCTGCAAAAACACAGAAGGGAGTTTCCAGTGTTCCTGCCCGAAAGGCTACATTCTGCAGGAGGATGGAAGGAGCTGTAAAGGTAAAGTAGAATTTGCCCACACCCACTCACCTGCCTCCTGGGCACGTTGTTGCTTTCCCTGTGCATTTGAGGAACCCATATGCAAGCTCACCACAGACAGGAGGTGCTTCCCTGGGGTTAGTGCCTCCCTGGGATCTCCCTGTCACCCACCTCGTATGGTGGATGGATAGATGGAGGCTGAGGCCAGGGAGATTGCAGGGGAAGGGGAGGGGCAGTGACAGCAGCAGCCATCCACACTGCCTGTCCCTTTGGCATCCATGGGGGCTTCTCTTGAGGGTCTCAGAGACTGTGGGGCCAGTGTCTAAGGCTCAGGTGGGACAGATTCCTAATTGATTACTTCTTTTCTGCTTTCTATTTATTCTATTGATGTAGTCAATCTATTCAGTAACTATAAAGCCCAGGTCTCTGGCATTGTCCTGCCTCAGATTAATTGGTGCCTAGAAGACACTGTGCCTAATTAAGTAAACACTTTGTCTAGGTTTTTGTTCTGCTAAAGAGTGCCATTCCTGCCCTCCATGACCTTATTTGAGCCATAAATAGCCCAGAGAATTAAGAAACCGAACTCTGTGTAGAAATCCCTCCTCAACCAGAAGTTATCCTTTGCAAAATTCTGTTGGTGTAAATTTACTCCTAAAAACATCTTCCTCAATAGTAGGAACTTCACATATTGAGTGAATAGCACAAGTAAATCAAACTTAAGGGTAATTTTTAAAAGGGAGAAGGAAAGGTAGACCAGATGGCAGAAGAAGAGTTAGAGCATTTCTACCATGAAGCCTTGACAGAGAAAAAGGAAAGTAAAGGAAGTTAAATACTGGGATGGAGTGTAAGTGGAGAGCAGAGGGAAGTAGGACCCTCAACCCTGTGTCTGCTGGAAGGAGAGAGTTAAGAGACTTGTAACATAGGATGACAGAATGAACGATGCCTGAGGTTTCCCTATGCAGCTCAAATCCTATATAATCCTATAATTTGGGGAGAGGAAGTTGAGAGACCTATTTAAAAATTCTGACTATCTATCTTAATAAAAGAGTCGTCTACAGCTTTGTTCTCCTCAAACATAGAACTTATTCTCCATTTGTGGCTCACAGTGGGCTCTGGGCAGTGTGAGGCTATAACTCAGAGCCATAAACTTATTCCTGTAAATAGAGAACCAAACTAAAGAGAAAATCTCTCTTGGTGTGTATATTATCTGCACCAAGCAAAACAAATTTACAGCATTTTTCCAGCCTGTGGGGGCAGAAAATCCTCAAAAATGTCTAGCAATAAGAGATGAAAAATGGAAATTAAATGCATAGTGGTAACAATTTGTTTTCATAACGTATCAAATGCACCAGTGATGTTCTCTTTATGGTTTTAGGAGTGCGCAGAGCAGCGCCACAATCCTGACAGACCCCCTCGCAACAGAAGTCCCTTTCTCCCGTTCTCATGAGGTCTAGATTCTTCCACATACTTAGCATATATGACTAAGATCAAACCCAGGGGTGCAGATACATGTACTATTGAAACTGACAGGAAAGAGAAGGATGGCCCGGGGGGAGATGTGGGACCAGCATGTCCCCCATGAGAGCTGGGCAGGACCCAGAGAAGAGGAGAGAAAGAGAGACGAGATGTTCTTGGAGGCGAGAACAGCAAGTGTTGCTGTTCTGAAGGTGTTTGTTGTAGTTAGAAAACAGTGTTAAGAAATCGCTCCGCTGTCTCCCTCACCTGTGTGCAAGTAAGCTTCAGCAACCGTGAGACGGTGCTCTAGCAAGGCCCCTTGGGTCAGAGGAAGGGGAGGCCACCCCACGGGCAGGAGGTGCAGCTGCCAATAATGCAGAAACCAGTAAAGCAGGAGCAGCAGGCCCCGCGGTGGTGGAAAGAGCACAGGATTGGCTGCATTTTAAGAGAAGTCAGCCCTGGGAGAAATACTGGGGGCTTGGGGGAGTTCTTTCCGTAGAGGTTCACTCTAGATGTTAGTCCAGCCAGCAACAGGTTCTCCTCTGCAGCTGCGAGCACAGCTCTGCATGCGGTGACCAGACAAGGCCGCGAGGAAGCAAGGGAGAGAGGGAGGGAAGAAGGAAGAAGGAAGGTAGATTGGTTCCTGAATACGCTGTGATTTTGTTGATGTTGTTGTTATTGTCGTTGTTAAAATTCAACTAAAAGCTGGAACATACTTTTTATCTCTTGAGGTCTTTAAATAGCAATGGAGTTGAGAATGAGCCTAAAAGTTTCGGCAATGAGGAAAGAAGTCTGGTAAAAGCGGAGGATTTTACTGAGATATGGAAAACAATGTTGGATAAATACTGTAGGCTGTTTTTAAATGTGCTATTAGCTTATCAGAGTGAGGTTTTTTTCTTCCCTTTGTTTCCTTCTTGATTGCTCAATTTTGTTTTGAAGAGAAATCCGATTGGTTTGGTTGAACACCTCATTTAAGCAGATTCAAAACAGTGAACTGAAAAGAAGAAAAGAACTGGGCAAACAAATTAATTTCCAGCATCAACATTTCTTTTTGCATTTCAACTTGAATAGATCTTTTCAGTGCTTTGGAAAATTTTGAGAATCCCTAATCTTTTACTTCATTTTATAGTTTTATATTTAAAATGTCACAATTTATTTGAAATGCCTTTGTTGATAAATTCCTGCATTCCTCTAGTGAAAGGGAATTGGGATTTCCTTGGATCCCCCAAAGAGCTGCATTTTTTGGTCTACATGGAGAGCACATTTCATCTTCCAAACCCTTATCTCCTAGGTTCCTTCCAGCCGTGTGCCGCGTGTCTATTCCAGCTTATTTGAGGGTTGAGATGTACAGGTCAGAACTCACAACTCCTTCCTAGGAGTATCATTCGACCCTGATACTCATCTTAACATTTTTTTATAGATCTTGACGAGTGTGCCACCAAGCAGCACAACTGCCAGTTCCTGTGTGTGAACACCATTGGCAGCTTCACATGTAAATGTCCTCCTGGATTTACCCAGCACCATACTGCCTGCATCGGTAAGTGGCAGAGGAAGATACCCTATAGGAAATGTAGCTATTCCTTTGAGGAATTGTTTTCTAGTTCCTCTACTGTTGGAATAAGAAGACAAGTCAGCATATGTGAGCACGTGTGTGTGCCCGTGCACACCTGTACGTGGAAAGTTATTGGCCTTATTTGGCCTTTTCTGAATCATCCCACTCTCCTCCTTTTAAACACCACAGAGAGAGCTTCAGTGAATTTTAATTATTTTCCCTCACCGCGTCTTCTAGATAACAACGAATGCACTTCCGACATCAACTTGTGTGGGTCTAAGGGTATTTGCCAGAACACTCCTGGGAGCTTTACCTGTGAATGCCAGCGCGGATTCTCACTGGATCAGACTGGCGCCAGCTGCGAAGGTGGGTGGGGTCCGCAGCCTGATGCAGCTGCTAGGTCCTGGGGGAGGGAGGCTGGGTGACTTTCATTCTCTCTTCTTCGTCCTCCTCTGTGAGATCTCGGAACAGAGCACAGGGAGGACAGCCGACCGCAGGTGGGAAATACTTCACCGGGTCGGCACAGGTGTCATAGTTTAGAGATCCATCTTTTGTCTCAGGCTTGATCATGTCTATACCATGTGCCTTTCCTCAGTAGTCAAGGCTTTTCTGCTGAGTAGCATAACCTACGAGGGCATGAACTAGTCAAGAAAAATAGCTAGGTTCCTGAATTTGATTCATTTACATTCTAGTCATTGGATCCAGAGTCCTAAAAGGATTCCCCTAAGGTGGATTAAATATATGAAGAATGACCCCTTTGATAATACATAATTAAAATTTTAAATTATTTTAGGATTTCCTTTCTGTATTGACATCTCTTAGTTTCTAATCCTGGCCCAAAGAAACTAATACAAATGCTTTTTACAGCTATCCCCTAGAATGCTCTTGGGCCTTACATTAATTTCTTCATCATTTTCATTTGTCAACATTACCAGGAATATCCGGATGTTTTCCTCCTTGCACTTACTTACCAAAAGCTCCGGAGCACATAGTCTTGACATTCTGGTGGTAGAATAATCTTTTCGGGGTCAGATTTCTTGGTAAAATTGCCTCTCCATTTGGCACTCATATAAATGTTGCTTCAGAGAACGACTCGGAGACAAATGTTGACGTGGCTTCAAGGCGGCTCTCCCTTCCTTTTCAGATGTGGACGAGTGTGAAGGAAACCACCGCTGCCAGCACGGCTGCCAGAACATCATCGGGGGCTACCGGTGCAGCTGCCCCCAGGGCTACCTCCAGCACTACCAGTGGAACCAGTGTGTGGGCAAGTAGTCTTTCCTTGGTACCCAGACAAATCGCTCCTGGCTTCTGTGAGTCCAAATAGTGCTTGCTTTCTGAAAACTTTAAACGAGTCATTTAAAATCGCCCTAACCTGGTTGAAACCAGGGGAAAGTTACAGCCTTTGCAAAACAGCAAACAGAAAAAAAAAAAAAAAAAATTAGATACTTTGAGAACATCGGAAATGAAATGCCCCTAGAATTCCTTCACTCTCAGCACCCCCTACGCTTCTGCTGCATGTTGTCACCGGCCCACGCTGGAGTTCTCTTTGCAGGAGGGCCGACAAAATCCTACCTCTGGCGGAAAACTATGAGCCAGCCAGAAGCTATTTTGAGTGACTTTGGGCCTGCAGACGCAGAAGTGGCTCCATTCAGCTCTACGCAGCCTTTGGGGCAGAGTGTAGGCAGCAGACACAGCAAGTTTTTTCAGGTTGCTAAATTCTTTTGAAAATTAAGGGAGACCAACAGACTCATTAAACTGAGATTATGTCATTTTTGATTCCATAATGTCATGGGAAAATAACTCTAAATGCACATCAGATCAGGACTTTTCCAAAACTGAAGTTGTGAGTCTTCTCACTGAAAGAAAATACTGAGTCTGGTTCATGAGTTTAAAAAAAAAAATCTCAACCAGAATACATTATAATGAAATAATAACTCTAGGGACAAGGAAAAAAAACACAGAAGCTTTGTTAGGCAGAATTCTAGATCACTTCCTAAGATCTCCACTCCTTCGTTATTCAAACACTCTTCTGAGTACTTAAAAGATTTTGCAAGTGTAATTGCAGCTCCAAATCAATTGACCTTAAAATACAAGGATTATTTTGGTGGGTCTGACCCAATCAGGTGAGCCTTCAAAAGTAGAGTATTCTGCTGCTGACAGAAAAGGAAGTAAGAGGAAGTCAAAGCCTAAGGAAGACCTGAATGCCCTTTTTTCTTTGAAAATGAAGGGAGGCACATGAGAAACAATGCAGGCAGGCTTTGGGAGTGGGAAGGGTCCCCTAGCAGACAGCCAGTAAGGAAATAAGTAGCTCAGACCCATAGTTGCAAGAAACTAGATTCTGCTTACAACCCGAATGAACTAGGAACACAACCTGGCATTCGGGCCTTCTGGTCAGGCTTGTGACAACCCAGCCAAATCCGCCTGATTCCTTCCTTCCTTCTTTTCTTTTCTTTTCTTTCTTTCTTTCTCTTTCTTTTTTTCTTCCTTTCTTTCTTTCTAGAATTTATCTATTTATGGAGAGCACCTACATGCATGTGCAAGTGGGGGGAAGAGCAGAGGGAGAGGGAGAGAAAGAGAATCTCAAGCAGACTCCCTGCTGAGCGCAGAGCCCAACCCAGGGCTTGATTTCACAACCCTGAGATCACGACCTGAGCTGAAATCAAGAGTCCCACGCTTTACTGACTGAATCACCTATCCACCTGGATTTCTAATTTACAGATCATTGAGAATAAATGAATATTGTTTTATGTCAAAAAATAAAAAATAATAAAAAAAATAAAATAAATGCACATCAGAGAATTGAAACACTGTGACTTTAGAGCGTTGCCACATCCATCTAGCCCAAGCTCATGCTTTTACTAGAAGGACCTGGAAACCCAAGGAAGAGAATGTAGTCTGTCCTTAACCCAGTTCCTTTGTGACACGCCTGGGGCTAGAACCTCAGGCTCTTAACTTGCTGATTGAGGGCTGCATTGCAAGGGTCGAGTTCACTCATTTCTTTTCATTCACCAAGTATCCACGCAGCACCGTGGTACGCTTGGTGCTGGAGCGACCTGTTCTAGTTGCCACACTCTGGGATATAGAGCCGTCCTTAGCAAAGACACAAGGATTACTGCTTCCCAGGTGCTGTGCCACATCTCAATGCTCTGCTTTACTCCAAATGAAGATATGTTTGGGGTGTTTTCATTTATCAAAATTGCATCCCTTTCATTTGGTTTGATTCTTTTCAAGACACAGTTTTGGAGGGGTGAGTAGGGTTGGCTAAAATGATGCCAGTGCTGGAAGAGTTTAGACCACACCACTTGCTGACCAGCCCACCTCTCTTCTTCCTACCTTCAGTCTGGGGACAGGTCATGTCTTCGTTGCCCGGAGATTCCACTTTGGCCCCGTGAAGATCGTCTCCTGGCTGGGAGTTCTAGAATAAATTGATTTAGAAGTTGGAAGAGGTTTGGGGGGTTTCAGTGTCCAAACTGAGCTCATTACTCTTAAGAATTATAGCTATCCAAAATGAGCACTGCCTTGGGCCAGAATGGCTTACCCAGAGCCATGCAGAGCAGATCTTTTGGACCAGCCCTCTCTGGATCCTCACTCCTGGGCAGCCAGAATTTCACTCCTAGAAGATGGATGGTTTTGGGGTCAGGGGCCACTGGATCTCATTGTTTTGTGGAATATATCAAGCTCTCAGCTGCAGTTGGAGTTGAGCCATGTTGACCTAGAGAAAAATTTGTAAAAGAAAGCCCATCCTACATTTTGGAATTCTCCTAGTGGTTCTCCCTTCACACCATTGCTAACACATGCTATGCAAGCCTAATGCTGCAACCTTTGATTTTAGAGGACAGGGTGGATAGGTTTCAGTCTAAGTTTAAGGAGGGTTTTTGAAGAATCTAAGCCTGTTTCAATAAAATTAAAATGTCTGTCTTTATAAAAAGGATGAAACCCTCCCCAATTTCAAGTATTGACAAGTATTGACAAAGATTTTGAAAATTGTACTTGGAGCCATTTGCTCCAGAGTGCACAGGATGAAAAAGGTCAGGAGAGCGCAAAGCATGGGGAAAAAATCGTGCTTGTATACTGATGAACAGGGTGAGTGCAAACACTCTTTTTAAGCTGTAAAAATTGAACATTTGCCAATTTGTTATCTTAATCCCTGTTCTGCTTGACCCTAGCTCTCTAACGCAGATAAGTTTAATTTAAACTTTGTTAGATCCTCAGGGAGTTAAGAAAAAAAAAAAAAGCAAAGTAAAGTAAAATAGAAACGAATGTGAAAGGGGAGGAGAGAGTTCTTGACTGGGATGGATATTTATAGTAACACAGATAGATGCTCAAAGCTAGAAAGAGCCTTAGAGATTATCTAGTCTGACCTCATTCCTAAAATATAAATCCTTCCCCAACCTCCCCTGTTGTCCAAGTTTGACTTGAATACCATCTTGGAGGGCATTCACTTTCTCCCAAGATAGCCCGATTTACGTATAGAAAACTTTAATTCTTAGAGATGTTTTTTTCATAGAAAATAAACTGTTCCTCCCTCTACTTCTAACCTTTTTCTGTCCTTTGGAACAATACAGAATAAATCTGTGTTTTATATTGATGGGTCCTGTCCTCCATATGCAGACCTGGGCCTTAGAGGTTTTATCTATCAGAGTCCCATCAGGAAACCAATGGCTGAGCCCAACCCAAAAGCACAGGACGAAGGAGGTGAAAAGTCTAGAGGTAACATGGAGGAACAAGGAGAAAACATCCCGCCCAGGGATAGTCTTTCCACCAAAGTAATCACCCTCAGTTCCTCATTCACTCTTTGGTGCCCGTGGTCTCCACTGGTATCTGTCACACACTCCATCTATGATTTAGAGTAAAGGCAAAAGCAAAAGACAATGGCATATTTAATTATTTTTGTTGTAGGAACCCTGAAGCCTAAATGACCTTGGGTGGATATTTGAGAGTCCTTAGATATAAAGAATCCTCAAACACATCTGTAGCTAGGCACTGAGCAGTACAGGGCAGCTCAGCGAATGGCTTTCTTATTGTGTATCTATTCCTTCCACACAGGAAAGGAGGAAGAAAGGAAGAGAGAGAAGGAAGGAAAGGAGGGAGGGAGAATATTATACATATGCAACCACCCTGCCCCCACCATTTTTACCCACCTGTTTTTCTAATTTTAGAACAGATATTTTCAGGGCGCCTCCGTGGCTCAAGTCAGTTAAGCGTCCAACTCAATCTCAGCTCAGGTCTTAATGTCAGGATCATGAGTTCAAGCCTTACACTGGCTCCATGCTGGTCGTGAAGCCTACCTTAAAAAAAAAAAACAACAACAAAAAACAATAAATACAAGTAAATTTTCTTAGAAACAGTTCTGTTTTTTATAAAGGAATCTAAAAAGGTGAAACCAACTAAAACACAAAGGAAGTACCAGTTTAAATGGTGCTGAATCTGTTGAGAGACACTGGCATGAAGGCAAACACGTGGCTTCTGCGATCAGACAGACCTGGGCGTGCATTTCTGCCCTGCTGCTGCTGCTGCTGGGAGATCTCAGACGGGCTCTCGGAGCCTTGCTTTCATCATCTGTAAAACAGGGATCATAACACCTACTGCCCGTGGTTGTTGGGAAGGTCAAGTAAATGAACGAAGCACCTCGCACTCTGCTGCGCAATGGGTGTCTGATAAACGATAGTTACATTTCCCCTCCTCCCTTGCACTGGAAGCATTTGCTCAGTGAGGCGAAGGCCAAACTGTGTCCATTCAAATGAACATATGTCTGAAAATGGGCTAGAGCGATTAAGGAATGTTTTACCAGCAAGCTTCCAGCCTTTCCTACAAAGGCAGGTCTACAAAAATATATTCGAGATTTCAAAAAGGTATAAATTAGACATAGTGAGATGCTCAAGGTTTTCTTCCTCAAGTTGATTTTTTAAAGTTAGATTTCTTTTTTCCTGCTTTTTACTGTCAGACTTGGCAGGTCCCTGTGGGTAGCCAGTCCTGCAGCATCTGTCTCTATTGTGGGTTTTTTCCAATTATTGCTTGTGAAGTCTGCACTGAATCTCTTCCAGCCATACTTTGCTTTAGACATGGCCCAGACACTCTGGGCAGGAGGCTGGTTTGGATAAGGGGGGGGGGCATTCAGAGATGGGAGCAGACATACCAGAAGGCACTATTCATCCCCAGGACAAGCACCTGGGGGCTTTTGCAGATTTTTGAAAAGGAAGTGCAAGTGGGGCAGACACTTCCTGCAGGATGGTAGCCCTTGCCAGCCCTGCACATCCTGAAAGAGGATTACTGGGAAAGCAGTCTCCAAGAGTATGGCTGGTCCCTGCTGTGCAGACTGTCGTCCGGCTCATGGAGAACTGCAGGACTCCTTCCCTCCCACCCCAAACCTTGAACCTCAGCTACGAACCAGCCCTGCGTGCTTCACGGGAGGCTTGTGTGGCACAGAACATACTCGTGCTGGCTTCCAATGAGACCTGGAATCTGTCGGTGCTCTGAATGCCATCCTCTAATGCACTCCACCTGGTGCGTTTGACCTCATCGACCACGTTTGCTCACCACGTGGCAAGAGGCCACATCCATTTCCACAGCGCTCTCTCTCTCTCTCTCTAGTCCTTCTCCCCACCCCAGCCACCTCGGCCTGCCCTACCTTCCCGAGTGCTAGAGGAGGGCCAGCTGGCCGGCAGTCCCCGGTGGAAATGCCTGGCCAGTGTCACACATGCGGTGTGTTCTGGTTTTCCCTGCAGATGAAAACGAATGCCTCAGCGCACACATTTGTGGAGGAGCCTCCTGTCACAACACGCTGGGCAGCTATAAGTGCATGTGCCCCGCCGGCTTCCAGTACGAACAGTTCAGCGGAGGGTGCCAAGACATCAACGAATGTGGCTCTGCGCAGGCGCCCTGCAGCTACGGCTGCTCCAACACGGAGGGCGGCTACCTGTGCGGCTGTCCGCCTGGTTACTTCCGGATAGGCCAAGGGTAAGTGCGGCTGTGCGTGCTCCTGGTCGGAGGCTCTCTTGCTCCCAACCTCCTGAAGTAGGTGCAACTCCCAATGACCCCTCCTAGCCGAGCAGAATCAGCCTTTCTATGATCCTCGAGTTCGTTCCAGTTACCTCTGCAAAGGTCTTAGGCTCTTTCATTTGAAAGGAGGCATCAAGATTTCTGCAAACTCATAGACTATGAAACTAATTATAAATACCTTTGTAGATGTTTTCTCTGTCTCATTCTCTTGATCTTCCTGTTGAACACGGATTCATTTCTCCAGAAATGCAGGGGCCGACCCAGGCCAGAACAGGACTCACACTGCACATTGCTGATCCGCCCTTCTCCTGGGGCAAGCAGGATTCGGTCTTGGCTTCAAATGCCTTGTCATTAGAGAACATTATGTGTTAGGATAAATCACAAAGATACCTGGCTTTAAAGTATACTTTACACCTCAGACTTAAGTTCACATTAAGAATTACCAAAAGAGCATGAAACAGGAGTTAAATGATTATTGTATTCTCCAGGTAGAACACTTCATCACATTGTCTTAGGTGTGAGTGTTGGAGAAGGCAAGACATATGTTTATTTTACTCAGTAATTTGAAAGTTTAGTGGTAGGTTTTCAAATGTAGGTCTTTTTCCCTGCTGAACTAATCTAGACTTGGAAGTCCATCTACTTTTGTCTGTCCTGTTAAGGATTTCAATTTTTACCTTTTTAATTAGGAACACACAGACATGAAATAGACATACACACATATGCAACCACACGTACACATAGACACACCCCACAAAATCACACATTCCATCACACACACATATGTGTATATATCAAATTAACTTAATTGAGTGGCCTTTGATTTCTTGACACACAAACATCAAGCGATTCATTTTGGGTCTGTGTGGACTTGAAGGTAAAAGAATGTTTCACGGGAAGCACACAGAATGCCAGAAATAGGACACAAATTCCCAGATGTTTGTGTCTGGCTCTCAGTAGACTCATTCTTTATAAGTTGAATGCCAGAACCATTTTCCCAGCAAAAATTGTGACACTCCAAACTGGCTTCTGGCCAGTGGGACTTTGTAGTCACACTTCTTGTAAGTGGTGTTCCAGGGATATGAAAATACTGGAAAGGAGTTCTGAGAAAAGAACCAAAGCCTGCAAATTTGGGGTTTTCCTTCCAATAACTTAATCGTTATGCGAATGTATACACACACACGGTGAGCATTCATCATTTCATCCATTGTATTGTTTCTGCACGTTTCATGCTGCAAGATAGAAGAAGGGGAAAGGAAATGTATTGGGCTCTGGCAGGATTACAGAAAATAGAAGGAGCCCATAAATGGGTGCAAAACACACAAAAAAGATTCTGCTTATTGGCATTATATTTTGAATCTTAAAGGCATAAAGAAAACTGGGTTATAAAAAATAGGCCAACTAATACAGAAAAAGAGACCAATAATCGGTCTTCATTATGACCCATTAGTAGAGATCTACCCGTTTATAACAGCTTGGGCTTCTCCGTGAATCACTAGAGTGGACCCTGCCCCAAAATAAAGACTTAGGGTCATTCAGATATTTCAACACATTTTGAAAGAGGAGCCTGGTAAATACATTCCAAGAGGCCTATGAAATAGTAAGCAGAATAACAAAACAAGGTACTTGTGAAACATGCAAGCCTCCCTCTGTAACTTGGCTTTGATAACTGAAAGGCAAAGAAAAACAGCTGAACTAGTTCTCTCTTGGGCATGGGTTTGTTTATCCAGCCTCACATGAGTCAGAGCCAGTGGCCCTAGTGGTTTTGAATGACTTGAAACAATTTCCCACAGTTGGGCAAGCTCTGAAACTTGCATCTTATATGTTACACGTCTTCACAGTTCGTTTCTAAGTCAACTTCAGTTCTACCTAGAACTTTCTTTACAGCTTCAGTAGCTTCAGCCAAAGCGAGTGGTCAAATAATAGGAGAAATTGCTCAGAAGCTAGAGTGGTGAAGGCTCGTGACAGTGGGGGTGGAGGGGAGGCGGCAGTGATGGGGTCAGTGAAGGGAGAGGGCAAGGAGCTCAATGGTAGCGGCTCATACCTTTCTCACTTTCTGGTTCATAAAAGGAAGACATTTTCCTTTAACCTTCCAAGTCACATGGTCTCCCCCCTCACCCCCATCTTTCCCCCATTTCCACTCCATGTTCCCTTCCCCGGCATAAGTACAGCAAAACACCTGCCACAGTTGGGTTCAGAAAGGAAAGGGTGAATCAATATGCAACACAGGACCTGGAGAGATAGTAGAAAGAAATCCACCAAGCCTGGGAACTGAGACTCAGAGCCTCAACCCAGAGGACTTCATTGTATCTCTCAGAACCAGCCAGCACCTAGTGGACAAATAATCAATGGCTAAATGTCACTAGGTGGGGTCCATGCTTCACCGGAACTCTTACACCTCCTCCGCCCTTATCTCCTAGTT
Source organism: Ailuropoda melanoleuca (assembly GCF_002007445.2). Classification (NCBI taxonomy): domain Eukaryota; kingdom Metazoa; phylum Chordata; class Mammalia; order Carnivora; family Ursidae; genus Ailuropoda; species Ailuropoda melanoleuca. Next base: position 57,311,687 of record NC_048222.1, read on the forward strand.
CTAATGAAAACGGGCTGTGCCTCCTTCCTCCACAGGCACTGTGTTTCTGGAATCGGCATGGGCCGAGGAGGCCCAGAGCCACCTGCCAGCGGTGAAATGGATGACAATTCTCTCTCCCCGGAGGCTTGCTATGAATGTAAGATCAACGGCTACCCCAAACGGGGCAGGAAACGGAGAAGTGCAAACGAAACAGATGCCTCCAACATCGAGGTGGGTCAGAAGGTGGTTTCTCCTGATGTCTCCTGTTGCAGAAGGGCCTTCCAGATGCCTGTGGTTTCCTCCAAGGATGCTCCAAAGTGTGAAAAAGCTCCCTGGGGAGAAAATCCAGACATTCCCTGAGCTCTAGGCTGCATTTTACAAGAGTCTGTGGGACTCTCTGGAGTTTCTTGCTGCTTTTAGGGAGTGGCCATTCGAAGGTTTTCACATACTTGCTCATTTCCTCTGTCTCGCCAAAGAGAAAGTCAAACACCCACCCAAAGTCTGCTGAAAGGAAAGGTCTGAGATCCAGGACAGCAAGTGGGCAGAATAGTGAAGTGACACAGTGCTCTCTCCACGGGGACGCCAAGTTCTGAAAGCTAGAGGCTCCTCTACTGAAAAGAGCCATGTGGAGTGTGAGGGAACTTGGATTCTAGACAAAAACAACATGGAGCTCAAGCAGCCTGGTTTTCTTTGCCTACGGCTGCTGCAGCCTTTCAGTCAACTCAGAAATGCACAGATATTCACCCAGACCTCTGGCTCCAGGCCCGGAGAATCCGGCACATGTGGTCCCAGAGAGGCCAGCAAGCAGCCAGGTGAAAAGCATTGAATATTAGCAGATCATCAGAGTCAGGAAGTAGGTTCAGAGGCGTGTCCTTCAGAGGGGATGGTTTTGCGTCAGTGAGCAAAATTGAAATAGATGGGTTCTTTCTTAGCACGGGTGCTGCAACCCATCCACTGTGGTTTGGGAAATGAGATAAGTCCAGGGGAAGAGAACAGCCTATGAAAACAGTGGTTTTCGAACTTGAGCGTGCATCTGGATCATCTGGAAGACTTGTTAAGATGGAGAGATGCTGGGAGACACCCCAGGGCTGGGTTTCTGATTCAGTAGGTCTCAGGTGGTGCTGAGAATTTGCGTTTCTGACAGATTCCCAGGGGACGCCGATGCTGCTGGTCTGGGGACCACACTTTGAGACCCGCTGCATTAGAAGACCTGCAACTGCTTGACTTCCGTCTTGACAGCAGTTTAATATTTTTTAAATATTACAAACATGTGCCAATTTAACAGATTTGCGATTTAAACAGTGTTTTGTGAAAATAGGCATTTTCAACACGGTGTATACAGCATGAGCAGACGGTGGTATTAGCGGGAGATTCGAGTCACTTTTTCTTTAAGATGAGAAATAAGTGGCATATTTACATTTTATTTAACACGTTGCCGTGTGTCTTTCTAGGACCAGCCTGAGAGAGACACCAACGTGAGTCTTGCAAGTTGGGACATTGAGAAGACAGCCATGTTCGCCTTCAATATTTCCCACATCAGTAACAAGGTCCGAATCCTAGAGCTCCTCCCCGCCCTGACGACTCTGACGGATCACAACAAATACTTGATCGAATCTGGAAACGAAAATGGCTTCTTTAGAATCAACCAAAAGGAAGGGGTCAGCTACCTCCACTTCACCAAGAAGAAGCCAGTGGCCGGAACCTACTCATTACAAATCAGCAGCGCTCCACTTTATAAACAGAAAGAACTCAACCAGCTAGAAGATAAATATGACAAAGACTACCTCAGTGGTGAACTGGGCGATAATCTGAAGATGAAAATTCAGATTTTGCTTCATTAATTCACCATACAGAGACCAAATAATTAAAAAACAAAGATAGATAGGTAGAACGGAATTTCCCCCCCAATCAGAATCTTCATATCAGAGGTACAGTCTTTCACCAAGTAAATTTCTATAAATAAGCATTATTCTTGTATTACAGACAGCAAGGTACAGGTGACTACCCTAGTTCAAAAAACAACCACTTTCTCAGGCTTCTCACGTGTGTAGCTGAGCTACCTTGTCATATGTGTTGATTCTTGAAAACTGGGACACGTTATTTTCGTTGGGGGTCAGCCATTCATGCTGACACGCCATCCTTCTAGCAGCTGTACAGGAATGTGCTTTCCATCGATGGACTGTTCTGTATTTTCAAATTTTTAAACTTTGCTTCTCCAAATACAAGTACTAGGTTGGCCAATTATAATATCTATTTGGTGCTAGTAAATTCTCAAACTAGATTTATAAATGCACTGTAATATTTACACAACTTAGAAACCAAATTACAAGTATTCAGTTCAAATACTTCATTAATTTCAATCAACCAAAGTTAGTTCAGTAGCTTATCTCAGTTATGAGTTATAATACATTACATGTAAATTAAGTGTGTGTATACTGTAATCGTGCTTTTTTTTATCATTGAAACATTTATAAACTAGAATAATAATGCCCTTAATGTGAGGGTTTGTAATGGTGCTTATTAAGACCAAAGACTTGTTAAATGTATACACCAAGTGGTAAGGAAATTTCTGTGACTGGCCCACACGTGCATGGAGGTCTGGGAGGACCAAGAACCAGCCTCAGCAGCCAGAGGATCACGTGTACATCCTTCATCACACCTGTGCAATATGCCAAGATCACCCTCGGTCATTCCTGTCAACAAGGGGTCCATGTCATAAATGTCACAATAAAACAGTCTCTCTTTTTTTTAGTGTACCCTTGGCTTTGTGTTCTTGCATGGATGTGGGATTTGAGGAGGGGGGCATTCTGGAAGCTAAATAAAGTTTCCTGAATTTAAATTATCCCGGGTGTGGTAGTTACAGCTTCGAAAGGTGTCAAACGTGTAACGGCTAGCAAAAAATTAACATATTTGAGTTAGTCCCTTGTTCTGTTCATTAAAGACATCGGAGTTATTTCTCACCAAGAAGAAATTTAGATTGTAGCCTCATTTCTAAAACATGACCTAATTAATCCTGTGACTTCTCGACCACTAGATTTAAGTATTATAAGATACCAAGTTCGGTCATTGTCTTAGAGCACATGGGTTTCATCATAAAAGATTGCTCATGCCCTCTCCCCTCAAATATACAGTGTTGGCAAGACTTAGGTGCGCCATCCTTTTCCCCCCTAAACATCTGCTGTTAGTCAGTGCTAGTGCAATTACAAAAGGATAATCCCAAATTGAATCCAATTGAATGCTATCTAGCTCTAGTTTTTTGACTGTCATAATATGAAAATGCAGTTTTAAGTGCAATATTGAATATTTAACAGTTAAGCTCGCTGAACTGATATGAAATAATTCTTACAATCCCCAAGGACAGTAAAGTGAAGGGCGGTGAAAATAAAAGGTGAAATAAAATTGCTGCACGAAGGGGAAAGAACCCATGTAGGACGAAAGAAAGTCCTCTCGACAGCTTCAAAAAGCTACACTAAAGACGGTGGAGTGGGTCCGTTCCATCTTATTCCAGAAGACAAAACGAAGGTTAGATGCCATGAAGTTCAGGGGAACACACAACTTCTTAACTGTCGAGCTACCCAGTGAGGGATGGACTTCCTTGTGATGTGGTGAGCTCTCTGTCACTCTTTAGAGGGTCCCAGTCTAGGCACGATGGCAGCCAGCGGACAAGGATGCTTTCTTCTACCTAACAGGCCACGCACATCTTGAAGTATTTTTTTGTATCTCTTATTTTGCCATCCAAAAAATCTTGCTTGTAATAGGTGCTAAATAGAAATGAATCAAATGACTATTTTGGAAGCAATTTGTACCTTGGTTAGGAAGTTAAAATATGACTCAAAATTTCCCTCTAACTCTGCGCCTGTGGGTCTGTGATGGAAGTGTACTAAAATTGTTAGACAAGAATATATAGCACATGGTAAACAACAGTTTGCATTCGGAAAATGTCTTTGATAATTTAACCAGAACTGTATTATATTCAATAATGGATTTTCTTTATAACAAACAACAGAAGAATATAGAGTTGGCACACGGTAGATCACTTTGATATTTTTAATAGTCTCAGTCTGGATTTTATTTATTTCGGAGCCAACAATTTTCAACAGCATATTTTCCATGTTTCTGTCTGTAACAAAACATTTTCCTCATTGTTCCATTGTAAATATTCCTCTTGTTGGAACCCTTTGGAATCCTGAGATTTAAACCTGTACCTTTTAATTGTCTGTGACCTTTCAATTTTACTTTCAGTGGTGGATGAACTTGGTTTTGTAAATCTCTCAGAAGCTTGAAAACGTCTTGTCTCTACCCCCCAGCCCATTTCATTTGCCAATAATTATTTTGTAAGTAGGGTTGAAATGAACTCAGCTGGCCTTGTGAAATGTTTAAACTTGCACAAACAACTACATTTTTGTTCAACAAATAGCACTTTACTCAGCCAAAATTGCTTTGGACATTGCCATCACAAATACTGTTAAGCTTCAGAAATCATGTTTGTAAATTAGATGAGCCAAACTAAAGGACAATTAGGTTGGTACTATACTCGTATACTTCAGAGTTACATACCCATAAACTGTTAGAGATTTCTAGATCACTGCTTTGTCCCCAGAATGTACTTTATTCTGATTTTAACTATAGCTCTCAGAGATATTTCGGAAATGTCATTATTGCAGGGCTCAAGGACCTTGTTTTTAAATGCTAGAAGACTGTTGCTAGGAGGATTCGTTTTCACATACAGAGCTGAAGACAAAGTTATTTCCCCCTTGCCAATTTTAAATCACACTTTGTAAAAAGAAAAAAAGCAGCAGCAGCAAACCAATTTACTTCATTAAACGTTTTCAAACCCAGCGTGAGTCTAACACTATCTGGTTAGGGATGGGTTCTTAATACTCTGAGTTTAGGGTTAGAGAGAAACAAGAAGGCCGTGAATTTGATTTTGCAAATTTCCATGTGTATCCATGACTGGGCTCACTGACAGGTCTGGGTCTCAATGAAAGGTTCTGACATTCTCACAAATGTCTTTATAAACATGAGGGTCTTGTACATTTGACACCCGACATACATTTGACAGGACCTGGCAATTTCACAAAATCTGTTATTTCAGCTAACTGCTAATGAATCCAAAATGGTTTTTCTGGCACACAAAATCCTAAACCTCTTTTTAGGACATGGGCTGTCTTGCATCCTCGAGCCAAGCCTGGATCATGACCTCTACGAACGGATGTCAACTTCATTTTTACTATTGGACAGTGGAAGTTGCATTCTTTTTAAACGAATGAAGCAGGTAAGTGGGTCTGATTTCGTGCTAGCTCAGCTCTCTGCATTCTGTCCACTCTTGTTTTCTTCCACAGAAAGTAATATCCATTGTTACTTTGAATCCCTATGACTATTCCCATTTCGTAAATAAATGCAGCATTACCCGCTCTGCTCCCTCTGGCCCCTCGTGGTTTGGTTGTAGTGTCAGTCAGCAGGCTTCACGCTTGCTAGTTCGAGAACCTGTAGCTTGGGTTGGAAGTAAAAAGCTGCACGAAGGCAGCGAGGCTCAGGAGAGCCACGGCTCTGTGCAGAAGTTGCTGCTGACCTTCCATAGTCCGCCTGAGCTGTTCCTCGCAGCTGAGCCCTGACGTGCAGAAATCAGAAGAGTTCCGTTTCCTTTCAAACGTAAAATTCTCTCCGGGAGAAAATTAAGTCAAACCTAAATGTTTCAGTTTCTTCTTCTCTTCGAAGTAGAGATACTGAAAACATCCTGGTGATAATCACACATCCCATTGATCCCACCAACCGTGGACAGAAAGTGGTCACACGGTCACATGCCCGTGTGGTTGTATCTGCACGGTGAGCTCTGCTCTGGGGGTCCCCAACAGTTCTGCTAGGTGGGGAAAGATTAATGGGACCTTGATAGATCAGAATTTCAAAAGCACGAAAAGCTGTGTATTTTTGTCACCACATGAGATCAGCTAGGTCAGCGGTTGGCCTTTCTGTCTTCGGTGGTACCAAGATTATCCTTCAGTGTCTTCACTGCATCTCTCTCGGGCAGTGTCCTGATCCAATCCAGTAACTCTGTGCCTCAGACAGCACTGCAAGCTCCCCGGAGTTCTGCTGCTTCCTACTCGTTTGACTCGTTTGACCCACTGTCCTGTGGGTCATTCACAGCCAGCACTGAGCCCGGGAGTCAGTCTGCAGCAGAACCAGCTCCGTGGGGAAGACGGGAAGACGGGAAGACAGCTCCTGATCAGGCCAGCTCCGGCCACGCCCACCCACACCGGCCTCACTCCCACGGGGAGGGGACAGGGAAGCCAGGGCAGCTACCCCTACAGGCTGAGCTCTCAGTCTCCAGTTGTTCTCCCAGGGTCTGTGATCCTTGGTTCAGAGCTTTGACCTTTCTATGGCTTATAAGGTTCACCGAGAGCGCACTTCAGACCTGGTCCGGGGGCCTGACACTGCACGAAATCTGAGGTCGGGAAGCCCCCTTCAAATCTCAGTTCCCTTTCCAAGTTATTTGGCCAGGGGAACTCCTTGACCTCTCTGAGCCTTGTTTCCATCATAGATAGATAGACAGACAGTGAGATAGAGATAAAGAGATAGATATAGATGTATGTATAACTTTTTTTTTACTCTAATACCGCTAGTTTAAAATGCCCTTGTGAATGATGTCCCTCTGAACCTCGCCTCAATCCTGGGTAATTATCCTTGTGTACAAATTCAGGTGTCTTACCAAAAGTCTCTCACCTTGGGGTGCCTGGGTGGTTCAGTCAGTTAAGTGTCCAACTCTTGATCTCAGGTCAGGTCTTGGTCTCAGGGTCATGAGATCGAGTCCCACGGTCGGGCTCCGCGCTGGATGTGGAGCCTACTTAAAAAAAATAAAGTCTCTCACCTTATAGACATAGAACTGAGATTAAAACCCCCACACTTGCTGACAACATAGCACGTACTCAATTCACCGTGCATGCCAAATGAAGAAGAAATCAAACACGGTATATGAAATCACAACAGGAATCTACGAAGCTACAAATTCCGTTTGTGATTCAAGATCTAGGTTCCCCTCTGCTCTTCCAGCAACCCAGGGAAGACAGGAGAGGTGAGCAACACCTTGCATGGCCCTCCTTCTTCCCCGCAGTCCCTCCCTGGACCCTCATAAATGTTCATTATGACCCTGTAACCCACTGCTGCCTCCCCTGTGTCACGGGAGACTTCTGATGGCAAAGATTCTGCTTTGTCCTCGTAGCTCGAGGCCTGGCACACAGTGGGCACTAAATATGTGGTGAATGGATCAATGAGCGAGACGGAAAGAAGTAAAAATACAAGTGAGAAAGGGAAAAACCTATGCAGAAAAACAACCCATTTCCTCTCTCTCCTCCTCTTCCTCTCCTTCTTTTTTTTTTTTTTTTTAAAGATTTTATTTATTTATTTGACAGAGATAGAGACAGCCAGTGAGAGAGGGAACACAAGCAGGGGGAGTGGGAGAGGAAGAAGCAGGCTCACAGCGGAGGAGCCTGATGTGGGGCTCGATCCCACAACGTCGGGATCACGCCCTGAGCCGAAGGCAGACGCTTAACCGCTGTGCCACCCAGGGGCCCCTCTTCCTCTCCTTCTTTTTCTTTGTTTTTCTCAAATATTTTTTGAACACTTGCCTCTTGCCACTTTCGTGAAGCACTATAGACAAAGGATGAAGGAAGCCATGTTCCTAGCCTACTGAAACTTCGAAACAAGGGCTGACAGGGCAGATCTCTCCCCACTGTTCTTTAGTGAGGATATGGTTAGACTCTGCAGGCTCCTGAAGGAAGCTGCAGGGTGTAGGGGTCCCCATTCCCCACAGTCTAGAAGGCAGGAGGCAAAATAAGGTTCCCTAGTAAATTCACCTTTGACCTCTGCAAGGCCCCAGGTCTAGATCTTTATGAATCACCAAAATTAGAAACAACCATTCTAGCATATCTCCCCCAACATAATGCTGAAAAGTGGTGATTTTCAGTAGAATTTATGGTTGGAGTTAGATTCCCAAGTTTACATGAAGCTTATCCTGAAACCTAGTAAGTCAGGCAGAGCTGTTTGGGTTAAAGCAGATCTAGATAGCCTGGGGTCTCTCCACTCACTCCTGTCAAGATGATTCTTATGGAAAATTGTTAACAGGAAGGTCAGTTAGAGGCTGACTGATTCTACAAATGTAAGACAAATATCTTTTAAAAACTTAATTTTAAATGTTGACGAAAACTCTAAGCCTGTTAAATAAGTAAATAGGGGCATTATAGACACCATGTCAGATAAGGAAGCTATACACATTTTCATTGTATTGATATGTGGCAGAGACTGACTAGATGCTCCCCGACCATTTTTTTTCCCTCCTGGGCCCACACAAAGACTGTTAGATTGGCGCTGTGTGATGGATTCTAACCAGTGGGATATCAGAAGTGACATATGCCATTTCCAAGTCTAGCAAAAAAATACATATGCAATCATCCACACTCACAAGAAATAAACTTTACCGCATTAAGCCACTGATATTTTAGGATTATTTGTTATAGCAGCAACAATTAATTACCCCAACTAGTGCAAGTATGCATGTATAAATATAAATATATATACATATATGTATAATTATATTAGGGTAATTGATATATGCATTGATATTATGGTAATTTTTTATTCTCACACACACACACACACACATATCAATGGCTCCCGCCGTTGGCTACAACATTAGAATGACTCAGGGATTTTTTTTTTTTTTTAAATCCCAATATCCAGGCTGCACACCAGATCCATCAATTCAGAATCTCTGGAGTTGGGACCCAGATAGTAACAATTTTAAAAGCTCTCCAGGGGGCACCCAAGGTTGAGAAGCACCGCTCTAAATCTTCAGGCCCATTGTAAAGGCAGGCAACTTGGGAAAATCCAGCAGGTAATTCCGATATGCGTCCCATCCACTATTAACACGGCTAATCGACGGGACATGCATCATCACAGAAGAACCTTAAGCATGGCGTTCCCTGGCTCTGCAAACTGTGTCTTGTCCCTGGAGTCTGGGGTGCAGCGTCAGTAGGGAACAATCAAGCAGCGAAGCAGTGTGTCTCTTGCAAGGTAGCTGCTTAGACTCATTAATGAGTCTAATGGGCCACAGGACTGCCACTCGCACTGGCCTAGGGGCGAGAGGGCAATTCTTGCCTCCACCCCGGGACGTTCTCAGGGAGTCAGCATCTCCAAGGTGAAGTTGTTCATAACAAAATGTTGGGGAAATCCCCTAAAAATATTTAAATTCGGAAATATGGTCTAGTGAGCTGGAGTTTATTCATACTGCTCTTTACATTATAAAACTGGAAAATATAAATTCGTTCTTTTGAAGGAGACAGTTCTCTGGCGTGAAAATAGAAACTTTCTTTTCAAGAAGCGATCAGCTTCTGCGAAGAGCGTGCGAGTTATGTGGTGGGAGACGGGGTCCGGCCACCACCCAGCCTACCTACTGCCTCCAGGCTCACGTCTCTCAACCTTGAAACGCTGACGTGAAAACGTGGGGCCATTTGCCAGGAATGGGTGATGCATTCTGTTACCTAAATTTAAACCTTTACTATGCTTCCCACAAGCTTTTTGGTTCAGACAACCACAAAAGAAAGACCGAAGACAAAACAAGAACGCCAGAAAAGTAGGATGTTGCTGCCAATTTGAGGGTCAGAAAAAGAAACTTCAAAATATATTTCAAAGAAGAACACTCAATTATATTGCTATGTACTTCACGTGTGAGGGAATATCCAATTATAGATAAGAAAAATGTGAAATAAGAGATCATGTCAAGTAAGTTTGTTATGGTGCATTCAATGCATATAATAAATTCTCTATGTTGAATATGAAGAAATCCATTTTAATTCAGAAAAAATCAATCTCTGCCTATGTCTGCTAACTAAATGTTAAATAGTATTTAAACAATATCTACTTGACAACACCAAATGAGCCTGCCTGGAGCAGCCAGGTGTCAGTCCAATCTGCCTTAAAATCTCCTACATCTTTGATGTTTCTCAGACTTTCACGGTCACATACACCAACTGTGGGTCTTGTTAAAACACAGATTATGATTTTGGAGGTCTGGGGTGGGGTCTGAGAGTCTGTCTAATAAACACTTACATCCTGCCCATACTTCTCCAATAAAACTTTACTTACAAAAGCGGGTGAACAGCTCATGGTTTGTAGTTTGCAATTTGCATCTTTTTAAGTATTATTTATCTTGGTTACTGAGTGTTTGGGGGGCCTGCGAGAAGTGTGCCTCATTTACCTGGCCCTCGTCCCAGCCCTTTGTGCAGCCTGCAGACCACACTCCCTGAAGTGACACCCATGTGGACTGCCCCGTGGTTTACTGTTCCTGGCCTGTGACGGATCCACACCTCACGTTCGCATGCACAGCTGTGCCTTCCAGCTGGCTTCCATGCTACACGACCCGTTCCCATCTCACACAGGAGGTCTTCCAAAGCCTGATTTCAAGAAGATCGCGGAATGTGTAATTATATACGTTGCTTTGGAAATTTTAGCTCTCCCTAAATGAAATTCCTATATCAAGGAAATAATTTTAAATTGCTTTGCTATAGTTCTAGATGTCACATTTCCTGATGGTGTGCGCGGATGCACGTATGTGTGTACATCTAACCCCTTTTAAAACAAAGGCCCGACATCGTAAATTTTTTCTTGAATGAGACTCGTGAAAAAAGTTCGCCTCCCACTGGTTGGGCATCATTCGCCATCTGCTGTCGTCAGAACACACTGGCCTTACTCTCCGTTTCTTAGGGAGCTTTTGTCTGAAGAGGTTAGGAACATATTCTTATGTAAGAAGTATGTCAAACACTGTCGGATTTAAAAGGAGCTTCAACCACATCTTCGATGGTGGAGGATAGAGCCTGATTTGTTGAAGATACGCTAAACTGTGTTGGCTCAAAATGACTTCAGATAATCCATCATTCCTTCATTGCTCTTATTCTTTAAATATGTGTCCTCCTCTTAAAAACACATTGACACAATTCCCAAAGTTTCAACATACCAATAGGATGAGGTGGTTAACCCTCAACCACTTGATGTTTTATACTAGGCAGGGGTGCTTAGCAACACCCTCCAACTTGCAGATTTCATCATGCAACTCGTGTCTACGGCTCGTTTATAAAAATATGAAACAAGGTCACCTCCAGTGTGGTTTCTTCACTATCTGTTTCCAAAGAGCTTAATAATTGGCCCCCTCCCTTCCCCGTCGGGCCTCCACTCCATTGGTCACAAACCACAAAAGCACTTTTATCCAAATAGATACACCCATTTACTCATATACTGAGCAACAAGTATACACAAAAATACACTTTAATGGGTGGGTCCATGGGAAGCCCAGGAAACTGGCCATGGAGGGGAGGGTCATACAGAGAAGGAATGAAAGAGGTGTGTGATGGGCTGAGTGGTGGGTGACCTACAGAGAAGATCATCAAAGATGTAGCACATGAATTAGTTTTGCTGATGTTTTAAACCAAGATGGTTTTGTTTTTTTTTTTAATTTCTTTATTTGACAGAGATAGAGACAGCCAGCGAGAGAGGGGACACAAGCAGGGGGAGTGGGAAAGGAAGAAGCAGGCTCATAGAGGAAGAGCCTGATGTGGGGCTCGATCCCATAACGCCGGGATCACGCCCTGAGCCGAAGGCAGACGCTTAACCGCTGTGCCACCCAGGCGCCCCAAACCAAGATGGTTTTTGCCTCTTAGTAAACATTTATTGAGATTTTCTATGTGCTCTGCACTGTGCTAGACTTCATGGTCAAGGGAGACAGGGTCTACAACCTTGAGCCATTACGCAAGGGATTTACAATCTACTGACAAAATGAACACAAACGAAGCCACTGTGTGGGAGAGCTTATACATACACACAGAGGTGCAGAAAATATTTGGTTCTACGGTGTCCCGAGCATTTCAGAAATATCTCAACTATCCCTCACAACCATCCTGCAAAGTTAGGTACTACTGATTCCTTCTTACGGATGGAGAATCTGAGGCCCAGGAAGGGTAAGTCATCTTCCCACCGCCACACAGCTAATAGTTGGCAGAGATGGAATTCAGTCCTACATTTATATCACTCTGTTTCAGTCAAGGAAGGCCTCAGTAGTTTAACCTATTAAAAGTGTATTTCTTGCCCCAAGTCTGCAAATGTTCTTGGTTCTCTGGGCTTTTGTGGGAGGTTAATCTCCAGGTGGAGACTCGGGAATCCAGGCCCCTTCCATAGTGAAGCTCTGCTATTTCCAATATCTGGAAGTATCCAAAAGTGTCAACAAAGGGCGAGAGCAAGCAATGATGGCCATGAGATACTGAAACGGCCTCCACCCAAAAGCAACATAAATCACTTTTATTTCATTGACCATAATTAGTTTCATAGCCCCAGTAAGACGCCAAGGGGATGGGAAACTAACTGGCTGGGTAGCTGGGTCCCAGAAACCACCTGACCTAATGGAAGGAGAGCAGCTATCTTTGGCGGCTGGCTAGCCATCTCTGCTACAAACTCCAAAGCCATCCAATGTCATGCTTCTGAACCATACAAGGAAGAGCTAAATTAGGTGGTGCTAAATTACAGTTCCTGAAAGAAGTTCAAAGAAATGGGAGATCATAAGGTTGGAGCAGAAAGAAGGGAACCCGAGGAAGGTGCTGAAAAGTGGGGATGAGGAAGACATTTCTGGCTGAGAAGAACCAGAGTCGTCAATGCAAAGTTGGGAAGATAACAGTCATGTTACCAGATGTATTTATGAGGCACATCACAGGCTGTGACACGGATCAGAGGCTGAGCTCCCAGAGCTTAGGGAGTGCTTTTTAGAAAAGACAGACCGTAGCCTTCCCAGGGACTTTTGAAAATGTAAACGCAAGGAGGCTAGGGACCATGTTTTGCATGCTGCATTTGGCTCTTGCTGCAATTGCCCAGAACTCGGCAATTACTCAGAAAAGATAAATTGTAAATGTCCTATGAATAAGGGTGGGCTTTCAAAAAATGTGCTGAGAAGTAGATAATCCAAGGTCCTCCATTCCCCTTGTCTACTGTTGAGCTTTTCAGTGCCTAAAAGGAGTTGTAAATTCCTCAAATCTTGTAGCATTTATCTTTTCCACAAGAGAAGTCCTAAAACCTGGTAAGGAAGTATATAGTGGAAGTGGTGAAAGATCATTTCCATCAGAGGTGTTGGCGAGAGATTCTTGGAAATGCAGTGGCCACGCTGGGCCTTTACATCAAGAGGATATCCTGATTGCAGGCCCTGAGGTGGTCAGGGACAGGGCGGGCAGCAGGACCAGCTGGCATGCGCAGTGCGGAAAGGGAGTATGGCCATGAGGTTGTGGTCATAGAGGGGCTAGAATGGCTGCTTAGAGTAGTTTGGAATACAGTGGGTTGCTTTGGGAATATTGGGAACATTAATTCAGGAGTGTACAGGATTGACTGAGAAGCCTGGACACGGATGTGGTGGAAAAGATCTGGAAGACTGACTTTCTTTCCTGATCTCTCAGCCATTGCCCACTTATCTCATTGGGCACTTAGGCATGAGGGCAGGGGCTGTTCGTGTCTCAGTCGTTCAGTGAAAGAATGAAATCCTGCATGAGCCCAGACAAGAGTCCTCAGCAAGGTGGTGGTTTGGAGAATGGAAGGGAAGGAGGGGACTCAAAACCACACATGAGGCAAGACATCCTCTTCCCTGCTCGGCTGAGTGACCTAGGGAAGGTCACTCGTCTCCTTGTCTCCATTTTTTCACCTTTACCTGGTCCCCTGCATATGAATACTAAGGAGACACGATTATAGAAGAGGTTACAGAAGACTGAACTAAGCATAAAAGGGCTGGTATACGACATTGTTGTTGGAAGAAATGAAAGGTGAAGCAAGTGTGACCAGGGCAAGTGTGACCTTGAAGTCCCTGGAATGGGTGACAACCCCTGTTGGTGGGTGCCTTAGGGGGCAATTGGATCAAGGACTCCATGGGAAGATGGAAGAAATGAAAACAAACAACTGCGTTCATGATGTGTAAGTGAAATTCGCATTTCTAGAATGTGATTTTGCTCTGGAGGCTGGAAAAGAATAGTAACTGTAAGAAGTAAAACTCTTTTAAGCTTGTAAAAAGGCCACCAGAGCAAAAGTTAGGGAGCCAGTGAGGCAGGAAGAGGCAGCAGTTTGGGTGGTGGGTCTGGGCGAGTGGGTAAGCCTTTCTACGCTTCAGCTCGCACCTCCAGAAGGAAGATGCCATGGTGATGCCTGAAAGCTGTCCAGGACGATCTCCTGAGTCCCCTTGCTCCCCTAGCTCCCTCCTCTGAGCCCACCCTCTGTGCTCCCAGGTCTCAGATTCTCTGGGAATCCGTGCATGGGATGGCTCAGCCCACGTCACTCCGCATGCGTCTGATTTCTCTGCAGGTATGGAAAGCTTCCTGGCAAGAATACAGAGCCCAAGACCTGTAAACCAGACTGGCTAACGCGACATCTCCACCCCAATGTGACTTAAGTGAGGTGAAGCTCCTTTTGGGAGAATTGACAGAGGGTGCTGTGCTCCAAGCTTCGAATGCCAGGCTGAAGTCTTGTACATTTGGAAAGTACTTTCCAGCCCGCAAAGTGCTGTCCTGCGGGCATGTTCTCGCTGAGACTGAGGATGAGAAACAACCCGATGAGCCCATGAGCTGGCTGCTGTGTTCCAAGGGAGGGGAGGCCTTCCTGACCACGCAAGGTGCCACACGCCCTCTCCCCTCCCTTTCTCACGCCTTCTGACCCCCAGAGGGTTGGAGGAGATGAGCTAGTGCTCAAGGCTCCCAACCCTGGGCGAGCTCTGGCCACCCCCTCCGCCTCCCAACCGCAGCCAGCTGAGAGGAAGGATGCTCCGCGCTCAGATCTGTGGCTGGAACCGGAGAGTCTCGGGAGAAGGGCTGAGCAAATTGGGTCAGACTTCTGTGCCGGAATGGGAGATTCCTTGGAGTGACGGGGTATGTGTCAGCCGCTAAATGATTCCACTCTCTTCTCCCGGCTGCTAAGCCTCCGCCCTCCCCTCAGGGAGCTCCAGCTGCCAAGGGGCGCGGCTCTGCCCTCTGACTGCTGTGGCACGTGTGCTCAATAATCATGAGCGGTGTGTATGGCGCCCTTAAAATGTGCCGGGCAGCATGCTAACCACTTTACAAATGTAACTGACTCGCCAGCCTGGAACAGAAAATGAGGTCACGTTCTCTCAAACATGAGCGTTAAATGCCTTTGCATCCATGTTATGTCTGTCTGAGAGCTCCAAGACCCCAGGAAGTCTTCCCTCCAAAGCGTCAGTGCAGGTCAGTACTGCCTTAAAGCCTTGACCCCAAAACCTTGCCTAGCCTGCCAGGGAACCTCACTCTCTTCGGCTGTGCTTGCCACTGCCAGCAGTCACTGTTGAGTGACTTCGATTCCACAAAGTGCCCCTGGGGACAGCGGCTCAGTGAAACTGATGACACGGCACGAGGTAACCCCTGCCCATTCTAGGAGTCAGATCCATTCAAAGAGACATTTCCAGTGACGGGAACAAGTCTGAAAGCATGGTGGCTGTCAGAACGTGCACCTGCTATGTTCCGCCATCCTCTGCCCGTGTCCCCTCAATTCAGGAGCCTTAGACGCCAAACACCAAGAGCCAGGACACAGCTCTGCTCTTTATACACAGTGCTCAGAGTTCACACACAAAGTTATGTTTCCCAACTCAGCCCCCCACCGTACTTTCTATTGAGCTATGGATGTCGTTCCTGAAATGGTGAAGAGGGGACCCCCTCTCCATAAGTAACATCAATCTTATTCCCTGTCTTCGTACGACTAGCATGTTTTTCAGAGAATCATCTACCTTATTATTTATGGGTTATCTCTTTAAATTTTCACACCCCTTTGCATTATTAGTTCCGTTTCACACACGAGGAAATAGGTAGACCGACATTAAGGGAATTGCTTAAGGTCCCACAGCTAAAAAATGGCAGAACTGGGATTTGAACCCACACTCTTATTCACAAGCAGCACTGTTCCACCTCCCTAAAATGTTCCTGGTTGGTACATTCATCTAAGTCAAAGTCAAGGAAAGAGGCTCCTTAAGTAGGTAAATGCGTTTCTTTGTGGAGTGCCTGGATCTGGGGAAAATCATGTGGAGGCAGCCAAGCTGAAAGGCCTTATCTGAACTCCACTGGAGGAGACAAGCACTCAAGTAGTCTGTGAGTAGCCGGACACGGCCTGCCACATGTGGGGTGTGGCCATTTAGTGCACGTGTTGGCGTTGGACTGTGGCCTGGCCTGGCACTCATACTAGGCCAACAGCCTGGGTTAAGAAGACCCAGGAGAGTAAATATGTGAGAATCTAAAAGCATGCGTGCCAGCTAGGAGCCTCTGTCCATTCCTAGGCTGGTTTTTGGCCTCAAACTCGGCACTAGTCTCTTTGGCCATAATCACCTCTGCACCAGGCCTGAGGCTTTTTGGACGGAGGCCCATGGGAAGAAGGGCTTTATCAGGTCTCACTTAAAAGCCATTTGGATACATGGACTTGACTTTTCCAGCACCATCCCTGATCACCCTCTTCTGTCCCAGTAAAGGCCTACCACGGCGAAACACTATCTGCTCCAAACAAGAAGTTCAGATGGAAAATATTTGGACAGAAGTTAGATTTGAGTTGCAGGCAAGAGCCAAGCAGCTGATGGAGAAATCAGAGAGCGGGAGTCTATGGGTACAGAGAAGAGAAGGAGCAGGTGGCTCTGAGGGAGACCCATATTCTGGGGTAAGGGTAGAGGAATGTTAACAGGAAGTAAGTGGCAAACCACCAAGCCAAAGCAAATACGGAATCCAAAGCTGCCCATATGGCTTATCCATAAGGAATATTGCCAAGAAAGAACACAGCAGGGAGAAGAAGAGGAGTGGAAGATTCACAGCACCTCGTCTAGCAGCCAACCAGGGGGACGGGGAGCCAGCAATGCATTCTGGACTCCGCATCTTAAGTAACTCAGATCGGGTGTTTTTGCCCCGTAGATCTGGGTACAAAAGGCTTGAATCCTATCCCCACCCCACCTAGATTTTTCTATGAATTCACCGCTGCCACTTAAGCTTCTACTTTCCAGTATGTTGTGTCGGTTGTGTACCCTCTTGGCCCCCTTCTAAAGTAGACTTCAAAGGATTTTGGTTTGAGGAGAGATGGAGGAGAGAATTCATCAAGGTGACATAAAGCCATAGATGGCACAGTTTTATTATTATACCTGCTTGCTTTGGATTTGTTCAAGGAGAGAACACTTTGCTACTACATGTGGATCAATATATGATATCTCTTTCATGATAGTGGGTGGATGAATTTTTTTTATATAAGCATCAGATAATAACCATAAATATGGCTAATATTTATTGAGAATGTACTATGTGCCAGGCACTATTATATATAATATACATATCGCCAAATATATATATTGCCAAATACTTAGCTATCTCCTTATTGAAAACATGAAGATTTTGTCAATACGCTCTCATTCATACTTCTCGCCTCTTGTAATGAGTAGTTATTTCAAGAAATTCTACTTTCGTACCCAGGCTTCATTTGGGTGATAGGAAAAGAATGAAAAATCTGTTTAAAGTTCCATCTGACCCTCAGTCTAGGTTCTATCTCCCTATGATTGGTCCTTGCCACCAACTTCACTTGTCTTTGATGCCATTTGTCATCACTGTATGTAACTTAAGTAGTTATCCGTGCACTTGCTTGTTTAATGGCTATCTCCCCAGAGTGACCTACAGGTGCCTGGGGGCAGAGACCGCATCCGTTTGGTTGACCTTGGTCCTCATAGCCAACACAAAGCCTGACGGGTGTGCAGATGACTTTGTATGTAGTCTGTCTGTCCCACCCATCTTTGAAAATGAGTCCATCTCCTCCAGAAAGTAGCCTCACAAAATAGAGAGACCAGTGGGTGTTTAAACAGAGGCTTCGTGACCAGTTGGGAGGGATGGGGCTGTGGACGGGCTCTCTTCACCAGGTGTGTTTTGGAGAGTCTCTGAGGTCCTCTGCACCCGCCAGTTCCTGGGACTCGGTCACATGGCCAAAGCTAGGATTCAAGGCAGGAAGAGTGGAACCCTACACCTGAACAGAAAGGATTCAAGTGACTGAATAGTTCTTGGAAGCCATTTTCTTTCTTACTGACAAAAAAGTAATTTTTAGAAACTCATTTTTCTGGTTGCACAGGTAAATTTCCAGGGATGACAAAAAAACAGAACCTAAACTTCTTAAGTGGAAAAAAAAAAAAAAGGCATTACCAAAATGTGGCAAGCCTTAAATCAAAGATGCATTTTTCAGTGGTCTGTCTCCAAACACCAGGCCCCTAACTGTCCATGGCTCATGCCATTTTACACTTTGAGGTGAGAAGCATTCAAAACACTGTGAATTTCCCCCCTTTATTGGAATTAGGAATAAGTAACATTTCTTGTTAGAATATAAAACAGTGAAACATAGTTCACATATGTTACATAAAAGTATTTTAAAAAAAAACTTCTCTGGGAAGAGACAGAACTGTGTACAATGGAAAATTGAAAATTCTCCAATTTCAAGATGAATCAGCAAATAACTTCTCCATGACAGCGACCTGGGAACCCTGCTGAACAGACAGACCTACTTTAATGGGAAATCAGCTCTATTTCCTGGCTTGCAGAAATGATTATCATTTGAAGACCTTTTCTAGGTGATATGTCTATGTCTTTGCCTATTGAAATTTATTAGGAACAGAGCATGATACCCCAGGACAATATTTACCCACAGGAAAGGATTTGTGTCCAATGGAATGTGATTGCATCAGGCCTCCTCATCCCACCCAAACTTTCAGTGCTGGCTTTCCCACAGGGTGCAAGCTATTTGGTGTGGCTGCCAGCTTTTAATTACAAATTTTTTTTTTATTTTAAGTAATCTCCACACCCAACGTGTGGCTTGAACTTACAACACCGAGATCAAAAGTCACATGCTCTATGGACTGAGACCACCAGGCACCATATTTGCAGGAAAATCATCAACACCTGGTTTCATGCTTACACATCCCCAACCTCCCCAGCCCCAAAATATTAATTTCCCCTTGCTCCATAGGGAAATGTTTTTGCCAAGCATTCCTAATCCTTCACAACTTATTCAAAGAAGTGAGGTGGGGAAGGCAAAAGAAAAAGAATGAAGAGATGGTAAGTTCTCTCCTTTCAGCTCAGGTCATCCTACAATTTTGGTATTTCCTGGTGCTACTTTGGTACCCTCTCATTTCTGAGATAACACTGCCCAATATGTCAATTACCTCTATGTTCTTTTTTTTGTTTTGTTTTAATTATATTATGTTAGTCACCATACAGTACATCCCTGGTTTTTGATGTAAAGTTCCATGATTCATTAGTTGCATATAACACCCAGGGCACCATGCAATACGTGCCCTCCTTACTACCCATCACCAGTCTATCCCACTCCCCCACCCCCCTCCCCTCTGAAGCCCTCAGTCTATTTCTCAGAGTCCATAGTCTCTCATGCTTCATTCCCCCTTCTGATTACCCCCTTTATCCCTTTCTTCCCCTACCGACCTTCCTAGTTCTTATGTCCCATAGATGAGAGAAATCATATGATAATTGTCTTTCTCTGCTTGACTTATTTCACTTAGCATTTATCTCCTCCAGTGCCGTCCATGTTGCAGCAAATGTTGAGAACTCGTTCTTTCTGATAGCTGAGTAATATTCCATTGCATATATGGACCACACCTTCTTAATGCAGTCATCTGTTGAAGGGCATTCTCGGTTCCTTCCACGATTTAGCTATTGAGGACAATGCTGCTATGAACATTGGGGTGCATATGGCCCTTCTCTTCACTACGTCTGTATCTTTGGGGTAAATACCCAGTAGTGCAATGGCTGGGTCATAGAGTAGCTCAATTTTTAACTTAAGGGACCTCCACAATGTTTTCCAGAGTGGCTGTACCAGCTTGCATTCCCACCAACAATGTAGGAGGGATCCCCTTTCTCCACATCCTCTCCAACAATTGTTGTTTCTTGCCTTGTCTATCTTTGCCATTCTAACTGGCGTAAGGTGGTATCTCAGTGTGGTTTTGATTTGAATTTCCCTGATGGCTAATGATTTTGAACATTTTTTCATGTGTCTGTTAGCCATTTGTATGTCTTCATTGGAAAAGTGTCTGTTCATATCTTCTGCCCATTTTATGATTTGTTTATTTGTTTCTCGTGTATTGAGTTTGAGAAGTTCTTTGTAGATCTTGGATACCAGTCCTTTATCTGTGGTGTCCTTTGCAAATATATTCTCCCATTCCGTGGGCTGTCTCTTAGTTTTTTTGACTGTTTCCTTGGCTGTGCAGAAGCTCTTTATCCTGATAAAGTCCCATAAGTTCATTTTATCTTTTATTTCTCTTGCCTTTGGAGATGTGTCGTGAAAAAGGTTGCTCTGGCCGATGTCATAGAAGTTGTTGCCTATGTTCTCCTCTAGAATTTTGATGGATTCCTGTCTCACATTGAGGTCTTTCATCCATTTGGAGTTTATTTTTGTGTATGGTGTGAGAGAGTGGTCAAGTTTCATTCTTTTGCATGTAGCTGTCCAATTTTCCCAGCACCATTTATTGAAGAGACTGTCTTTTTTCCACCGGATGTTTTTTCCTGCTTTATCAAAGATTAGTTGCCCAAAGAGCCGAGGGTCCATTTCTGGGTTCTCTATTCTGTTCCATTGGTCTATTTGTCTATTTTGTGCCAGTACCATGCTGTCTTTGTGATCACAGCTTTGTAGTACAGCTTGAAATCCGGCATTGTGATGCCCCCAGCTTTGTTTGTCTATGTTCTTAACTGATGGAATAGATGGCTCTCTACTCCCAGTGGAGTACTTAAGGATTTGAGATCCTGAGGCAGTGACACCAACCTTTGTTTAGTAATTCCCTAGCTTCCTCCTAACTCTGAATCCATATAGTTATCACAAATTTTATTCAGCTCAAAATTAATTGTCCTATAAAAATGACATAAATGATGGACAATACCTCATTTTCTGCAATGAGAACAGGATCAGCTAGATTTGAAAAGAGGTTTTCTTCCCCCTCTCCCAAGCCCAGAGCTAACCAGCCCAGATATATTTTTATATGTCTTGGTCCCCTTCCATCTGTCTGTCCAGCAGCTCTCTCTTTTTCTGGGAATAGCAATGCCTTCTCTTTGGGGAACTACATCTCCACTTCTCTAACCAGGTAGATCTTACTGGGTCAGAGAGGCTGGATCCACCTGGGAGTCTGCTCAAGGTTCTGATAGCCTGAGAAGGATGAAGCACAAAAAATAGCAAGATAAACTGCCAACAGTTTTTATGCCTAGGTAGATGCAGAAAGTCACCCTGGGACACAGGATCCTTAATGTTTCCCTGTAACATCTGCATGGTCTCAGTTAAGCAGACTTGGCTGCTCTCCAGGGAGAGGGGTATGTTACACACACGTGTCTCAGGACTATTGAGAAGCATATGGGGTTCAGCAGGATCAAAGCCTCTCCCATGGGTGGAGATGGTTCTAACAGACGTTCACTGGGACGTCAGGAGCCCCAAAGAGGAACTCCTTGTGTAGAAAGGAGTCTGGATCAGTAAACAGGGCTACTATTTTGTAGGAAGAACTAGTTCCAGGAGTATAGCTGGGGTTACGATCTTACTGGCTCATCCCAGACCAGCCATGTTGGTGTGGTTGCTGTGTTTGGGAAGCAATAGTTGATCTTCTGCATGTAACCAAAGAGAGCCTAAACCTTGAAGCCCGAGGGTGAGGTCTATCGAGAGCCAGGGCAGGGCTCACGAGGGGCCCATCACCACAGTGGACAAGAACACAATGGGCTCCTGCTAACAGAGGTAGGTGGAGAAGGTCTTCAAACAATTAACAGGAAAAATAAAAATGTAGGGGCCAGGTCTCTATCTAAATTGGCAAAATGGGTTGCACTAGCGACATTTTCCACATTCACCTTTACACATAAATATTCACTCAAAAGTTCTTTTTTAAAAAAAGATTCACTTTTCTGTCCATGGTGCAAGAATTGGAAAAGAGAGGGTGCCTTCGTAGGAAGGGCTTATCAGCCAGGAGGTACTTGGAGTAGGACACTGAACACATGTGACTAGGAAGTGTTTATACATCCCCACCCCCCAGCACATAATCAAGTACTGTCTATTCCTTCAGGGTTAAGGCTCAGTCGTCTTTATTTCTATTTCAGTGGAGACATACTCTATAAATGAGAAATTGAGACCTAGAAGGACAAAACACCTGAAATCAAAACTGAACAAAGTCGTGATACCTCGTGGTATTCGTGTTCTAGCAGAGGGCTTCGTGAGCTTAAACCCTAAAACTAAACTGTCTTGGTTCATATCCAGCTTGACCACTTGCTGGCTGTGTGACTTTGGGAACATTCCTTAAACTTTCTGTGCCCCTCTTCTTCATATAGGGGTAATAATAGTACCTGTTTCACAGGCCTGTAGCAAGGATGAAATGAGTGAAACAGACAAAATTCGGAGAGCGGTGGCTGACACACAGCAAGCAATCAACCAAGGTGAGCCAGTATTATTACTACCAAACACAGTCGCCTCCACAAGATAAATAACCCACTCAAAGTGTGGCATCCATGCTGCAGACCCAACAGAAAGCAGAGGCCAACCAGTCATCCATCACCAAGCTGAGAGGTGCCTTTGGTTTCTGATCCCAGTAATTGAGGACATGTGTTACTCTGCAGACAGCCCTGATGGGAGGTGGCTGATGGTCCTCCTCCTCCGAAGCTCGGGAAATGAGAAGGATGAGGAGATGGGAAAGGGGAGGAGGCCAAACATTTTCATTTTCTTATGTTAACAACTCTGACGAAGGGTAAGAAGGGAATGGCAGGAGAATATAAAAATGCTTTGTGGAAGGTTCACATTAGCTCGTACTTTTAACTCCACTGCGGCTGATTAGTTCATGGGAAAAAATGACAAAAAGGAATAAAAACCTGACCAGGAATCCAGTATCAACAATTTGCAGCCATAGTAACAAAGAAGGTGCAACTCATGAATTGAAAAAAGAAGAAAAAAAAGCATGTGTGTGAGAGTGTGTCATCGGGAAGATGTCAGGAAATGGTTACTGAGTGAAGAATGCAGTTAACCCCGGGGGCTCAGCAGGCCGGCTCTGGCTAGGTCACGTGCACCCCGGCTGACATGGACATCAAGGGTTGTCAAAGATGTTCTAAACTCTGACTGATAGAGTTTCCAACTCAGCTTAAAAATTCACTCAAGGATAGAACGACATAAAAATTCTCCGCCTAACAAGAATTTCCTGATTTTTTTGTTGTTGTTGTTGTTGGTTTAAATCAAATTTGGTTTGCATTAGTTCAGCGCAGCTTCATTGCAGAAAGACAATAGGGTGTGTGGCTCCCCGTGTGTTTCCGCAGCTAGCTCTGGAATGACTTGGAACTGCCTTGTGAATACAATTCTGGATCAAGTACAGCAACCCAGGGCTCATAATCACACCCCACCTTCTTCACTTTTGGAATATAAGTCATTGGTTTCCTATTTGTGTAGACAAGCCCCAACAATGTATGGTCCAGGACCCTAGAAGGAAGTCTAAGCAAGTGTCAGGGGTTTGGAGGGCCTGGGACAATCACCCAGCTGGGAGTTATGGGCAACTTAGGAACCATCCAATTATCAAATTTGGGTCTGGGCGCATTTTAAGGGTCATCTAGTCCAATGAGCCATATGATGCTTGAATTTTTTCTTTTCCTTCCTTTTGTGCTGGAGGAAGTTCATTCCATGCTCAGACCCCACCCTTGAGAGGGACCTTCCCTCACCATGGGACAATTCATATAGCTTTGACTGCAAAAGACTCTTAAATTGAGCAGAAATCTTTCTCTCCGCAAATTACCACTCATGGCCCATTAAAGCAAATCAAATATTAAGATATCTGAGGATCGGGGCACCTGGGTGGCACAGCGGTTAAGCGTCTGCCTTCGGCTCAGGGCGTGATCCCAGCGTTATGGAATCAAGCCCCACATCAGGCTCCTCTGCTATGAGCCTGCTTCTTCCTCTCCCACTCCCCCTGCTTGTGTTCCCTCTCTCGCTGGCTGTCTCTATCTCTGTCAAATAAACAAATAAAATCTTTAAAAAAAAAAAAAAAGATATCTGAGGATGAATGGCTATTCGCCCTCAGAAGACTTTTCCAGTCTGAACATAGAGTTGTTGATCATTCAACATTTTGCTCTTCTCTCACACCCCCAGAGGACCTTTTAAAATACAGTCCCCTCAATAAGCACAATACTCAATGAATATTCTGTCCAGGGAAGGGAAGTAACCCCATTATTAGCTCCATCATTCTGAGATTTTACTATTATCAATGTAGCCTCATATTTACATAATTCTAACAGTCTAATGATATTTTGGACTCATAATGAATTTACTTCCCACTGAAATTTGTGTGATAGGGAAATTAATGATACTTCTGGTCATTAGTGGCCAATTCTGCTCTATTCCCCAGGCACTTAGGAGGCGTACATGTCCCCAGCCCTTGAAGTTAGCTGACCATGTGACCATCTTTGACCAATGAAAAATAAACAGAGGTCCCATATGTCAATTCAAAGTTGAGATATTTAAGTACTCATTCTCAACTTTCCGCCCTCTTTTTCCCATCATAGCAATTGTCAACGCATGTGTTGATTAGGAAGTGTCAGGGATAGAATCAAGCTGGAATGCTCAGCGAACACACGGAGGACAGATGCCCTGGCACATTGCCTGGACCTGCAGCACGCTTTGACTAAAAAATAAACTTTTGTTGCATTATGCACATGATTTTGGGGTTGTTATTGCAATATAAACTGAACTTTCCTGACTCAATGTATAAGTTATTTTTCATAAGTAGAATCAGATTTCCCACCCCACACATACCCCTATACTACCTTTTCATGTATTAATAATTGCTTTTGAGGTCTCTGATTCAGGAACTTATATTTGCTTTTGTTCTCATGAAAATTAGTTTTAATTATTTTAGCCCAATGGCCAGTTCTGTTACAATTTTTTAAATTTCGTTTCCATCAAACAAAGGTATTCACTCTTCCTCTTCCTCCTTTACATTTCAAACTGTTAAGAATATATTTAAAGACCAGAAAGAATACATTTCTGATGACATGCCTTTCTTAGCTCTCCACCTTCTAGTCTCACAAGAATGTTCAAACCTAATGAAGTCAATTCTGAGCTTTCTTAATTCAGTATTTAAAAAACTTAATTCAGAGGTTTAAGAAAAAGTCACTGGAGGACCAGTAACCATTGGAGATCTTGTTTTTAGCTTGATGAGTTCTCAAGTTCCCATAATAAAAACGAGACATAACTATGGGGAAAATATATGATTGCTTCACATTATTCAACTACAAAATCATTCCATTTTGACTCTATTACTGTTCTCAAGGAGTAAAAAACATAGACTTGTGAAAAATTCAGGCTGAAATCAGGTTGCTTACATTGAGGGGCAGCTCCAGCCCCATCCTTGTGGCTGACGCTGCCAATGGCCATCCCCCGATTTCTTTCACATTAATCAAACCCTGATTGTGTTCAGGTATCAAAGGTGCATGGATTTAGGAAGTACAGGCCACTGCCCCCACACACACACCAGTTATGGGGACTATATTTCCCTTTGCCAGTCATTGCTTTGGGAATGGCCATACAACATAATTCTGGCCATTGAGACGAAGGTAAAGACTGCAGAGAAGTTTCGGAAAATTTCTTCTCACTCTTAAAAAGAGGCACAGTGAAGGAGGGTTCTCTCTTCCAACCTTAAATATGGATGCGTGAGAATATGATGCTTAGAGCTGCCTCCACCATCTCTCACCATTAGGGGATAAGCATGAGGACAAAAACACAGTTAGCCTGGCAGGTCAAAGATGGAAAGAACTAGGGACTTTATTACATAGCTGGGCGCTGAATTCACTGGTCCAGGAACTGCCTCACCACTAGACTTCTTACATGAGATAATCTCTTTACACTTACGCCATGTTGATTGAGTAGGTCTTTTGTTACTTGCCATGAAAAGAATCCTGACTGATACTATCATTAAAAAGTATTTCATTATAAACATCATTATGTTGTTTTATTAAAAGTAGAATCATTATAGGAGGAGGAGGGAAAGGAAGAGGGGGAGGAGAAGGGGAGGAGAAGGGGAAGAGAAGGGGAGGAGAAGGGGAGGAGGAGAAGGGGAGGAGAAGGGGAGGGGAAGGGGAGGGGAAAGAGCGGCAGCGGTAGTCACAGTACTGGTAGCAGTAACAATAATACGGTCTTACAATTATGAGCCCCTGCTTTGTGTGAGGTACTATGGGAAGCATTTTAGAGAGTTTTTTCCAAAATTCAAGACCATACTTTTACTCTTCCAATTTAAGACCATAACTCAGCCATTCCAGGCTCACCATGTCACTCTATTTTCGACCGTGACATTCAAAGAAACCAAGAAATTGGGTCAGCATTAGTGCAACTTGCCACTAGTGCCCATCCCTTCACGGAGAAGGTACAATGATGCCCTGCCTTCCACTGAGGCTGTCACTGTGTGGTTGCCACAGCAGAATCTGCTACTTCAGGTGTCTGACGGAGGGAGATGGGACACAATGGCAATACAGTTTTTCGTGGTCACCTCACGTGTCCCAGATGCTCACTGAGCTATTAGCTGGGAAGTGTCTCAGAGCAGGGAGTGACCAACAAGGGACTCAGTCAGTGGCTATCCAGCTCTCAGATGGTCATTGCTGGCACTGACAGACATTAGTGAGGCTAAGAAGATGAGCAAGACACAATGGCGCCTTTGCTGAAAAGAGTGCAGTTGTTAAAAACATGGGTTCAGAAGTTAGATGACTACAGTATCAAGTTTCACTATCAGCCCTGCCACTTGCTAGCTCTGTTAGAGGGATTTCATTATCTCCCTAAAATACCTTAGGGTATCTGATGCTTGCTTTCCTCATCTATAAAATAAATGTGCCTGACACCGAGTAAAGGGTCAATAAATCATAGTTATTATTATTCAATATCCTATCCACAAAGAAAATGTACAAACATGCTGCCTTGGTCATGTTAAGGAAAACCTTCCCTAGTCTATCTTTGTCTAAACGCAAAGCAAAAGTAAAGACTAACTTCTGATCACTGCATCTAGCTGTGCCTGAAGATAGATGTTCTCTGGATGTACAGGTCCTTCCTTAAGGGAATCTGAATTGGGTTTCTCTCACTTACAGCCGAGACACCTGACCCACGCAGCATTAGTTGGGTTCAAGCTCAAGTCTTTCCCCTACAAGCTTTCCCAAGACGATTCACAATCTTCCAATTTCTGAATGTGCGTTTCAGTAATTTCCCCTATTTCACTTGGCTTTGTTACTTAACCATATTATGTGCATATTGGTTTTTCCCAACATACTTTTAAGCTTCTCAAGGCAGAAGCAATGTACTCTTATTTTCTGCCACAAAACCAGGTACAATTCTGGGCACATACCAGATCCACAATGAACACAAACAGCAGGGTAGTTTTCACTGGAACCTAGGCCAGGTTCCCTGCTGAAGTTAGGTATTTCTGAGCCTGTCTGGTAACCTGGCATGATGAATCTTCTAGGACAGAACCACCCAAAAAGAGGACAGAGTCAGGCACACAAGCTCCGTCCAGCAAAAATGCTTCAGTCAACACAGAGACAGGGGGAATCTAAGCATAAAGTACTTGAAAGATGCTGAGAACATCAGGCAGAGCTGTAGGGAGGTCACGTTAGGACAGTGCAGCCTCCCAGTGGCGAGGGGGAGCGGTCACCTTCAGGGTGCTGTAGACTGAATGTTTGTTTCCCCCGCCCCCACTCATATGTTGAAACTTAATCCCCACTGTGATGGTATGCGGAGGTGGGGCCTTTGGGAGGGCTCCCCCCTCACGAATATAATTAGTGCCCTCATAAAGGAGACCTCGGAATGCTTCCTTGCCCCCTTCGCCATATGGGAACACGGCGAGAAGATGGCCAGGTAGGAATCAGGATGCAGGCCCTCGTGAAACATTCAATCTGCCAGTGCCTTCCTCTTGGACTTCCCAGCCTCCAGAATTGTGAAAAACAAATGTTTGTTGTTCGTAAACCACCCTGTCTATGGTGTTTCTGTGATAGCAGCCAAACGGACTAAGATGCGAGGCCAGCTACAACACTGGTGGTGGCAGAGAGTAGCCCCCAGTAGCAATGCTCATAACACGAGGCACAGAGATCCAGGTGTTGGTGTGGGCACTCACAAGCCCCATGCTGGTGGATCGCAGCTGGAGGACAAGCCCTGGCATGTGATCAGTGATGACAATCTTGTCGCTCAGAGGGCACCACTCAAGACATTCTTTGAGGTTTCCCAGAAATGTTAGGGAGAATTTTCTGGAGTCTGAACACTGTACATTGCACAGCGTCTTGTGGTACCCTCGAGTGTCATTCTCCAGGGAAACATGACTTACACTTGCAAATTAAATTATCAAGGGCAAGAGTCCAGTGCCGTGGCCATCTGGCTGTGAAGGAGCAGCTGGAGCAGACCCGCCCTCCTCTTGCCACTCCGGCATGTCCTGCTCTCTGGCCGAGCTCTCACCCGAGCTGCTGTTCCTCTGAGTGGCCCTCAGATCGGCAGGAACTCCATCGCACTGGGATTCCACCTGCCTGGTCGCCCCTGCCCTTGGGAGGCCCCGGAGTCATATATTACTTTTTGGCTCCAAGTCAGTTTAATTTTTAGAAACTGGATTCCTACTTCGTCTGCGTAATTTCTCTTAGAATTTTCTTTTTTTAAATCAGTCTCTTAAATATCTTGTTTCTCACCTCTCCTCTCTGAATGGGTTGAACTTTCAAGTTCTGAAGTCATTTGATATAAAATGCAGTCTGTGGTGTTCCAAGTTCTTTGGCCAACAGGTATCCTTCAACACGAGGTGACTGAGAAGCTTGTGATGGCATCAAAGGAAACAAGATCAGTTTACTTAATCCTGCATACCTCATTCTGTGGTTTGTGAAGTACTGAACTACTTGAAGAACCAATTCCTTTAGAGGAAGTTAGGGGTTCATGGAAGCAATGTTCATACTTCAGAGCTACTAGGGTCCTAGTGACAAAATCCTTGTTTCAGAGTTTTGAAAAGTGCCTGCCCGTCTTCCGCCTGTCCCCTAACTTCCTAAGGCTGTGCTGATGCTCAGTCCAGCTCACTGCCTTAGTTCATGGGTGAGGCGGCTGTCAGTACTTGGGTTCTGGTCACACCCAGCACGGGGGTGTTATGCAATGTGGTCACTTATGAGCTTCAGTTGCCCGGGAGGGTTGCCGGACTCTCTGACACTCCTGGATTGTTTCTGGGCACCCGAAACTGAGGCTAGCACTCACTGGCCAGCATGAGAGTCTCACCTCCACCCTTCCAAGTTGGTCCCTGGGAGTGAGAAGAGGGAAGCCATCCCCACTGCTTCCTATATTCTTCTCTAGGCAGACAGAGCTGCGAGGGTACTATGGCACAGAGCAACGTGTGTCCACAGGGTGCAAATTGCTGTTTACAGTTTTCTTTTCACATTTTAGCAAGGAGGCCATCTGTGAGAACAGAACGTTCTCAGGGTCATCGCCCACAAAGAGAAAATGCAGCCATATGGGCATTTGGGACAGTGCTTTCTGGCTCTCTTGCCCAGTTTTAGCCACACTGGACCCAGTGAAGAGACTGCTTTTCCAAGGGCAACAAAAGCAGAAATAAACAAAGGGGACTACGTCAAACTAGACAACTTTTACACAGTGAAGGAAACCAACAACAAAACAAAAGGCAACCTACTGAATGGGAGAAGATATTTGTAAAGGGTATAACCAATAAGGCATTAATATCCAAAATACATAAGAAATTCACACAACGCAGTATCAAAAAAATAATCCAATTTAAAGTGGGTTGAGGACCTGAATAGACATTTTTCCAAAGAAGACATCCAGATGGCCAACAGGCACATGACAAGATGCTCAACATCACTCATCATCAGGGAAATGAAAATCAAAACCACAATAAGATATCACCTCACACCTGACAGAATGGCTAGAATGAAAAAGACAAGAAATAACAAGTGTTGGTGAGAATGTGGAAAAAAGGGAACCTTCATGCCCTGTTGGTGGGAATGCAAAACATAACAGCCACTATGGAAAACAGTATGGGACTTCCTCAAGAAATTAAAAATAGAACTATCCAGCAATTCCACTCCTGGGTATTTATCATAAGAAAATAAAACACTAATTCACAAAGATAAATGAAACGCACCTCTATGCTCACTGCAGCCCTATATACAAGGCCAAGATACGGAAGTGACCCAAGCGTCCATTGGTAGATAAATGGATAAAGAATACACACACACACACACACACACACACACACACACACACAATGGTATATTACTCGGGCATAAAAAAAGAATGAAATCTTGCCATTTGCAACAACACGAATGGACTTTGAGGGTATTATGCCAAGTGAAATAAGTTGGACAAAGAAAAAATACTGTGTGATTTCACTTTTATGTGGAATCTAAAAATATTAAATAAACAAAACAGACACAGACTCATAGGCACAGAGAACAATCTAGTGGTTGCCAGATGAGAGGGGAGGTTGGGGGATGGGTAAAATAGGGGAAGGGGATGAAGAGGTATGAACTTCCAGGTATTAAATCGGTAAGATAGGGATATAAAGTACAACATAGAGAGTATAGTTAATAACAGGTAACAACTTTGAATGGTGACAGACGGGAGCTAGATTTATCGTGGTGATCACTTCATCGTGTCTATAAATGTTGCATCACTTGAAACTAATATTGTATGTCACATACACTTCAATTTTAAAAAATTACATAAATACATAAATAAATAAAACTGCTTTTCTAGTCGGTCATAAAACCCCGGCTTGGAAACAGTCATGTTTATTTTCTAAGAAATGACATTCTAGTGCCAGAAGTCACCAACTCAGTCATTTTATTCTTTTTTTAAAAAAAAATTTATATATTCGAGCATGAGCGGGGGGAGGAGCTGAGGGAGAGGGAGAAGTAGATTCCCTGCTGAGTGGGGAGCCCGACGTGGGGCTCAATTCCTGGCCCCCAGGATCATGACGTGAGCCTAAGTCAGATGTTTAACTGGCTGAGCCACCCAGGCACCCCAGTCATTTTATTCTGAGGGAAACAGGGGTAAGAAAAAAAAAATGTAGCATGTGGCAAATATAAATGTAAAAATTAATCCCTGGTGGGTGCTGAGTACTCCCTGTCCTGAATAGGCACAAATACATACAGTGGGGCATGATTTAATTTTAATTTCAGGTTGAATTAAAATAAGAATGAGCTCTTTAAAAAAAAATAGAAAACTTTGAAGCAGTTCTCTAGACACCCTTTCCAGCCTACCCCCATGCCATGCCCTGGAGGCAACCACTCTGCCACGTGTAATCCTGGACCATAAACATAGATATCTATTTCTCCATCTATCAGCTTGAAATGATACCAGTTTACTCTTAAAATGGTGACTTAGCTTTTTTTTTTCTTTCTTTTTTCTTTTTCTTTTTTTTTTTAGAGACAGGGGAGGGACGAAGGGCCAGGGAGAGAATCTTAAGCCCAGTGTGCAGCCTGACTCTGAACCCGACATGACCTGAGCTGAAATCAAGAGTCCAATGCTTACCCAACTGAGCCACCCAGGTGTCCCCATCTAGCTTTTTGGTATTACCCCTCATCGTCCCTCCTCCTTATCTTTTGGAGCTTTTATATTGCAGTTTTCAGTTCTTCCCCTGGTTACCTTTGTGACTGTAAATAACACATTTACATCACTATTTCATCCTCCATCAACCTTGGTCAACATTTCCATTCCTTTTTAAACAGAATAAACTACAACTATAGGCATAAGCTTTGCATTACCAAAGCTGTTAACATTTATTTATGCTATAGTTCCAGGTGTGTGTGCTTTGTCTATGTAATTTTAAAAAGGTAAAAGTGAATACATGGCATTTATATGTTGAGTAATATGGCTCACTGCTGAACCAAGTAGGTACTGGGGTTGTATTTTCTTCCCAACAGGTTTTTGGGGCTGTGCAGGGTCAGGTCATGATTCCCAGTCCTGAGATAGAGCCTGATGTTGGGCTCTGTGCTCAGCAGGGAGTCTGCTTGTCCCTCTCCCTCTGCTCCTCCCCCCTAAACACACTCTATCTCTAAAATAAATAAAAGAAAAATAAATAAATAAATAAAATCTTTAAAAATAAATAAAAAGAGCAAAGTGGCTAGAGAAAGAAATATAAAAGACGACAACTGGGTGTGACTAGGGAAGGGTGGAACTCAGGAAGGGAACAGATGGAAGGAGACAGATTATGGCAAAGAGAGGGGGAGTGAGAACAGAGGGGCCAGGGAGGAGAAAAGCTCTTCTGGGCGAGGAGGGAGGAAATACCCAAAGGGCGGGTCAAGGCAGGCACCCGCGGCCTGGGAAAGGGGAAGCAAGCGCAGGAGTGGAGACAGGCAGGGAGTGGACCAGAGAAGGGACACAACAATCCATCTGGGCAGAGGCTGGGAGAGGAGAGAGCATGGCCCCGGTCCAGCAGCCTCACATGGGGGCCCTCTGAGCAGTGACTCACGGAAACTGGCTGCACAGCCCCTGGCTTGAACCACGACTCCAAATGACCAAGAAGCTTAGCAAACTAAGAAGTTATCAAAAATATTAAGGGTAGAGCCAGCAGTTGTTGCCGACTTTATACAGTATTCTAAGAGT
The DNA here is from genome assembly GCF_002007445.2 of Ailuropoda melanoleuca. Taxonomy (NCBI): domain Eukaryota; kingdom Metazoa; phylum Chordata; class Mammalia; order Carnivora; family Ursidae; genus Ailuropoda; species Ailuropoda melanoleuca. The sequence continues at coordinate 57,344,315 of NC_048222.1, forward strand.
CACTTGTCCGCCCTCCCCAGTCCATCGTGTCATTGACAATCCCGTGTGTCGAGTCGTTCTGTCTTCCTTCCTCTCTAAAGCCCTGCGGTTTCCTGTCCTTGCCATGGCCCTCTGTGGAACTGGGGACCTCCCTGCACCTCACCTCACAGTAATCTGACCACGTGCTCAGTGACTTCAGCGTGGGCAGAGTGAGTGTATCCAAGCCTCAGCAAACGGCACCTCTGCCTTGAAGGAAGACGTAAAAGGAAGGAAAAATGCCTTACAGGAACACTCTGGAAAGCAGATGTGCTGATGGGTTTCCAGCCCCGACGAGTCCCCAGAGGCAGCACAGCTCAGGGGACAGGCTTCTCCCGGTCCCTGGGTTTCCATTTCCTCAGTCACAGAGTGATGGTGGGGCGAGGATGGCAGCAGGGATTGATCTAGATCGGAAATGGCTCATATGTCTCCTCTCAGTGCTGGGAAGCGTTTTCCTATAATGCTGTGGTGAGAGAGATTCTGAGGCTGCCTTGCAGCTGTGTGGGAAAGCGCTAATATGGCTCGGCGGGATTAATACGTGACTTAGATTACCGTCCTAACACGTGTCCCTTTTTGCCACTGCCAATCCCCTTCACCCTTCTCTCCAGGATCCTAAGAGCTTCTGCTTAAATTCATTGAGGCAGACAAGGGTTCTATTGCAACTTCACACTGTTGACCCAGGAGAGATGCGGAAACTTGCCTCACTCTGTCTGCAGCCTCACACGTGTGCTTGCCCAAACATGTTACACTAGTTGTCCCGAAATTCCATCTCCCGGTGCTGCCAGAGACCTGAGTCTGGTGACCATCCTCTGCTCTGTGGCACATTACCAGAGAAGATGTCCATCTTTCTTAAATTTCCCTCTAGCACACGCTGAGATGTGTGACTGCAGTTTATAGGTCAATTCTGTGACCATAACACTGGGAGGGGATGCTGGAAAAAAAAAAAGCAGGTCATTTCCTCCTAAATTTCTGTCCTCTATGTGTAGCTTCAGAACCGTTAAGGTTTGAAGAATGATTACAGTCCAGCCAAATTTCTCTGGTGATCCATCTCTTATCTCCAGCAGTGTATGTGTATGTATTCTATATAATTTAAAAAGTATATACAAGACATAGTTCACACAATTCTTTTACACCATTAGCTCTGATTTTCATCCTCACAACAGGAAAAGAAGGTGTTTTTATCTCTATCAGCCAGGATGAAATCAAGTTTCCGGGAATGCACAGCTGAAAGAGCAGAACTAGCAAGATCCTTTGACGAGAGGCTCACAGAGTTTACAAGAGCAGGAAGTTGGGGAAAAACTTGGAGAAGAAACTGAGCGAGGGGATGGGCAGCCGGCTTTACTACAGGTCACCCCCATCCATGGCTCTGAATGGGATCCAGGAAGCTCAGGTTCAGAGGCAGGCCATGGGAATAAAGTTATAATTACTGAGGGAAACAGCTGTTGAAATGAGCCGCAAACATTTTGGCTTCCTCTTCCCTTTTAGAATCCTGTATGTTAGTGGTTTCCAGTCCATGTCCTGAGGAGGCTTGGAGTTCGTGAAGGTTCCTGAGGATGATCGCGATGGCGTGATGGAACATCTCCACAGTGACACGTTCATCCGCTTTAGATATTGGGCATCTCCATAAGATTTAATTCGAAGAAAGGACATTCTGCTACTTAGAAAAAAAATGTTTGAAAAGCATCATCTTACAGGACTATTTAACCTCTTGCCCGTTTAGTTCTCTAGGACATCTGGATAATTTTCAGCCAAGGAATTTGCCATTAAAAGAGGTAAACCGTGACCCATACTGACACAGAGGGAGCTAGGAGCTGGGGTAATGACCAGGCTTAAGACATAGGATTTAGAAGCCGCAGGGATGTGGTCAACTAGGGTCAGAGGAGGTAGCCCACCAAGGCTGTGAGGGTGGGGACTTGGGGCTGCGCAGGACCACATTAGCGAATGCGTGTGGTGCAAAGAGGAGCTAGAAATAGATGTAGAGGACAGAAATCCCAGGTTTTTCTCATACATACATCAGAGTTCCTTTACCTCCTGGCGACACAGATTGGGCTTCCCTCCTGGGAGCCTCGATACACTAAGTTCAACTGGAAACACCACCAGCCACAGTAAACAGAATTGGGTCTCGTCTTCTATTTCTACCTGTTGCTTTCATAAATGGGTGAAATCAACATTCAACCCTGTCATCCAGCCAGACTTCCTGAATTCCATGAATTCTACTAGTGAGCCTGGCTCATTTCAGGTCAGGATCCAGGGCTGGGTAAAGAGTTGGGAATAAGAACAGGCACAGGTTCAAATTGTATATGAAAATGACTAAATGTAATCATAAGCCACCATCATCATCATCACCATCCCAAACCTCTTATAGAAAATCAACCGGTTTTTGTTTTGTTTTGTTTTTCAGAGCAAAAGAAAGATCAAAGGTCTTGTCAGAAATCATTCTGGGGATTCTGAAATAAAGACATTTCGGAAGCATGAAAATGTGGTCATGCAAGCAAGACCAGCAATGCAATTAAACGCTATCCTTTCCCTGACCTCTCTGTCATAGAAACAGCAGCTGATATGCAATATGACCTCGGAGAGCGGGGAAAGACCTTGGGAAGTTTAATCCTGGATATCCATGGGGTTGAAGATTAAGGTGGAGCACTGGCCTGCCCGTGAGTCCTGCATGTGAATTCCTGAGTACTGCAACCACTCAGGCTGAGCCGTCCCCCTGGTAATTACACCTCCCCACGGCAGCGCCCCGAACTCAATGTTACATTAGGCAATTGTGGCAGGCCTGTAACCTGAGAGCAGCATATTATGTAGTTATGTGGGAACTCTGGTTTCTGGAACACATCGAGGTTCCCAAGCTCCGGTCTTGTGCTTGCTGGGCGTGTCTTTCACGAAACACTCTTTATGTAGAAAACAGACTAAGACACCAACATGGTCTTGGGGATGTTTTTCAACAGCAGCATGAAACGGACCCGTTTCTTTCAAAGAATTCTTGCCAGAAAGGAGAAAAGCTGCTAAAAACAATAAGTAACCCTCTTCCGCATCTCACATTTGTCACCTAGCTTGCTTAAATACTGTGCTTTTGGGAAAGTTATTTTTTTTAATAAACTAAAATGTAGTAAAACAATGCTTTATCATTGATGATAGAGGTACTTTTCAGAACCCACTGAACTTGATAGGAAGGCTAAATGTAACGTGTCAGATTTAATAAATGAAAATGGTGGGGTAAGGAATGAGGGTGGAAGGCCCAGTTTTCATGCTCGTAATGAGAAGCAAACCGCCGGTGCCCAGTCGTCCTCCCTTTAGGAAAGCCGGCTTCGAGAAATGGGAACGGATGGAGAAGCAGCAGAGTAGAGCACCCGCGTCATTCAAACTGAGGGACTTGTCATTAGGCACTTAGAGAAGAAAAAGGGGAAATGGGGTGTCCCATCCCAGGGGCAGCCACCTTGACAGTTTGGGCCTTACAAGCCCCTCTCTCCCACATTCTCAGCGGGAGGATTCGGATGATGGACAGGAATGTGGCTCCACCACCCAGATACGCTTGCGGGTTACTTCCAAAGTCACATTGGGGGAGTCAGAGGGCACGGATTTATCATAGAGCAGGCAGAAGTGGGAGCCTGGGGCAGAGGAGAAAGGAGGGTGGAGAGATGAAGAGGGACAGGGTCGCTGGCAGACCACGGAGGGGAGGACAAGGACTCGGAAAGCACGTGAGTTTTACATCTCTCTCCCGGGTGTACGCAGGTTAATTTTAGGCACGATGTGACACATGAGACACACCATCTGAGAAGAGAGAATTTCGGACAATATATCTAACGTCTGTGTCAATGATTTGGCTCCGTCACATGCATGAGTAAATGCCAGGTCCCTAGCGTAGCGAGCAAGACCCCCTCTTGGCCTGCTGCCCTCGGGAGCTCCCTTGTCAAGCATGATTGTGCCAATGTGTGGGATGTGTGCTGGGGACACACTTGAAGGCCTGTTTCCCCTCAAACTCTATGGGCAGGTATGCTGACTCAGTTCCGGCACGTCCCCCCTTGGCCGCTCCTTCTTAAAGGGACCAGGAAACCACCTGTGATGCCCTATCATAGGTGTTTCCAGCTGGGAGGTTTTAAAGTCGGCGATGACGTCATTTCAGAATGATTTGCCAACAACTTCCCCATAAAGGAATTCTTCCAAAGGAAGGAGAGTGATCCCTCAGGTGGGCCAATTCTTACTAGAGGACTAGTATTTCTGAGAATGCTTCATATCATAGGATATTAGAGTTTTCTTACATATTAGTTGTATTTTTAAAAATTTCTCACTTCAAATCAGCATCCCAATATTGATATTTTTATCAAATCCAGTGCACTGCTATCGCCCCACTGTTTCCTAAGAGACTTACCCTTCAGCTGGGACAGATTCAGGAAGGCACAGTGGTTCCAAGCGCCACCACACCCCGACAACGTGCAGTTGGACTCTGATTAAGGACACCCCAACTGTAGGCAGGCCGGTGACCTAGGGTCGGGTGAAAAAGGAGAACGGTCCAATGAGATTTCCTTCTTGAAATGTTTGGGTTTGGGCAACTGAGATATTGACTTAATCGTAAGAAGGTCGTGGAGAAGCAGCTGGGATGGCCATCAGGAGACATGGGCTAAATGAGAGAACAGAACACATGTGGGCGACGGGAAGAAGGGAGAGAACAGGAGAGGAGAATACCCCTAAAAAGAGTGGTTTGGGTTCCTGGCAACACTGAAAGCTCCATGAGCTGTTGTGGGGCTTCATTTCCTGTTTTTGAATTTCTGTGACTCTTCTTTGTTTCCTAACCCTCGCATCTCCCTATCACCACTCCCAGCAACTCCCCTTCCAGAATACCACCTCCCCAGTGAGCGGACTCCTCTGGCTCTCTGTCCTTGCAGCCATGAACAGAAATGCCTGAAGAAAAGGTCTCTCAAACTCCACCCAGAATTACATCTAAAGCCTCCAAACCAAGACAAACTTTCAGAAAAAAAGAAGAAAACATAGGTGAAAAAGAAATCGTCACAAACTAGATGTTAAGAGATCTGACCAAAATATAACACATTTTGTTAAATGTAAAACGTTTAAAGTTAGTTTAAACTAAAAAGGGTGCATCCCGAAGAAAAGAAAGAAGAATGAAAGAGGGCAACCAGTGAGCAGAGGAGGAAAAGACCAATTTTTTTTTTTTTAAGAGTGAACAGAAAAAAAAAAAACGAGAGAGAACTCGGATACGCTTCCCCCAGGAAAGACGCCAAAAGGGGATACCTACTGTGTGCTACTGCTTTACACACACTATCTTGGGGGATTCTCGCAACCGGAACTATTTTTACGGGCGTGCAAACAAAAACCAAAATAGGTGAACTGCCAAAAGCTAGCAAACAAAAAAGAACAAAATCCCTTGGCCGGCTGGCTACAGAGCTGAGGCTCTGGAAGAACGCTCTGAAGGAAGAACACGCCTGTCTGAAGAGTCTCTGGTCAGGCGTTTGAGAGCGAGCTCACGGTCGTGAAACACCGAGAGAGGGCTCGATCTTTCACAAGTTTTCTCACCTGAAAGTCTCAGCAACAAATGTTGAGGATTCTACTGAGTGTTTGCAATTGTTCGGACTTTCCATGCAGCTGGATCTCTTACAAAACAAATCCTGGCCTGAGACGTGATTACCGAGAGAGACAGCTGTGGGGTGCGGACTTGCGTGTAGCCTCATCTGAGGTCAGTATTGAGTAAACAAGATCAGGCAAAAGGGTGCATCTTGTAAAAAGCCTGGGTGATATTTGCCAGAGGAGGTAGCTCGCAGGGAGGACAGCACTGACCCGGTTGCAGGTAGTTTATAGCGTGTAGATGTACGACATTCGCCAGTGTGTGTGTGCGTGGGGGGGGGGAGGGGTCTTGCGTTCCCTGCATGTGGAAGGAAGACTTTATCTAGCACAATTAGGAAACAATTCAGCTACAGAGTTTGAAACAGACTTGCCCGTGACTTTGTTAGAGCTGGCCCAAAAGCTTTGAAGCTCAAAGGAGTTCCTTAGCCCTTCTCCAGAAAGCTAAGACATTCTGGGAGAGATCCCTATTCTACAAGGAAGCACATTTGAGAGCAGAAAGACCAGAGTGAGTTATGCTGGATTATATACTGCAAGCCCAAGTCAGGCAAAACTCAGGACTTGAAAATGCTGACTCCCAGGTAAAGCTTTGTGCTTTGGCACCCTTGTTTTATAACACCCAGGGGGTCTGGTATTATCTCCTCCTTATTCGCTCATGGGTCATAGATCTATTGAAGTACATATGCCTGAGATATGGAAGACACTGCCAAGTGCGAAAAAATTCAAAGGAGAAGACACAGTCTCAGTCTTTGAGAGCTGATAGTATTTATGTAGGGCAGTCCTCCATCGTGGGACTGGGAAATACTACCTCTAAATTGTCCATGGTAAAGTTGGGAAAACAGAAATTATTTTATACAAGTATATTAAGTGCTATGTGAACACATAGGAAGAAAATTACTTTGGTCTGGAGGAGCCAAAGAACGCTTCATAGGAGAGGCAATAAATAAGTAGATGTTTCATAGGAGGAAGAAAAGTAGATTCTAAGTAATGGAAATGGTCTATGCATGGCTTTGAAAATAAGAAAAAACAGTCATGTTTGAAAAATAGCATATAACCTGCTATGCTGGATTGTTGGGTTAAGATTGGAAAAGTTCCCGAGTCAAATCATGAAAAATTTTGTGTGCTAACATAAGGTTAGAATTAAAGCTGTAGGTGTTATGGTTCTATGAACAGATTTCAGAAAGGGGAGTGATTGGATTATATTTTAGCCTTAAAAATAATTATGACTCAAAATAAACATGGAAAATTAAGAGTAAGCATTTATATAAACTCTCTGTACAACCTACTGAAAATGACAGGGAATTAATGAAGGTAAAGACTCCAAAGACAAAAACGCTGAAGAGGAGACACCAGACAAGAATTGTCAACTGCATTGTAGAAGATGGGAAGCCAAAAGAAGAGGAGCAAAGTGGAGAAATCTAAAAACCTAATAAAATCTAAGAAGAAGATAAGAAGAAGCTAGGTAAGTTGCTCTAAAAAATTTTGGAGAGGTCACAAATTGATGGTCCCTGATATTTGGAAGATGAAGGGAATGGAGGGGGGCAAAAAACAAAGGTTTTGTTGAAATCTGCATACGTTACAGACTCTTCCCTGTGCCCCACAGCTAGCTAGCTCTCTCCTTCTCTGGTAAAAGGCAAGATGTTTGCTCTCTGGAGATGCTGAACAAGCCTGGTTCTGGACTCGGTGATGGCTCGGAGCTAAACAGGAATAGGATTAAGTAAAGTCCATTATTCTGAAGCATAAGGGTTCTCCAACTCGCATGGACTTAGCTTCTTCAGTCTCCTTCCCTTACCTCCATGAATGTTGAGGTTCAAGCTTATGCTCCCCAGGGAGGAGACTGGCAAGTTCCCCTGTGGAGAAAGTGAGCAGCCCGAAAAGAAAACACCTACCAATACTGACATGGTAATCACCCAACAAAATGCCTGGGTCCCACTTCATGGAACTACAGGAAAGCTCAGCAGTCAGAGAGTCCTACAGAGGGCTTCCAATCAATCTTTTATTCCTTGACACCTACATGTAAACAGGCAACTGAAGATCTCCAGATATATGAGGAAATTCTCTAATATGAAAGATTTAAAAACCCAAAGCAACTACAAATAAACAGGAAAAAATAAACCTTGGAGCAAAGAGATGTGATCCAGAGAAGAAAACTTCAAAAAAACTTTTATTAATTAACCGTTGCTGCATCCATAAAACTACAGGGTGCAATAGATGGGAAATAATGAGTGAGCAAGAAAAATCTAAAAATTACAAATAAAAAGTAGAATTTTTTTAAATCAATAAAAGAATGGGAAGTTGAGAAAGCCTTGCAAAAAGTAGTAGAAAAACATAGTGATGAAAAATAAGTAAAATATCCACACCAAGCATATCATTATGAACTGTCCAGATACTAGGATATACTAGGATTAAAGAGAAAAACAGTTCCCACATAAAGAACCACAATGGCATTGGATTTCTTAAAAGTAACACTGGGAGCTCAAAGCCAATGGAGAAACAACTTCAAAATTGCAAGGAAAATAAGTTCTTTCTACCTAGGATTTAATGCCTGACCAGACTTTCATTTCAGCACGACATTAGAACAGAGGTATTGACAGATCTGCGAAGTGTCGTGGACATTACTTACGCTCACCAAGATGTGTTTCTCCTTTCCTTCCTGGTACGTGGAACACTATACTTCCCAGACCTCTCCACGGTAGGTGGGATCGTGTGTTCTGATCAAGTAGGTGCACCCAGAAGTGACATGTCATTTCCTGGCCAAAGCATTGAAGGGAGATGCATGAGTTCTACTCTTTCTAAAGAGGTCTCCTGTTGAGATAGTGTAGCCATAAGATGGGAGCATTTTGTATCACTGAATTACCTCATGAAAGAGAACTGCCCCGGAGGGTTGCCTGACCTTCGGCAGACTTGTGTGAGCAAGAAGAGACTTCATACAGTAAACCATAAAGATGTGAGGCTTAGTGTTACTGTGGTGTAGTTTAGGCTAGCCTAATACACAACCTACCATAAATATTTCCAACTGCACCATTTCTCAAGAAGTTAATGGCTACCCCATGGCCCAGCAATTCCACTCCTAGGTGACATACCCACGAAAAATGAGTGCATGTGTCCAAGAAAAAGACAGAACAAGGCTATTTGCGGCAGCTGTATTTATAACATGTAAATACTTCACATTCACACCACGCACCACAGCAAAAAACAAAAGAACAAACTACTGGTACAGTCAACGACATGGATGACTCTCCCAAGTATATAATAAAGAGCAAAAGACAGATATAAAAGAGTACATACTTCCCATTTATTTATAAAGTTCAACAACAGGCAGAACTAACCGATGGTGATAAAAGTCAGAATAGTGATTACCTCATTGGGGACAGTGTGATGGTGGAGGGTATTGACAGGAAAGAGACACGAGCAAACTGTCAAGTGCCGGAGATATTCAGTTTCTCTCTCTCTCTCTTTTTTTTTTTTAAGATTTTATTTATTTATATATTTATTTATTTAGAGCATGCGAGTGGGGGTAGGGGTAGAGAGGGAGGGAGACAGAAAATCTCAAACCGACTCCGTGCTCAGTGCAGAGCCCAACATGGGGCTCGATCTGATGACCTTGAGATCATGATCTGAGTTGAAATCAAGAGTCAGACGCTTAACCAACTGAACCACCCAGGCGCCCTGATATTCAGCATCTTGATGGTGGTTATATGTATATGTATACAAAAATTAATTGGGCTGTGGGGTGCCTGGGTGGCTCAGTCATTAAGCTTCTGCCTTCAGCTCAGGTCCTGATCCCAGGGTCCTGGGATCGAGCCCCACATCGGGCTCCCTGCTCAGCAGGAAGCCTGCTTCTCCCTCTCCCACTCCCCCTGCTTGTGTTCCCTCTCTCGCTGTCTCTCTCTCTGTCAAATAAATAAATAAAATCTTAAAAAAAAATTAATTGGGCTGGACACAAGTTGAGTATACTTTACTATATGTTTGTTGCACCCTAACTACAAAACAAAATTTTTAAGAAACTATTGTAGACTGTGATTCACCAAAATGAGGACATAAGCCAAAAGTAGGAAATCATGGGATCCAGGCATAGAAAATCCCCCAAGGGACAGAGAGGAAGGGAATTCCTAAGAAGATGGTGAGTCCCAGGATGGCAGCTGAACAGCTGATTGAGGCTAGAGACAGAGGGGATTAAAGATAGAAGAATCTAGAAAAAAAGGAAAAAGAAAAAGAAATGGATAGGTTATCTTGTGTTCATTTCCATTCAAGGGAGTTTTACTAGTCTATCAAAGAATTGGTGAGAAATTAATGATAAACACACACAAAATTAAGCAACAAGAAGAGAGGCTATTATTAATGAAGTTACAAAAATGTGCTACCATAGTATATTGTGTGGCTGAGCCATGAATTTGGCCAAAATATTGCATTGGGAGGATAAGAAGAAGGAAAGCAAGGTGGGAGGAGTGTGCCAAAAAGGAATATGCTGCAAAAGCTGAATTCTCATCAACTGTAGAAGAAAACTAGTAAAGGGGCACCTGGGTGGCTCAGATGGTTAAGCGTCTGACCCTTAATTTAGGCTTAGGTCATGATCTCAGGGTCCTGGGATCGAGCCCCACATAGGGCTCCCCGCTCAGCCGGGAGTCTGCTTATCTCCTTCTTCCCCTGCCCCTCCCCTGCTCACGTGCATGCTCTTTCTCTCTCTCTCTCTCTAGAATAAATAAATCTTTTTAAAAAAAAGTAAAGAAAAAACAAAACCAGGACAGAGTGCCTACATTTGAAAAAAAAAAAAAAAAGGAAATAGCTGCATGCATATTATTTAGAAACATGAAAGCAAAAAAAATAAGCAGTTGAAAGTGTTTTGACTTAAGATGGAGAAGGGTAGGCAGAGGACTGTTATTTTCATTGTACACCTTGTTGTATCGTTGACTTCTAAAGCTACATGCATAAAGTATTTCACCACCATGCTGAAGCAATTAGAAGATATTTCAGAAAACTCTAAGAGATCTAACATAAAATCAAATAACTCATTTCAAAGCACATTTTGATTCCAATTAATTTTTTGTAAAGACAGATTTATAGTACCTAGCAATTTTCATTGGTAGAGGAGGGGTTTGTGAGAGGTTGTAATATCATGCTGTAATCCTTTTAGGGATCCAAAAAGCTGGAACATCAAACTCTGTCAGCCCCAGTTGTTTACTTCAAACAAACTAAGAGTCATGAGAAAAATACATTCTATTAGCTTACCAGCTCTTTCACAGCTCAGAGCCTGATAATATTGAACCAGGGTTGAGAATTTTTAGATGTAAGCACTTTTGGTCACTATTTTAAATCCCGATTGTGCAATTTAAATATGTTTAAAAAAAAAATCAGGTTCTCTTAAAGGGAGCATGGTCCCATTAAAACAAGGCAACCTGTGCCTAGACGGGGCTAGTCCTGCCAGCTCTTTGGGGCTGGTAGAGTCACCAATTGTGAGAAAACATAGGTAGTGCTGTGTAAGTTAAGACGGCTAAGAGTAGCAAGTGGCCAAAAACTTTAACTCGAAGTTGCTTAAACCATAAGAAGGGAATGTATTCAATCATCTAAAATGCTCAGAGTAGAGAGATACCAGACAAGGCTGCATCAAGGAGGTCCCCAAGTACCCAATTCTTTGTTGTTTTCTGCTTTGCACACATGGCGTCAGCTCCATCCTGAGGCTGGCATCTTTCTTGGTTTTAAGATGGCTGCCACTTCCTGCTGGGGCTAACGCTTCCCAGTCGGCTGGGAAAGAGTGAGCATCTTTGAGAATTCCCAGCAACAGTCGCAAATTTGCTTGCATCGGATAGGCTTAGGTCACATGCCTACTATTGAACCAATCACTGGCCAGGAGATAAGATGCACAGGAGCCCCAGGCGAACTCAACCTCCCTAGAACCACGCTGATGCTTAAGTGGAGGAGGGGAGATAGATGGAGAAACAACCATAAATGTCCCGAAAGGTACTCAAAAAGTAAGAAAGCTCAGAATGTGTTGGCAGTTGTAGACTATTTTAGGATTATCTTGCAGTCTATATATTGTTACCTTAAAATTCTTATTTTTAAAATTTTTGTTGAAACTCCGAGAGAGAACATCAAGGAGAGCAGGATATTTGGAAAAGCAAATGGGGACTTTTCCATAATAAGCTGTATGTAGGGAAAGCATGTTTCTCCTACTAGAATAAAAAGTACGAAAAGGTAATGCTATGGTGATACAAAGGGTTTAGGGTTTTTGGCTAGATCTAGTGATCTCAGAAAAAAAGGCAAACCCTTAGGAAGTGCCTACACCAACTCAAGCCTGGGGGAAACCATAGCATATCAAGCTGAAACTGAGGAGTAGTTGTACATTCGAAAGGATTTGTTCAAAAGGTCAAACCATGCAGGATGGATTCTCCGGAGATTCCTAGATTGAGTTATTTATATTCAAAAAAGGATAATAATGTCCACCTTACCTGGTGGTCAGGGGGATTAAAGCAGGTACTATTTGTTTAAGTATGCATGAGGCGTGAAGGAGGAGGCAGTGTATGACGAGAGCATGAATAACTGTTACCCAAGTTCATAATGTAAGAGCTGTCTCAATTTTTGACGTAGTAGTAAGTCTGATATACTTACACTTGGCTGTAAGTATAAGGCACTGAAAATGTAAAAATGTGTAATTGAGTGGAAGATTACACTACCTTTGGCTCCTTTCATTACAACCTGTGTGAACACTGACACATTGTTTTACCGTTGCATCTATCCGAGGTCCATTAAAGTTGCAACCCAGGAGGGAATAAACTGCATCTATAACGCTGGCCTTGAAAACTCCAATCAATTGGTGATGGAAAATGCTGCTCAGTGGAAGAAAAAACACACAAGGATTCCATAATTTCAACAAATGTGAATAAACAGTATTCTGGTGTGCATATGTGTTCAAGAGAGATTGAGTGATCATTTTAAGATGTCTGAATTTTGTCATTTTCATCCTGTTTGTATTACTTTGGTCAATATGTTTGTTGTAAATACTGTAGCTCAGTATTTGATGAGCATTCTTATTTAGGCTGGACTGCTGCCACAGTGGAACCATATAGTACTTAATTTGCTCTACTATTAATCAAATTATTTATATTAATCATATGACCTTTTAATTTATTGGTATTAAGAATGTTAAACAATCCCAGCTTTGGTAGTAGTGACAAGACTGTTCTGTGAGCATGGATTGCATTTGTCACTAGTCAATGCTCTGCAGAATACCAGGTATAGGGGCACCTGGGTGGCTCAGTCGGTTAAGCGTCTGCCTTCAGCTCAGATCGTGGTCCCAGGGTCCTGAGATCAAGCCCTGCGTTGGGCTCCCTGCTCAGCCGGAAGCCTGCTTCTCCCTCTCCCTCTGTTCGTGCTCTCACCCTCTCCCTTTCTCAAATACACAAATAAAATCTTTAAAAAAAAAAAAAAAAAGAAAGGAAACTACAGTAGTCTTAATTAAAAAAAAGAATACTGGGTATATTTTAGACTAATTTTTAAAAAGGAGAGAACAAGTGGCAAATGAATATATTTCATATTGCCTAATATCTCATTGTATTCTCTCTTAAATGGGTAAATAGTTAATGATTATTTTGCCAAGTATTCTCTAGATTAATAGATGCTCCGAAGCAATTTTTAAATATTTTATAGCTATTAGCAATATGAATAATTTACAACAAGCAAGCTCAATGATTCTTGTGTTTGTACTAAATAGGTGGTAAAACTAATCACAAACTAAATTCAAGGTGTACTTCGGGTGCTTTAGTGACATCGCAAATTTGACCCCAATCACTCAATTCTTTGCAAGGTTCTCATCAGATAAATACAACGGATGACATAAAAATGGCCAAAGTTTGTAAGGACGTTATTATCTAGCTTCGTAGTAATGATTATGATAGTAGATCCTGTGAAACACTTATCAGGGACCAGGCCCTGAGCTAAGCATTTTGCAAATAGAATTTATTGACTCTTCCAAAACAGGAACCTAAGCCGTATCATTGCTCCCATTTTACCGTAAGAGGATATTGCAGGTTGGAGAGGATCGTTAACTTGCCCAAATTCACAGCTAGTGGGTGATGGAGCTGAGGTTGAACCCAGGCAGTCTGAATTCCAAGTCCACACCCAGAACGACCCTACAATAGAGCAAAGACTGCCAATAACTTCTGGGTTTTATTCTGGGCTTTCATCTTTTTTACTTGAAGGGGGTTTCTTTAAAACATGCCAGTTTTTAACTTTTAAATCCTTTTCATTTTATTATGGCATATTATAGCTTTATATTAAAAAGTGGAAAAGGTAATAAATCCATTGTACAGATGGCCCTGGCTTACAAAGGTTTGGCTTGGAATTTTTCAACTTTACGATGGTGTGAAAGCAATACAAATTTGGTAAACTCTGAATTCTGATCTCTTCCCCTGCCAGTGATGTGCAGTCTGCGAATCTCAGGCGATGCTGGGCAGGGTCCCGGTCAGCCACAGGGTCAGGAGAGCAAACAACCGATACACTTACAACCATTCTGTGGCTCACTTTCTGTATAGTACTCAATAAATTCTATGAGATAGTCAACACTTCATTATAAAATAGGCTTTGGGCTAATGATTTTGCCCAACTGTAGGCTAATGTAAGTGTTCTGAGGATGCGTAAGGTAGGCTAGGCTAGGCTAATTAGTGATGATGTTTGGTAGTTTAGGGGAATTGAATGCCCATCTAACTTACGGTGGACGGCTCAGGGAGTAACCCCATTGTCAGCTGCGGAAGATCTGTATGTCGTCTTTATTTTTATAAAAGGAAGACAATAAAAGAGTGTTTTGGACTACAGTATGGGAGAGGATATGTGTGTGGTATGAATGCAATAAATTTTGATAATATTATTTAAATCTCTTCAGATGCAGCTCTGGAAAAGAAGGACTACCTAATGGCGATGAACGATAGAGGGAAGTTTGATGACAAGATGAAGACAGTCTTAAACTGAGTTTATAGCTCTGTGTTTCAGGCCTTTAGAGAAAAAAGCTATCCAGATGAGGATGAAGAATGTGCCTTCAGTCCTCAATTATCGATTTGTTACTGCCTATCACAGACTCTTTACTAGAATGGTATTTCTAGACCAACGATACAAGACAGAGAACTGCTTTATAATATTTTTTATCAAATCCCACCTACTTCAGATATTTAGAAAATTTTTGTTAGCTGAGATGTTCAGAAAATTACCAGATTTATTGCTATGTGATTAGAACAGTTTATTCTATGATGTCTTTAGATCAACCCGATCTGCTTTCTTCATGTTCCAATTAGTTTGCAATATTTCAAGATAAATATTTAACAGTTGCCAATTTTTAAAAGCAAAAGATGTTCACCACAGTTTTTATCCTCATAACATCTACATTATTGAAAAATAGAAGATAAACCAAAAGATAGGAAAAATGCTATCAAATAGCCACCTTAAAAAAAAAAATGCCCCTTGGTTGATACTTGATTTGGGTGGTTCCTGCATTATAGAACCCACTGGACAAGCACTTAGATCTGGATTTGTAAAGATTAGGCAACAAAGACATTTCTTCTCTTCTTTTTCTTGGAATAGCAATACCACATCTGCCACGCAATGCATGCTGGTTTGAAAATGTTCTTTAAAATATGAACTATTTAGATAAAACACAGTAAATAAAAGCACTACATCTTTGTTTAGCTAGGTCAATTTGAGGAATTATGTAGGTTGAGTAGCAAGAAAATGTTTGCGTAGGGGCGCCTGGGTGGCACAGCGGCTAAGCGTCTGCCTTCGGCTCAGGGCGTGATCCCGGCGTTATGGGATCGAGCCCCACATCAGGCTCCTCCGCTAGGAGCCTGCTTCTTCCTCTCCCACTCCCCCTGCTTGTGTTCCCTCTCTCGCTGTCTATCTCTATCTCTGTTGAATAAATAAATAAAAAAAAATCTTAAAGAAAAAAATCTTAAAAAAAAATGTTCGCGTATTCTCTGGTTTAATAATTTCAGTAACTTAGTAAAAAATTGATTCCCATTTATTATTTGTAATGTTTGGGGTAATAAATATGCTGATAATTCTTTTGCAACTCTAACATGCATGCAACAGGACCCTTTTTAAGTTTGGGACCCCATGAGGTACTAAAGCAAGCATTCACTTCTCTCACGCTTGAGGTCACAAGTTTTTGCAAGTCAAAAAGGTTGAGCATGCCAAAAACATCACGCCGCACACTACCAAGTAAAAGAACACTGTTATTCTTACAGGGAAAGGTTTGACAAGACAGGAAATAGGCAGGGTCAGAGAAGTTTACTTAATACTGAGACTTATTTAACCATCGTGAAACCAAAATACAATGACAGTTAAAAAAATAAACAAATAGCCCTTACACAAAACAAAACCCCAGGATACATGGTCTCTACTGGAACTGATTATTAGATTTTTAGCAAGTACGGGAAGTGGGTATCCCCAGAGAATCCTCACAAAATTTCTAGACATCTTCACCATTGACTTTGGTCACATGCTTTTCACTGAGATATTGCAGATTAAAATGGTTTTAATCAGTGGGTAGAAATTTGAACAAAGAAAAATCAGTCTTAAAATACTGCGAAAGAACTTCATTGAAGGGGATCATTTTAAAAGTGGCGTTCTCTTAAAAATGGGGAGGGAGGAGGAGGAGGAAAACAGAAAATGGAAGATAGGAAAAATCTAGCTGTTCATTACAATTTTCCATTTTTTGTTTAAACACAGCAGGAGGGCAAAGCTGCTGGCTTCTCTTCATCCTTGCGAATGCCAGGAGGGATTATGCAAACCCCACAACCACCCAAATCTTATTTAAAGTTATAATCATTGTTCTCATTTAATGACTTTTGCCTGCTTTCACTCAAATATTGCTGCATCTTGTTTTCTGCCAGTTTGGACCCACTGGGAGTTGTCAATTCATAATTGCAGATAAACCTTTTTAAAAAAGAAAATGCTACCTTCATAAAAAAAAGCAAACATCAAGTGACATCTAGTGGATGTCTGCATATTATTTTCTAAGGCCTCTGAATAGCAGTATTCTCAACAATATATTGTCTTAACATTGCTTATGATTTTTGTTCCTCAGGTGAAAGCCTCTGTCTTTTCCTAAGACAGAAGGACAAGTTATCAGATAGGGAAGTGGCCATTTTCCTTTCTCAAAGAAAAAAAAATTTTTTCTCTTTTCATTAGCATATGAATAGCAATTCTCAAAATAAGCCATCCTGGAAGTAACTCACCTGTAACTTACACCATAAAATGTGCAAAACAAAGAAGTCATGGCATATCCAACGTTGGACAATTGTTTGGGCAATTATCAACTGTGTAGACTGTTCTTAAGATGACATTTCAGGTCCCCAATTCCTCTGCTTATCTATAAACCTAAAAAGCGTTAATAATTTGACAAATCTGTATTTAGTCCAACTACGGTCCCCATTTTTCTTCCCCTCTCATCCTGTGGGAGAATTGTGCAGGTATCTAGGTCCATTTTCCCTAAACGAGTAACATTGGCTTGTTCTTCATAAATTATTAAAGACCAGTGACTTAAGCTAGAGAGCAGTTGAAAACTTAATTGGGATTGGGATTGCTTAACAACTCCTCCCCAGTGATGTCATGTGTCCAAAAGGCGTCGTGGAGAATAAATGCCTTGCATTGGTTGTCTAAAGGCTGCATTTGTTAAAGAGACAGAAAGGGAAATTATAGAGGAATTAAAAGATGGTGTCTAAATTTAGTATTTTCTTTCCTTTCAAGGAAAGGAAACTTGGAATATGCAGCTGTAACCCAAAAGCCAGCTGTCTGGCTGTCCCCAAGATTTGTGGTCTTTCAGAGTCACTTTTCATTTTAATAATAACGCACACACAGAGTCCTGCATGAAGACCTCCTCTGACTTCCTGTAGAAAATCTAGCATTCCCTCCTTCCCTTCCATTCCCCCAATCATTTCAGGAATTCTTGAGAGTTCTGCTTGCTCGCTCTCTCTTTTTTTTTTGAGAGAGAGAGTTCCACCCACTGTTACTCTCTGCTCTGCATCAAACTTCATAGCACTGCCTTGTTCTTTACCTACTTGGCCCATATGCAAACTTTTCAGCTTTCTGTCCTTCTCAGCACCATTGACACTAAAGCTGTGTGTGCCGTCAATTTTATTGAAGTTGGGGTAAGGGGAGGGGAGCTGCAGCACAGATGGCTCAAGCAAACAGATGAAGGGACTCGGTGCAGTGATACAATGTCTGGGATTTGTTTCAAAATAATTCAGGGGGGTTGGGCATGGGGGAGTAGTTGGGGTTATAGAAGAAACAAAATCTGCTATGAGTTGGTAAGTGTTGAAGCTGAGTGATGACTGCATGGGGTTCATGCATTCTACTTGCGTATATGATTGAAATGTGCATAATAAATATTTAAAAGAGCAAGTTCCTTGGCGATCCTTGATGCAAGAAGTTTTTCTCCCTGACTCTGGTCTCTTCTCCCATTAGCCTCCACCTCATTTGGGGTCCCCTTCCCACCTGGGTCTCACTGCCTCTCCTCCTTCTCAGGCTACCCAAGCAAGCTTTGAGCTCTGGGACCCACTCTAACACTTAGCGGTCCCATCAGAATGGCTTGGCGACTCCCTAAAAATAAAGAAACCAGGTTTTGCCCAAAGAGGAATTCTGCCCTGGCTTTATGACAAACCTGGCTCAGGCAAAAGTGACACAGCTAGCATGCTACCTGGAGTATGCAGCGTTTTAAAAGGTGAGCTCCCTTCCTCCTACGATTTCTATTCTAATTGAAGTTCTCGCAGTTGATTCTAACAAAAGTTGACACACATAATTATATCAGGACAAAGCAGTTTAAAAGATAATATTCTGTGCCTACAAATAAGTCTTGGAGAGAAAGCACAGGTAAAATGTGGCAACGGGGTGATTGTTTTTGCCTTCTAACGAAAAGATGTTCAATGTAGACATTGTGTCACATAAATAGAACTATCTTTAGAAATAAACAATGTAAGTCTCTCTACCACTCGGCTACACTGCAGTAGCCAAGGGCTATGTAGCGATCCCAGCAGGCTGGGCAGAGGCACACTGGAAGCCTGAGAAATCGAAACACTCTGTCCATGAACTTGGTGGGAAAGGAGGGAGGCACACTGGCCTGGAGCCCATGTAATTAACCAGTTTCCCTCCCATCTTAATCAGCATCAACTGGCCACTGGCTCCTTTCACTTAATTTTGTCTGCTTTAGCCTAGAAAATGCAGGTTTTGCTTCGTGCAGCTCTGAAGTCACCTGAGATTAATGTTCAACCCCCACTCCCCTCAAAACACATGCTTATGAAGACAGGAAACGAAGTTTATGTGAGGAAGAAGAGTTTTCACATCAACGTGCATGTGCAGGCAGAATAAGAGAATTCACTTTGGATAATCATGGTAATAATACAAAGGGGGAAACTGTGTCTGTTGTGCCCAAGAGGGAGGAAAGGGGTTCAGAAATGTGGGGATGGGGAGGGAGAAGTAGCTGTGACTTCTGCAGCCACTTGCCAAACGCCTCCG
The DNA here is from genome assembly GCF_002007445.2 of Ailuropoda melanoleuca. Lineage (NCBI taxonomy): Eukaryota > Metazoa > Chordata > Mammalia > Carnivora > Ursidae > Ailuropoda > Ailuropoda melanoleuca. Next base: position 57,363,398 of record NC_048222.1, read on the forward strand.
AGCAAGGGACTTGGGAAAGTGTTCCAGCTGTATGTGCCATTGTCCCCAAACACATGGGAGACGATGTCAGCACTTACTTCTGGCACTAAATTGAAAAAATACTTCCTTTCTTTCTGCCAGCACCATTTTTTTTCTCCCACTCACCCCCGGAGTTTGACACAGTTTCCATTCCAAGGAGACCCGGCAATGATTCCAAGGAGACTGGCTAACATATTCCAGTGAAAGAGCTGGCGGAACGCGTGAGACAGGCTCGGGGATCAGTTTAGGCTGAAATGAATTAGGAAACATTTTTAAGTTACCCTTTGAAGTTTTTATTGCCTTATCATCAAACAGGTTCTCTTCTTTGGCTGTATATTGATTTTTCTGACTATGAAAAAGCGTTTCATCTCTTCTATGATAATCAAACACAGTCTCAGTGCAACGGGCACCTTCTTTTTTCTGAACCGTATTATTCCACGTATCATGGAATTATTCTACACTCCCCCATCTGACAGGACCTTCAGAGAGCATTAGTCTTCTTCCAATATTATTTTTTCCTATCATTCCCAACAATATAATGTTTCCATTCCAAACACATAGCTGCAGGGGATTATATCATTATTTGCCTTTGTTCTAGTCAAAGTATATTTTATGAGAGCTTCCTTTCATTTGTCCTGAGCTTGGCTACTATTTGTCAAAACATCACCTCTGAAATGGCCTGCTTCTGTAAGGTGCCAGAAAAAAAAAAATTTCATGTCAAGTAAAAGCCAAGCCCTTATAAATCCCACAGGGGTTTCAAAATGGAACACACTTGGGATTTCATTTCCCTCTAAGTATAAGGCCCTTTCTAATACTCAAAGTGAATGGACTTGCAGAAGAGTATTTTGTCACAGTATTCCCCTCCAGCTGCTGGCGTGTTAGAAAATAGTCACAAGTTTCTTTCTTCCCTAGGCACCTGTACGTATTGGTTTAGTGTTCATACCTGATGGGAAAGTTGGATTAAACTCCTCCCTGGGTGGAGAAGGGGTATCAGATCCTGAGTCAGGAGCCCTGGAGTCTCGTCCTACAACTGCTGGTTCGGTTGGTTTCATGGCCCCAAGCCCATTTTAGCTTCCCTTAGTCTCAGAGAGTTCGTTTGTAATCTAACAATGTCTCAAGGCTTAGAAAGTTTCATTCTCCACTTCGCTTTTACAGTTTCTCAGTGCTGTTTCTATCCATCCTTCCTTCCCTGTCCTCTATGCTTAGTGCCTGGCTATCCTGCCGATGGTCTCTTAACCTCATTGTCACAGACATTAGATTAATATCAATCTTCCTGAGACTCAGCTCTGGGAATGTTACTCTTTGCCCCAACCCTGCCATGGCTGGCCATTGCTTCCCTGGCACTTAGGACCCTCCAGAGTGGACCAGCAACCCCCTCATTCCTGGACAGTTATCAGCAACTCCTAGATGTTCTTTGTACCCAGTCTGTTTGCATTTTGGTTTTGCCATTTTGCTGAATGTGCCTTGTGCCTTCTTTGTATTTTCAAGGCACATCACATATTGCAACGATTTTCATATTTGTCTTACTTCCCTTTCTAGATCTTCCTGAGGATAATTGCTACCATTTATTGACCAAATATTCTTTGCTTTAAACTGTGTGAGATACTCTACACCCATCACTCCCAGATTTTCTAATCACGTAAGGTGGATATTATTATCTCTATTTTTCAGATTTTGAAGACTGAGACACAGAAGTGGTTAAATAATGTCCTTAAAGGCATACAGCTAGCATGTGACAGCTCACGTCTAGAAAGTTTCATCTAGAAAAACACTAAATTGAATGAACCATGATGCTGGCACCTGCCCAGCACACAGATGCTAGGCAAATACTGTATAAGCATGAAAGATTGAATGATGATTTTATACCTTAAATACAGCCCCCTCACTTTAGATAACTGCCACCAGGTGGCAATAGTTTGCCACAGCCATACAGTCTGGACTCCAAATTCACTGAATCCAATAGGAGAGCCTGAAGGGCTGGGGATTACCTAACGACTCCTTACTTGATGCTAAAAAAATTGAGCAGCCATAAGGTTACTTTATTTATTCAAGATCTTTTAGTTGATAAAAGAGCAGACCTTAAACTCGAGTCTAAAACACACCAAAGCTAGCTAGCACCTTTCTATTACACCAACTTGTATGTTTTTTCTTCAAAACCTGTGGTTTATAATCATAATCTTCCCATATATTTTCAATATTAAAAATATTCAGTAAACTAGTAAATATGATCAAAATTAAACAAAGATGTTTCATCATACAATTTTAAGCTCTTTTCATGTTTAAAATGTTGAAATAGAGAAAATGCAAAAAGGAAAAAATTACTAGCAATTTCAAAAGCCAGAGATAATCATTATTTTGCTACTATTCCACCAGAGGTTGCTTTAGTCATCTGTAAAATCCATTTTTGAAAATTAGGAGCAAACCAGGACATAATTTAGTAACTTGTTAATCTTAAGTTTTCTCTATAATCTTACTTTCATAAAAAGTTATTAGATATTTTCCTTAGGAGACCTCTTAGATCTTTTAAAATTTTTCCAATTTAACCACGTTTAGTTGCTAGTAATTTACTTCTCTCTCTCTCTCTCTTTTTCTTATACTTCCTGAGAAGATTCCCTCTGAGAATTCCAGCTTCATTTATGTTTCCCTTTTCCCATCCTTTTCAGTAAGGAAAAGAAAAAGCACTGTCAAAACAGTGTGTCCATAATCCATCTCCAAAGGGAGAGGTAACTTCTCAGCAAAGGGCATTTTATTTTCACTTTTGCTAAGTTATTTCTCCCCACCTCACCTCTCTTCTCAGAATGACGCTATAATACTAGAGGGTATTGCCCAGCTAACGGGATTGGGTCAGTTACATAAAATAGTAAATTTTACACTAATGAACAGAGATACGATGGCTTTAAATGCCTGATCAAAGATCACGCTATCATCTTTACTAGAATGATTACATGCCTCTTAGCATGGGTTTTGCATGTAAAGCTCTCGCTGTATCTAGGGATGCTTTCTGAATCTATAAATATTACTACAAATACCATTGAATCTTGGTGCATAGTTTCTATTGTTCTCTGCAATCTGTGGTTCTTACCACCGACAGTTTACCACTGCTACCTTAAGGGCATGCAGCAGGGGTTACCAGGAGGGAAAGGAAGTTGGGGAGCAGTAACAGGGACCACTATGGGCGTTGAAGATGCAGGGAAAAGAAATGAGAAACTGGACTAAGAGTGATTTGGGGATGGTCCAAGCAAGATGCTGGCGGTAGGAGCCCTGCTGAGAAAGCTCTAAATGACAGCTTGGCCTCACTACTCCCTAACCACGCCATTAACTGCCAACACCGATATATTCACTTCACCACACTGCACCGTTCTTCCCCCGATAAGATGGAGAACAAATTTGAGGAAATAATTATGTGGTATGTCCTGCAAGGGGGGGATGGAGAGGGGCCCGTGGCAGGAAGTTCTGTGGAGGGAAGGCACTCTGAAACCCCAGTCTTGGGCCTTGGCCTCCCTATCCAACGAGGCCAATGGTTCAAGTACCAGTATGCGGCTTCGTCTGCTGATACCACCCAGGGGCGTTAGCTGGTGGAGCAGCGGATGCTTGCAGGTGTCTCCCTGATTCTCTTCTGAGTGTCCGGCACCGAGCGCGGGACTGGACTGTGGGCACCGTTAGGCAGTGAGGCAGAATCGTCAAGGAAGAGGCTTCTGCCTGGGAAGTCAGTGAACCGAGAGTGTGGTTATTATTAAATTTGTAGTTTATCTAAAGATCGTAAGGTGCAGTCCTACGTGTGAAAATGAGGCTTGTCTTTGGCCATCGGTAAAAAAAAAAATTTGGTTGCCTTTCTGCTGGGGAGAAAGAACATGCCCTTATAAATGGGCGCTACCGGGTTTCCCTTTTCCTGCCAACTGAATCCACCCAGTTGGAATCAAGCGAAACTGATGAGAGCTTGGGAACCAAGCTTGATTAGTATAGGGCTTTCACCTCCTGGAAAACCGGTCCAGACTACTATTCAGGTGTTCTATTTTGTAATGATTCACTATCTTGTACACTTTTGTTTTATACACTTTTCTAGATGTTGTATTTCACAATAAAACAAAGTAAAGATAGTGTAAAATATCCAAATATAAAATTAGTCGCCAGTGAGCCCAACCCAACTGACTGGTAGGATACGGCTCTTGCATAGGTTCTTTGCTTTTTTTCATTTCAACTTAGCCAAGTTCCAGGAGGCTGCCCTCATGCCCTGGAAAGAAAAAAGCTCAGCTCGTTTCCTTCCTGTGTAGGGAACAACCCAGGGCTGCCCTCCTATGTCTTTCTTCCCTGTTTGTCTCCTTTACTACTCACATTAAACACCTCACTTCGGGTCACTAAATGTGTGGAGGGGTTTTCCACACACCCAACAATTCTCCCCAATACCAGCAGGGTGTCCTACAATTTAACTCAGTTCTGACACAGTCTACCCAGAGACAGCATCGGATCCCACAGGTTAAGGGGTCTCAGTCCCACGAGACTGCCACCCCCACACACACAGTTCAGAAGCATCACAAGCCCAGGCTGTCACCCGTGCTGCTGAGCGACCCGCTGCGCTCTGGGGTTCCAGCGACCCTCTCGCCAGTTCAATTTGCTGGCGTGTCTCACAGAATTCTGGGAAACACGCTCGTCTACCAGTTGGTTAAACGACGTGATCGAAGATCCAGATGGAAGAGATGAGGGCAAGGTATGTGGGAAGGGTCTAGGAGCTTCGCTGCCCTCTCCAGGCGCGCCACTCTCCCAGCACCTCCACGTCATCACCAACCCGGAAGCTCTTCTAACCTCTTACTTTTGGGATTTTTATGGAGGCCCCATCACATGGGCATGATCCATTATTAATTCCAGTTCTAGCCCCATCTCCCTTCTCAAGGGGCTTGGGGCTGGAAGTTCTAAGCTTCTAATCATGGCTTGGTCTTTCTGGTGACCAGCCCTCACCCAGGAGTCACAGGAAGCCACCCAGTCACCTCATTTGACCAAGACAGTCATCACCCAGGAAATGACAAGGGTTTCAGGAGTTCTGTGTCAGCACCTGGAGTCAAAGGCCAATACTAGAACAAGAAATGATCCTAGTGCTTGTCTCACTTAGAAAATGACAAGGGCTTGTGAGCTCCATGCCAGGAAGTGGGGGCAGGAACCAATATGTATTTTCTCTCATAGTCACCATCTTCTATAGATTAAATGCACTGATCTTAGTTCCAGTCTCCCGGTTCACATATGACAAACCTAATTCCCTTTCTGAGTCTTTAAAATTGAAGATCTATCATACCCCAGGGACCTTCTCTAGCCACCCCTCCTTCCACAGTCTCCCACGCCCAACACACAAACTTTTCTCCAAACACCTCCCCCCCCTCCCCGAATCTTCCATCTATCCCTCATGAACATGGTTCCAAGTCTCTCACTTTCAAAGCAGCTTCAGATCTGAACAACTTCCCTTAAGTATGGGTGCCCAGAGGGAAACAGACGCCAGGTATGAATAACCTAGAGGACTGTCATTAGCTATCTCTTCCATTCTGTATTCTACCACTTGGAAGACTGAAGATGCTGCAAAGAACATGGGCTTTGAAGACACAGGACCTGAGTTTTAATGATGGTCGTTAGATCTAATACTAAGCAAGCTCTGTGCCTATTTTTGTCATCTGTAAGAGTGCTTTATCTACTCTCTCACAGGTATGCACTGAGAAAAACAAACAAACAAGCAGTTTGTAGAAGTAAAGCCAACTTTCAGGAAGTGGGAATGAACATTAACAGTGAAGGTAAGCCCGAATCTCTTGGCAGTCACATCACACCATCTGTTCTAACTCAACTGTTACTATGTATTGGTCAGGGTTCAGAGAATAGAATCCACTAGTTTAGCAGAAAGAGATTTATTTAAATTTTATTGACTACAGAAATAATTTATATCATGACCCAGTATACACATGAACACACAAATACGTAATTCAAACAATGTTCACAATATTTACCCGTCTGACATGTGTTGTCCTCTGCTGTCTATTTAATTTTTAAAAATGCATTCGAGGAGTTGATTTCATGACTCACTAATGAATTGTGACCCACAGCTGGAAAATACTACATGGCAGGTTATATATAACATGGCCTAAAGAATCACTGGGAGGACAGAAGAAACAAAGTCCAGCCTGTGCTTCCAAGAACCGGGCAGCTGAGAGCTGCCAGCTCCAGAAACACCCCATCTGCGCGGCCTGCACTCACAAAATGATGTCGTGAATCTGACCCTAGGATATCTGACCGGCAAAGCCTAGATGACACCCAAAGGCCTGGTGCAAAGCGGTCTGGGCGTACAGCACAGGAAACATGCCTGCAAGGTTGCAAACAGTGTCCATTAAGCTGAAGCACAGACACAGCCCCAACCTGCAGTGACCTGCTGCTTACACATAGGACTCAAAAGTACCCGGGACGGACAACCCAGTGGCCTCAACACACCTCATTATATACTTTATCCCTATTGAATCTCCTCTTTTCTTGGCTATGGTCTATTATCACTATTCTACTGAAGGAAACTCACACAACTTGTACACTTTATTTGATGGAATGAAATCAGAAGAACAAACCATCTGGAAATCCCCAGGTTCCACCTCCTTTCACAAACATAGCTCTATCCAGCCAAACCGGGGCCTACCAAAAGGATGATTAAAAAATAATAATAGGAGCACCTGGATGGCGCAGTTGGTTTAGTGTCCAACTCTTGGTTTCAGTTCAGGTCATGATCTCAGGGTCGTGAGATCAAGCCCGATGTCAGCTCCGTGCTGAGTATGGAGCCTGCTTACGATTCTCTCTTCTCCTACCCCCGCCAAATAATAAATAATTTAAAAATAACCTGAGGATTCTCTTCTCCCCAATGTCAGAAAGAATCTTAAGATCAAAAACACTTTTTTTTAATGATTTTATTTCTTTGACAGAGAGAGAGCACAAGCAGGGAGCAGGCTCCCCACTGAGCTGGGAGTCCGACCCGGGGCTCGATCCCAGGACCCCGGCATCATGACCTGAGCTGAAGGCAGCGCTTACCTGACTGAGCCACCCAGGTGCCCCAAGATCAAAAACATTTTTGAGAGCAATGAAGAGAAGGGACGAACAAGGAATAACTTCAACTTCTTTTTATTATCTTTTTAGTTCACTTTATACAATAATTTGTATCTGTAAAAGAATTCAAATTTATTGAATGAAAGGCACTGCTTATGATTTACAAAGCAATTAAATAAGTTGAAGAGGAAGCATTTAGTGAATTAAATAATACAGGGTTTTCTGGATCTGTAATTGATATACATTTGATTAAAAAATAGAGTTTGTATTAGGTCACCACACAGATTTATACAATAATCAGATGTGTAAAAGCATAAGGAATTGAGGTTTTATGGGAACCCAACAGAGGTATCTTTTCCTTAATCCTATGAGAACCCAACAGTTTTAGAAGCTAAACCTATTATGTTTACACATGTGCAAAACACCACAAGCAAAAACTCTTTAAGAAAAAGTATGTTTTCTCATTTTCTATTCTTGGCACAAATGTTAGTTCTTCCCAGTGGAACCAAAACCACCTGAAGCCCTCTCAGTGTCATCTAAAACCTGAAAAGACATAAAAGGTGGTCGCCAGGTAGTTAATTTCAGTTCTCTTTCGGTTCTCTCTAGCTCCTAACCTGTAAGCCTTTTATTCTTGCTCTACTATCCTTTCAAAAAGGAGATTACAAAAAGAAAATTAAATTTTTAAAAAGCTCCATAAATAAAATATTGGGCAATTTTCAAAAAAGCTAGAGAAATAGAATCTCAGGGTATATTTAAATGATTTATTTACCCAAAGCAATGCTATATAGTAGCTATGAAAAACATTTCACGAAATTCTAAAACTAAGCTTTTAATTTTGCTTTAAATAGGACTATTGTATGTGTTACCATTTAGTTACAAATAGCATATGAAACCCTCGAAATTGTACTTTTCCCTTCACTGAAAATGTTACATCATTTATTCCCTGCTCAGCTTTTATGATACTTACCTGAACTTCCTCTATTTCTGGATAAAAAATCCGTTCACAAATGAGCTGTGCAATCCGATCACCCTTTTTGACTTGAAAGGAAAAAGAGTTTATTACTGATATTTTATTGATGCATTCTCTATATCTTGCCTGTACAGTGAGAATTAGAGGAGAGAGCATGTGTTATCTAGACCCTCAGAACACTCCCTGCATTTATGTGATTATACGCCTTTAACGTACCTTCAAACTTTTCTTTGCCAAAATTAAAGAGTACGACACCCACATTTCCTCTATAATCTTCATCTATGACGCCAGCTAAGGAAAAGAAAAATCACATGAGCATGGTGTATGCTACCAAAACATTGAGGGTGTAGGATTACCTTGAACTCATCCTTATGTAGCTCCAAGGTTTTACTCCTTACAAATGAGTAAGTGAATCTTACTTTGGAACTAGGTAAAGTCTCAAAACTAAGAAATGAGTCTCACTAAAATGCAAATACATAGAATTTATAGAACAGCCCTCCTTTTCCCACCTGTCATCCTTACATATGGTGACCATTTCCTATTCTTCTTTTTTTTTTTTTTAAGATTTTATTTATTTGATAGAGATAGAGACAGCCAGCAAGAGAGGGAACACAAGCAGGGGGAGTGGGAGAGGAAGAAGCAGGCTCACCGCAGAAGAGCCTGATGTGGGGCTCGATCCCATAACGCCGGGATCACGCCCTGAGCCGAAGGCAGACGCTTAACCACTATGCCGCCCAGGCTCCCCCCATTTCCTATTCTAAACTGGGAGTAGGTACTTAGCACCTCAGATGGGTCATCCTGAACTGCTCACTCCAAAGCCACTGGTCATCCACTGCACACCTGCTAAAGAGACTAGAAGAAAACTACAACCTGAGTTTTAAAGGCTTTTCCTGGTAGCAGCTTCCCACTAATATCCAGACTGAAATATGACTGAGTCATAAAGAAAAATGTCAAACAGCCTGAAGATCGGCCGTGGAGTAAGTCAGTGCTGACATTGTAAACCACAGTCTAGCAAATATCCAAACACTCATTTTATAATAAAAATGGAGGTGAATCCTTCCGTTCGTATTCCACCTCTCCTTTTAATCCGAGCCACCATCCTTTCTTTTCTTAGAGCGTGATCTCTCAGAAGACATTAGCACATGAGCTTCATAAGGAGTACACTTTTCCATAACACCGTGTGTCATCACTATCTGTTTGAGGTTATGAACACAGGGACAGCAACTCTTTGCAGGAGAGGATTTGAGCCAGGGCCCCCCCTTGTCCCAGAGAGGTACATTTACCAGGCTCGTTAGAATTTAACTTGGAGCCAAGAACTTAAAATGTTTCCATAAACACAAGCACAGACAATGCAGGTGTAGCAGGCCTTCCTGTTTCCTCTTTCGAAATTGAGACTAATTCACAACTCAACGGTTTTTAGCGTATTCAGAATTATGCAACCATCAGTACAATCGGTTTGGGGAACCATTTTCATTACCCCAAAACAAAATCCCCTACCTATTAGGACTCACTTCTCTTCCTCCTCATCCTCCCCACTGCCAATTTCCTTTTATACATGTTCATTCCTTCCCCTCAGTTTGTAAAATGACGGACAGAATTCACGGGACTCTAATTAAATGTAATTCCATGTTACAGCTTGCATATTAGTAACACCCCACCTCCTAAAAACCAAACACACCAAACTCTTATTTAAGAAAAAAAAAAGAAAAAGAATCAGGAATGTAGCTCAATGGGTATTAAAGCTGGTTGACCAGACTCATAATTATTTGAACATCAACTGGAAAAAAAAAAAATTTTTTTTAAGAACAAAGGTAAGCATTCCCCTTCAATTTTCTTACAGGGGGAAAAATACTCAGAAAAACCAACATTTTAGATTTTTCCAGGGGATTATAGAAGTATAAATGAATCCCTGTGCTTTATGAATGATTTACTAGGGATAAATGAAACTGAATCGAAGCATTCTTACACAACAAGTGTTCTGAAGTCTGAATTAAAGGTAAGTAATTTTTAACAGTGAGAAGGAGGGGTAGGTAAGTAGCAGAAAGGCAGCAGAGGTGGTTCATATCACGTCTAGACTGAAGGAAACACTCTATTCTCTTCTAGCTACACAAAACAAAACCTTGACCAATTCAAAGAATTCTTAAGCCTGGCTTCTTTCCCCACTGCCACTTGACCATTAAATTAGTCCTTACTGTGTAATTGGTAGAACGATGGGACCAGCTGTTTTCTATATTATCTATATGCAGAAAGTTCTGGCTGCAGGAACAGCCTGGATCGGATTCAGTGGAGAAACCCCTGCGGAGAACATGCTATTCCATGCTGGCTAGAACAAATGACCCCAAAAGCCCATGGACTCTCCAAGCTGGAGATCTCAAGCAAAGGCCAGCACTCATTTGTCTGGAAGGGGTTCAATGAAGACAATGTGGACCGACTTCTGAACTCTTAGTTTCTACTTTTTAAGAAAAATGTTAGATTTCCCAAATAGTACACATACATGTAAAGTAAAACTAATCACGTTCCCCTACCATCCCTCAGGTAGCCAACGTTACAGTAATGGACTTTACACATTGCTTTCTTGTATATTAGATGTCAGATGTCCTTGTGTATTAGTGATTTCCAGTCTCATTAAAAAGTTTCCAAAAAGCACTTTCTTGACCAAAGGGTGTGTACATTTTAAATTTTAACGGATATTTCTAGATTACTTTGCAAAAAATGTGTAGCAATTCAAACTTCTATCAGCGATATTTAAGAATACCCATTTCCAAAGTCCTTGCCAGTACCAAATAACAGCAATTTTTTTTTTTTTAAAGATTTATTTATCTGAGAGAGAGCGTGTGTGTGGATGGGGGAGGCACAAGGGGGAAAGGAGAGAGAATCTCAAGCAGACTCTGCTGAGCATGGAGCCTGGAGCCCATCACAGGGCCTGATCTCATGATCCTGAGCCGAAACCAAGAGTTGGATGCTTAACCGACTGAGCCACACAGATACCCCCAGATGGCAGCAATTTAAAAAAAAAAAAATTCTGGCCAATGTGATAGGTGAAAAATGGTATCTCGTGGCTTTACTTTGCATCTCCCTGATGACTAATGAGGTTAGAATGCTTTTCCTCTGTATGTTTGTTGCACATTTGTATGGCCTCTTCCATATCTTGTTTACGATATTTCCCTTATTTGTTTGGGTATTTAACTCTTTTACCTATGACCTGCAAGTATTTTTACTTTAGGGTATCTTCTCCCATATAAAAACACTCCCTTCTTGTAAAGGCCTTTGTTATATATCTATAAAGTAGTCCGATCAAACTCAAAATGGCTGGGTGTCTTGAATTCTGTAAAGCCAGATACCTACCAAGATTTTATGCTTGGCACATAGAGATGTGAAAAGCCTTTTAACCAACTAAAAGAAATGAAGTTGTTTGAAGTCAATTAAAATATATAGCAGAAGAAAAAGGACGCTCAATAATACTTTTTCTTTTTTTAGCATGAATGCCAACAGTATGAAAAATCCAATTGTTCTAAGTTTATTTATTACTCGAAGGCAATCTGACCTTGAAGAAAAACCCAAGACATTCTTTTTTCTACATAAGGAACATAAGCATCAGGGATATTTCTCTTCATGAGAAAGCAGAAAGTATTTTGAAGTTATCACTGGAAAAATCATACATTGGAACTGGCAGAGTAATTAACTGACTTCAGGCAAAAGTTTTACTGTGTCAAGACTTTGGCATGTCATTTGTTGGAAACCTTCTTTAGTAAAAACTATCCACACCTACCAGATGTGAATTCTGAACAGATTCCTGCATACTCAACTTTTCCCTTTGACCCTTATTTACAGCCTGGGATTTTGAACAACATCTCTCTTCTGAAGTAAAAACTCTGGCCAACTATGATAAACGTGTGCCTAAGAGACATTTTTAAGATACTCTGCATCCAAGAACACACCACCCTGTGATTTTATGAATAATACCACACCAACCACCAGGCAAACTAACTTTCCATTTCTTTTACATGAATATTTTTCAGAAGGTTGTTTTAAACAGGGCAAAAATTAGTAACAAAGTCAGAAAAAAGAAAGTTGCCACATTTAAAAAAAAAAAACCTATGAGATCTCTAGGGGACAAGAAGTATTTCTTACAGGGTCTAGTATGTATCAAAGAGCGTGAGATGCATGGCATATAGTACCCCTCAACCCTCCTATCCTGGTGAGGCAGGCACACTAATTTTCATTTTATGGAAGAGCAAACTGAGGCGCAGAAAGTAATAACTAGCTAAATAATGACAAAGCTGGGACCCAAGTCGGGTTGTTACTCCAAAGCCCATGTTCCTTTCACAACCGTTTGAAATTTCTTTAAAAATATATGCAATCTTTTATATCCTGAAGTTACAGTCCTAAATTACCATACTTGACGTTGTGAAAGTATTTTTGAAAAGCAAGCATAACTTAGCCCAGGCAATTCTCAACCCAAGCAGGCTGTTCATCCCTGCTGTGTCAAACTTGGCTCCTCTTCAGTCCCTAAGAAAGGACTCCTTTGGGAATCCTGGCTTGCCCCACAGCGCCACCTAGTGGCTCCAAGGGGAGACTGAAGGGTAGGCCAGAGACAAGCCCGCGGACAGGCCTCCTTCCTCACTAAGGGCCTGCCAGGCAGGTTCACAGTGCTTTGTTGGAGCAGAGATGGGGTGAGGTGATACCCAGCACTTAATTGCAGTGTAAAGAACAGAGGGACTGGAATCAGGAATGAAGATTCCAGGGTTTAACATGTCAGCTTGGGCTCATCTCTGATGTTAAAAAGTAGCTTTGAAAAATGGCGGGATTTGGAGAATCTAGCAGACCCACTAATTGGAGGGCCAAGATGTCTAGTTAGGTGAAGCATTCTGCTCATTAAGATGGGAATACAAGTCAGGACAAAGGTCAGTGAGGTCTCCCCCGGAAAGGGGGAGCTCCAACGTAAGGAAACCATCCTAGAAAGGTGAGAATTTCCTTACGGTGAGGGTGGTTAGGGAGCCAATACAAGAGGGCCAGCAGAGACTGGAGCTCTGCATGAAAGGGGCTCCATGACGAAGTTATTGACTTTGGGAGACATGAGTAAGGCTTTATCATAAGGGAAATGAGTTACAGAGTACTTGTTTGACAACAAATGTAGATAGGGAAGCATAGTGTTTTCTCTTCTCACTTAGGGAGGGTCCCTTTTTATATTTTGCCAAATGTGGACGGCTCTCTTATACAGGTACGAAAATTCTTACAGATTGACCTGCATTTTCTATAACCTTCTGCTTAAATAATTTCTTAATAATTACTGCTTAATTTCTTAGTTATTTAAGCAAAACATACTTGTTTAAAAAATGACATAAAAGCTTTTCCTATCCTTATAAAACTACCTTCCTTCTAAGAACAGAGTCATTTTGGACTAAATGCAGATTATCACTAAGCCAAGGCAAAAATCCTATCCATCGGATAGCGTCTAGTTAGCCTACTGGTAAAATAACATGCATTTCACATCATGGTCATTTTAAAACTGGACATAATCAAATAATATCTGAAACTGCATCATGATTATTTCAGAGGTGGAAATTTCTAAAGAGACAAAACACAACAAAAATCATTTCCTTTTCTTGAAGGTAAAATCTGTCATTTGATTACTACTCTCAAGGAAGGGCCAAGCAAACACACACGTACATATACAGAATAAAAATGTAAACATATTACCTCCTACGTCAATGAAGTGTTTTGCAGCCAAGCCAGAACGGGGAGCTGAAAAACAAAAAAAGGAGAAGTTGGCTTCCTTGCAGGGGGAGGGGTGATACTGGATGTAATTTACACAATTCAGGCATGCCGCTCTCATCTCCTAGGACATCTACCTCTTCACCTTAACTTTAGCAGATGGTCTGGATTCAAGAATATATTTATTATACTGTATTATGAAAAGTAGGAAAGAATTTTTTTTTTGAAAAAGTTTAATTCAAAAGCAGCTTAAACCACTCCCACATGACTCCAGTCCATTGAGGATCTGAGGTGGCGTGGCACTGGACCGCTGGGTTAGACTGAGAGGTGAGCAAGTGAGGGCAACTGCGGACAATGCTGTCATGCAGTCTGGCCACAAAGGGAGGACCGTAGCTGGCAGCGACACAGGACTGAGGAAGAAGACTTTTGTTTTAAGATGGGAGTTCTGAGCATGATGCAGTCTAGATGGGAAGAGGGCAGAGGAGAGAGACAGGCATAAATTTAACCAATGGGTAGCAGAGTTTGGCCTAGAACTTGGGAATCTTACTCATGATTCAAATGCCAAATGATGTGTCTGTAAAAACAAATGAACCGGAGTAAGATAAAAGGCCTGGTATCAGTCAGGCACATGGTCAAAAACTAAACCTTAAAAATTCAATTCCAAGGTTTTTTATTCTCAAATGAAAACAAAAAGCAAACTCTATACCTTATACTTGCTGACGTGAGCATCGGGCCTATCGTTAATTATTCTGGCTTCTAGTTTTCTATTCCAGAATAACTTAAATCAAGGCACTCTGTCAATAAATGCTGCTTCTTCCTACTCTTCCTTTTATTTCATTCCATCTCCTGATCCCCACCCCCCAAAATATTCTCAAAAGGAGATGCCGCCAAAAGGAGATGAAGAAAGAGCCCATTTCGTTTTTCTGCAAAAGGCGGAAGTCCTAGCAGTTCTCACACTCAGGGCTAACAGGAAGCGGTGGTCTAGCCCCTCCCACCCACAGTGCCGTTTGTTCCTTTACATTTACTCTGAAATTAGAAAGTGATGATGCAGCTGAAGAAAGTTTTGAACTCTCTCCAGTGACAGGGCACTTGCTGTTCATTTTGTCATAGCTCCTCCCCCTCTAAGGAGTTCGTTCCCCTCTAGTGCCCTGAAGGGTATCCCTGACCCCAACAGACCCCATGGAAGGACAGCCAAAGCGGGAAAGGCTCGACGGTCTGATGGACTCGGGTGAACGGGAGTCAGAAGTTTTACTCTCAGGATAAAAGATGCTGTGTATCATTAACCCAAGCCTCACTCTATTTTCTTATATAACAAGTACTAGTCATTCTCATCTTCACAACGACATCTGAGCTCAGATGCAACCTGATCCTTGAAGGGGGAGCTCCAGTTAAAAGTCATCTGTATTTTCAGTTTCTCAGTGAGGAGTTGAGAGAAAAACTCCTGGGCCAATGTGAGCCTCCTACGAGCTCAAGGAATCAGAAAAAAAAAGAAGGGGAGGGTGGGCAAGTGTGTGTGTGTGTGTGTGTGTGTGTGTGTGTGTGTGTGTGCGCGCGCGCGCGCGCGCGCGCGCACAAAAAGCAGATTCGTGAATGAAATGTAGTTTTCAAATGGCTGTATTTGCCATCACAGTTGGCACTTCTTTATTTTAGGACACATGCCAGTCAATATCCCTTCCCTCATTTATACCCTAAATGAGACTAAGATGAAGGAACAGATCATACAGGAAGAGCCTGACAAATGGTCACGACGTCTTCAATCACTTACCTACTCTTCCGTAGCACCCAGAAGGAAGAGCTACCTGAATGTCCGTTTTCACCAGGGCTTTCTCCATAGGTGGCAGTGTATAATCATAGGCACTAGGAAAATAATGAAAGAAAATAACCAGTACTGATGCGTAAAATTGCTTTTATATTTTCTTCCTTGTGACTAAGTATACAGAATTGCTTTAAATACATCTCATAAAATAATCACAAAATAATTCATGCAATCTTAAATTTCAATAACCCGTCTAAGAGTTCAGTACTCTAAATTTCCAATTCAGATTAAAAAAGAAGTTTAGGGGTGTCCAGCTGGCTCAGTCGGTGGAGGTGGAGCGTGCAACTCTTTCTTTCCTTTTTTTTTTTTTTTTTTTTAAGAAAGGGAGAGACAGGGGGCACCGGTGGCACAGCGGTTAAGTGTCTGCCTTCGGCTCAGGGCGTGATCCCGGCGTTATGGGATCGAGCCCCACATCTGGCTCCTGTGCTGGGAGCCTGCTTCTTCCTCTCCCACTCCCCTTGCTTGTGTTCCCTCTCTAGCTGGCTGTCTCTCTCTCTGTCAAATAAATAAATAAAATCTTTAAAAAAAAAAAAAAAAGAGAGAGAGGGAGAGAGAGACAGAAAAGGCGGGGGGAAGAGGGGTGAGGAGGAGGGAAAGAATCTTAACAGGGGGCTTGAACTCACAACCCTGATGTCATGACCTAAGCTGTCAAGGGTCGGATGCTTAACCAACTGAGCCACCGGGGGGCCCCAAGTGTGCGACTCTTGATCTCAGGGTTGTGAGCTGGAGCCCCACGTTGGGTGTAGAGATTACTTAAAAATAAAAATTTATTTAGAAGGTAGTGGTAGATATTTCCTTTTAGTCCATTATTAAAACGGTCCTACTTGAGATACAGTCATTCCGGTGAATTTTTTTGGTTTAAGAGATTATCCACATGTAATCTTGTTCTCTCCTGAACAAAATTCTGTTGGGAAATTGAAGTGCGTATTAGCAGAAGGGGGCAGAAAGGCAGACTTTAAAAAGATGTATGCTTCACTAACATGATATAAAAAGAGGAAGAGAAAGAAAAAAACCAAGGGCAGATGTGCAAAGATGGTGGTGTAGGAAGATGCTGAACTCACCCGCTCCCACAGACACATCAAACCTATAGCTATCTGTGGACCATTTCCCTCTGAAAAAGAACCAAGAAAGAAGGGCAAATACTCGCTAATTGCTAACATTTACTAAGCCCTTACTCTGTGCCAGGTACAGTCCTAAATGCTTTATAGAACTCATTTTATTCTCACAATTCAATGATTAGGGAAGACCTGCAGAGGGAAGGGGAAAGTGGGTGGACACCATGAGAGGAGGGGGAGTAGAGCTGTGCTCTATCGGTTCTGCTGGCCTTACCAAGCAGACACAGTGAACCTCACTGGCTGGGGGACAGAGCTGCCCACTGTGAAGAGGCCCTGGAGAAGGACACTGCTGAGGACCTGATTCTCTAAGATCCAGATCCACCCAGCAAATGCTGCTCTGTGGCTATTACTGTAGCCCCCTTCGGGACAGAAATGGGAGATTTGACAATGAGCAGGACTGTGCGTTACTTTGGAGACCTTAAAGAAGACTAGTAAAGCAGTATTACATTTTCACTTCTTTCATTGGCATTTCCTCTCTTTCAATAATCAGACTTTAATTTATTAAAGAGAGAAGCTATTTCCATGCCTATTTCCATATATAGTCATCTTTGTTCATTAGGAGGATATTTTAAGTATCTTAAAGCTCAGTCTCTCATATGACTCACAACAATGCCCAGACATGGTATGCATCACTCCACTTTTATCCATGAAAACTAAGGGACTGATTACGCCCCTTTCAGCTACAACAGACCGTACCTCGCTTTTTCTTTCCTTTCTTCATTACTATCATCACACACTCCTTTCTCCCCTTCTCCTATACCTATAAGACTTAGACCAGTAGTTCTGATGTTAGAATCATCTGGGATGCTTTATAATAAATCCTAAAGATTTAATCATGTAGCAAACACTCATTTCCCCCAGTATCATTGTTCACCTATCTTAATGGTTCTATGACCTGTACACAGTAGTCAAGGGGGGGGGGGAAAGCAGTGAACTAAGGGTCAAAAATTGTATTACCCTTGGGCAATCAATTCGGCTCTTCACAAACTCCCTCACCTGTAAAAAGGTTAAGTAACACTTACCTACTTCAGGATTGTTGTGAGAATTAAATAAAATCGCACACGTAGTTTTTAGTAGAGGTAAAAAGTGCTGAACCAATGGAAAGGTGGTAGTATTACTGACATTCCCAGTCCTTGGGATAACTTAAATACCGACATACAGTGAAATTTCATGATTCCTTTAAGGCAGAAGCACCCTTCATTAATCCTCCCCAGGTATTTTCACTCAGCACTTAAGACTTCCCCCATGGCTTCTCTTTCTATTGTGCACTGCATCACCCTCAGGCCACGCTTTGAAGCCAAGGTGGGCCTTACTCGTCGCTACCTTCCTCTTGGAGAGGGTACAATAAATGTTGCAAAACAAATAATGGCTTGGTGGACCTTTATATGTAGTTACCATTCTGCACACTTGCCCCAAATCCTTACTGAATTTATGCTAAAGAGGAAAGCTAAAATTTTCAACGCTAGAAAAAGACAAAAATCTTTCATATTGATGAGGGAGCAGAGGGCTGGCTGAAGACAAAGCATAACCTCCCTCCATCCCCCACTACTGGGTGGGACAAGCCTGACATTCTTCCAGGAATCTCCAACTATCTTAATGCTAATGCCTTGCTGTAGAGAAAAACAACCTTAACTTGACAATGGCAAGGCCTCAGGTACCCCGTGAGTCTTTAACATATGAAAGTCCTTTTGAAACCTCCCTTTTTCCATACCTCCCCCAACCCCATAGTATATATTCAGCCACCCCTCACAGCCCTGGGGCAGCAGCTCTTTCTGCCTGTGGGTCCTATCCTCTTGCTTTAACAAACCACCATTCTGCACCAAAGACATCTCAAGAATTCTTTCTTGGTCCGGACTCTACCCCACTGAACCTCACCGATATTCCAAAACCCTATCAATACATGCAAAAACGGTTTCTGTAATCTTTTAGGTTAAAGTTTCAAGCTGTGGCAGCAGACGGCAGGAATATAAGCGAACATGAGTGAGAGCTCTAGAACTCCAGAGCGGGACCCTCTCTGCGTGGGGAAGAGATGGCGCGGGGAGAAGGTGGCCGAAGTCCCCGCTCACCTGTACAGGTCGTAGCCCGCAGCCCGAGCCGACCCCTTGGTGGGGGCGGTGGCGTGCTCCGAGAGCCGGACAAAGCGGAGCCGCATGCTGCCCTCCGCAGGCCGGGGCCGCTTGCTGGGGGAGATGGCGGGTGTCGCTTCAGAGCAGGGCATGGCAGAACAGCACGCGAGAAAACACAGCAGCGGAGGGAACAAGTGGATACAGAATTAGCGCGCCCGCCAGAATTTAAATCTCCCGCCAGCAACTCCTCGCCCCGCCTCGCTCCTGGACGAGCCCACAATTCTGGCAGAGAGGGGAGGCGAGATTCAAATTTGGGGCTGGAAACCCCTCTTGGAAAACGGATTTGGGATAGGAAACCACTGCGCCTTCTCAACTTTTCCAGCTCGGGTACAGTGCCAACTTGTGCTGGGACAGCTTCGGGGGCCTCCCGCTCACACAATAGAAAGCAACCACTTTCCCCCCATTAGGGGCCCTAATGGACTCGCGCGCCCGCGAATAGGGGCTGCGCGCCCTCCGGGTGCCCACCCCGCGCAGAGCCGGAAGGCTTGCTGGTCGGGTCCGCGCCCCGCCTCCTCCGCCTCCTCCCCCTCCTCCCCGAGCCGCTGCGGGGAGGGTCTGCTGGGCTCCCAGCCTCCCCACGCCCTACAAGGCGGCGTGTCCTTCCAGCCTGGGCCCCGACATGACTGGTACCGCGGCAGCCCCGGCTCAGGCTACGAGTGCTGGACAGCGGCCGGAAGAGAGGCCCCGCGGCTTCAGCTCTCCGCCCGGCGCTGCACGCGTCTTTAAACGCTGGGCGGAACAGGGACGTAAAGAAATGGTGGCGGAGCGCGGGGCGAGGGCACAGGGGAGTCATTTGTCCCGAGGTATGGGCGCTGGTTGGCTTGTCCGCTCCCGCAGGCCCGCGTCGCGTCTGCTCTCTAAAGACGCGTCTGGGTTAGATGACCTCGGAAGCAGTAACGGCTGCCGTCTGACGAGGAGCGCACGGAGGCGGCGCGTCGGCCTCCCTCCGCCTGGCGCAGGCCCTGGACCCCCAGGAACGGCGTCTGTGCCTCGCTCCTGAGACCCGCATCTTTTTTGTGGCCCCTGTTTTCCAAAACTGTCCTCGAGGCTCAGGTCCTGGCCCTGCGCCCTGCTGAGTTACCTGGGGCGGCGCTGCGCTCGGCCATGGCTCCTCAGGTTCTAATCTCAGGGACCCCCAAAGCAACGGAACCGCATCACGATGCAGGTGGTAGTCGCCGCGCGCAGTGATGCGTCCTAGGCTGTGGGCAAGGCAGCGTGTCCCATTTCCTAAGAGCACCCGCAGTGCACGGAGTGCCATTTACCTTTAAAAGGGGGGGGGGTGCGGGGGGCATGGTCTCAGGACGATCCCAACGACAGCTCAGTTGCTAGCGCTGTTTCATAGGACCCACAGAAGCACAGAGGAGGGGGACCCCCCCGTGGCTGTGATTCGAACAAAGATCCCGAGCTACCCTGGAATAACAGTAGGGATGAGTAAATAACTTTCTAGATAATCGTAAATTGGGTTTTCTAGGATATAAATATGTCCAGTCATTTCCAGAACTGATGCAAAAAGCTGAAAACCAAAATACAACGCAGCTTGTCAAAATAGATGCGAACTACAGGGCAGTTTTTGAAAAATGACAAAAATGTTAAGGTATTGTTGAGGATGTTTCCAGACTTTCCCGCTGCGCCTTATGGAGGCCCACCTCTGCAGTTTCTTACTGGCTCATTTTAAATGCTGGAATTCCTCTGGATGAGGTTATGGATTATACTCTATTTATACTCTCTTCCCATGCCTTAAAACATCTACCCCTGATGGGGTATCTGGGTGACTCCTAAGGTTAAGCATCTGACTCTTGATTTCTGCTGGGGTTTTGATCTCAGGGTCTTCATTGGGGCCCTGCCTTACTAAAAACAAAGCAAACAAAACAAAACATCTAACAACTGAGGACTCCCTTAGCTTGCCTATAGCAATATGGTCTGGGTGGGCCCTGCTAGGTCTCCAAACTCATCAGAGCCATCCTCCTGCTCACCTCTGGTGCTTCTGGCCGCAGTGGCTTTCTAACAAGTTTCTGGACCCACCGGACTTTCCTGCCTGGGGGTCTACACACATCCTTCCTTGGTTTGCACTTCATCTCAGAAGGAAATCTTCAGTTAACTTTGTCAGGGAAGGACCTCACCACCATTTTCTATCACAATAATCTTTTCTAATCACACCATGTATTATTACAATCCGTACTTCTTTATTTATTTACTTGTTTATTTATTTACCTACCTACCTACCTACCTACCTACCTACCTACCTATCTATCTCATTGTCTATTTGCTCTAGTAAACCAGGCTCCAGAGGCAGGGACCATGTCTTCAATCACTATCGTATTCCTGGGGCCTAGCTTAGTGCCTGGTTCAGGAGAGTGCTTGATAAATGTTTGTTGTATGAATGAAAGAGATCTATCAGGCCCCTGTATAGAATCACTTCTCAAAATCTTGATTTTCCTGTCCACCCCTTTAATTTTTTTTTCTTTTTTTAAGAGAGGTAGAGAGAGAAGGGGCAGAGGGAGAGAGAGAAAAGCTTAAGCGGGCTGCACACCCAGTGTGGAGCCCAATGCAGGGATTGGTCTGGCAATCCTGAGATCGTGACTTGAGCCAAAATCAAGAGTCTGTTGCTTAACCGACTGAGCCACCCAGGTGCCCCATGTCCTTTAATTTAATTTTTAAACAATGTGTTTTGTTTTCCTGTATAATGCCTTTTCAAGGCCTGCAATGAAATAAATACTGGCCTACCCCTCCACCAGAACCGTCCCCCAAATCTCACTCCTCGGGGAAATACTTTCAACTTTTTTTGGCTCTTTCTGGAGTGCACCTCCCTACTTCTAAATTATATGTTGCTATTTTTTTAATGGCATAGAAACTATCTTCAGAATTAGGGTAGCTGAGGATTAAGTCTCTTAACTGCTCTTTCCACCCCGTTCTGCAAATAGCTTTGTAATAATTTTTGGTTAAGTGAGCAGTACTTATCATGACTGTAAATATTATTCATTGTTAAGATGAGTAACGTGATGTGATTATTTTTTAACACTGTCCTCCTCAAGTTAGTAAGGACTAACTCCCATTTGTTCTTTGTTGGTAGTGGTGTTTTTGATTCACCTATTGCTCGTTGTTTTTGTTTTTTCCCAAAAGCTCCAGAGAATCCAGATACCTCACATCTGTCACATCAAATGAAACACTGAAACATATCAAATCCCCCATCCATTCCATTTCCCCTCTCCCTCACTCCTCTGTTCTCTTGCTCCAATCTGTGCATGTGACTCTCTAGTCCTGCTCAATAGCTATCATCCCAGCACTTCCCTTTGCCCTTCTCTTACATTGAAGCCTTGGTTTTATGAATCCAGTATCTTCCTTTTAGTTTATTCCTTCATTTTGCTGAAGCACTTCCTCTAGCAGTTACCTAAGGAAGTTCACATTAGAGATAAATTGAGTCCTTGCAAATCCTAAAATATAATAATTGTAATGACTCCCTTTACCCAGACCCAAAAAAAAACCTCACTTCATTCATGAAACTTTTTTACAACCAGTAGTGAGCTCTGCCTTGTCTTATCTCTTAAAATCCTTCCCATATCATTCATTAGCCATATACTCCCATTGTGTAACCGCCTCATTTTACGCATTTTATCTTTCACATTAATAAGAGCCAGAAACTTGTATGAACCCTTCAAAGCACCTACTTCAGTGTTTTATACAAAAGTTATTTGTTTGACTCTTTGTAATACCTAGTACCAAGAAAGGATTCTATTTCTTCTCTTAATGTGGATAAAGTGTTTATTACTGTCACTTTTCATGAGTTTATTTTAGATTGGAAGGAGAAAAGGGTATAATCCAACTGCAAAAGAGTAATAGGTTAGCGCTCTGAACCAGTAAACATTTAATAGTACACTCTTATGACAACTGAAATATAACTTGATATGAAAATACATCCTAAATTCAGTACTCTACAGCAAAGAACTAGACATGTTCCAACCATAGTTTATTTCCTGCTGTTTTTTTTTTATCAGAATATAATTATCCTATCAGTCATGCTGATTAATTCAATTACATAAGTCTAGTGCCAACTTGAACCTGTTGAGAATGCAAGTCGGTACTTCAGGAGCCAAGTTGTCCTTCCTATCTTTACCATTATAGGGAGATTTCTTTTTAACAAAGACCTAATGTGATGGTTACTTTATGTCAAGTATATTTTAAGTACTTTATGAATATCAACTCAACTAATCGTGACAACCAGAGGAAGCAAGTGCTGTTATTATCCCCATATTACAGATGGGGAAACCAAGTAACAGGTTAAATGATTTGCCCATGGTCACACAGCTCATGACCAGAAAGAGATGGAGCCAACATTCAACCTGAGGTAGTCTGGCCCCAGAGTCCTTACACTTAGCCACTGTGCTCTGTAGGTTTAATTGTGCCTGCCCAGTCTGTGATGAACTCTTCCTGATACTGAGCCTGCTACTGGCTGTGTTCCCCAGGGCTGGGGAAGATGTGGGTAGTAAATTAACTGGGCAGTCCTATCAGAGTGGATCATGCCGTCCTTGTTGAGACACTTCCTCCCCAGGCTGTACTCTGGTTTTCCTCTTACCTCGCTGGCTGCCTCCTCTCTTCTTACCCAAGATAAAAAGCCTTGGAGGGGTGTCTAGGTGGCTCAATCAGTTAAGCATCAGCCTTTGGCTCTGGTCATGAACCCAGGGTCCTGAGATGGAACCTGAAACCTCTGGCTCCCTGCTCAGCCGAGAGTGTGCTTCCCTGGGCTCCTCCCTGTGCCCTCCCCCTCCCCGACTCCCCCTGCTCTGCTCTCTCGCTCTCAAATAAATAAAATCTTAAAATTAAAAAAAAAAAAAGCCTTGGAGTCTTGCTTCCTCTTTCTCTTTCTGTCAGATCTTCCCTTATCTAAAAATAGTTTCCTCATAGGTACCACATGCTGCTTTACCTTATTTGGTTTTTCTTCACAGCGTGTACTGTTACGGGCTATTACATATTTATTCATTTCACTTGCCAGTTGTATGTTTTCTCCTCTAGCATGTAAGCTCCATGGTGGACTTTGAATCTCTCTTAATTTGGGTTCCTTTCAGATGTTCTGTTTCTTGTTATCCTTCTTTCCAATTTTATTATTAATTTTATTTTAATTAATGTAATTATTTTACTATTTCACATTTCCCTTTACTAATTTAGGGATTTTGCTCTCTGATTCTATTTGTTTTAGATAAGACATGCATGCTTAATTCATCAGTGTTTAAAATCTAAAACAAAATTTCTGTCTTTCTCCCGGATAACATAAGGACCTTCGAATGCTTTAACTCCATTCATTAACCCTTCTTCTGACCTAGATTCAATTATTGCCTAGTGCTTTAAGTGTATTTTTTCTTTGAATCTCAATAAATATTACTATTATCACTATTTTTAGAGTCATTTTAAAAATGTTTACCCAGACTTGTATCACTTTCTTTGCTTTTCTTTCTGCATCACAGATATCCTTCTGGGATCGCTGTCCTTTTGCCCAAACTTCCTATGGAGAGGTTCTCCAGTAGATGAACTTTCTCAGTTTTTGTCAGAACAAAACCCTTGAACTCTTCCTCAGGGGTAGTGCATTCTTTGACAATCGTGCAGGAATGGAAGAGGTGAGAACATTAAAGGAGAATTATCATAATTCCCCATAACTGCATGGTTCTGCTGTATTTGGATTCAGAACATTCCACCATGGGCAACAATACTTCATTTATCATGCCACAGTTCACCTTTACCAGAAACCTGTGTAAGCCAAGAAAAGGCAGAAGCCATACTTTGGGTCCCAGTACCAAAATACAGAAGTTCTTTGTTTCAAGCCCAGAGTTTTTTACACCAGAATAAGGCTGAGGATGATTGAAATGTGTACGTATCTTTCATAGAAGGGCAATGGAAATAAGGGAGCTGGGGAAGAAGAAGTAGTATACCAGCAGATCAATTTCAATAAAAAGTACATACGCGTGTTAACTATCTGGAAGTTTGTCCTTTGGTCCAGAATACCTCCTAGAATATATTGTGCGTCCCTTGGAGTATCTATGGCCCAATTTGAAAACACTAAACTAGCATATAACTTCTGAACCCACAAGAATATTCCTGCCAGGCTCTTACGAAGAATACAAAAATCAAATAAATGCAATCTTTCAATTTCAGAAGAGCAGCACATGGATCTGAAGCATATCAGTAGCTCAGGAGATCAACATCACGTTGAGTGGCAGTTCAATAAACAGATAAGGAGGTAGCAGATAGTTAACAAAATAAGCATTCATTGCTACAAAACTACTTTGGACTAAATTCACAAATGGCTGCTGCGTGGTACTACAAAAGTTCAAAGGGATCAGAAGAGTTAACATACAAATTCCGAACTGCACTTTTCTCTAACACACTGAATGCCCAATCTCTTAACATAATCATCATGAAAAGTTGACTCCGAATTATGCCAGTGTGTGTAGAAGTCCAAGAAGGTGAAATTTCTGTAACTACAGCCCGGAGAAGGACTGTTATGTCATTTTATTTTATTTTTTTTTTTTTTGCTCCCTACCTTTACTTTATTTTTTTTTTATAATTAATTTTATTTTATTATATTATGTTAATCACCATACAGTACATCCCCTGATTCTGATGTAAAGTTTGATGATTCATTAGTTGCGTATAACACCCAGTGCACCATGTAATACGTGCCCTCCTTACTACCCACCACCACCAGTGTCATTTTAAAACACCACTGAGTTTTCAGGAAGTAAAGAAAATAAAAGCAGATAGCTTGAGAGCCAGGATACACATGAAAATCACCCAGAAACCTTAGTCGAATGGCCATGTCTTAACCGTACTGCCAATGGACTACTCAGAATCTCCAGGGTGATTCCTGTTGGCCACCTCTGATTAAGGACCACTGTTAGGAGATTTATATCTAGAGAATCTGCTGGATCAAGACATGCTGGAAAGAATTCCTCTACATTTAACCAGTATCACGAGCTTCACCCAAATCCCTGTACTCTGGACTGCTTTGATAGAGACTTCATTACTTTAAATATACAGTCCTTTGCTCTTAGCAATACATTTGTAGTATAATTTTACTAACAATCATTGCAGCCCAGCCTGCCTTCAGAATTAGTGCTTGTTTCTTGGATAAACCAAATGGAGACCATTAAAGCAAGTCACAAAAGGTGCCCCAACCATTAAGTAGGCCTAAAAGGCTGAAACTTACAGTAGTATGTAAACTGAAAATTTGAACAATACGAAACTTGATATATTTGACAGTTTGACTTGCAAGACTAGACAAAGGGGAAAGGGCCAGGGGAAGGGGGATTATATGGACTAAACTAGAAAGCTTTTTAACAACTAAGTCACCTCTAAACTTCAACTGTCTCTCCTGGCTCACATGACCTCTTTCAAATGACATCTCCCTCTTTCATCTTTGAAGAGCATCTGATGGGACTGGAAAATTAGCCTTATCGTGTTTTATAATGTAACCCCTCTACTGACTAGTTCCTAGTTCAGAGATTAATTCCTTGATCCACTCTGGCCAGAGTAGCCGAGGTGGTTTCACTCCAGCACACGGACACTTTTTTTCAACAGGGCAGCATAACTGGCCAATACAGTGAGACTGCAAACTGTCCAGTGTATCCCTTTCATTAAACAGTTTAGCGATGAAACCCCTGGAAAATTCTGACCAGTGTCTCCAGGGAATCTTTTCAGGTCATCTTCAGCAATACTCCTAACCTTCCAGCCTGACCTGTGGCAGGTCCAGAGGACATTCCTCCGATCTTCTCACATACAGAGGAGCTTAGTTGGAAACAACTGCCCCCTGTAGCCTTTTGAACCGGGGAGTTTAGTGAGTGGAGTGATATTTGACAAGGGTTTGGTGGAACAGGAGTTTCTAAGATGACTTGGAGACTAGAGAGGCTGGAGAAACTGGCAATTTTATATCGTGCTACTCTGAGCTTGAGGTGATGAAGACCGCATAAGTCTTCTACTGCTGCTGTAACAAATGGTCATAGCAAATTACCGTGGTGGCTTAAACAATGCAAATGTATTATCTTATAGTTCCTTAAGTCGAAAGTCTGCCACCTGTCTCACTGAGCTAAAGTCAAGGTGTTGGCAAGGCTGCAATCCTTTTGAGTCCCTAAGGGAGAATCTATTTCCTTGCCTTTTCCAGCTTCTCCAGGCTGACCTCCATCCTTCACCTTGAAAGACAGCGACAACAGATTGAGTTCTTCTTATGCTGTTGTTTCTCTAGTTCTCTGATTAGAGCAGGGAAAGATTCTTTGCTTTTAAGAACTCATGTGATTAGATTGGGCCTAACCAGATAATCCAGAATAGTGTATCTCAAGGGCAATAATCTTAATCACATTTGCAAATCTCTTTTGCCATATAAGGTAATATAACCTTGGGTTAGGGGCGCCTGGGTGGCTCAGTCAGTTAAGGCTCCCTGCTTGGGGAGTCTGCTTCTCCCTCTCCTCCTCACATGTGCTCACTGTCACTATCTTTGTCTCTCTAAATACAATCTTAAATATATATATATATATATATATATATACTCCTTGGGTTGTAGGGATCAAAGTGTGGATGTCTTTGGGGGCCATTACTATGTCTACCATAAACCACCAGGACAGATATTTTAAGCAATCAATAAGATTTACCCTCAATTGAGTCAATGGCCCATAAGTCAATTTGGTATACAAATGCAATGGAAGAGGGAGAAGAAGATATCGAGATCAAGCACTAGTCATTTGGGTAATTTTATCCCTTTTTAATCATTCTAAGATATGTAAAGTTCTGTCTGCCTTCTGCCTTTAACAGGAACAACGTGGTAGTCACAAAACCACAGGTGTCTTGGGGAAGCTTCTAGATCTGGTATCAAAAAACCTTAAAAACGCAGGCCTGGTCTGTTCTTGAGTGTTCTTAGGGATGGGTTTATTTTCTCACCCTCCCTGAGAGCACTGGTGCCTTTCCTGTTGACTCCTAGTTGCTGGGCGCCATCTGCCTCCTTCTGCTCCTCTTCCCCAGCATGGGCCCCATTTTGGTTAGGCCCATTTCCTGGTTGAAGCAAATGGGTCCAGGGAACAGGTGTGGAGAATGAATGTAGAAAAAGAAGACGATGTTAGGGCCACACTGGACAATTCCAGCGTGAGTGGAAACCCACTGGATGGTTGGTTTGGGACAAGCGAAATGTGTGACAATCATTCTGAGCATAAAGCGAGCAGGAAGGCCTTCCTCTAGCAGTGCGGGTGGCTCCAGGAGAAGAGTGCCTGGTTAAAACACTACCGCAGACAGTTTTGATCTCTCTATTTCTCAGCTCTTGTTGGTTGCACCTGATTTCCTCCATGACATTAAACAACTGTTGTATGATTTTTCTGTTGGTAGCACACAGTTATTCCAAATTAAAAAAAAAAAAGACAGGAACAAAAAGGTTATGCTTTTCATCTATGTCTGTGTAAACAAAGCCGGTAATTACCATAACTCAAATTGCTGCTGAAATTCTCCATATTTTAATGCGCACACCGTCGCTCTTGCTACTAAATCTCTGTGTATATATCCTGGGAAGTTAATCCTGAATTAGGAAACAGAAAAACTGATTAAAATAAAACTGGGCCAAGTCCATGATTTTTATATTCATAAGATTCAAAATCTCTGTGAGGAAATGTGCAATGCAAATTGGATTATCTTCCAGAGTAATAACAAAAAAAAAAAAGGAAAAAAAAGAAACAATGGTAAAATATGGGTATCCATGCAGAGAGATGTATGAATTAGGCTTGCTAAGGTATCAGTTGATTGTGATTCAATATTCTGCCCCTCTGAAACAACCTTTACTTACTAGGCTGCACAAACTCAATTCTCTTCAGCCTTTAGTGGATATTATCCAGTTTTCACGCAGCAACATTTTGTCAAATTTTGCACTCTGATCAAAAGAGGTTTTTCGCTGAACTTTGAAGATAGCATTATTAATCCTTACAAGCGTTTTAATCACTGTCCTTCCTGATTGCCTTTAGGACAAAAGGTTAGTTGTAAATCTTCAAAGAAAAGTCAGGAAGGTAAAAGAGCATTGTTTTGTGCCTATAGGCCTGGGCTAGGTGAAACTGAGTATTAAGGAAATAATGTAGAAAATCCAAGTCTCCACATTTTCTTTCAATAAATTGGACTAATTGGAATGTTTTTACTACATCTCTTTCTTTTCCCCTCCAGCCCCCCTCTCTGTCCCTCTCTGCTCTCTGCCCCAGGAGGATGAGCTCTTTGGACCTCATCGGTGAGCTCTCTTGTCTTCTGGCTTGCCTTGAGGTTTGACAACAGAGAGCCCCAGCAGCAGGTCAGAGGGAGAGGAGAGGGTAAATTCTGGGTCCCCTCTGGATGGCCATGTCCCTCCACTGAAGACCACTGCTCTTGCGAAGGCTGCCCCTTCTTCTAAGCTCTGGAAACTACTTTCTCCCCTTCCCTTCAGGACCGGCACTGTTTTAAGCCTCAGGCTACCACACTCTCCTTTGTAGTTTTGATTTCCCACATCTTGGCCCACACCTTTATAAATACCCCCTCCAGTCAGGAGTCCCACACTGGCCCGGAAGCCCAGTAGCTAGGCTCTAGCACCCCCTGCGTGAGCACCTGAGGACTGCCTTCTATGTGGGACTACACGTTTCTGCCGTCACAGGTCGGCTGACCTGTGTGTGTGTGTGGCCATCAGGATCAGTCCCGCCACCCTCCATTCACCACAGGGAAGTCCCGGCCTCCTTCTCACCCCAAGAGCCTCCATCTCTTCTCTGTGCCACATGCCTCCCCACCCCCCAATAAAAAAATAGCCCCTTTAGAAAACTCTGCTCAAATTATCCTGATTTGACTGTGCTCTGTTTCATATTGCAACCCTTACAGAGACAGAGTCTGGTTTCTCCAGTCCTGTATTTAAATTCTTCTCACATTTTGGGGCCACCATGATTTCTTACCAGAACTGCTAAGAGATCTCTCTACTCCTACTCTTTACGCTCAAAATCTAAAGGTTTCCCATCACAAATGTGAAATCCAAATTCCCTTCCATGGGCCAAGGCCCTGTATGGTCAGGCTCTTACTCAACTTCATCTTGAGTCATATTCCTCTCCTAGGTTCTAGAACACACCGACTTCTCTTTGGCCTGAGGATCTTTGTCCATATTATTCTCTCTGCCCAGACTGTTCTGTTCTTTGCTCTTTGTGTGGTTAACACGATCAAAGACAAAAACTGAGTAAGGAAGGAGATGGATTTTATTCAGTCTGTTGCAATAGGGAAAGCATCCCAGATCCAAAGATTAGAGTGTGTATCAGTTTCTTATGGTTGCTGTAACAAATTACCATAAAATTAGTGGCTTAAAATGATAGAAAGTTAAGAGATTACAGTTCTGGAGGCCAGAATTCCAAAATAAGTCTTAATGGCTAAAACTGAGGTGTGGGCAGGCCTGTGCTGCCTCTGGAGAGTCTAGGGGAGTCTGTTTCCTTGCTTTTCCCCACATCTAGGGCTGAATTTCTTGGCTGGTGGTCCCGTCCTCTATCTCCATAACCAGTGGTGTAGCATCTTCTCTCTGGTTCTGATTCTCTCTGCGTCTATCACGTGGCCACCTTCTGTCTGTGGTCCCCTCTTCTGTATCCCTCTTACAGGGACATTTGTGATTATATATAAGTTTGACCCAGATAATCCAGGATAATTGCTCCATCTTGAGCTCCTTAATCACATCTTCAAGCCCCCCTTTTTCAAAGATGGTAACATTTATAGATTCTAGGGATTAAGACCTAGATATCTTTCAGGAGTCATTATGAGCCTACTATACTGTATCCTAGCACAGTGGTTGGGCCTTAGATCTTTATAGGGAGTTGAAACAGGAAACAGGAAATGTTTATTTCTGTGTCTACCTAGTTTTAGGGAGACAATTCTAGTATCAGCTAATTATTCAGGAGCCAAAGAACAAGGAGAGCTATGTCTGAGTTTGTCAGCAGATGTAGGCAAAAGGGGAATGGTTTAGGTTTGCTCTTGTCACAGTCTTAGGGGACTTACAAAAAGGGTAGACAGCAAGTCTTATCTAAGCCATGTGAGGAATGTTGGTTCATTGTAGTGAGCCATTTTCTAGAATACAAAAGGGTAGGAGATTTGAGGGGGATAAAAAGGTTGGGAGATTTCTTAACCATCACTGTCTTCCAGGAGCATAGAATTCAGGCGATGTTCAACATTGTCAGCACCTTCTCATTCTTAAATATTTTTTTTGTAGATGCCCTCCCTGATCAAGTGCTGCCTTCCCATTATTCTCTGTCACAGTTTCCTCTTTATTTCTTTCTGGTATTTTCCATAGTCCATAATTATTTTGTGTATTTGTCTATCAAGACCATAAATGTCTTGAGGACAGGGAACATGGTTGTCTTATATCTGAAGAGCTTAGAACAATGTATCATTATATCTTTAGATCATTTTTGTTGAATTGGCCAAAGAAGAAATACCAGATGGCCAATAAACTCAGGAAAAACTGTCTAGTAATTACTTCATTGGTAGTAAAAAAAAAAAAAAAAAAAAAAAAGCAAGGATGAAAATAACAAAAGAGAGTCAGAAATCCCAGACAGGAGGACCCACATGTTCTCAGAGACACACAGAGGTGTGTGTGAAATGTGAGTCACAGCTGGTGTGGGATGGGTTCTGAGTGGGGTGGGGTGAGGCTCCACAGCGAGTCAGAGACCAAACCCCAAGGGAGCTTGGGATTTATACTTCCTGTTTCTCTCAGTGCCCTGCATTCATTCATCCTTTCAACAAATATTTGTTGAATGTGTTTCATGTGCAGAGCTGGTCTAGACTTTGGGGATACGGCAGGGAACAGAACAGACAAAAATAAGTCTGACAGTAAGTAGAAGTGGTTGAAATAAACAGTTCTGAGTATTAAGGAGAAAAGTAAAGCGGGAGAGTAAGATGTGGAATGTAGGCTTGTGATTTATAAAAGAGTGACCAGGAAAGGCCTCAGTGAGAATATACTATGCGCCAGGTGTGGAGTTGGTGGGGGGAGGGGGGCCTTAACCACACTTACAGGGAGTGATATCCTGAAGAAGGGCATTCCAGGCAAGGGGCACAGCAAACACTCAGATCCTGAGGCATAAACTCACCTGTAAGATGGCCGGTGTGGTCCAAAGACAGTGACAGAGGGTCTTACAGTTGTAGGCGATGAGATTACAGGAGTGGGGAGCAGCGTGCAGTTGTAGGGCCTCGTAAGCTTCTGTACGGACTGTGGCTTTTCCACGGAGTGAAATGGGAAGCCACTGGAAGATTTTGATAAGAGGAGTGACATACTCTCTTTCATTTAACAAGATTACTTGGGCTGCTATGCGGAATGAGACAGAAAATGATCAAGACCTGATGCAGGAAGACCCTCTAGGAGGCTGCTCAGTGATCCAGGGGAGAAAGGACAGTGGTAGCATGGATCAGGGAGGTCACAGTGATGATGGTGAGAAGTGGCTAGATTCTGGGTATATTCTGAAAGTGGGTCTGATGTGAGGTGAGAGAGAGAAGTCAACGATAAAACCAAGATTCATGGCAAGGATGGGGTTGCCATTTATTGAGATCTGGAAGAGTGCTAAATGAGCAGCTTTGGGAAGGAAGGTCAAGAGCTCGGTTTGGGACAAATTAAGTCCAAAATGCAGAAGTAATACTTTTTCAAAAGAGAATTCATTTCATAAATGTTCCTGTGAGCATTAGGAAATTATGGAACTGGCGGTCATCTCTGTCCAATGCACTGCCTTAGTGGCTGACTAGTTGCACACCTTTCGAGACCTGTCATTGCTTTCTTCCCTGAACCTCCCACCTTCCCTGAGAATGTTTCTACCTCTCCTTTGTTGGGAGACAAGTACAATAGGAGAATTAGAAAATCCAAGTATATAATGGCTTTGGAAATAGTAAGAGCAAAGTCCGTCTGTTGAAATAACTCCTTTTCTTGACTTCCTGGGCATCCAGAAGAGCAGGTGAACTGTATTCAGAAGCTCAGGAAAGCCACCAGTTTGGGGAAAGGGCTGCATCAGAATAGAGGCCCATGCTTTGGCCCCCAGGGCTCTATAGTTGGGCCCACAGCTTGGCATGTCTTTCTCCAATAAGTCAAGTGTTTAGCTTTGGCCCCAAACAGCCCTCTGCTGAGAGGTCATCGGGGCTGAGAAAGCAAGCAAAGGCTCTTTGCCCCAGATGTCATTGCTCTCACCTTCTCTGAAGCAATGACATTCATAACCTGGATCTTGGCCTCAAGCTCTGAGTTCCCTTTCCACATTCCCAAGCTTGAGCTACCCAACCTGAAAATACACCCTTTAAGTCTTATGCCAGAGTGCCATGCATTCTGCTTCACCGCAGTCATTCCATGTAAATTAATTTTCCAGATAACTGAAGCTTAGCCATCCCCTGACACCAACTATATGAAGGAGAATTTTTCTGAGGATGCAGTGCACCTATTCTAACTGTCTCAACCAGAGTACGTGGAACAAAATCTGACTTTTCTGCCATAAGGCTGTCCTCTCCCAAGTGATGATGTCCTCAGGCTCCCGTGAGGTATGGAGGGTCTGTGTCTGCTACACTTAATGACCTCAGCCTGCCATGCTTTTGAGGTGTGTATTTCCTCTTAAAAAAGTGTTTTTGATGTTTTGCTGCATTATCTCTGCTGACATTTGCTGTTTATTTGCTGCTCATTTAACGTGCTGGGAAACACTGAAAAACCATGTAATCAGAATTGTGCATGAGGGGCGCCTGGGTGGCACAGCGGTTAAGCATCTGCCTTAGCTCAGGGCGTGATCCCGGCATTCTGGGATCGAGCCCCACATCAGGCTCTTCTGCTATGAGCCTGCTTCTTCCTCTCCCGCTCCCCCTGCTTGTGTTCCCTCTCTCGCTGGCTGTCTCTATCTCTCTGTCGAATAAATAAATAAAATCTTAAAAAAAAAAAAAGAGGGGNATTCTTGGGGGGAGGTTAAGATGGCGGAGGAGTAGGGGACACCTTTTTCAGCCGGTTCCCTGAGTTGAGCTGGATAGGTACCAGATCAGCAGGAATATCCACGGAATCAGCCTGAGACGCAGGACGATACATCTGGATCTCTGCAAATGAACATCTCCAGCGCTGAGTACCGAGGTACGAAGCGGGATGTACTGTATGGTGATTAACATAATATAATAAAATAAAATTAATTATAAAAAAAAAAAATAAAATAAAAGGTAAAAGGTAAAAGAGCCTACTACACTTACCATGCGTGGGTTCATACAAACTTAACCACTTTATTATAATGACCTCATCCTACTATGGATAATAGCAATCCTGAGTTTTATTCAGTCCAGGAAATAAAACCCAAGAATTTATTAAGATTATACTTGTCCTCTTCTGAGCTTCAGTAAATAAAATCGGCAGGGTTATAGTGAGTGGTAAGTCCAAGCCAACCATTTCTCTATCACTGTTCTCACCCAGGAGAGAATCATAAGTTTTTTTAAAAAAAAGATCTCACATTAAAAAAAAAACTAAACTAAACTAAACTAAACCAAACTAAACTAAACTAAACTAAACTTGGTAGGAGGTGGGATCAAAAATTTTTTGCAGTGATGTTTTTGTTGCTTACTTACAGATAAATGCAACAGAATCTAATGATGGTATGATACCTTACATATTTTTGTGCTTTATAAAACTTTTTAAAGCTTGTTACGTATGACCCTCATGATATATGTCACTTCAACATGAGTTAATTAAATACAACCTGGCAGGCAAGTAGTTTAGTTATTTATGGATTTCACTTCTAAAATTTTAATTCCAGTAGGGTTAACACATACAGTATTACATTAGTTTTAGATGCACAGGATAGTGACTCAACAATTCCATACATTATGGATTTCATTTTTAAAATATTATTTTTGTGCAGTCAGTATGATATAGTAAAAATTAGATCGCTCTCTCACACACCTGTCCTTCATTCATCTTGTTTTCTTCTTTAGCGTCAACTCTTACCAGTTATCTGAGCATTCTTCTAGAGGAATTCTATGCTGTAATAATTCAATATTCAAATATTTTTGCATAAATTAAATGGTGGCTAATGCTCACAAAGTGTGATTAATTTAACTGATTTTCTGACATAAGATATATCTGTATTCCTGATTATGGCGAATTATTACTTGAATATATCGATAAAATTGAGTTGTTAGTGTTTTGGGGGGGATTTTTCCATGTTTATTCATACAAGAAAGTTATTTGTCCTTTCCAGTCTGTCATCTTTTGGTATTGAGTTCATGAGAGTTTCCCAGAATAACTGAGGGAGAGAAAGACTTTCATCTTGCTCCATTCTGCAACAGCTTAAATAGGATTGTAATTATCTTTTCTTCGGAAATTTAAATGGTGTCACCTAGAAAAAAATCCTTTGGGTTGATACCTTTCTGCAGCTAATTATTTGACAATCTTTGAATTTTATTCCAAAGTATTAAATTTTGCCAGGTATTTTGTCTTATGTTAATTTTCATAAACAATGTAAATTTTACTGGAAATTGATATATTTCACTGGAATTAAAAAAATTATCAGGCTAGAGTTTTAAAGAGCATTCTTCTTCAAAGTTGTACCAATAGTCTCTCACCCATTTGTAAATTTGGATGCATTTTTATCTTTTATGTTTCGATGTTCTTTTTTTTTTTTGTTTTAGCAATAATAACAACAAACAGCACTTGACTTTATCAGCTGTACTGTTTTTGTCTTTTCTGAAAATAATAACGTCTAACACTAAGGTAAGTATTTACCATCAAGCGCTCAGCTATTTATACACATGATCTCTTCTCTTTGCAACAACCCTCAAGGGTAGATTTTTTAATAATCCTCAAGTTACACATGAGAGAATGGATTATTCAGGAGGCTAGTGATGTTCCCTCCACTACTAAGTAGGGAAACTGAGACTTAGCTCCTCTCTCTCTGACTCCAGACCCTGAACTTTTGATTTTACTCTCCTGCTTTTCTTCCTTAATTTTTTCTTCATGCTCTCCTGTAGTTACTTGGCACAGCTTCTAACTTCTTGAGTTGAATGTTAACTTTCATTTTTTCTTATTTATGAATGAATCTATTCATAGGTATAAATCTGCCTTCCAGTCCCACTTTCCCAGCATACATTTTGTTATGTGTAATTATCAATGTTTTTGGCTAATATTCTAAAATTGCATTATTTCTTTTTTTGAATTGAATTTAGAAGAATTTTCTTTTCCCAATGAGTAAGGTTTTTGATGTCACTGTTTATATATTTGTAAATAATGTTAGTTGGATTGTGATAAAAATTTATTTACTATTTCCGTATTTGGCATTTACTGATTATCAAACATATAATTTGTTTTTATAAACACCCTATAGATTTCTAAAAGGCAGTGTATTGTCTGTGCATAAGTACTATCGTACCTATTAAATCCATTTTTATTTTTTATTTTTTATTTTTTTTAAAGATTTTATTTATTTATTCGACAGAGTTAGAGACAGCCAGCGAGAGAGGGAACACAAGCAGGGGGAATGGGAGAGGAAGAAGCAGGCTCACAGCAGAGGAGCCTGATGTGGGGCTCGATCCCATAACGCCGGGATCACGCCCTGAGCCGAAGGCAGGCGCTTAACCGCTGTGCCACCCAGGCGCCCCTAAATCCATTTTAAAATGTAGTTTGAATTCTCCTATCCTTGGTCTGTCAAAGGTTATGATATAGGTGAACTGTTTCCCAAGAAAATTGACTTTCTGTGACTTTCTCTTTTTGTTTCCAACAATTCTTTTTTTTTTTTTAATGATTTTTTATTATGTTAGTCACCATACAGTACATCCCCGGATTCCGATGTAAATTTCGATGATTCATTAGTTGCGTATAACACTCAGTGCACCATGCAATACATGCCCTCCTTACTACCCATCACCAGTTTATCCCATTCCCCCATCCCCCTCCCCTCTGAGGCCCTCAGTTTGTTTCTCATAGTCCATAGTCTCTCATGTTTCATTCCCCCTTCCTGATTACCCCCCTTTTCTTTATCCCTTTCTTCCCCTACCGATCCTCCTAGTTCTTATGTTCCATAGATGAGAGAAATCATATGATAATTGTCTTTCTCTGCTTGACTTATTTCACTTAGCATTATCTCCTCCAGTGCCGTCCATGTTGCAGCAAATGTTGAGAATTCGTTCTTTCTGATAGCTGAGTAATATTCCATTGTATATATGGACCACAGCTTCTTAATCCAGTCATCTGTTGAAGGGCATCTCGGCTCCTTCCATGATTTGGCTATTGTGGACAATGCAGCTATGAACATTGGGGTGCATATGGCCCTTCTCTTTACTACGTCTGTATCTTTGGGGTAAACACCCAGTAGTGCAATGGCTGGGTCATAGGGTAGTTCAATTTTTAACTTTTTAAGGGACCTCCACACTGTTTTCCAGAGTGGCTGTACCAACTTGCATTCCCACCAACAATGTAGGAGGGATCCCCTTTCTCCACATCCTCTCCAACAATTGTTGTTTCTTGCCTTGTCTATCTTTGCCATTCTAACTGGCGTAAGGTGGTATCTCAGTGTGGTTTTGATTTGAATTTCCCTGATGGCTAATGATTTTGAACATTTTTTCATGTGTCTGTTAGCCATTTGTATGTCTTCATTGGAAAAGTGTCTGTTCATATCTTCTGCCCATTTTATGATTTGTTTATTTGTTTCTCGTGTATTGAGTTTGAGAAGTTCTTTGTAGATCTTGGATACCAGTCCTTTATCTGTGGTGTCCTTTGCAAATATATTCTCCCATTCCGTGGGCTGTCTCTTAGTTTTTTTGACTGTTTCCTTGGCTGTGCAGAAGCTCTTTATCCTGATAAAGTCCCATAAGTTCATTTTATCTTTTATTTCTCTTGCCTTTGGAGATGTGTCGTGAAAAAGGTTGCTCTGGCCGATGTCATAGAAGTTGTTGCCTATGTTCTCCTCTAGAATTTTGATGGATTCCTGTCTCACATTGAGGTCTTTCATCCATTTGGAGTTTATTTTTGTGTATGGTGTGAGAGAGTGGTCAAGTTTCATTCTTTTGCATGTAGCTGTCCAATTTTCCCAGCACCATTTATTGAAGAGACTGTCTTTTTTCCACCGGATGTTTTTTCCTGCTTTATCAAAGATTAGTTGCCCAAAGAGCCGAGGGTCCATTTCTGGGTTCTCTATTCTGTTCCATTGGTCGATGTGTCTGTTTTTGTGCCAGTACCATGCTGTCTTTGTGATCACAGCTTTGTAGTACAGCTCGAAATCCGGCATTGTGATGCCCCCAGCTTTGTTTTTCCTTTTCAACAGTTCCTTGGAGATTCGGGGCCTTTTCTGGTTCCATACAAATTTAAGGACTATTTGTTCCAGTTCTTTGAAAAATGTCCTCGGTATTTTGATCGGGATAGCATTGAAAGTGTAGATTGCTCTGGGTAGTATGGACATTTTAACTATGTTAATTCTTCCAATCCATGAGCATGGAATATTTTTCCATCTTTTTATGTCTTCCTCAATATCTTTCAAAAGTGATCTATAGTTTCTAGCATATAGGTCCTTTACGTCTCTGGTTAAGTTAATTCCAAGGTAACGCATGGTTTTTGGTGTTATTGTAAATGGGATGGATTCCCTAATTTCTCTTTCTTCAGTCTCGTTATTCGTGTATAGAAATGCAACTGATTTCTGGGCATTGATTTTGTATCCTGCCACCTTACTGAATTGTTCTATAACTTCTAATAGTTTGGGAGTGGATTCCTTTGGGTTTTCCATATAGAGTATCATGTCATCTGCAAAGAGAGACAGTTTGACTTCTTCTTTGCCGATTTGGATACCTTTGATCCCTTTTTGTCTTCTGATTGCTGTTGCAAGGACTTCTAGTACTATGTTGAATAATAGTGGCGAGAGTGGGCATCCTTGTCGTGTTCCTGATCTTAAGGGAAAGGCTTCCAGCTTTTCCCCATTGAGAATAATGCTTGCAGTAGGCTTTTCATAGATGGCTTTTATGAGATTGAGAAATGTACCCTCTATTCCTACACTCTGAAGGGTTTTAATCAGGAAAGGATGCTGTATTTTGTCAAATGCTTTTTCTGCATCAATTGAGAGGATCATATGGTTCTTGAGTCTTTTCTTGTTGATATGATGTATCACATTGATTGATTTGCGAGTGTTGAACCATGCTTGCATCCCAGGTATGAATCCCACTTGGTCATGATGGATAATCCTTTTAATGTACTGTTGGATTCTATTAGCAAGGATCTTGTTGAGGATTTTGGCATCCATATTCATTAGAGAAATCGGTCTGTAATTCTCCTTTTTGAGGGGGTCTTTGCCTGGTTTGGGGATCAAGGTAATATTAGCCTCATAGAATGAGTTTGGTAGCTTTCCTTCTGTTTCTATTTTTTGAAATAGCTTTAGGAGAATAGGTATTATTTCTTCTTTGAATGTTTGGTAGAATTCCCCAGGAAAACCGTCTGGGCCTGGAGTTTTATTATTTGGAAGGTTGTTTATCACTGACTCAATTTCTTCATAGTTAATTGGCCTATTTAAGAAATCTATTTCTTCCTGTTTCAGTCTTGGTAGTTTATAGGTTTCCAGGAAGGCCTCCATCTCTTCCAGATTGTTTAGTTTTTTGGCATATAGCTGTTGATAAAAGTTTCTAATAATCCTTGCAATTTCAATGGTGCTGGTCGTGACCTCTCCCTTTTCAGTCATAATTTTAATAATCTCAGTCCTTTCTCTTTGTTTTTGGACAAGTTTTGCCAGTGGTCTATCAATTTTATGGATTCTCTCAAAGAACCAGCTTCTAGTCCTGTTGATCTGCTCTACTGTGGTTCTGGTCTCTAATTCATTGATTTCTGCTCTAATCTTGGTCAACTCCTTCCTTGTCAGTGGGTTAGGCCTGTCCCTCTGTTGCTGTTCCAGTTTCTTGAGGTGAGAATATAGAAACTGCATTTTAGATTTTTCTATTCTTTTGAGTGAGGCTTGGATGGCTATGTATTTCCCCCTTAGGACTGCCTTTGCAGTATCCCATAGGTTTTGGACCGTTGTGTATTCATTCTCGTTGGTCTCCATAAATTGTTTAATTTGTTTTTTGATTTCCTGGTTTATCGAGTCATTCTTGAGCAGGATGGTTCTTAGCCTCCAAGTGTTTGAGTTTCTTCCAGGTTTTTCCTTGTGGTTGAGTTCCAATTTCAGAGCGTTGTGGTCTGAGAATATGCAGGGGATAATTTCAATCTTTTGGTATTGGCTGAGACCTGTTTTGTGTCCCAGAGCATGATCTATTCTTGAGAATGTTCCATGGGCATTTGAATAGAATGAGTATTCTTTGGTTCTGGGGTGTAGTGTTCTATATATATCTATGAGGTCCAACTCGTCGAGTATGGCATTCAAAGCCTTTGATTCTTTGCTTAGTTTTTGCCAGGGTGTTCTGTCTATTTCTGATA
Source organism: Ailuropoda melanoleuca (assembly GCF_002007445.2). Lineage (NCBI taxonomy): Eukaryota > Metazoa > Chordata > Mammalia > Carnivora > Ursidae > Ailuropoda > Ailuropoda melanoleuca. The sequence goes on from NC_048222.1 coordinate 57,403,593, forward strand.
GTGGGGTGTTGAGGTCCCCTACTATTACTGTGTTCTTATCTATATGTCTCTTTATTTTGGTTAAGAGTTGGCTTGTGTATCTTGCTGCTCCCCTGTTGGGGGCATATATATTAATAATTGTCATATCCACTTGTTGAATACTTCCTTTAAGAATAATATAGTGCCCTTCTGTATCTCTCTCTATGGCCTCTAGTTTAAAATCCAGTCTATCTGATATGAGAATTGCTACTCCAGCTTTCTTTTGAGGTCCATTTGCGTGGAAGATGGTACTCCATCCCCTTACTCTAAGTCTGAATGCATCTTTGGGTTCAAAATGAGTCTCTTGTAGACAGCAAATGGATGGGTCATGTCTTTTTATCCAATCTGCAACCCTGTGGCGTTTTATGGGAGAGTTTAAGCCATTTAGATTGATAGAGATTATTGACAGATATGATTTTAATGATGCCATTTCTCTTTAAAGTCTTTGTATCGGTTGTGACTTGCTGCTCTGTATCACTCTTGGGGCCTTTTTACCTTTATAGAGCCCCCCTTAATATCTCCTGTAGGGCTGGTTTCGTGGTTACGAAATTGGTTAATGATTGGCGATTTTGGAACGTCTTTATTTCTCCATCAATTCTGAATGACAGCTTTGCTGGATAAAGGATCCTTGGCTGCATGTTTTTCTCTGAAAGAGCTTTAAAAATGCCCCCCCAAGCCTTTCTCTCATTCCAGGTCTCTGTAGACAGGTCTGACGTAATCCTGATACCTTTGCCTTGGTACGTGAGAAATTTCTTTGCCCTGGCCGCTTTCAATACTGTATCCTTGGATCTAATATTTGCGAATTGCACTATGACATGCCGTGGCGTAGGTTTGTCCTGGTTGAGCTTGGATGGGGTCCTCTCTGCCTCTTGGACACGAATGCTTGTTTCCCTTGCTAGATTAGGGAAGTTTTCAGCTACAATTTGTTCAAATATCTCTTCTAGACCTCTGTTTTTCTCCACCCCTTCAGGGATGCCGATGATTCTGACATTGGATCGTTTCATAGAGTCAGTAATCTCCCGTAATCTACATTCGTGGGCGTGGATTTTTTTAAGACCAGCTTCTATTTTCGTTTTTTCTTCTACTAACCCATCCTCCAATTCGCTAACGCGTTCCTCTGCCTCGGTGACCCTGGCCGTCAGAGCCTCTAGTTTTGACTGTATTTGGCCCATAGAATTTTTAATTTCTGTCAGATTCGCTCTCATTTCTGCCCTTAGGGATTCTATATTCTCAGCAACGCTTTCTCTGATGCTTTTTTCAAGTTTACTCATCATCTTGACCATTGTTGCTCTGAATTCCATTTCTGATAATTGGGATACATCCATATGTATTAATTCTGTGGCCGAGGCCAATTCTGTGGCAGAGGCCACAGACTCATTATCTTTTCTTTGCTGGGGGGGACTTCTCCTTCTCGTCATTCTGATGAAGAGAGATTGCAGGGTTGTCCAGAGCCCAAGTGTTGACTGGGACCCAGGCCGTGCGCCCTTGTTTTATAGAGATCTTAGGGATGTGGGCTTCTTCCTTAAAGAGTTTATTTATTTATTTGAGAGAGAGAGAGACAGTCAGCAAGAAAGGGAACCCAAGCAGAGGAGTGGGAGAGGAAGAAGCAGGTTCCCGGTGGAGAAGCCCGATGAGGGACTCCTTTCCGGAACGTTGTAAACACACCCTAATCCGAAGACAGGTGCTTGGTGACTGCGCCACTCAGGCGCTCCGGGTTGTGGGCTTCTTGATTTTTCAGCCTGCCTTCTGGGGGAGGGGCCTGCCTGCCGGTACTCAGAAAACCCTGTTTGGGTAGAGTCTCTGTGTCCCTTGCGAGGGGGGATGGGGATGGGCACCCTGTGAGCCGGTATTTCCGGGCTTTTGTTCTCTGGCGGCTTTCCCTGGCGGTTTGCTATGCCTCTTCTGAGAGAGCAGCAGCGGCTGAAATTCAGCCTCTGTCTCAGAACAGAGGGATCGCGGATCGTTCTCCACTGATGTTCTGGCCACTTTAACTCTGTTTCTGTTGGTGCTGCTCAACCCTGCAGCATCCCGGGCTGTGCGCCCCACACCCGGCGTCCCAGCCCTCACTTCCAGGGCCGGCACGTCTCTGTCCTTTGTGTTTCCAACCCCGCCCGCCGCCAGCCGCCCCGCGCGGGCTCCCGGAGCTCCCCGTCTCAGTCTGGTGTCTCACGGGTGCTGACCGCGAGTCCGCCTGCTCCCCCGTGCAGGTGGCCCTCCAGCCGCCAGCCGCCCCGCGGACGCTCCCGGAGCTCCCGGTCTCAGCCTCGATCCAGTGAGCACACCGGAGCTCCGGAGCTCCGTGAGATGCTTGGTGGTGCACGCTCCCGGCTCACGGACTCAGTCTGCCGTTTCCAGAGTGCGGGTCCGCGGTCCGCCCGCTCCCCGGTGCAGGTGGCCCGCCAGCCGCCCTGCGCGCGCGCTCCTGGAGCTCGCGTTCTAAGTCTGTTGTCTCGCGGGTGCCGTCCGCGAGTCCGCCTGCTCCCCCGTGCAGGTGGCCCGCCAACCGCCAGCCGTCCCGCGTGCGCTCCCGGAGCTCCCTTCTCAGCCTGCTGTCTCAAGCGTGCGGGTCCGCGGTCTGTCCGCTCCCCCTTGCAGGTGGCTACCGCTTCCCGGCGCCCTGACACGGCGGCTCCCTCCCCCTTCTGTTTAGCTTCCGATATCTGTGCGCGGTTTCACGGCTCCCCGCTTCGTACCTCGATACTCAGCGCTGGAGATGTTCATTTGTAGAGATGCAGATGTATCTTCCTGCGTCTCAGGCTGATTCCGTGGATATTCCTGCTGGTCTGGTACCTATTCAGCTCATCTCAGGGGACCAGCTGAAAAAGGGGTCCCCTACTCCTCCGCCATCTTCCTCCTTCCATTCTGTTTCCAACAATTCTTATATTATTTATGTCAGTGTTAAGCTATTTATTTACATAAAGCTCCATTATTATTATAGCTATCTTGTGGCTACATATTTTTTGGAAATGTAAAATGATACTCTCTTTTTCTTCCTAATTCTTTTAGTCTTAAACTTTGAATAATATTGCCAACTCTACTTTCTTGTTTAAATGTTTCTGTATATAATGAATCATTGAGCTTTACATCAGAAGCCGGGGATGTACTGTATGGTGACTAACATAATATAATAAAAAATCATTAAAAAAATGTTTCTGTATAGTTTTGTTTATTCTTTTGTTTTTAGCCTCTTTGATAGATAATTTAGAATATGGTGCTGGCAGATTGAATAGAGGTTGATTTTATTTTCATTAAATTTGAGTCTTTTTTTTTTTTAAAGATTTTATTTATTTATTTGACACAGAGAGAGAGACAGCCAGCGAGAGAGGGAACACAAGCAGGGGGAGCGGGAGGAAGAAGCAGGCTCATAGCGGAGGAGCCTGATGTGGGGCTCAATCCCATAACGCTGGGATCACGCCCTGAGCTGAAGGCAGACGATTAACCGCTGTGCCACCCAGGCGCCTCTGAGAGTCTTTATTAAGAAAGATAAACACATTTACGGTTTCTGTTTATTTCTTGTATGTGTGATCTTCTATTCTAGTATATAATCCTATGACATGATTTCTCTTTTCTAATGAGAATTTTGACTTTTCTCTTGTAGATTTTTCCCAGTTGCTGTGCTCTTTATGTATTAAAATTTACACATGTTTTAAATTCCATTAGAAGACACATTTATTTTTTAAAAAAATCACACTTAGACTTATAGTTATCCAAAATATTAATGCCATAACAAAATAGTGTCTATTGGTTTTCCCTTGTAAGAACTGCATTGCTGGCTCTCCTGGTGGCACTGAAGTCTTGTGATGTGGAAAAATGGGGACATCAACTCTGAGTGGAAAGATGAATAAAAGAGTAGGACCCTGAAGTGGAACCAAACTTATTTTACTTCTATTTCCTTTATTTTTATATGCATAAGAATGGCATATGATTTAAAATTCTGTACTTAGATAAGCCTTAAAAAGGTATCTCAATTAATATATAATAATTAATATATAAGAGATTTTTCTTCCTTAGTAGAAACTAAAATAATGGTGTGTTTAGGATGGTGTCATAGATGAGAAGGAATCTTGTATATTTTTGAAAACACTTTTTCTGCCCAAAAAGGAAGGTTGAGATCATTGTTTCAACATCAGAAATCCTAAAAGAGGTAAGTAAGATTGGCCACGGCTCGCTGCGGAGAGGAGACTGCACCTGGTGACGGGCTGCTGGGGTGTGGGAGAGCTGGGGCCTCTGGAAGAGCCCCTGGGCCACATGCTGGGGCTGGAGCAAGGGGCTGACTTCTGGGCCGTTCCTGCCACTGATGGGGGTGTCATGATCTGTCAGCAGTTGGGACAGAGTAGTGCTAAAGTGAGTCACACCCAAAGAGAAATTTCTCCTCTTCTCCTCTTGTGGAGCCCAGACAGATCTCATCCTTATGTCAGCGTGTCCCTAAATCTCTGCAGAAGAAAGCACTAGAAATACATGTCTAGGTGACCCTGGCAGCAATACCCAGTCAGCAAGGACCCCAGGAGGCACTGAGTCTTTTAAACCGTGCTGATGACAAGCAGATGTGGCGGGACTTGTGCTGGCCGCAGGGACCTCTACCACACTACCCGGTTACTGTGACAACCTTCCTATTTCATCTGAGCCAGAGGCCTGCTTGATAGCACCTTATAGTTGCCAGGTTCGTAACCCAGCAGCTGAGAACAGAGACCAGAGGACAGAGATCAAGGGCCAGGATTGTCCACCTCTGTGCATTTTCTTCTTTGCGTTAGGAGAAGTTGTGGACTGAAAGTTGATTTTTCTCTTTGGCTCAGCCTCCATGGCAAGCAGGCATCTTTCTGGTAGCTTTCAAGGGCATTCATGAGATGCCGCATGACAATAGCCATGACTTCAAGTGCTGGTGGGGGGGGCCCTCTGGGTAGTCTTTTCTGAATACTCTCTGTATCCAGCAAAACAGATCCCACTCGGTGCTATTCTCTGTCCTACCTCCAGCTTCTCATCTCCAGATGCAACTGTGGGCGGAGGTTGGTGGAAATCTTTCAGGGTCTCCTGGTGATTTTTCTTCTCTGGACTATTGGTTGCAAGCTGACCTTTGGTAGCTTCCTTTAATCTGGTCCCAAGTAAACTATGGCTTGATTGTTTTTTTAAAAATGTTACCATACGGATGGCATCCTTCCTTAGTTTCCTACTATGGTGTAGGTCTTTCCTATTTTTATGTTTCTTTGGTCATTTCAGGGGGGAGCTGATAGACAATGCAGCAAGCCTTTGTTCTAGTTGTGTGTTTTGGGTGCTATTTTTTTTCTTTTTGAACAGAAGTCTGGTCTTCCTGCATCTGTAGGACTTACAAAGAGAAACACTGTGAGCATCAATAGTTGACTATTTGGATCTGAGAGCCTGGGGAGATGTGGGTGAGAAATGTAAATTTGAGGGACATCAGCCTATGGTGACAGTCAGGTCACAGGAATAGCAGAGACTGCCTAGAGCAGGTTTCCGAAGCCTTGCAGATCATTGGTCCCTCTCCCAGATTCTAATTTAGCAGGGCAATGGGTCCCAAGAATCCACACTTTTTTTTTAAAGCTTCCAAGTAAAGATTTCTAGAATTGGGTATTAAGAGAACTTATAAGACAATGCTCTCAGGATGGTCTTATTTTGATAAGAAAGCTTTATGTCTATTGTACATGGATATGTTGTAGGGATAGTGGCAGGGTAATCAACTGAAAAAGTGCTGGAGATTTTGAGAAGTCAATGTGAGGAAGTAGAAGGGATGCTGATGGGAAATGGAAACAAACCGAGAGGGCAGAGAAAGTTTGACACCAACGCACATGATCGCGCATCTTTCTCCATCCTGCTCTGAAAGCTGAGGGTAGACACTGAGGTGATGAGTGGTTGGCTTAGTTGAGTTGGGTGAAGCAAGGGACAAGGGCAGAACACCGAGGGCTACAAGAATCTGCTGACGTCTGACCACAGCCTCCAACCATTCAATTTCCTGTGACCCTAACCTGTTTCCAGTTACAGCTGCTCTGGACCTCAAAACCGCCAGTCCCTACTGCCACCTGTCCCTCTTCTCTCCGGCCATGTACCACTCCCTCGTTAACCCAGAACCTAGGGACATACATCACTTCAGTCACTCTCTTGCCATTAGCCTGCAGGAAATTAAATAACTAGTTTAGGGTCAAACCACTAATAGATGGTGAGACTAAAATTTGAACTCAGGCCAGTCCAAGATTTTTGGTTTTTTGGGGTATTTTTGTCTTGTTTTATTTTAGACCACTACTTTCTATGACCGCTGTGGCAGGCATGGTGATGTCCCACCAGACCCTGTTTAATGAAGGACTCATTGCCCCAGCAGCTGGGAGTGCGATCAGCAGGCAGACTTCAGCTCTCAGGCCCCCCGGGGATGCCTCCGCTGCAGAGCTCTGCCTCACCCAAGGGCACACCCCCTCCTGGGCAGCACAATCCAGTGATGGATGGATGCCGGAGTATAGAGGCTAGCCCTTCCCAGCCCTGCTTGGGACTACTCTGAAGGACCTTTCTCTCCAGAGCTCCCTGTGCGGTCTGCTGAGGCTGTCCTTGGGCCCATGTCACTGCTTACCTTTTCCTTCTCCCTTCCTGCTTCCTTCCCCTCCCTCCCTTGCACAGGTATTGATCCCAAAGGCGCTCCTTAATAAACATGCTCCGTGTTAAATGCTCTTTCAGAGTCTGTTTCCCAAGGAACTCAGTGTATGACAGCCTCTCAAGGATACAAGAGCCAGACTTTCCTAGTACAGAAGTCCTATGACTTCCCACCTTTCCCGGAGACCCTCTGAAGTTTCCGAGAATTGTCAGGTCTGGATGAAGCTGGGTGTTCCTTCCCCTGGTCACCGGGACCACATCTAGTCTAGTCTTTGGATTTCAGGTATATAGGGCTCAAGAGAGGTGGTTTAATCTGGGGCTCAGGGAGGCACATGGTTCGGGATTTGGGGAGAGGCTAGCCTGCTGCTTAAGTTTTACGGACCGTTTCCCCTTTCCTCCCTTGTCATCCTCCTGAGCTGAGTTGGGCTTGGAATTCCGAATCTTTTTTTTTTTAAAGATTTTATTTATTTATTTGACAGAGATAGAGACAGCCAGCGAGAGAGGCAACACAAGCAGAGGGAGTGGGAGAGGAAGAAGCAGGCTCCCAGCACAGGAGCCCGATGTGGGGCTCGATCCCATAACACCGGGATCATGCCCTGAGCCGAAGGCAGACGCTTAACCGCTGTGCCACCCAGGCGCCCCTGGAATTCCGAATCTTGATTGCCAGTTTTAGACAAGCGTCACACGAGGCAACTGATTGAATTTTTAATGCTCACATCTGATATGCCATTGCACTGTGATCTTACTAACTTAAAGGTAAAAACATGACCTGGGCCGAAGCAAACAAATTTCAGTGCTTTTATTTCAGGTTCATTGTTTCCCTTGTATTTTATCAGTTAGAATAAACAGTCAAAACATGTTAAGAAAAAAAAAATCAAGTCATCCATCAGAAAAGAAATTTGTTGGTTTTTCAACGTGATTAAGTATTATAGGAATATTAACAAAAATGAAAAAAAAATCAATACTTGTATGTTCTATACAACACACAATTTTGTAATTTTGTCAGTTTCTCCCTTCACATTTTAATTATTCCTTTCAATCCATACAATCAGTATATAGAGTAACTAAGTATATGATTCAGGATATATTTCTTTGTAATGGCTTGAAAATTTGTGGTATTTGGTTTTCAATTAGATATCTAAGAGAATCTCATCTGTGCTAACCACTTCATTAGAAACAAATATTCAAAGTAATACTATGATGGAGATTTCAAAATATTTAGCAGGCAAAACAAAGTTTATGTGTTAAAAATGGAATCTAGTTCATCTAACTGGAATATTGTGGCCTTCTAATCCAGCTGACGTAGTCTTCAGTCAGCAGCAAATCGAAGCCCTATGTTATCAACGTTCGCTCAGGTCACTCTAAGTATATATGCTGTGTTACATTAAATAACCTTATTTAGGTCACTGCTTTAAACATTTTGTAGACTCAAGTACTTCTTAAAGTTTTCAGTTATTGATTTTCAAATCTTCTTTGTACGTATAAGGCTCTCAGAAGGCCAAGCATAATCGCGGTTCTGCCTAGCCGGTCTTTCTCTTTGATAACCACCTACGGTTACTCTACCAGCCTGTCAATAAGCATTTAATGAGCACCTGCTGTGGGGCTGCGGCCTCTCCTGAGATCTAGCAGCGAACACAAGATTAGGGTTGCCTGGAGAAGCTTACAATCAAGTTCGTGGTTTTCAGGAGAAGCCAGCATGGTTTCCTTAATTTCCTTGTTTATCAACAACAACAGCAACAATAAAGATGTTTTTTCTGGGGGTGGCATTGTCTTAAGCTGATAGAAAAAAAAATAGCCCCCAGTAACTAATAAAAAAATAATAATGACATAGTTTATATGGAATCCAGTACGACTGTCTCAGAGGTTTGCATAACCATAGATCAGATTTACAACACAAAGCACTAGACCATGTTCCTTAATTATTCATATGTTAAGTTAAGACGTGTTCTAATCTTTCTTGTATTAAGAGTAAAACGTCAGGACATTTTTGTGGTTTCCTCTAACTAGTAAAACAGGAGGGAGGTTCTTCGTGAGGATTTCCAACCAAGCCATGTACAACCAATCTGATATAGATCCTTTTCTTGCCACTGGAAGGCTCCTGACAGCATGGAAGAAAAATTTTAAAAGTGACAATTACTACAGGCAGTAACATCACTAGTCATCTGAGCTATTTCATAACCAGTGGCCTGAAACTTTGGTAACCCTCCTCCCACACGTGAAAGCACTGAAATTATTTCGAATATAGGTATTCAACTGATGTATTTCTCAGATAAGACAAATTATCTGTAAGCCAGAAAAACAGACTTAGGCGTTGTAAAGTAGCAACCAAACATAACTATAAATTTTCACTCCTTTTTAAATAGAAAATTTGATCAACCAATATCTCTCCTCCTTTTTCAATGGAAACGATTTTCCCAATAGTTTAAAGCTCTTATATTTGGCAGAAACCTCAGAAAACAGCTAGGCGAAACCTCCTTCCCAATTCAGAAGACGGTTCTAGGTCTCAGGTGGCAGACCTGTGCAGACCTTGAAGACGTATTACTCTTCATACGTAGGAATCACGTCACGAGGCATCAGTGTGAAATAGCTGTTTTTCATGTTTAGCTGTCAATCCTTTCCTACTTCCAACAGGTACACCTCTAACATTTGTAGGGTGAAGGGCAAGAGAAGAAATGGAAGAATCCCCTCCCTTTTTCTCCTACCTTGGCCTCTTTTGACATAGCCGGGAGCCTGCTGAACTTGCTGTCGGCTGGCTCTCTACCCCAGGAGCACCACGCCAGGAAGGAGCCCGTGAGCCTCAGTGGCTCACTTGAGGCTTGTTAGGCAGGGGATTCCCGGGCAGGCTCCAGGAGCACGCTCTGAAGGGGGAGCCGAGGTTCTATGGGTGGGATGCGCCAGACACAAAGTCCAAGTGGCAGGGTCCCAGGTAGCATTTATTTTCCTTCACTGTCTAAAATCCCACATGTTCCAATTTTTTAAACTTTCCACCTGAATAGTCAAGACTTTTTAAGTCGATTAAATCATTTACGTAAGATTCCTCTGTAACATTCTTAAATGCCTGCAGTGATACTCACAGGACGATGAGATTAGCGGCTCTTGAGTGTTCCTGTAAGAGTTCGTTCAGGCGAACTTGGCGGCAACTCTGTGGACAACATTCAGATTTTGTTGAGGGCAGTTCTACCAGAATTACGGATGAGAATCTATCTCCTTACCTCAAGTTATGGAGAAGTAGAAAAACCTCACTTAAAAAACAATTACAATTATTTCCTTCAGGTCTGGAAACTAATTTTTAAAAACTCACGAGAAATTCTAGAAATATAAAGAATAAGACCAGGTGCTTGTTGTGCTGGAGTGCCTTATTAAATTCTAAGGGAAAAACAAGCGAGCAGGAAACATGGATAATAGTAAAGAGAGGTGAGAACGGTCAGATCTGGGAACAGGTTTGAGGTGGAAGAACTAATGTTGATAGCAATTTGATATCCTAAGAATGTAAATTATATCCTAATCTACGTTGTTTAGGCTCTTCGAATATTTTATCAGCACAAGGGACTGGTTTCAACTAAAAAGTCATCCAAGACTCACCTGGAAAAATAACTACATCGACAATTTCGCAGTGATGACAATAATACTTATTGTGTTTCATTGGTTCAGAAACCAAGGCTTAGATGTATGATTTGCTCAATTATGTGTAAAATCTTTGTTAAAAAAAAAAGAGAGGCAAACCAAAAAGCAGACTCTTTAACTATAGAGAATAAACTGAGGGTTGCTGGAGGGAGGTGGGTGGGGGATGGGCAAAGCGTGTGATGGGCTCTAAGGAGGGCACTTGTGATGAGCACCGGGAGTTGTATGGAAGTGATGAATCACTGAATTCTACACCTGAAACTGATATCATACTGTATGTTAAGTAACTGGAATTTAAATTAAATGTGAAATTAGGGGCACCTGGGTGGCTCCACTGATAGAACGACTCTTGATTTGGGCTCAGCTCAAGATCTCAGGGTCGTGAAGTCGAGCCCCACACTGGGCTCTGTGCTGAGCATGGAGCCTGCTTAAGATTCACTCTCTCCCTCTCCCTCTGCCCCTCTGCCAGCTCTCTCTCTCCCTCTCTTAAAAAAAAAAAAAAAAAAAGGGAAACTAAAAAAAAATAAAAGTCTTCCCAACCTCCCCAGTAAACCAATAAGCAAGCAAACAAACAAAGAACTGGGCAGTTTATTATACACAGTTCATAAATCTTAGCTCAGTATTTTCTCCACTAAATTTGAAAGGCTTTAGTATCTCTTGTTCTAAATTGTTTCAAGTTCAGCTCCTAATGTTTGTTTGTTTGTTTATTTATTTATTATATCCCTCCTACAACTTGTGCCTGATGCAACTTTCATAATCATTGTTCCAATTACATATTTTCCCAGATCACTTTGTTAGTTTTCATAACCTCATCAGGTTAAAATTCTTTGTTACTGTGTTAAACTGTGAGTCAATTACCTTTATCTGCTTTGCACATATATTGACTTAAATTATTTTAGACCCATGGATCTGTCTCCATTCTATAAAATTAAATTTGAAAGGAGACTTCACAATATATATCAATAATCTGGGTTTTTAAAAATCTTTTAAAAAAAGAATTGACTTTATATTAAGAAATGAAAACCAGTTTCTAAATTCTCAGAACCAGTAATATGATTAAAAAGCATTTGAAAAATGCAGACACCCTAGATCTTGAATAATGAAATTCTATAACGGATACATTACTTCTTGATCTTTGAATCAACCACTGTTTTCTTTTTCAGCTAGTTAGCAAAGTAAAAATTAAGGAAGACAAGTCCTTACCTTTTCCTTGACTGCTTCCAGCTCTGCATCTGTAATTTTCCACGGGGTTTCTCTCTTTAATTTCTCAGCAGTTGTTAAATCTTTGCAGCTTTCATGGAGACGATATGGTTCAATCATCTCTTCAAAGACTTTCCAGCTGAAATTGGAATTATAAAGGAGGGCTCACAGTGGGAAACTAACTCATTATTTCAGAGACACTCCAAGTATGACTGGCTCTCTGGCTGCAGAATCAGAGCTGAATGTCATGCAAATCTTTTAAGAATTATCTTTGCAGCGGACTTACTGTGAGTAAAGCCATGGATATAGTATTGCCTCCCTACCCAAGGAAAGGCCTTAACATGTTGAAGCCTTGTTAGCCTACTGTGTATTAGATCCTCAATATAAACGCACCAACACACAGGTAGTAATTATTCTGCAGATATATTTTCTACATGATATAGTCAAAGACACCATTGTAATGGAGACACTTTAGCCCATAAATAAGTTTCCATGCACTTAAATGAGTTTCCATCTGCTTATTGTACAGACAGGAGACATTCATGAATTAATGTGGAAGATGAACTAGGTTGCTTGGGATGGGAGTTGGCTAGGCCTGCCCTCTCCTTTAGCCCACATGACCCTTGCTGGCGGGGCCATCGGTGGGCAGCTAGAAGAATAGCAAATTCAATGGTTATAGAACAATTTGGATGTTTGCTGCAAAAAAAGCAGCCTTCGTCCTTCTGATGACTACTGTTGCTGTCTGAGATTTTTAAATGACTTTTTTTCAGGTGCGTGTTAGAGGAAAGAACAAAAATCAATAATATTTTAATGTCTACAAATCTGAGGCCATTTTAGAGCAATTAAGAAGAAGTCATTGAGTAGAAAACTAGCAGCAGTATCTCACAGCTGTGGAACATTTTAAAAAGTACTAGAAAATCTCATTCTTGTCTTTCATAAGAACCTCAAAGATTTTTTTTGAACAGTAGTAGAGAACAAAGCTTACAGTTTATGAGAGCAGTTGTCTTCAGTGTGCTACTAGAAGATGATGCCAGATATAAACAATGTCTTTTGGTTTTGTATAATGTGGCTTACTTACAACTTAGTAACTCTGGAATGAGGAGTAACTGGAATCTAAGGAATTAAAATATGATGGCACGTGTTCAATGATCTCATCAGTTGTCCTGATTCAGGATTTGCAGATCAAAGTGCAGATATCATAAAGGAGAACCTACCGGTGCCTTTGTTAAGGAATTGAAGAGATACTTAAAGTAGTAGATTTCTGACACTTTGACTTGTTTAGAATGCTGGACAGCAACAGGGAACCACTGATATGCCCTATCATTCTTTCAACTACATAATACTTTTATTTGCTACTCCTTCCAACGGGGCCAAGCCTTCAGAGACCTTTGGCAGTAATCTGTGCAATGGAAAGGTGCCAGCCTAGGAGAGCCTTGGTTCTTGTGCTGGCTCTTCCATTGTCCTCCTGGACCTGGATAACCTTGCCTATAAAAGGAGGTAACGGCTGCTCAGAACTGGCCTGAAGATTGGTGTGATGGTTCGATGATGATTTGGGTGATGGTGCTCTGAAAGTGTAGAGTGCCCTGTAAAACCAAGGCGTTGATTTTACTCAACAGCCGTGGGACTGAGGTTAGCCATTGAGAGGCTCTCTGTTTAAGCTCTACATATACTTATTTTTTTTTAAAGATTTTATTTATTAATTTGACAGAGAGAGAGACAGCCAGCGAGAGAGGGAACACAAGCAGGGGGAGTGGGAGAGGAAGAAGCAGGATCCTAGCAGAGGAGCCTGATGTGGGGCTTGATCCCAGAACGCTGGGATCATGCCCTGAGCCGAAGGCAGATGCTTAAGGACTGCGCCACCCAGGCGCCCCTACATATACTTATTTTGATCGGGATAAAAGTTTTCTTTGCATCTCAGCCCAGGTGCTTATTAGAAAGACCAGTTCAAAAATAGTTCCCTAAGAAACGGAAGTAGAGTGGAGTTTGCTCGTTGTCTCCCCAGCATCCACTGTAGTTTGGGTGGGAGTGACTCCATTCCCAGCATCAGCTAATCAGCACAATTCTATTCCATCTGCCAGAGTGTTTCACCAGGGTAGCCACACAGCCCAGGCAAGCTTGACCAAGAGGCACCTAACATTCCACTGACCAAGTAAGTGGCTCAGTGGCTTAGGTTGGCACAACCTGGAGCCCATGACCTGGGTTCAATAACTACAGAAGAGACAAACTTTCTCTCCCACTGAACATAAATGAGCAGTATGTAGTCCTGGTTGCTGTCATCTTGTTTTTTTGAGCTAAATCAACCTTGATTGATGATTTCTTTTTTCTTTTTTTTTTTTTTTTAAGATTTTTATTTGTTTATTCGACAGAGATAGAGACAGCCAGCGAGAGAGGGAACACAAGCCAGGGGGAGTGGGAGAGGAAGAAGTAGGCTCATAGCGGAGGAGCCTGATGTGGGGCTCGATCCCAGAACGCCGGGATCACGCCCTGAGCCGTAGGCAGACGCTCAACCGCTGTGCCACCCAGGCGCCCTGATTGATGATTTCATAATGGAAGGTAGAGTAGGGATAATAGGAAAGAATTAGTCCTTGATTATATATAAAATTAACCTTCTAGATCAAGCTTTTCCTGAAAGCCAAAACATAATTGGATTTTTCAGTTATGTTTGCCAATAATTTTATTATTTAAGTCATTATAAGTTTTCTTTTCCTTGCATCAAAACACGCTAAGTGACATAAAGGTTATAATGGGAATGTATTTGCCTATTTATTTTCCCTCAACTCTTACTGTTCTTTGTCTATGTTCATCTTTGACTTCATCTTAAGGTTCATCCCTGAACTGGCCATTTACCATTCTCCTAGCTAGGTGATGCAAAGGTGGCTCAAGATTTCTATCCTGATTCTCATTCAATCTCATTTTTCATATAAATGTTTTTTAATTGACTCTAGAATAGGCCAAGTTGACTCCAGAATAGGCCAATAGACTCTAGAATAGGCCAAATAGACCATGATAATGAATATAAATGACAATTAATTCAATTTAAAAATTAACTTATACCTGCCCTGCCTTCCCCATCCTTGTTCTTCATGATAACAAAGTTTAAAAATTTTATAATTGTAAAAATTTTTCCCCCTAAGTTCCTGTAAGATTTCCTTTCTCAAATTAATGTATTAGTTGTTTTGTGACTACTCCAGTATCTTTTTTTTTTAAGATTTTATTTATTTATTTGAGAGAGAGAGAGATTGCAAGGAGAAAGGGCTGAGGGGGAGGGAGAGGGACAAGCAGACTCTGTGCTGAGCACAGAGCCCCACACAGGGCTGGATCACATGACCCTGAGATTATGACTTGAGCCAAAATCAAGAGTTGGCTGCTTAATGGACTGGACCACCCCGGCGTCCCACCACTCTAGTATCTTTAAATTATCCAGTTAATTGCTTCTACTTTCTCTTTAATTTCTGTATAAAGATTGTTGTCTTTTTGGCCTATGACTCTTAATTCAGTATATTCAATAAAAAATGAAATTTAACCACAAGAGATTTTCAGTTTCTCCAGGCTCAATTATTTTCTCATTAGCTTTGCTTTTGTACTCCCTTTCACCCTTGCCCAGCAGTATTTATGATGTGTCTATGGTAAAATATCTCCATCAACCTTACTGATGTTTTATGGGTAGTTGAAAGATTTATTAGAGGCAATTTAGGTACATTTAACATTAGCCTCCAACATGGAAATAGTTGACAAACTATTTTTGACATTTTGTGTCACCTGATGACCAAGAAAAAACAATGATGAGGAGATAATTGTTAATGGTAGGTAGGGGCTGCCTGGCTAAGAGGAGCTGAAATTGAACTGGTGCTCTAAGCATTGGACCCTCGGACGGGCTTGCATCAGCCCAGAGGAAGAGTCTTCTTTCTCTAATTCAACTCAGAGGAATTGCCTTTTAAAAATTATCACAAAGGCCTCAACAAAGTAGGTTTAGAGGGAATATACCTCAACATAATAAAGGCCATATATGAAGAACATACAGCTCATCATAATCAATGGTGAAAAACCGATAGCTTCCCCCTAAGGCACAACACAAGGATGTCCACTCCTACCACTTTTATTCAACATAGTACTGAAAGTGCTAGCCATAGCAATCAGACAAGAAAAAGAAACAAAAGTCATTTAAATTGGTAAGGAAGAAGTAAACTTTCAGTGCTTGCTGCTGACATGATACCACATATCAAAAACCCTAAAAATTCCATCCAAAACTACTAGAACTGATAAATGAATTCAGTAAGGTCACAGGATTCAAAAATCAATGTGCAGAAATCCATTGCATTTCTATACACTAATTGGGAAGCAACAGAAAGAGAAATTAAGAAAGCAATCCCTTTTACAATTGCACCAAAAATAATAAAATATCTGGGAATAAACTTAATCAAGGAGGTGAAATACGTGTACTGAAAAGTATAAAACATTAATGAAAGAAATTAAAGATGACACAAACAAATGGAAAGATATTTCATGCTCATAAATTGGAAGAACAAATATTGTTAAAATGTCTATACTACTTAGAGCAATCTACGTACTTAATGAAATCCCTGTGAAAATACCAACAGCATTTTTCACAATACTAGAAAAAATAATCCTAAAATTTATATAGGACCACGAAAGACCCCAAATAGCCAAAACAATCTTGAAAAAGAAAAACAAAACTAGAGATATCACAAGTCTAGATTTCAAGTTATACTGCAAAGCTGTAGTAATCAAAACAGTATCATACTAGCACAAAAATAGACCCATAGATCAATGGAACAGGATAAAAAGCCCAGAAATAAACCCATGATTATCTGGTCAATTAATCTGTAACAAAGAGGGCAAGAATATGCAATGGGAAAAAGACAGTCTCTTCAACAAATGGTGCTGGGAAAACTGGGCAGCTACATCCAAAAGAATAAAGCTGGACCACTTTTTTACACCATACACAAAAAATAAACTCAAAATAGATTAAAGATGTAAATGTGAGATCTGAAACCATAAAAATCCTAGAAGAGAGCACAGGCAGTAATTTCTCTGACATCGGCCATAGCAACATTTTTCTAGATATGTCTCTTAAGGCAGGAGACATAAAAGCAAAAATAAACTATTGGTACCACATCAAAGTAAAAAGCTTGTGCACAGTGAAGGAAATAATCAACAATACAACCTACTGAAGGGAAGAAGATATTTGCAAATGACATATCTGATAAAGGGTTAATATCAAAAAATAAAGAACTTACACAACTCAACACCCCAAAAACAAATTATCCAATTAAAAAAGGGGCAGAAGACATGAACAGACATTTCTCCAAAGAAGACATACAGATGGACACATGAAAAGATGCTCAACATCGGTCATCATCAGGGAAATGCACATCAGAACCACAATGAGATACCACCTTACACCCTTTGGAGTGGCTCAAATCAAAAACACAAGAAACAGCAAGTGTGATGAGGATATGGAGGAAAAAAAGGAACCATTGTAAACTGTTGGTGAGAATGCAAACTGGTGCTGCTACCCTGGAAAATAGTACGGGGTGGGTTCCTCAAAAAATTTAAGTTAGAACTACCCTATGATCTAGTAATTACACTACTGGGTATTTACCCAAAGCATACAAAAACACTAACTCAAAAGTATATATGCGTCCCTATGTTTATTGCAGCATTATTTACAATAGCCAAATTATCGAAGCAGCAGCCCAAGTGTCCATTGACTGATGAATGGATAAAGATGATGTGGGGTGTGTGTGTATATATATATATATATACACACACACAATATACAATATATTATACAATTATAGAATATATATTGTATTACATATATAATATATACAATATATTACTCAGCCATAAAAAAGAATGAAATCTTGTCACTTGCAGCAACAGGGACGGAGCTAGAGACTGTAATGCTATGTGGAATAAAACAGAGAAACACAAATACCATACGATTTCACTCCTATGTGGAATTTAAGAAAAAAAACAAATGGACAAAGGAAAAAGAGAGAGAGAGAGAAATAAGCTAAGAAATCGATTCTTAACTATAGAGAAAAACCTGATGGTTACCAGAGGGGAGGGGGTGGGGGGATGGGTGAGATAGGTGAAGGGGATTAAGAGCACACTAAACAGGACGAGCACTGAGTAATGCATAGAATTGCTGAATTACTATACTGGACACCTGAAACTAATATAACATGGTTAACTATAGTGGAATTAAAATAAAAAAACTTAATAAAAAAATTATCACAAAGGTACCAGATGTGCTACCAATGGCCATCTGTGAGATTTACTGAGTGATCATTCTCTGTTTTAAAATAGGATTGCCTTTATATATTTGAACATCATTGCCGACACCAGATGCGTGACTGTTTTACAAAGCAATATGGTATCAGTAACAGTGGAGAGCCGAAGGGAGGAGAATGGCCCTTCCAGCACCTCTCTTCTTGGTGGTATTTTGTCTTCATACCAGGGTACATTAGCTGCAAAGATTCTTTTATTCCAGTAAAAATGGATTTTGTTTTTTTGCATCTTCCTCAAGACCTTGAACTATCAAAAAAAAAAAAAATCCCCCAAATTGTGAGATCTAATCATTTTTTTCCTGAGAAAGGGAAATAGATCTCTTCATTGCAGGATGATGCGGATATGTAAGAAACAGCAAATTAAAATGGTGTCTAAAAGCAAATTTAGATACCAGGACAAAAGCAAAAATGCCTGGTCCTTTGTTTTTTACTCCTCTCCATAATGTTGGCTGCCTGAAAAGAGAAAAACATGGCACAAAGTTCAGGGTTAGTCAAAGAAATTGTGTCTAGCCTATGATGGGCACTCAGACTATGGAGAGGCACTAGTGGAAGAGGTATGTGGACATCCTTGGTGATAGGACAGATAGGACAGGAATGCAGGGGGGAACCGTGGCATCTGGCAGAGACTAGCATGAAAGAAAGGGAAAGAAACTTGTGTAGAGAAAGCCAGGTCGATCCATAAAGAGGCAAAGGATATAGGAACTAATGAATCAGCAAGCACAGACAGTCCTTAGCTGATGTTAAGACAAACAACAGCAAGAAGAATTCGGCTACAAGAAGCAGATGACTAATTTGTGCCCAGCACTGAGCCAGGGCTCATAGAAAATGTGAAGTCAGTAGGGGACGCCATGACTTCCCTCCAGATAATAGTAAACGGCCCTGTGCTTGCAGAGCTCTGGCAGGCTCCGGCCTGTTACGAGGTGGCACATGCTAGGAAATCATTGTACCTGCTGTGTTAGGAAATAGAAGGCCTTTCCGCCAATTAGAGACATAAGAGGAGCCTGTTTGATCACATCACTGCAAATGCCAAAGAGGCAATGACTTAGGAATTAAAATTCTTCAAATGAAATGTGGAAGGCTACCAGAGATTACTACATGACCACCCAGCTCATAGCAGAATGTTAATTACTTTTACTGAGGAGTATTATAAACTCATCTTAATTTACTTTTAAAGTGCTTAAAACTGTAGAAATATAGGAATATAAGGCATTAGTGGTATATACGATGTGAGGAAATACTGCATAGTAATAACCCAGGTGAACTCTGTCGATTATAGCTTTCTTATCACAATGAGGATGTTTTGTAAAGTCGTTTTGACTGACATGTAGCCTTGGAGGAATCATGCATACCCTCAAATGACATGAAGTTCAAGGTTGTTGTGTGGTCAATAAGATTGCATCTTAAATCTGGATGATCTTCTGTCAGGTATTAAGCTCATACAGGACAGCAATGAATCAAAAGAAAGGAAGAACAAGGAGATTTGAGTGTGGAATTGGAAGCTCTCAGGAGCTGCAGGAGGAAGCAGAAATGACGGCTAAGAGAAGTGAGAACAGGCCCAGCAGGCCAGGGAGAGCCGAAGCCACACTGAGATCCTTGTGCCCCTGTGTCTCTCAACCTCGAAGGCCCCACTCCACACCAACTCACGTGTATTAAATCGCATCCAGGTGCAACAGTAAATATGATTTTGGACTGTCAACAATTGCAAAATCTTATAATTGGTAAGTTATCCCTCTAAGAAGTACAGTTAATATCGGCTATAATTTCCAGACCATCTTCTTGCACCTCTGGGAATTCCTGTGATGATCTAACCTACAAGCTGTTTTCCAATATCATGGACTTGAAAAATTTAACAGTTAACGAGGGTTAAAATGATGTCGTGATTTGAAGACATTCAATTATTTCAATTTCGGCATTTTAAAAATTTTGGAGCCAATACATTTCCTTGCCAGGCTTCAGACAGTTTTAGAGGACCCCCCCCCCGCCCCAAATTCCATAGCTCTAAGTGTTGGGTCCTGAGTGCCTAAAAGTGAAAATAGCCATGGAGGGTCGGTTCTGTCATTGTGCCAGGAAGACTCATGCTGTTTCTAGCTTCTCTATCGCAGCTCCCCATCCACAGGACGCACCACCAGTGACTTTAAAAAATAGAAATTTTTTATGATTTATTTATTTATTTTAGAGGGAGGAGAGGGGCTGAGAGAGAGAGGGAGAGAAAGAAAAATGTCAAGAAGACTCCCCGCTGAAGAAGCACAGGGCCGAGGCGGGGCTCAATCTCACGACCCTGAGATCATGACCTCAGCTGAAATCAAGAGTGGACGCTTAACCGACCGCGCCACCCAGCCACCCCAGCAGTCACTTTAAATAAAGAAAACTTGCCCTGACTGCCCAGTCCAGAACAGTCTACTCTGGCCACCATACAAACCAAGAACAAGACAGGCAATCCTAACATGCTGACTAACCTGTGTTTCAACAATTCTCCCCTCTCAGGCTCAGCTTTACCGTAAAACCTTTTCCTTCCATTATAATTTATTCGATCGTTCTGCATGGTTATTCGAAGTCCCTTTTTATTACATCTTATTAGGAGGTCACTGCAGTCGATAGATAACATTTTTACCCTTTAATAATCATCACAAAAGAAAATGAGAGAGTACCAGGGGCAAACAATGGATCTTGTTAAATGCTTCATACCTCTCTTTGTTTGGCTTAATGTTGATGTCACCAATGATATGGATATCTGCAAATTTTATCCTAAATTTGCTCAGAAGAGAAGCCATTCTGGAAATATAAGAGAGAGATACTTCATCATTGCAAATGTAACTATTTTCAGGCAAAGAGTTCACGACTTATTTCAGCTTCACATTCAGACAAAGGCTATGTTTAGTTCAATGTCCTTCATCATATACTAAATGCGGACCAAACTATTCCACTGAAGGCCAAGACAAATTCAAGTAGGTGCAGACCCTAGGAATAGCAAGCCCAACTCTGCATTCACATTTCAGGGAAGATAGAGCTGTACATGCTTCCTTATCATTTGGGGGAAAAGAGAACAAGTTTTCATACTATTGACTACAATCTTGTTGAGAATTTTTACAGTTACCGACAACGTACTGACAAACCAATAATTATAATATGTCATTACATATTGGAGGTTCTTTCCCTGGCAACTGAAATTTTTGATACAATTTCAAAGTTACAGAAAAATTGCAAGGACAGCACACACACACACACACACACAAATCCCAGACTCACCAATTGTTCATACCTTGCCCCATTTAATGTAACACCTTTTTCTCTTTCTACACAGCAGCGTCTATCGACATCTTCCTTCTTTCCTTCTTGCTTTCTACTCACCTACCCCCTGCCTAGCTGCAGCTGTCAGGCCCCTTTACCTATAAATACTTCAGTATTTCCTAATATTAAGAACACTCTCTTATACGAACAAAGTATACTTTTTGAAATCAGGAAATTTAACATTGATGCCATGCTATCATCTAATCCACGAACCGCTTTTAAATTTCATCACTTGCCCCAGTAAGTTACTGGAGGCTTTAAGAAAATATAAATTATTATAGCCATCATGTTACTTTCCATCATGTTAGTTATATTATAAAAATATAATTATTATAGCCATCATGTTATGACTCTCTTTAAGGGGAATTAAATATATATATATATTTAATACATACAGCTTATATTATATATGAATATATATAATATAGTGTGTGTGTGTGTATTATAGTCCTCCCAGATGGAGGGAAAATGTGCAAAATTACAGAATAAAAGCCTGTCATTATTTCGTGATTTCTGGAAGGGCTTGCGACTTAGGCCTGCCATGAGGGGCCCAGGGCTGCAGAAGGTCGCTCTTCAGATTTCCACCAGAGACCTTTGGCTGCACGGCATTCCTAACACCCTTGCTGCTTCCACAACCACGCATCAGGCTCTCCATGACTAAATCAATGACTAAGATGTAAATTTACACTCTGGAGACTTATTTTTTTAATTATAAGAGTGTTCAACCATCATCCATTTAAACTCTTTCAGGCTACAGATGAGAAACTGGGGACCCAGGTCCGGGCGGTGGTGACTGTTGCAAAGTCCCGCAGCTCGTTGAGGGCAGGGCTGGGACAAGGACCAGGTTCAGTCTCCCGGTCCTATTTTTTAAGTGTACTGTGCTAGAATGCCCACCACAAATCAACAGGTTTGACCCACCCCAAGGAAGCTACTGGACACAAATTCCTTCGGGCTTTTCCTTTCTTGGATCCATTCACTGGTCAAATCAAAGCAAACATTATACAAGATAACGATAGTCCCGTTCAAGACTTGAGATGGGGTTTCTGTGTCAAATTCCTTTTTGAAAGCATTTGTGGCAGGGACCAAGGGACGTGAAGACAGTGATTATAAGAAGTACGCAGATAATTTAATAACCAGAAAACCAAGTAAACATGAGGCCCATCATGGCGGTTTTGTCTTTAAATCTCTTGTGTCTCAAAAACACTTGAAGTTCTTAAAATTAAAGCATTAAAGCAGCAGACATCCAAAGTGCTCTAACACAGGAGGGATGAGTTACTTACGCAATTTTTTCTTCTTCAATGCGGCTGATCTTCCCTCCAACATAGATTCTTAACTTACAGTCTTTCCATTTTTTTCTGAGAGTCAAGATATAGGGAATAAGGAGTGTTAACCCTGAAAAGAGAATAAATTATGACAGAAAGAATGAATCGATCCTGCTGAAAGGAAACGAATAGCTTTACATCTTTATTCATCGCCACATTCATTGCTCCTAAATAATTAAAAATCTTGGGAAAACACAGAAATATTCTCCTTCAACTGATATGGTTTTCATATACCTTCCCCTGCAGATTGTTAACTCGATCAACGTAGTAATTCTGCTCCCTAGTGTACATTCTGGAATTGTTTTTACCTCCATCATCAAACAACCACCACACATCAATTGTGCCTTTTCCTTGCTTCTTTTTAAATTGGGTGCTGGCTTCTACCAGTTTCTGGTTGAACTCCCCCACATGCATCGACTGGATTGTGTTCATGCTGCTGTCTGTAACGAAAGAAAAAGTAGTAGGCCTGCTTGTCTTTTGAGGAAAGAAACAAAATAACATGCCAATAAATCTATTCCGGAAAATAGAGGAAGGGTCATGAATCTGTAAGCTTTTTCATCTTTATGGGTAAACAGCGAGCTAGGAAAAGGGGTGATAAAGGTCAAGTTCCACAGTGATTTAGATCACCTTTAATAGCTCAAAAGAATTTGATGCTGATTTCATGATCACAGTTGTCATGACAAAGCAGTAGACTATTTTCAGGTCCCCAGTAATCTCAGGGCGGGGTTATTATTTCCGCAGGTAACAATGCTACATGACCTGATACAATAGCCTAGATAGCCCCATTTTTCAAAATTCCAGCTATAACGCAACTTAATCCTATTTTCAAATTTACTTCAAAGTAGAAAGTGTGGTGATTGGTTTTCTAGAGATAAGCAATAGAATCAGAAGTATTTCCTCATTAGAGCATTCATTTGAGCGCAATTGGTGTAAATTCCATGAATGTCTGGATTATAAAGGTGGCTAGGGACCAGATGCATCTTGACTCTATGACCCTTTGGTCCTAATGTTAGCCTAATGTCAGCTTGGCTTGCTTTTCTGTTTTCAAGGAGCCTTGTAAGAGAAGGCAAAGCCACTGAGCTCTTTGAATCTCTGTGAATGAGATGGAAAAGCCAGGAAATAGGGAGAGACAAAATTCCTTTACTTGAGGTAGAGATAAGGGTGCACAGAAAGTACTTGGTTGTTTTTTTTTTAAATGCACTTTCCACGCTATCAAGGATCCAGTGAAAGTGTATTAGGGAACTAGGCCAGTGTTTGAGCAGGACCCTGGCTCCTTTTTGCCAGTAGAGGTTTTCGTTGCTACACCATTGATATTATTTCTCATTTCCACATCTTTTAAAGTTCTGACTTCATTGCTCCATTTCAAAGAGATGGTGTCAGCAAAGTGCTCAGAGTAGAGCTGACAGCCGCTTCAGGCCTTCCTCTGTGATCTGAGAGGTTCTTAAGATGCTGTGTTCTGTCTTTGGCCGTTTCCATGTTTAGGGCCTATCAGTTCTGAAGCAGTTATCTTACATGGCTTCTATCTCCCCAGGACTGCTGAGGGAGAAAGTAAATATCTTTACAAAATGGACCAAACCCTGCCCCCACTTACATGCAAATCAAAGCACCCAGAGGACTCAGGCATTAGTGCCTGGAGGTGGGGTTTGTCCTGATCTAGAACTCCAAAGAGTTGTCAACCAGTGAAACCCCAGAGCGGTGAAGGGGCCTCCTTTAGGGCTGCGTTTGAAATTTGAGGTGTTGGAAATAAAACGTAACATCATTTTGCTTTTGTGAGCACTGAGATGTGTTTGTCTTTTGCCAAAAGATTTGTGATACAGAAACAGGCTTCCAGAATAAATAATAAGTCTCTTTTCATTAATAAGAACACTCATGCTTCCGTCCTCCCTCATCAGCTAAAGAACAGTATTGCGCTATGACTTCTGAATTTTCCATTGCTTTTCCGGACTGTAACTAACATTGAATGATTGAATGGTAGAGCAGATTCAATGAATAGTTAACATTTCTCATGAATAAACCAAATAATTGAAAAGGAAAGAAGACAGTTAGCATCCAGATGGTCTTATTCTAATATTTACACCCTGAAGGTCCTGATGTACCTCCAGCTTGAGATTCAAACACATCAATTTCCTAGACAATGTCATGTTAAGGTGGGGAATACTTAATAGGCTGTCCTATAGCCCATGGAATATTCCAGGAACCCGAGGGTACTTCTAGTATTTGAAGAGGGGCAATGTTTATATTTCATGTTATTCTATGGAAATACGTAAAAATATCGTATTGCAGGTGAAGCTTTGTCCTTGGACTATAGTAGGAAAACAGACAGAACCAAAACTTTCCCAAGGTGTTAGAGGGCCTCACCGAAGGACCTCTTTGAAAGGTTGGGTCCCATTAAACTAGACCAGAAGCCTGCTAAGTCTCACTTTGGATCTTGCTGTTTGATGTGAAGACCGTCCCAGAGAAATGATCTTTTCTGGGGCTCACACCAAGTGACTTCAATAAGCCTAGGATTATTTGTGTATGTTAACATTCTAATTTTCTACCAGCAGAGGTCGCTGTGGACCTCATTAAAAAACCGGCGGTGTTTCTGGAAAGCAAGCAATTTTCAATTTTCAAAAAAAGTCAGATGTTTGAATCACCTGTTTATAAGTTTTATAAAAAGCTCTCATTCTCTCCCATTCCTGGGGTGCATACTGGACATTCAAAGGTAAGCGTACCACTCAGCTGAAATCTACAGGTAATTAGCATCAGTGAAGCTACAAGCCCAGGATTCTGGTTCATGTTAAAGATAGATTTCAAAATTAGGCTTCTCATTTACCTGTCCTAGTCAACTTTTCGTCTCCTGACATGTCTGTAAGGGGCATTAAGGTGTGTGTGTGTGTGTGTGTGTGTGTGTGTATAGATAAATCCATTTGGGTATTGGTTCTTTAATTTCTATCTCCTTTCCACCTTAACTAAGAAATGTCCATTTTATGGCACTCAAATCGGTGTAAGCATTATAGGACTCCCATACCAAATACTATTATTTTAAAATTAAGATTTTACAGTGAGATGGCACAAAGGGCTTATTGTTACTGATAAATAACTTATACATTTCATCTGTGCTACTGTCTTGAAAGAAGCGTCTTTCAGTCCTTTGCTAACACAACGCTCCCAACATCTTAGATGCTGACCTCAGACCTCTATCGATACTCAAGCAATGGCTCATTTCGTAACTTTCTTGTGAATTTTAAAAGTACTTACCTTTCTTAGGAGCTGGCTTAGTAATGTTCAACTTGCTAGCTTTTTTAAATAAGCCTCGGATGCCGCCACTTCCTTCTTCACATTCGTTATCTTTGATAGTGGCTTCCAAAGCCAGCCTTTCCTGTTCCAATTTCTCTAATTCATCTAATGCAGGAAGACAAAAATCACTTAATTAACTCAGAGTGACCAAGTTTCTAGGAGCAACCTTATAAACTATTTTAATATAAAAAATGGTGTCGCATTTGCAACAACATGGATGGAGCTAGAGTGTATTATGCTAAGTGAAATAAGTCAGTCAGAGAAAGACAAATACCCTTTGATTTCACTCACATGTGGACTTTAAGAATGAAAACAGATGAGCATATAGGAAGGGGGGAAAAGGAGAGAAGGAAACAAACCGTAGGAGACTCTTAATGATAGAGAACAAACCGAGGGTTGATGGAGGGACGTGCGTGGGGGATGGGCTGGATGGGTGATGGGTATTAAGGAGGGCACTTTGGATGAGCACTGGGTGTCGTACATACGTGATGAACCACTAACTTCTACTCCAGAAACCAATATTGCACCGTATGTTAACTAAGATTTAAATAAAATTAAAAAAAATGGTGTCTATGCAATAAAATTATTATACATCATATGATTTTTTCCAAATGGTTATTAAAAAGTAATATATACCAGCAAATTGTATTTGGAAAGTAATAACTAGCTCAGGAAAGTAGCTCTGTGTGTTGTCATAATACATGAAGTCACTCGGTTTTTATTTGTGAAGGTAAGGGAGTCTATTTAATGACATCTTCCTTCACTTCTGGCAAAACCTAAAAAGCCAGACCCTCTGTACATGAGCTCTCGAGCCCTGCACGCCACTGATTTGCTGACCTAAACTACTGGGTTGGATATCTGACAAGCGGAAGTGCCAAAATTACCAAAGTACACCGGGAACGTATCAGGCACACGACAATGTCTCCTGAATTGCAGCATAAAACTAGACAGCAATAATTACGGAAAGGTCACCAAACCTTATATGAAGCTTTGTATGGGCTCCGAATAGAAATTACAGTGAAAAAGTCCACTAATAATTCTTTTTTTTTTTTTTTTTGAGAGAGAGAACACACCCCCCCCAGGGGGCAGGGAGGGAGCAGAGGGAGAGGGAAAGAATCTTAGACAGGCTTCACACCCAGTGCAGAGCCCTCATGACCCTGAGATCACGACCTGAGCTGAAATCAAGAGTTAAACGCTTGACCGACTGGACCACCCAGGCACCCCAACAATTCTTTCTTTTTTTTTTTTTTTTAAGATTTTATTTATTTATTTGACAGAGATAGAGACAGCCAGTGAGAGAGGGAACACAAGCAGGGGGAGTGGGAGAGGAAGAAGCAGGCTCATAGCAGAGGAGCCTGATGTGGGGCTCGAACCCATAACGCCGGGATCACGCCCTGAGCCGAAGGCAGACGCTTAAACGCTGTGCCACCCAGGCGCCCCCCAACAATTCTTTCTGATAAGCAACATACTTTCTGGAATGAGTGACCAAAGTTTAGGTTTCTGTGTGCCTGTCGGAGTTCAAATTGCTAAGAAGGGTCTCACGACACTCAAGTCTGGGGCAAGAGTCAGGCCGTGCAGCTTCCTGTCCAGGTCTGAGACCCACTATCCAAGCTTTGATGTTGCATCTGTCTGCCTTTTATCTTTTTTGGATTCTGATTGTGACGAAAAATTCCTAACTGCTATGTAACACCTTGCATCCCTTTCTGACGTCAACCTGCATTGGATCAGGGTGAGTAAGACTTTGAAAGCAGTCAGGGGACAGTGCTCAAGAATGATAGGCATTCTTGCTTACAGTGGGCAAGGTGGCCTCTTGTCAGATCCCCTCATCTTTTTGCTTGCTGGGAACAGAGACTTAGAAAACAAGCAATGTTCTGAGGAACAGAGTAGAAAACCAGCTTCAGTGTTACAAAACACTGGTAGGGCTTCTGTAAATGTCAGCCCTTGGAGCCTGTTGCCTTATCTATCTGGGAAGCGAAGCTATACAAACTCTAGATTTATCAATTATGTACTAACTAAATCTGTCAGGACAGTCACATCCCTAGACAGTGTGCTGTTATTCAGCTCCACAGAATTGTCTGGCCTCTTTCCAGGTCTTAGCAATTAATCTTTTGCCAGTGGCATGAGATTTAAGGTCAAATCACCCATGTGATTTCCCCAAAGCTTCAAAGGTTCTCCAGATCAGCGACTATAGAAAATCTGAGAAATTAGACTGATGGCATTAAAGCTCAGACAGGAGTGGCTTACCCCTGACTTTCGAAAGGTGAACACAGGCTGCATTGCAGGGGAGGTCGTGACCGATGACAGCTCTGCGGCGGGCTTTACGTGACATGAAGCGAGTCATTTACTTTTCCTATGCCTCTGATTTCCTATCTGTGAAATGGAAAATTGTAACCCTTCCCCTTTCCAACTCTCCCAGGTTTGCAAAAAGAACAAATAACAGCTTCTGCACGGTGCTTTGCGGCGCCTTAAAGAACAAAGCAACGAGCATGTTCTATAGGCAGTGTATTTATGCGGCCCCTGGAAACGGGCTTAGTCATGCAAAGCAAACTGAGTATTCTGAGAAGACTGGGAGTTATTTTAGCAGTTACTATTTATTGCACACTCTCTGGGTGCCCGGGACTGTGCTGCATATTATTCCTTCCCAAAGGACTCCGAGAGAGTTACTATTATTACTCTCATTTTGTAGGTGAAGAAACTGAGGCTCAGAAAGGTTAAGTAATTTGTCCGAGGTCACCCAGAAAATAACAGGGTTCAAATGCAAAGAGGCCGGCATCGCTCCAGATCCTGCACGCTTCCACTCTGAAGACATTTTGCTTTCTGCTCATTACTCTTCTCTCAGGGTTGTTCCATTAACCTCCAACACTTCATCGTCAGGCGAACTTAAACACTCTCGGGCATATAGTGTAATGTCAAGTCAACTCCCCCAGATGATGGCTCCTCCCACATGTCATTTTAAAGGGAGGACCCTGAAGACACAGGTACTGATGACAGGCTGTCCCAGGGCAGCAACCTTGTGGGAGATATCACTGGCCCTGGGGAATGGCCCCCGAGCTGTTATCTACTGTTTGGGATGCTGCAGGTGTCCAGCTGTGGGGTAACCTCCTCTTTGCGGTCGTCCGGAAGATGTATATTTGCCAGCTTCTTTGGGGGGGCAGTGGCAAGGGCCACGCTGGGGAAGGGCTTCTTTTGCTTTCCTTTTTTGGCAGGCTCCCGCACACCCCGTGATGAGGCGCTGGTTGCCACGTTCTTTGTCCTCGAGTTTGGACAAAGGAGGAAAAAAGATAAATCCTCCTTTGACACAGAGTCAGCTGGCTGAGTGAGCCGGGAGCTACTCCAACTATTTGCTCAAAGGTATGTACACAGCCCATCCTGGACAGAGCAGACTGCAAAATCCCAGGCCCCAGAGACAAAACCAGACTTCACCGGAATGCGAAAGATTCAGCAGTCCCCTCAAAGACAACAGACGGAGGCCAGCAGAGAGAGGTCTGTTCCACGGGCTAAGATCTGCTTGCTTGGCCATCTTGGATTTTCACATCCACCCAGTGGTCTCATGCCTTGCAGCGTGATTTTGCAAATTCTTATTAGAGCTAATTCATAATTATACACTTTGTGGGTGATCTAAGACCTCCTCCTGTGCCATCCATCCTTTCCTAATTTCAGTGCTAAGCAGAAGTGATGGTCTGATGATCTGTTCTGAATGATCTATCTGGTGTACTGCTCGCCTCTGTACGTGTACGAGTCCAGAGTAGACTTCGTCAAAACATTTCTTTCAACTAGAGTACTGGCTAGCCGACTTGCAAAAGCATACCACTGGCCACAAGGCGGTGAGCCCAGGGAGTAAGGATGGATAGGCATAAGCCAATTTCCACGAGGCTGACCATAACAATTACTCATTCCATCTCAACTGCACGTGTGATGTTCCGGATTTACAAAGCCCTTTCCACAAAGGATCTTATTTGATCCCAACGCCAGTCTTGGGATCCAGGCAGAGCTGGCGGCATTCTCCCCATTTTACTGAGAAGGAAATGGACTCAGACCATTCAAGGTTGCACAGCTGGGGATGCAAGCTCCTGCTTCCAATTCTAGCATCTCCCTTGTTACCATCCTTCCTCAGCGATACGCTCTGACTGCCAATATGTGCCTGCTGAAGAAATACACACTCTGCATTTTTTTGAAGAAGCCATCCCCCAATTTCCCAAATGGAGAAATTTTTATATGGCTTTACTTTTCCATGATACTCTGCTTAAACCTTTATTCTAGTAACTACACCTGTGTAGGGAATAGTTTTAAGACACATGTTTACTTATGCCCTCTGGACTGCAAATTCCTGGAGGGTAGCTTCTGTCATATTTCATTGCCCCCCACTTGTCGGGGGTTTCTTTTGTGTCACATACAATGTCAAACATTTTGTGGCCGTAATATCCTTTAATACAAGACAGTAAATCTGTGAGCTAGGTGCTATAATTATTTCCATCTGAAAATGTGAAAAGTGAAACAGAGAAGATGAGTAATTTGACTAAGGCTACACAGCCAAAAAGCTTCGAGCTGGATTTTGAAACCAGGTCTGACCGACTTCAGAGCCTATGCTTAGACTTCTCACATTCTTAGTTGCGCCCACGCCTCCCTACTCGTGCCTACCACCATGATAAACACTCAAGAACAGTCTGTCGGAATAAAAGAACAAGTCAGCGCTATTCAACACAGTTCAATACATTTGAAAGTATCTCTCTAAAGGAAGGAAAACAAAAGGATAGTTGTCAGGAATGAGCACGTATAAAGTACTGAGTGGAGGGGGGCGTACAAAAGACAGTGTTGAAAAGAAGCAGGATTAATGCCGTATACAGAATTATAAAAAGAGGGCCTGATAGGGGCTGATGGTACAAAGCAAGATGGAATGTGACAGAAGGTAGGACAGGCAGGACTGAGCAGAAGAATGAGAGGCAAGGGAAGGGATCCTTTCCCTGGAAAGATCCACCACCTGGGCATCAGGTGGGAATTTGAAGCTTCCATAGTAGATAATTCTGTAGTCTATCCTGATTTACAAAACCACAGTGCTAGAAAGAGAGAGGAAGAGAGAGAGAGAACAAAAGCCCTGCCCGTCTCTCATTCCGAGAGTAAGCGAATCCCTGAAATTCTCATGGTGGAAGAAAAAGCTTAGACCTTTCTGTTCTCTCAGTTGAGTGGGTTTCTAACCAATTCTTCAGACATACCCTTGAACAGTTCTCAATGTTCTATCCCCAGTCTTTTTTTTTTTTTTTTGAAGATGTTTTTTAGAAATAGGCATTACGATTCACTTTGAATCCCAAGGATGGAGAGCAGTCAATTATCTGACAGCAGAAGAGGGAGCAGGGAAACCCACCAAGGAATCGTGTCTCCTCCCATTTCACAGCAACCTTTCTCTTTATTAATTATTAAATTATGATTCTTTCCTGGGTCAATCAGCTCAAAGCTGTAAATGCTTACATGAATCAATGTGACTTACCCTAGGTGAAGTCTTGCTGAATTGAAGGCAGGAAGCAATCCTGCAGTGGTCGTCTTCCAATCAAGTAATTATTTACTACACTGCCATCTGTCTTTATTTTGCTAAGCCACTCCATCAGACACACCAGAATCCCCGTGCTCTGCGATGGTCATAAATCGTGTAGTACTTAAATGGAACACTTGACCACAATATATTGCAGATCACGTTTCATCACTTTATTCCTACCAGTACAATTTGGATTCTTTGTTGGCAAACTTGCTAAGTACCTCTGGGAAGTGAACAATATGAAATATTGCATTTTTGGTGTTGTCAGGCAATAAATTAATTTATTAAGAGAAACTATCAGCCATCAGTATTGGAAGAGATGCTGCGGTACACAAGTTAGAATGTTACGAGCATTGATCTTATTTATATACAAAAGTTATTCTCCTCACATAAGCCTGTGACACAGCATAGAAATAATTGTCATTAGCTGGTAAATTACCTATAAAGCTGATTTCTATTCACTGCTTTATTAACTACAGTATATGGGCACTCTGAATCGCTAATATTTCCTTTAAATTATAATCTGTGATGACACCGTGGTGCCTGTGTTGGAGAAGCTATGACGATCATCATTAACATAGTGTAATGCAATACTCAAGATTTATCAGGCTCTTATTAAGCCCTATCTTACAGTATAATATAATGAAACACAAGCTTATTTCTTCCAGTTCAAAATCTAATATGAGGATGGCGTCATAAATTACATAAACTTCAAAACGATGCATGGAAATGTGGCATAAAGTTAATTTCTATCATTATGCTGTTGTTTTCCTGCACGTTCTTCATGTATTTGTATAACACTGTTTTTTGTTTACCCTAGATAATCGGTACTTATAATTATTTTATTAGCATCCAACTCTATTTTCCCTTTCTTGACTAAGACTCAGAAAGATTTCAAACATCAAAGTTGATATAAATTGGATACATCCCTTGGGAAATTAAAAGGGGATGCAGCTCACTGCCAGGATTCTTTCAGAAATACTACAAAATTTGCTTGCTGTATTGCCTTACAGGACTAAATTGATGGTGCAATTTGGCGGAAGGAGCAGTAAAGGTGGGAGCAGTATTTTCCAGCTACATCACATCTCTTGGCTCGAAGAGATCAACATACGTACAAAGCAAACGTATAATCTAAGTGCAAATTGTATTTTGTATTCTCATTTTTTAGATGGGAAACCATTATACCACAAAAGGCAAACAAGTTAAAGCAAAATGCAGAAAGTTAGCAACAGAACAGGTCTCTTAATATTAGATTTTTGTAATTGTCCTTAACGTCATGTCTGTCTTATCATAGACAGGCACCCCCCTCCCCACACACAAAGGAATTGTTCCATTCCCATATCTCAGATTTCACCATTGGCTCTCCTTATCTTAGTCATTTTCCTTTCTAGATCTTCTTAAAAGATAGAATGGTGGTTTCAAACAGACATAGGTCTGAATCTTACTTCTACCAATTGCTACCCTTGTGAATCTTGGGTAAACCTCAATTTACTAGCTATAAAATGAGGACAAAGATCGTGCTTTCTCTATAGGGTAGTTGGGATGACAAGTGTTATATGTGAAAATGAAGCATATACATGGCACATAAAAATGCTCAAAAATGGTTAAGAGCTCCTGGCTGGGCGCAGAGCATACGACTATTGATCCTGGGGTTGTGAGTTTAACCTCACATTGGTTTGGAACCTAGTTTAAAAAAATGCTAGCTGTTGTTGCTGCTAACGTATTAAGTTCTACTAGAAAGAACTATAAATGAATCATGAACACTGAGTGGGAATTAGAATATCCATCTGGAGATGTAAAATGTCCATAAAAGAGAATAGGGGCACAAAAAAGGAAGCCTGAAGGCACCAGAGTATCCTCTTTGCTATGGTTTTGCACTGGATAGACTCTCTGTTTTATTTCTTAAGCTCTTCCTACATAATCATGGAGTATACATATTGCACAGTGGTTCTCTAGCCTATATAAACACTTGATCTCCAATTTCGTCTTCTTTCTGCTCCCTTACAACACACCAGATTGGCTCCATCAGGAAGTTCACCGAATCCTCTCACACTGCCTTCCGTTATGACGAAGACAACCCTACATGGCCAAATAGAATCTGGACTGTCAGGCACCGGCACTCTCAGATCTCTTGCAGGCTTTTCCTTCCTGCTGAACCGATCCTGCAAAATCCTGAGTCTCCTCTACCTGGAGACCAAACACCACTAGACAAAAACTAGACAACCAGCGGGACTGCTCCACCTTCGAAGAGAATTGAGAGCGCTGTGCAAAATCCTCAATCTACCACTCCACCCTTACAAATCTACATACCTCATCATCAATCCTCACCCCTTTTGCTCTAATTTTAGAGGATGAAGCATTTTTGTTTGTTTCAAGCCCCCTCTTCCATCCATGCCCTTCCCTTGATTCATCCTGTTCCTCCAGAATCTTACTCCATGGGTTGCCCCCCCTTTTTTTTTTATACCTTCACCTTCAATCTCCCACATTCTCTTGGGTCCATTTCCTCAGTCTGAAAACATCCCCCTCTCTTCCATTCTAAGGTCGATGGGTCTTCCTATGATAAATCTCCTCAATCTCATTCCTCCCTGTTGCATCCCAACTTCTCAAGGCTGGGAGGGCCACACCCATATTCTCTGCTTGGTCATCTCATACTTTGTCCTCAACCCACCGCAATCTGGATCCTGTCCACACCGCTCTACAGATACTAGATTCACTAAGATTATCTGTGCCTTGTCAGTTGCATTTCATTCATAATCTTACTGGTATGTCCTGCTGTATTTGACAATAGTGGTGATTCTTATTTTGAGCCCGCTGCTCGCATGGCTTCCGTGACACCACAGACTCCTGATTCCTTTACCTTTCTGAACGCTCCTTTCCTGCTCTTCTTTGGGGCTCCTTCCCTGTGTCTTAGGGCTCTTGACTACATGCACTCTTTGGATGATTTTTTCCAGTGTTGTTGTTTCAGTTTTCACCTAAACTAGGATACCTTCTGTATCAGTCCACTCGGTGTGCCGTAACACATACCACAGACTGGGTGCTTAAACAACAGACATTTATTCTCTCACAGTTCCGGAGACTAGAAGTCCAAGATCAAGGTGTTGGCAGGGTGGTTTCATTCTGAAGCCTCATTCCTTGGACTGTAGGTGGTTGTCTTCTCCCTTTCCTCAGTGCTTGTCTGTGTCCTAATCTTCTCTTTTCATAGTGACACCGGCCATATTGGATTAAGGGCTACCCTAGTGATCTTATTTTATCTGACTTACCTCTTAAAGGACCCTGTCTCCAAATACAGTCACATTCTGAGGTTAGGACTTCGCCATAGAATTCATAGAAAATAGTTTGGCCCATAACATCTCCTAAATCTGCATCTCCAGCTCACACTTCTCCTTTAAGACCAGGACTGTTTAACTGCCTGTCGGATCTTTCTGGTAGAATTTCCCACAGGAAATTATTTAAACCTACTCTTCCTCTGTATTTCCCATTTCCACAGGCAACACCACCATTCATGTAGTCAGCCAGTGGGTCTTTTTTCATATCCCACACATCCAACCAGCCCCCAGATGTTGCTTTCTGTGCCTCCAAAGCACTCCTGTCCTTTTGTCTCCATCCCTGGCTCTAGTTCAGGCTGTCACCTTCTCTGCCTTTGATTATCATAGAAATCTTTTTGATTTTTAATTTGTCTCCCTGTTTCCATTCTAGTCGCCTTTGAGTCCATGTCCCCCCACTTAAATCTCTTCAATCGTTCCTCATTGTCTGCAGAATATGCCCACACTTCTTAATATGGTAAATGAGGCTTTTAAAATCTGGATCTTATATCAGCAGCCTCAAATTTCACTATTGTCTGCTTCATACTTTCTACTTCAGTAACGTGAATCTGCTTTGGGTAGCCTATTTTTCCATAATCTCATGTATTCACACCTTTGCTGATGCTTTCCTCTTTGCTAGAAATGATGTTCCCCAAACTCATTCATTTCTCTCTCGCCCAATATCACCTAGTTAACTCTACTCATTCCTAGTAGAGGAATGAGTCTTTCCTCCAGAAAGACTTCTTGGAGTAAGATGTTCCTCTCTCTTTCCCATTATACTCTATTAATATACTTATTAGCACATGAATGATATACCCATTCCGATTTCTGGGCTGTGAGCCTTTTGAGAATACAGACTTTTATGAGCCTTGGTTTACCCAGCACTGTCTTTACACCATGCCTGGTACATGAGATACCTAAGAAAATACCCCTTTGTTTTAGTGTCAGTCATCAATGGATTCTATTTTGAAGTTCATCTAAAGAGATAAGTCACGAATGAATGCCCTGTCCTAATATTTCAATGACTCTTTAGATGTGTCCTTTATTTCATACATAAGAGGGTATGTTTAAACTCTTAAGATTAAACAAGTGTAATAAATCCTCTATAGGGAAAAGCAGAATCACTAATCTGAATTAGTGTTTCTGCCTTGGATTTAGATGAGGATTCACAGCATGATACATTCAGGCTCGTTTCCATGTTAGCTGCAAACCAGATCATAGACTCTTAAAAACAAAATACGTGATTTTTCAAGGAAAGAATTAATCTTTATTTTCTCAAACATCTTGCAGAAATTAATTTGGCGGTTATTTCACCAAAGGTGTTTATTTTCAGCGATGCTGGCTTTGTGGTTTTGTGATAAGAAGAGTAATTTATGACTGTCCTGGATTATTCTCTAGTTCTGTTTAGCAGAACAAAAGCCTTTTGTGTTAGCAATGGGGAAAGCACTGGGGAAGTGGACACTTCAGGTCAGCACAAGAATAAGCAAGCTCCATCATTGGGGGTTTTGTCTGTATTGTACACTACTCTATCCCCAGCACCTAGAAAAAGGCCAGGCATGGAGTAGGTGCTCAATAAATATTTGTTGTTTGAATAAAGAAAGTACATACCTTGCACTTGAAGAACCTGAGAGATGTCAAATCCTTGGCTGATTCTGACTATGACCACACCAATCTCAAAGTCAAACGCATCACTGAAAGTGGAAGCAAAATGGTTACTGATTTAAAAGACTCCTTTAATCCTGAGGATTTGTACTACTAATAATAAGAATTGCAGATGTGATTAAACTGGGGACCTTGAGATGAGATTAGCCTAGATTATCTGTCAGGGCCCAGTGTCATCACCAGGATCCTTAAAGAGTATTCGGGAAGTAGGAGAGGCGGTCAGAGTAATAATGGGAAGGATTTGACCCATCAAGAGCTTTGAAGATGGAAGAAGAGGGCCCTGTGTAGTGGGCTGCCTCTAGAACTTACAAAAGGCAAGGCTGGGGATTCTTTGCTAGAGCTTCCAGAAGAGAATAGAGGCTAGCCCACACCTTGATTTTAGCCCAGTGAATTAGTGTCAGACTTTTAGCCTACACATCTGTAGGCTATGAAATTTTTGTTGTTTTAAACCACTAAGTTTAAGGTAATTTTTTTTTTACAGCAGCCAGTGAAAACTAATACAGATTCTAATTAAAATTAAAACATACCTAAACACTTAAAATCTTTTATTCAAAGAAAAATGAGAAAACACTATACTATGGTAATAAAACCCCTATGGTAACAATAATACCATGCTTTAAGTCATAAAACAAAACAAAACAAAAAGAAAAAAAAACAGAAAAGGAAATATAATCAGTATGGATGTATGATTATCTTCCTTCCACGTTGGCCTCACTGCTATGATAGTAAAGTCATTTAATTTTACTAAGCCAGCTAAGTGTTATACTAATACAAATTTGAGCCACCTTAACACTGAACTTTACTACCGAGAAGACCAATTATTAATTTGGTATAAAAACCAGAAGTCTCCTTGGCCTCATATTACCAGGTTTGATTATTTTGGTCCCTTTGAATTTCTAGAATGTTTGGGATGGTGGGGAGGTTGGAAGACAACCCCAGATAATTTTATATCAACTAATGGATGCTTAGTGACTAAAGGTTTACATATGTCTTCCTGTTTGCTCCAGCCCTTTTCTTCTGAAGATGAGGATTAAATTTCTTTCCTCTCCACCCCTTCTTCTCCCCCCAATGGTAAAGACGACATTTTACTGAAGAATCTGGATTACAGAGAGCAGATCTGATCTATTTCCAAGAATGGCCAGCAATGGACTGTGATTTTAAATATATCAAAATGCTGGTTGCTGAGCTTGGTAAAATTCTGATCACCTGCTTTGGCCTTAACCTACCGAACTCAGGGCACCGACAGGGGCCACTCTGTAGCAGGTGGTATCCAGGCTTCATACCTTTGGGAATCACAGTTTGGGAGAATGCATTTAATACATGTGTTCCCTATGTTAGATTTAACACACATTTTCCCTATGTTAGGAAGATTATGGAGTGACTTTCTGTTTGGTCAGTAACACATATAAATTTCAGAAGATGAAAATTATCTTCTTCTTTTCAATCAACTAATACTAGAATGCTTTTGTACTGTTCCCCAGATCTCCCCCAGATAATGACGAATATCATTCTAGCAGGGCCAGAGACATAGCCTCGTATAAGCAGCGCTGCGTGTGTATTTGCTTGTTTTGAAGGGGTGAGGATTTCTTTCCTGTGTATTACGGATTTTTAAAGTGCAGCCGGACTTCTCAGGGCACACTCTCTGCCCCGAGGTGTGGAATCAGAGCAAAGCCAGACTCCGCACAGGATATCTTCCATTTTCAGAGCTGTTGACAAAAGATGGCTGTTAGCATAGCTAACATTGCCCCCCAGTGAGACAAATCCGCTTAAATATTTTCAAGCCTGAAGAAAGGCTCCGTTTTCTAGAATGGTCACTGAGGACACTCTAAGCCTTTCCGTATGGAAAGGCTCAGA
Source organism: Ailuropoda melanoleuca (assembly GCF_002007445.2). Classification (NCBI taxonomy): domain Eukaryota; kingdom Metazoa; phylum Chordata; class Mammalia; order Carnivora; family Ursidae; genus Ailuropoda; species Ailuropoda melanoleuca. Next base: position 57,441,574 of record NC_048222.1, read on the forward strand.
AGAAGGAACCAAGCCAGATAATACTTTGGCTGTCCATGTACTTTCAAAGGCAGCAGAACATTGTGGTCACGAGTCTAAACTTGCAGTTCGAGAGTCCTGGAGTAGTTGGAATTCCCGCTCTGTCACAACACTGTCATTTTCTGCAGGTTTCTTAATTTTTAACATCTGTAACTCTACTTATAAAACGGAAACAGTATTAGTACTACAAAGGCTTCTTGTGAGAATTAAATGGGATAATGCATGTCGAGGACACCAGCCGGCTACCTGCTAGTCTTTTCCGGCCTATCATTATTGCCCTTGTCCCAAGACTTCCCCAATATTTAGATAGGAGATGTCAGGTCCCATTTTAAACTCACTTTTTGTTTTTAAACCAACACAGAGGCACTGATACATGACAGCCTCCTATCAGCAAAGGGGGAGCCGAGGCTCTTGGGTAATAAACTCCTGACCCGGGGCTCGGGAGATGATAATGACTGAACTGGGCACACCGGCCAACCCAAGATTCCCGGTGTTTTGAAAGACCATTTCTTTCCTCACCTAGCTGTCCTTTGCTCTTAATCTTGTGAATAGGTTTCATGATTGCAACCCTTAATATTTACCTTTTTTTTTGATATCGAGTTCCCTCCACCCTGCCTCCTCTGACACTATGATTCCACGCAGTTCTACTAGTGGCAGTGTTTTTTCACTTTGGTAGAGAACTCAGGGTACCTGGGGAATGTCCTCTTTTCGGCAGTTTAATCTGGTACAACAGCTCCTGTTATGTACCGCCCGGGTTAGTGCTTTGTATACAAGAACGCGTCTCGAAAGCCATCACTTACTGTATGATTCCCACATAGTTCTCAATCTCTGTCAAGGGAGCTTTCCTCCAGTTTTTTTTATATCCAATCACCAGAGTGTTTGGTTTCATTCTTCCTAAGCCCGAGGCCTAAACAGAGGAGATAAACACATGGGCAATCCTCTCCATACCAGGAAACTACCACTGCAAATGAAAAATAATGTCCACAAGAGCACCGAAGTAATGTCCGGAAGATTCTGAAGATGAGATTACATTTTAGTGCATGTCCTTCATGCCCGTACCCAAGCATAAAATAGAAAGATTAGTTCTAAATCATCTCAGCCATAAATGGATTTTAGATGACAGAAATGTAGCTTTTCTAAATTAGCAGTCATTTGCATTTCTTCTGACACACTCATTAAAATGGTTCAATAATTTAAAATCAAGTGAGGGTCGGCTCAACCGTTGGCGTGCGTGTTGTAACTTAGTGATTCAAAGCTCATTTCCACCTGTTTTATCCATAATGTCATTAGCAATAAAATCCATGTTCGGAAAATGCTTAGATGCAAGGATCACTGAAACTTCGACTTATAGTATTGCGTGAAGAGGAAGTGAGCTATGTCTCCAAGACCTAATCCTCTCGCAGGACAGTATCGTGAACAGTAGTCTTCCACTTCAGGTTTCACTCCCCCCGTTAGATGGCAGGACATGGCTTCCGGTTAATTAAACTTCACTCAGCAATGTTATTGAGCACCTATTACTTGCAAAGTGTTATGGTAGGTGCTGTGGAAGAGCAGTGAGGCCTATTCTTTGGCCCTAAAGAGCGTAGAATGATGTGAAGGAGGCAGGATATACACAGATAATTATAATTCAAGAGCACATGCCGTAGGAACTCGTATGGAAGCATAAAGGAAGAAACCTTGGATTCCAGCTGTGGGTTCATGGCTGGCTTCAAGGGAGAGGTGACATCTGTTCCAGGTCTTACAGATTGATTCGAGGTTGACACGCATAGAAAGGAGAGCAGCGGGAGTGAAGAAACGACTCTCTGGGTCACAGGAAGAGTGAAATCAGTGACCAGAGTGGGACATGTTAAAGGGGATGGTAGCAAGCAGGAGGAGATGGGCATCAACGGGAGGGTTCTTGCCTCCACATTTGTTGTGTTTCTCCTAGAATTGTACAGGTAGCAGGACAACTCCTTAGAGCTCTCATTTGGTGCTTGGCAGGATGGAGCTTGTCTTTTCTGTGACTACAGTTTGGGGATGTTGTCATTCTCATACCATTAATTCTTAGATGCATAGGAGGCTTTATCCAAAATGGTGTAATGGCCCCAGTCTTTCCCTTTAATACCGCCCCGTCCTGCCCTTTTGTCCTGATCCCTCTGTATTCCACTTTCGTTTGAGCAAATTCAAATGAACAAGCTTTTGCATTGTCAAAAAAAAATTTTTTTTACAGTTTCTTCCAGATTCATATAACAATTGTTTTCCAGACCTCTTTTCTCTCCCTGCTTATTCCATGTCAGTCCACCCATTCCTCACTGAAAATTTTATTTACCAATCTTTTGTGATAATTTTACCTGAAATGTGTAACCTTCTCAACATATTTCACCAAAGAGCTACTGAAAAGTAACTCACTACAAAAACTCAACCTCTTAAAATGGCACCTATTTCCATGGCTTAGCAAATTCGTAACAGATGAAAAGATGCTCATTGGGAGTAATAGGTCTTTCAGAAATGGTTTCTCTGTATGTACAGCTACTTTGCAAGAGTTCTTCAGGAATATTAGAGACAGGAACGCACCAAATAGTCTTAATCTCCAAAATATTACAGTTTAATCAATATTTTTTCTTTCCTGCCTGCATAAGCATCGGAGTTCCTGGACGCTGTCCTGAACTTTGACACTGCTGGAAATGGTAACTCGGAAAGTGAATATATGTAATTTGGTATATGGAGAATCAGGGCTTTCCAACCATATTAAAGCCAAATGATTAGAAAGCCAAGCCCTACAGTTTCTCAGAGTCTCTTGGATTGTTTTAAGGATACTTGACCATTCTAAGTTATGATCAGAACTCGGGAAAGAGTCTATGTACTTACTAAGGAAGGGGAGGAAAAGGGAAAGAATAAGGGAGAAAAGATAGAACTGTGGGCTTTAGCGTGGAGCCACAGAGATTATTACATTTTATTCAACATTCTGGAAATAATTTGGGGGACTAGGGAGATTTTACGCCCAGATCGCCACACATTTATTTAGTCGAATCTAGCAGCTTGCCCTCACGCCTTTTGCAGAAGAAAGGAGCAGAATGCCTGACTCGAACACTGCTATACGCAGTATGAGATGCAAAAATAGTTTGAAGTTTTAATAGGATCCTGAACGTCGTCAACCATCAGAACAAATTTGCATTTCAATAAGCGTGGGGACAGAATGTATGCTGGTGGCCAAAGGCAACCTCATTCTCCATTTCCAACGTATCATCCATAGTTCATTGTAATAGAACCTGTCTGCTTTTGTTTTAGCTTTGCCTCTCCTCAGGAATTCAAAGCGAATTCCTTACCCGTCTGCACTGATCTCTGGGGCTGTGCCTTAGCTGGAGCCTTGCACTTTGAGAGCCTCATTAACTGGGCAGTGCTAGTTGTCTTTTGCCTCCGAGCTCATTCCCTCAACGCTGGCCTTACCTGAAGGAGACTTCGAACACCATCTCTGAAACAATCTGCAGCCACTGCAGCATAAAAAGCCTTGATTTTGTTCTTTATAAGCCAGGCCTGCTTTTTTGCCATGCCACTGTTCATCTCTTTCACACACAGCTTGCGCGGTCCCTGTACGACATGATGAAATATTGGTTAGAAGCCCTGCTATTACCCATTGCGCTGCTGTTGTTTTCTAAAGGACAAAAATACCCAGCAATGCCCCACCGAGTTAAGAAATGGGAAAGAGGGGAAAACACCTCACTAAACAGGGTTCACGCAGATTCAACCTCTTGGACTGGGCCTGTGCTGCTCCCATCATTCACTTGCCACCCAGAACGTCCAGATGCATTAACATCTGCTTAATTAACTGCCTCATGCCAACGGAAGAAAGAGTCGAGGACATCATAGCACAGGAAAGAAATACTGCAAATGTGACTGAAGAAATTCAGGATAAATACACGGTCGGCCTTTGACTCAACAGCAAGAGGCACGTTTAGGAACACTAAGGAAATCTCAGTTAGAGCCCCGTTGGAAGAAATGAACCAAGCTCCTAGGAGCCAGGACGTGGTGGGTTGTAAGTCCTGCCATGAGCTACCACATCTTGACAATTCTAGTAGGCCCATTCATTGCTTTCTGTATGTGGCAAAAACACCCTTGCATCACTTTTCCTTGTATAATGTTGACTTACTCCCATCCAAATAAATTAAGATTTCCCTCTCACTCAATGAACTTGGTGGGAACAGAAGTTCACATACCTACGGCATAGGACGGTTTGGAGAGCTTAAGAGAGAAGGGGGCAGGTGTCATGGTGGTAGATGAAAAAGCTTATAATTTTAAGATTTGAGTTCTGGAAACTCAATTTAACTAAAATTTTGATTCTTTTCCTTCTTCCCTAAAGGTCCAAGCTAGCTCTTTTCTTTGCAAGTTTCAAATCAAACCCAAAAAGTGTTTCTGATGATCTATATAATATGGCTGATAAGGTACAAATCTACTATTTTCCTAGGAAGATTCTTTCAACTCATGGAGAGATTAGGTATGTTGCTGAATTGTCTTAGATTTCTTACAAGCCACCTGGAATCTTAATGAAATGCAGTGTGGAGGTCTGGAATGAGGCTTAAGATTCTGCATGTCTAACAAACCCCCAGGCGACATGGATGCTACTGGTCTTCAGGCCGTGCTTAGGGTCACAGTCTTAGAGGGGCTTAGATGGGAGAGGAAGGGCTTGAGATGTATGAGAAAGATGCCAGGCTTTGTGGTCTGCAGAACTGGTTTCAAATCTAAGCTTGGCCACTTCGTAGGTGACTGATTATTTCTGAGCTCTGATAGATTTTTCTTAAAGCAGGGATAAAATTTCTATCCTACAAGGTTGTTTTGAATAGTAAGGACAAAGTGCCTAGTCTGGTGTCTGGAAGAGAGTAGGTACTCATCCAAAGTTGGATGATTTTTATTATTGTAATGAGCACCTACGATCTCGTTGAAGCCCTAGACCTATTCCCCACTGTGTTTGCTCTACGACAGAGAGCTCAGCTGGAAGCCGGAGCTCTGGGTGCAGATCTGGCTCTCACACTGACTGGCTGACACCCCGCTGCCATGTGTCCTATCTTGGTGTGGGTTTTACATCTATAAAAATAAGGGAATTGTCCAGTTCATCACTATCCAGTATGATAGGCCTTATCCATTTGCTGTTAAGCATTTGAAATGTGTCTGGTCCACATTGAAATGTACTGGGAATGGAAAACACACATTGGATTTTGCAGCCTTAGGATGCAAAAAAAAAAAAAAAAAAGGAATGTAAAATATCTCATTAATATTTTTGTAGCATGCATATTGAAATAATAACATTTAGGATGCATGACATTAAATAAAATCTATTAAAATTAACTGTTCTTGTCTCCCTTTACTTTTTTCCAATGGCTACTAGAAAATTTTAAATTACATATGTGACACATACTATATTGCCATTCCACAATACTAGACGATGTCTGTGGTCACTTCCATTTTAATATTCTATTTGAATTGGATCAGATTCTTTATGTACTTGTTTTTACCAGTATATTTTCTAGAACCTGCCAGCTTTTCAAAAGACTTTTCAAAAACAGTTTGGATGACTTACAGTAAAGTTAAAATACAAGAGCCTTCAATGAAGATAGGGTAGGTCAAGTTATAGGGGACGGTAGTTATTAAACCAGAAGACCTAACCTCAAGAAACAGGCCGTTATGGATCACATTTTGCTCAGGGTTCTAGAATGTCAATGCATTTTGAACCATTTGTTCTCCTTGGGCATTCAAGACTCTTCAATTGCAAAGAAAGAAGAAATATTTTATTCAGGGAAGTTCAATGGTAACCCCGAGACAGAAGAATAACCAATAGCTAGAAAAGGTATTGGGCCATCAGTATATTGAGTTGTACCACAATGACTACGAAACCCTGGGGAAAGTGGCATTTATTTAAATAAATACAGTCTAATGTATGTCTATTATTGCTACAAAAATCCAGATTAAGCATTAATTGTGACAGAAAGATTTACTTTAATGCCTAAATTTGCCATATTGAGAAGTCATAAAAATATTTCAGGCAGGATCTCTCTTTGCTAAAAGCGATTATAATATCTTTGTAGCACACTTATTAATGTGAGGCAAGGCTGCAATACAAATGTAGTAGGGAAAAACAAACTAACAAAGAGGGAAGACATACTGGAATATAATTATTCAAAATTCAAATATATCATAGTCACCAAAATGGATTTTACCACTCAATTAAAATATTACAGAGATCAGCTCAGTGAGTATCCAAAATATGAATGCATAACTTAATTCAGGATTTGAACAAAGAAGCTCTAAAAATCTTGTATGTATAATAACTTTGACATTGATTGAGAAAAGGGTAAAGAAATTCTAATTATTTAGTCTGGAGAAGGAGCTGATGTGATGCTACTTCAAATAAATAAGTATTACGGAAAAAATTTGCAAAGGAGTTCCAATACCATTAGGATCAAATAGAGAAATTGCTCCAAAAGCAATGTGCTTTCCAGCTTTCATTTTTCAAGACACTGAGAGTCTTACTGCTCCGTCTTTGCTTTCATTGCCGCTCTGGTTGGAATGGTGGGAAAGAGAAATTTTCCTTTCTGATTTGTCCATATTTCATCTCACCCTGTGCCTAGTGCCCATTCATAGGTCATTTCATTTTTCCTGCGCTGGGCCGTGCCACTATCTTATGCACGTTGTGACACAGACTCGATGACTAAAGAAGAATAGACTCATCTCAAAAAATGCATCCACTTGGTGGTTGTGCACATTGAGATTAAGAAGAGGTTGAAGATAGGGGCGCCTGGGTGGCACAGCGGTTAAGCGTCTGCCTTCGGCTCAGGGCGTGATCCCGGCGTTATGGGATCGAGCCCCACATCGGGCTCCTCTGCTGTGAGCCTGCTTCTTCCTCTCCCACTCCCCCTGCTTGTGTTCCCTCTCTCGCTGGCTGTCTCTCTGTCAAATAAATAAATAAAATCTTTAAAAAAAAAAAAAAAGAAGAGGTTGAAGATAGAAGAAGAAAATGAGAATCGTAGTTTCCCCTGGGTCGTCTGTGCTTCAACATTACAGAAGGCGGCTGCGTTCCCCGAGTTTTCTGAAGAGCATCTTTGAATTCAAATAGAGCTTTAGGTTTTATGAAGGTATCTCATAAATTTTAAGAGAAAAGAGAAAGAGAAACAGTAAGGGTGAAATTTTGCTAAAAGGGGATCTACATGAGGGAGCTGGTCAAAAACTGTCTGTCATCTCCTTTACCGTGAGAGGAAAGAACAGGACAATCAAGGTTTAGAGGATGTGAAAGAGTAGGAAACATTAATCAAAATAGATCTACATCTTGGTACGCTTCAGTGAAACGAGTAGAAGAATACCAATAAGGCTGAGATAACATTGCCTTTGGAGAGGGACAGGGCCGTGAGTGAAGGGCTATAACAGGGACTTGAGCGATGATGGTCTATTTCATTTTAAGAGTGAGTAGGAACATCTCTGACAAAAATGTTAACAGTCATTAATTGAAATACATAGAATATGGGTGTCATTTAATCTTATATTGTTTAATCATATGAAATTGCCAGTGTTCCACAGTTTTGACTGACAAAAATGTAAATTTCATATGATTCAACCTAATATTTTTCTTAATGTTTCAAAATAAAAAAATAGAAGCAATCTAAAACAAAATCTTTATGTTTCAGCCACCAGGACAAAAAAGGATGTACTTAATAAAAGATGCCACTGCACACTTGAAAGCCTTTTGCAATTTTAAGACAAGCAAAATTTAGAAAAGAGGTAAGTGTTGCATTTGGGGGACAATAAAGCTTTATCTGATTTGCATTCTACGTCTCAGATCAATTGGATCAAGGTTCCATCTTGAAGGTATATTTGTCTTTGATTTGTTTTCATAAAAAATACCCTGCCTTTAAACTAAAACTGAGAAGTATATGAGTGAGGGACTATTGATGCCTGGATGATGTCTTCCCACATGGGGAAGAGAAATGTGAGCTGGCACCTTACAAGTTTTAGAAACAAACATAGCGTAGCCAGAGAAAGAAGGCTCCATAAGCCCAAACTAAGTTATTGCAATGATTGGTTTTATTGTCTTCCTAACACCTATAAATAAATGAGCAAACTGATGGACAAAGAAAAGCAGTGTGTTTTTACATCATGGTACAGAGGGTAGAATCGGGGGAGATTGCAACTCCTGACTTAATTCCTGCCTGTAGCTAACCACCCCCAAACTGGACTATGCTTGGCAATATGAGAAGATACTAGAAAGGTGGAGTCCTACTCCTTCTGATCTTTCCGTGATGATAGCATTGAAGCACAGAAGAAGAAGAAAATTACTTTTGTTCAATATAAAGCCTCTTGGGATCTAAGTATGTTGATGATTTATCCCATGGTAATTCAAAGGAGAAGAGTAGACAATATTGTAATTCACCAAGCTAGTTCCTTAAAAAGGAAGGTGCCCATGTCTGAATGACGAAGGGTACTTCTGAAATGTTCAGGCTGGGTAGGAAAGAAGCAAGAAGGAGAAGAGGCTCTGATGGGTGAGTATAAGAGTCAGTGGGAGAGTTGGAAGGACACAGTGGGGGCTTGGGGTCCAGCAAAAAGAATAACTCTTTCCATTCAATTTCAGCAGTGCTGAGGGCTATGATGTCTAGTCCTTTAAAAATGCCTTTGCTATAGAAAATGGCAGCTGTAGCCACATGCTTTCCATCTACCCACCAGCAACGAAATTCCAGTGAGCTCTGGGTCTTGCTCCTTTCTTGTAGTGTAACCTCATTTCAAGTTAGCACCGAAATAACCAAAGGCCACCAGAGGGACGGAGCACAGAGCCTGCCGTCCTTTGATTAATCAGCAGGAATGTGTAGCTCACTGTTCTATTGTGATCACTTTGGATGCCTAAAAAAGTCCAAAATCCAGTGTCGGGATCTGGTTTCCCTAAGAAAGGATGTTTCTGGTTTTTGTTGAAAGGGATCTATTTTTGGAGTGATAACGGCAACTACGCTATATCAAAAATAATGGTGATGAAATAGCAGTTCCAACAGTAACAAGCACAATTAGTTGAGGAAATTACTATTTGATAGGTGCTGTGCCGAGCCCTGAAAAGCTCACCTGATAGAATTCTCGCAACAGCTCCACAACGTAGGTGCTGTTATTATTATGATTCCCATTTTATAAAGAAAGAGAGAAAACTGAAGCCCAGAAAGGCTAAATTCTGTACCTAAGGGACTCACAGCTAACAGGTGGCAAATAGTGATTCAGAACTTGACCGTGTGTCTCAGAAGGCCGTGAGCACCAGCTTCCCAGAGTTAAGAACTGCCTCGTCACCTCTCAAGATCGTCACTCCTATTTAACCTTCCAATAAGGTTGGCCCAATACCAACGACCGCGCTTTTGGAAAAAGTTTTCTAAGGGTATGCAGCAGACTTCCCCCACGCCCCCTTCCATCTGTTTCTTTACAAAGATGATTGACGACTGAGCCTAGAGTTGGAAAATGCTGACGGCATCTGCAGCCCCAGGGGCACAGAGAGTAACTAACTGGAAAGTCATTAACTGAGGCAGTAACTACTTCCTGTCCCCAGGAGAACCTCAGAACCTGGGAGCATAATTCGCGGGCCTTACTCAGAGACCAGCACAGTGATGTACAATGTGGTCCAATATACACGTCCAACAAGGGGCCATCAGAGGCGCAGACATAGGTTCCTACGTCATATGATACTCCACAATCACGCTCTTTTATTAGAGTGAAAGCAGCAAAGGGTTAATTAAAAGCAATATCTCCTGTCTCCGTGAAAAGACCTTTTCTCCCTTGCCAATATATGATTCTTTATACTCTCAGTTCATTTCTCCTGTCCGAAAGATATTTTATTGCCTGCTAAACTAAGTTTTCTCTAAATTGCTGGAGAAGAAAAACACCCCAAACTGCTTATTCCATCAAAACCAGCTCCTGTATTATATTGGCCAAAATGAAATTCAGTAATCCAGGGCACCAAAGTTGATAATATGAGAGAAGGGTGTTTGATAAGATTTTTAAAAATCCTCTGGAGTCACAGTTGGTCATTACTTAACCTGTCAATCTTATGCAGTCAGTAGGGTTCCTTCCACTCCCTTCCTGATAATTGTGTTGAATTATATTGTCTCAGTTACTAGCATATAAGCACTGAGAGGAAGGAGAATGTGACCAATTGCTTCATATAGCATTTAGAGTATTGCCAAGTGTGAGAAGAGGCTCAAGTGCTGGTCTTGATGCTGTGTGGTAAATTTGCACATCATGGCACAGCCGAATGGCCCCAGAATTGCAAGGCTTCCTGTCAGCCCTATTCCCTGGCAGGTACTGGAAGTTTGGGTAGTGGCACCTGATTTTATCAGCACTCCCAGGCACACAGGTCTGCTAAGATTTTCTCTTCATGGGGTCACACAGAGCACAGTCGGGGGGCCTGGATTGACATCGTGGTTCTGGCCCTTTCTTGTCACGTGACCCTGTGCAAGAATTTAATTTTCTTAAATCTCACTTTTCCAACCAGTAAGAGGAAAACAGAGATTCTTTTTCCTTTCTGCCTCACTAGGCTGTAATATAGGTCAAATAAGAAAAATTGTAGGAAAATGCTTTGAGGAATAGGCAGGTACTAAAAAAATACATTGAAGTGGCTGAGAATTTTGAGTGGTGTGTGTGTGCGCGTGTGAGAAAGACAGAGACAGAGAGAGTGAGATTGTTACGGTAATACAGCAGAGATAGACTGGTTTGGAGGACCTAGACTTACTATTTTGTTATAATTTTAATGCTTTCTCCTCACTTTAGAGATTGGCGATTGGTCAATAATTATGGTTAAAGTCTTAGCATCTACTTTGAATGCCTCCTGGGAAAACCACCAATAAGTTACCATTAGTCTACCACATACTTCCTGAAGAAAAGGAACTCATTCATCTCTGAATGTTTATCCAAGATGTGGGAAACTTGGTTTAATTCCCTAGATATCTGTAGTGTCATCAATTTTATCCAAATATTTTATCTAAATTCTATGTGCTGTCATTTTAGGACATTATGTCTGCTTTTCTCCTCATCAGTTAATCTATATAATAGCACTCTCTGGCTCATTCCATCCTTTTATATTTCTGTGGACAGTTACCACCCCAAATGCCTTCATTTTATTTCAGAGCCAGTTCTCTTTTTCTTGTCTCAAAGGCCATCATTTGGAAATATTTATCACTTTTAGTTGGTCTCCTATGAAATCTGAAACACTTTTTATCCACTCGTTTAAATTCAGGATCACGGCCCTTGCTAGTCCTTGCTCTATGAATCAAGGAAAAGGGCCCTTGTCCAAACTGCCTTGCCATTTTCCTATCGCTGCCTGTACCCACCTGGCTCGCCTAAAACAACACAAGGTGAGCAGGGAGGAAAGCACCTTCCCGGATGAAGTGGCTCTTACCACAAAGACTTCACAGCAGATGCAAAGGCCACTGTTCTTGGTAAAGGCATGAGTAATGTCCAAGAGAGCAGGTCTTGTCATAGGTCCCCCTGTTAAGACAATGCACTGGGGCCTGGAAAGGAAGAAAAGGAGAAAAGGAGATGTGAGAACTGGCCATTGCAAGAAGCCTATGACAGAACGACCCCATGGCAAGGGCAGGAATGGAGGGTTTGGCAAAATGGGACAACCTCTCCCCTAAATATTTCTTGGGTTTCTCATCGGAATTCCTGAATCATCCTACCTGTTCATCTTGCCATCTTTGTATTCTTAGTTCAGTAGTGATAGCAAAAATATGAAGTAAGGAAAAGGTGTTCTTGGGTTCCCCTGTCTTCTTCTCTCCAGGCACTACCTTAACCTAAATCCCCAATACAACCTGTCACTCTCCAGCTGGTATCTTCATGCTGCTTTCCTTTCTCTTCCCTGCAAAGTTTGTGTATTTTTTTGGAGGGGGGGGTCCCATTCAAAATAAGATATAATTAACGAAGAGTTAAAATGTTACTTTTCCTAAGAGAATTCAGTAAGCCACAGAACCTTAAGCTGAATGGAGACAGTACCAAGGATTAAGATATTTGGGGGCATCTCTCTGAAATCACCCTGAGATCCCCTCTCTATCTCTGTTCATGGACGGTGACACCCAGCAGTACGATGGTTTATAGCTGGGAATGCGCGTAGCTCAGAGTGGAAGAGAAGAAGCACTCATTCACGGAGATGTTGTCATGAAAATGAGGCAGTTTTATAGGACTCCCTAGTCTTAGAATGAACCCAGAAAGTGTATCAATACTCTAGTGCTCCTGTCTCCCCTAAAGGAAAGCCACCTCTAACGTGGAACGACGCCAGGATGCCTGAGAAGCCAGCTTTACCTGAAATTTTTCACATGGTCTTCCACGGTAGTTAATTCCAGGGCGTTGTCCAGCGCGCTGACATAGGAAAGGGCCTGTGTGGAGGAGCCCCAGTTCACATCTACGGACAACAGAAGGATGTAGCATTAAAGCATTGACCTTCCCTCTGTATACTGTGAATAATTTTATAAGCCATTGCCTTCTATGATTTTCCTTGGCTATGTCATCAGTGAGGAGTGTCCAAATTAGAGAAAACACAATGCGGTATTTCCTAGAGCGAGCATTGTGTCCTTCTATGGACACTTCATGAATTCTTAGAAACGAGATTGCTCTTTCCAGGTAGGGATCAGACTCTAAAGCTGCAGCCCCAGAAATTTTGCTTGGTGGGAGAGGCTATGTGATAACCACATTGCAAGTGGATAGACTTGGAAAAATGGTTAGCTACTAAATAAATTCAAAAGGTCTTCACAAATTCTTGAATTGAAAAGAGGCATTTCTGTAGACAAGGATCGTGTGCAGCAATCTTCCTGTTTTGAATAGTAAAACTGAATAACTCAGGAATTCTTACTTTTTTGGGTATCCAAGAGGGTTCAGCAAGCATTTTAATTTGATCTTTTAGCACCTAATCTTTGTAATGAGGGATGTAAGTATTACCATCTTCTACCTTTTTTTTTCTACCCTTTTTTGAAAAAAAAAATTAAATATTAGATGGAACCTCCCATTAGGAAGTCCCTGGTGGGAATATAGAGACTTACTCCAAATGGGAGATTGAGTCATCTCCTTAGTCTTGCTTGGAAGAGTCAGGGAAATGGTGGGGAATAACTATCTGGAGATAAAAAGAATTAATATTGCCTAAGTGTTGACTATGCATCAGGTATTTAGCATACCGTAGGCTATTTTACTGTAATAAAAATCCTACCAGTCAATTAGATATTTGTAAGTAAAAAATGAACCTTGAACCATTCCTCACACCATATATAAAAATTAACTCAAATTGGATAATGGACATAGATTTAAAATCTAAAGCTTTAAACTTTCGTGGCCTTGGATTAGGGAAAGATATCTTAGATTAGAAGCAAAAAACCAAATCATAAAAGCAAAAAATGATAAATTAGACTTCATAGAAATTCAGAATATCTGCTCTTCAAAACAAACTGTAAGGAAAATGAAAAGGCAAGTTATAGTCCTGTAGAAAATATCTGCAAAACACATACTGCTAAAGGATTTGCATCTAGAATACATAAAGAACTCTTAAAACTAAATAAGAAAACAACTCAAAAAAATGGGCAAAATATTTAAAAAGCATTTGACTGAAGAAGACATACGGATGGCAAATAAGATGGTCATCATTAGTCCTTAGGAAAATGCAAAGCAAAGCAAAATGAAAGCACTCTACATCTATTAGAACTTTTTTTTTTAACCAACTGACAATACTAAGTGCTGACAAGGATGTGGAGCAATGAGGACTTTCATTCATTGCTGGTAGGAGTAGAAGATAACACTGCTTTTGTGGAAAACAGTTTGGAAGTTTCTTATGAAGATATCTGTATCTTATGAAGATATATATAGATATCAATATAGAGATAGAGGGGGTGCCTGGGTGGCACAGCGGTTAAGCATCTGCCTTCGGCTCAGGGCGTGATCCCGGCGTTATGGGATCGAGCCCCACATCAGGCTCCTCCGCTATGAGCCTGCTTCTTCCTCTCCCACTCCCCCTGCTTGTGTTCCCTCTCTCGCTGGCTGTCTCTCTCTCTGTCGAATAAATAAATAAAATCTTTTAAAAAAATAAAAAAATATAGAGATAGAGATATAGACACTCTTATTATATAATCAGAAATCCCACTCTTAGATATCCCACTCCTAGAGAAATGAAAATAGAGGTCCACATTAAAGTCCTGTGTGTGCATGTTTATAACAGCTTTGCATTTAATCATCCCAAGCTGGACACAACCCAGATGTCCATTAGCTGGCAAATACATTTTTTTAAAACTTTGAGATATATTCATACAATGAAATACTACTCAACACAAACGAACAAACCACTTACACATGTAACAACATGGATGAATCTAAAAACATCATGTTAAGTGAAAAGAAGCATACACGAAGGCTACTTACTGTTTGATTGTATATAATATTCTGAAAAGGCAAAGGTATAGTGACAGAAATCAGAACACTGGTTACCAGGGGCTGAGCAGAGGGGAAGAGATCGACTACATAGGAGTGTAAAGGGAACTTTTAGCGATGATGGAAATGTCCTCTGTCTTGATTGTGACGGTGGTTACAAGAATGTTTAAGTTTGTCAAAACCCATAGACTGTATGTCTAAAGGGGATGAATTTTACCATATGTAAATTATGCTTGATGCATAAAGAAATAAAGAAAAACAACAAAAAAATCCCTCCAAGGTAGTTGCTTTCTCCCTTCTTCTCTATTTTCTTCTCTACTTTCCTGTGCAGTACAGGTAAGGGACATATAGGGTGGCTTGGGGCTGTCCAGCTCCTGAGACTGGGCCTCCCTGTACCACACTCTGTGTTCTCTAGACTCTCCCAGCTCAGTCCATCCTTCTTGTTGACTCTAAAGTTAATATCCAAAGCTCAGGTATAACTGAGTGATCAATGGCAGCCTTTGGTTGCTCACAGATTCCTTAGCATGACATTTATGTTTCTTATTTATCTGGCCCCAACCTACTCTTCCAGGCTCATCTCATGCCCCTTCTCCTTAGCACCCAAGAACTCCATCCATGTTACAAGCCTTGAAGTTTCCTACATATGCCATGTCCTTGCATGCCTCCTAACTCCACTCATGCTTTTCCTTCTGCCCAGAATAATCTTCTCTGGCTCCTTCTGATTAACCAATCCCTAGTCTCTTGTCCTTTTTTTTTTTTTTAATAGCTTATTTGCTCATTTAACAAATGTTTATTAAGTATCTACTGAGTGTTGGCCTTGGGAATAGAAGCCATGGAGCAGAAGAGTCTTCTTGGACAAGTTTAATCAGAGCTAATCACTCCCTCTCCTCTTCTCAGTAATTTTCTTTTCTTTTTTTTTTTTTTTAAAGATTTTATTTATTTATTCAACAGAGAGAGAGACAGCCAGCGAGAGAGGGAACACAAGCAGGGGGAGTGGGAGAGGAAGAAGCAGGCTCATAGCAGAGGAGCCTGATGTGGGGCTCGATCCCATAACACCGGGATCACGCCCTGAGCTGAAGGCAGACGCTCAACCGCTGTGCCACCCAGGCGCCCCTCAGTAATTTTCTTATGACATTGCATGGTACTTACCTTATTGCGTTATGGTTAGTTGCTTGTGTGTGGGTCAGTGATCCCCTTGAGGACAGGGACTATATCTTATTTATCAGGGTTTTTAGAAGGAGATATAATGGAAAGTGTGGGGGGGGTTGGTATCATATACTCTACTTCAAATGCCAGCCCCATCATATCCTATCACCTTGGCAAGTGGTCAACTCTTTGAACTCCAGTTTCTTCATCTGTAAAATGGGTCGAATGATACCTAATGTAACAGCATTATTGTGAGGATTCAGCGAGTGCATGGTATATCATAGGTGCTCAACATGGTTCACTATTATTATGCTGTATTACATTATTAATACCCACCGTTCACATGGCACACCCAAGCACATAGGGGCTGCTCAATAAACGTTTGTTGAGTGAATGGTTAGTTAGAGAGCACTTTCAAGATCTCCTCCTACACAGTCCTTATCTTTTTTTTTTTTTAAGATTTTATTTATTTATTTATTTGACAGAGATAGAGACAGCCAGCAAGAGAGGGAACACAAGCAGGGGGAGTGGGAGAGGAAGAAGCAGGCTCATAGCAGAGGAGCCTGATGCGGGGCTCGATCCCATAACGCTGGGATCATGCCCTGAGCTGAAGGCAGACGCTTAACCGCCGTGCCACCCAGGCGCCCCCTACACAGTCCTTATCTTACCTGGCTTCTTATAAGTCACGTAGATATAGAGGAAGAACTCAATGACGTAGGTGATGACAGCTGCCCACCAGTTGATGACAAACATAACTGCACAGCACAAAATAGCTCCAAAAAGAGACACCCACATGTTGTAAATTCCGTATGCAGGTCTCCATCCTGAAAAAAAAATCTTGGTGCATAAGAAAAACTTCCACACTCTTGCTTTATACCACCGCCTATGATTAGCATGCAGGCAACAGTTTTTCCTAGCATAAAAATCAGAACTTTCGGGTCAAGCTCCCAATTCTGTCATTAGTTTTCTGTGATCTCGGGTGTCTGGCTGAGGAAGGTATACCAAATAAGAACGCTGTGAAATACAGAAAACGTGTCACTTATGGCCTCTTCGTATGCCCTGCATGTCCCAATTGTCTTCCCCAACTGTGAGACCTTAAGCCTCTGCTATCTCTACCATCAGGAGCTGAAAGGAGGCAGGAGAGATGAAAAGAGCGGGGTCTAGTAGGAAGGAGGGGGGGAAACTCCTTGGTGGCCCCAAGAAAAGAGGGATTTAAGACAATGGGCTTATTGTTCCCACGGAGAAGGCAGAGCATCATCAAAAGTCAAGCCATGGGCTTCCTGCTAGCTCTGGTTTTACCTTAAGAGGACAGTACTTGCCTTTTCAGAAATAATCATCTATGGGAAAAGACGGAGACATTTTTCGGCAATGTCTTCTTACACCTGATGCATTAATAAGATTTTGCATTTCACACGGTGCATACATGCATGGGAGCGCCCGTGTTCTATTAGTTCCCTGCCATGCAGAAGCGGGGTACAGCAGGGTCAGGCTGGGGAAGCTCTGACTTGATGGGTAAAGTACATTTTAAATTTGGAGTTGCCAAAATACAACAGAGCTTTCCAAGTCTTCAGGAGCAATTTCTGAAATGGCCACAAGATGGGAATAGCACTTTGAGAACATCGCTGGAAATGCCCTTATTTTTCTGAGTTGGGCTGTGTGTGTGTCACAGGGGCACTGTGGGTGTCATTTCATGGGTTTGTGTATCGACCTGTCTCTATGTGATCTGCTATTTTTCTTCTCTCTCTTTTTCTCTCATCCTCTTTCGCTCCTTCCCTTCCACTCCTTCCCTTACCTACTCTATTATTTCACCTTGTTTTTCAAAGATGAACATAACATGACACAGACGCTCACATTTCTATGACTTGTATTCACTAACTAGAACTTTCTGTTCTCTGCTTAAAAGAAGACAACACAACAGAAATAAAAATTCCTCCGTTATCTCCTGGAGCCTAGTGGCCTTGGGTGGATGGAAGCTTCCCTCCCATCCATATTTTGTCTTACTGGCAGCAGGTTTTCTGAAGGAGGCTGGAGACCACAGCAGGCCCTAACAGAGTGGAAATGTGTTTATATCCCTGATAAAGGCCCTCGTGGTGAAGAACTTTCTGAAGGTCAATAGTGATGAGTATTTATTCTAGTGGAAAGGGAGAAGGAATTCTAATAGCCAATGAAAGCGAGGAAGAGGTGAGAGGTGGCGAGATAGGGAAGGTTCTTTGGTGTGAAATTCTGCACCTCCTTCGACCACAGTCTGCGGAGGGCAGGGATGTCACTGACTTCAGCACGAATCTGCATTGACTGTGACTCAGCAGGTAATTATGGGAACTACTCATCCTTCTCTTCTGCACCATGGGCAGGAAACAAATTGATAGAAAGGAAGTTTCAAATATATACATTTATTCCACTTCTGTGGTCACTTTCACCCTGGAAATAAATAGTCATGTTTTTCTACTGCTGAAATAAATGTGGTTTCTCTTGCAATGAATAATTTATTGCCGCAGGAGAAAATTGACTTTACGGTTGGTCAAAAAGGCCATTGCTCAAATGATTCTTTTTCTATTTCAGAAATCACCCCCCTCCCCAACTCACCAAAATAAAGTGGATTACGCTGCCCACTAGGATATAAGGATACATATGAACACAGATTGAGCACTTTTCACGGACTTATTTCATCTTATTGAGACAAACTAACTGTCTGCCTAGGCTTCTTCTAGCTTCCAAGAGTCAACTTACCCGGAGATTTGGCATATGAGGCATGGAAGCAGGAGAAATTAATAAGTGCGTATGAGGCCAGGAAGAAGTTGGAGATGATGGGGGCGATGGTGTTCAGTTCCGCTGTGAACAAAGCAGAAGTGAGCATGTCCGTGTGAGTGATGAGACCAGGGGCTGAACAGCTGTCAGAGCCTGGAAGCTTGACTTTATTTGGAAATTGAAAACATAGCTAGCTTCTGTCAAAGTTTAAGAAGTTAGCGATTTTTCTTTGGGATTGCATTCATTTAAAGATATGTTCTCAGTCAGGGTTTCCATAAAGCAAGGAGCAAGAAAAACCTCCCAATGAGAAAATAGACAATAGACAAGACCTCAACCTAGCAAATATTCAAACGAGAGTGGGTAGAGGGTTTGGCCACTGGACAGATGATAAACTCCCCTGTCGCTCTTCCAGAGGTCCCAAATCCTGCACTCTTTCTCTGCTGTGGATACAAGCGAAAAACTCTGCAGGGCGACAGATTAAATACTGGGGCACCGGAAATGCCTAATTGGAAATCTCTATGTCCAACTTGCTCTCCCTGACTCTCAGAACTCTTGCTAGTCCTTTGCCCTTTTCTTAACATTTCTAGAGAGTTCTACCTCTCAAGGTTTGCCAAAAAAATGTTTACCCCAGTAGCTAAAGATCCAGTATAATTTAATCCTAGCTGAATAGTTTGCTGTATAAGAAATAATTTAGAAGCATTCTCATTTATCAACCTCAGTGATGCAAATGCAGGTGGCAGCTGGGTATGATTCTAGATCATGGATGCCAGCAAGGAAGTAGGCAAAAATAGCCGCCATGAAGCTTGTGCCATGAAGCTCATCTATGTTGTTCTGAGTAATTTTTAAGGATAATATTTAATTTATACAATTTTTTAAACTTTGGCTATTTAATCACATAAATGCATTGTAGGGCAATGATCTAAGGTCTTTATGTCATGGAAACGTTTCTACACATAATCGCTTTTTGTTTAATTTTTTAAAAAATCTACCAAACACAGTCATATTGTTCCCCTCTTCAACCTTGTAGAAATCTTATGAGGATTCAAGCATTCCAGTCACTTTCTGAGTTTATGATGACGAGGAGCCTTTATTGTTTGGCCCCACTGCACTGAGGAAGGCTCTGCCCTTCTAGACAGAGTTACCATGGCCTTGCCTTTTGCTTCTTTTCCTCTGATACGTTCACCAGCAAAGGTGGCACCTTAGGAAGGAACGAGGAATGTGCAGGCTAAAGCTGATAAATGTGCTCTCTACGATTATGCAGCTGTTTGTATATTGCTCAGGGAGAGGGAGCTGAGATGATAGTCTGGGCAAGTGGTTTTCTAACCTCAGTGGTCTACAAATCTCTTGAGAAGCTTGTATACATGCAGATTCCTTATCCCCAGGGACTCGGATTCTACTCCAGGGCTGGGTGTGAAAAACTCAGCACATTAACAAACCCCAAGGGATTCTGATTCTGATATAGGCTGTCAATGGACCACGTTTTGTAAACGACACTTCAATTCTCCTGCTAGCTGTCAGGCCAGGAGATGTAGAGACAGGTGGCAGCTGGGGAAAGCTTTGGAATGAGAGGATACCGGGCAGCTTGGAGGAAGGATTCAGTTGCATTTAGTTGGATGGATTTCCAACATTCAGATTGAAAGAAGAGATTAAAGTCCAAAGTCTACCTCAAGTCCTCAAAGGCCCTCTACACACGAGGATTCCTCCTTTCCTTCTTAAACAGACTTCAATATTCCCAATTGGGATATTAAACAGAAAACAGGTAATTCTTCAAGCTAAAAGGAAAACGCTATCAGTAATCAGAAGAATTCTTTGGCTTTCAGTAAGCACAAGAGAACTACGAACCAATGAGAATGAACGCCATGGCTATCACGAAAGTGAGGAAGTATCCTCTCAGGGGTTCATTGTTTTTCCCATATCCTTTCGCAAAGAACTGCAGGGCTTTGTAGATGTTGTCCTTGCACAGAGCCTAACGGAAAAGAAGAGGAGAAATTCATCATTTATATCTATGCACAGCCATTTTCCCTTAGTGATTCAAACGAGAAGATTCGGAGAAAGATGAAGTGATACACAGCATAGGCACAAGTCAACACTGCACTCTATCATTCTTTGTATTATTTGAATCAACCTCGACTATGTGGTAGACAGCGTTTGAACCAGATGCAAACGTTAAACTGTTTCAGAAAATGATGGAAAATGATTGCTGGTGAGAACGAATATTTCAGCTTGATCCACCATCAGTGGAAACAGACGTAGGGAGAAGCACGTGCTCTTGGCCTCTATCACCTGGAACACTTTGGGTGCGCTGACGAGGGAGGCCAAGGCTGAGGAGAGCGTTGCAGAAAAGATGCCAGCCGTGATGAGGGGGCCGAACCCTGACACCATGCTCATGACCTTGAGAAAAGACGTTCGAGTGAGGAGACTCATCCAACAGACAATTAAAAAACAAACAAACAAAGCCAAAATCTCGTGCAAGTGTTTTCCCTTCCACTTTCCGTGATTTGGAATCTCCTTTATAAGCTAATTGCTTCTGACCAGATTCCCGCCCCTGCTTCATTCTCAAGTTCTTTAGTATTTGTGGGTTTTTTTTTTAAATGGAAATGGCCGTTTTGTCGTTGTTCATAAAAAGAGGAAATGCTCACCACAATACATCCAGAAGATACTGGAAAGACTAAAGAAGGAAATGGTTTCAAGGACTTTGACATTTCCCCCCTTCGTTGTGGGCATATGTTTCTTTGATGATGGGAAATTGTATTGAGCAGAAAGTGGTATTTTAATAAGGTTTGGGGAGGGCTCAGCTGTTTACCAGTCTTTTGAAAAGCTTTTGCCTTTCTTCTTCCTGCACATAAAGCCTTTTCAAACATTCTCTGTGCTCATTAAATATAATTCTTGATCTGAGACATCATGAGATTCTATCAATTTAAGTCATATTTTGGAATAATAACTTCAGCTGAGTTAATTTCACTTTGTTGGTTGTTAAAATAGATGAATGAAGCCTTCATGACAAATTTACCTCTCCCTCCACTCACCAATCATTCGGACAAATTGATGTTTCAAGTTCCAAGTTTTCCCAACTTCCCTTGTTCCATCCCCCTCATTTACCTCCCCGTCTGCCACTCACAATTTCCCTCTTGACCTTGTTTTCCAGGCACGCCGGGACCATATCAGGGGCTTTCCCAAAACTGAGATCCATGCACAAAGTGCATTCCAAATACTAACAATCTAAGTCTCCCCTTTTTGCTACCATGAAATTTTGCACCATTGATTAGAAGATGCAATTTGTCAGGTGATAATCTTTCCCTGGCGATGCAATTCATACAACCGCCTATTCTCTCCCCACCACAGTAAATGTAACCCCAGGATTTGCCGCCCAGTAATGTCTACAGGGCTCCCTTCCGTCATGCATGAATTGTTCCTTGCTGAATTCAAATGGACCAATAATCAATGAGTTTCAAAGTCAGAAGTTTCATTATTCTATGTGTGACATTCTACAAATGAAAACAATAGCAATACACATTTTTTTTTCCTTTCAAACCTGGAAATTGTTCATCAGCCCATATTGACATGGTTCATGTCGACATCTTGAGAAGTCATAGCCCAACCCACAGGCTGCTGAACCATTGCAGTTCATTCCAGAAATGATGGTGTCATTCATGCTCCCGGTGGCGTCTCGGACCACACAGGCCCCTGGGGAAACAACCGTGGCTCATCAGTTCTTTAAAAGGGTTCTGCTCCATGGGGTTTTCTCCCGAAAACATAGCTTACTTTGAGTCTGAGTAGGTCTACTGCCATCCTCTCTTGCCATCCTGGGGACATGGTGCCTGGAGGTTCCCATCCTCAGAGGCTCGAGAGCGCCCCCTCTCTCTGACAGTCTGCCACTTCCACTGCCTTGGGGAGTTTAGGTCCAAGCTCTCACCTACAACTTTGTAATACAGACACTTGGGGGTTGGAACTCTCCATCCCTGACTTTCTGAAATGCTCATGGCAGTGCTCTGCACATAATATTTAAACCATATATCTGGCTTGGGGTTACTGACTAGGTGTTTTTCAGGTAGAAGGATTTATTTCCTCATCTGTGAGAGAACTAAGGGATGGCATTATTGAATTCCGGCAATTAAGAGAACTGAGCCCTTGTTTTCAACTGATGGTAGTCCTTGCATAATTTTTTAAACAGTTATAATTCCACTTTCTATGGAATTTTAAAGGTTTAAATAATAAAGAAAATGGGGATAAAATATTGAGATTTCTTTGGTAATATTAATGGTCAAATAATATTCTATCAAATATCAGTTTATTCCATTACTTTTATCCATTTTGGTATTTGTTATTTTCCATTATAAACATTCTATGATGAACATCTTTGTGCACAATTTTTTCTTCTCTATTTCGAAATATTTCTCTAGGATAGATTCCTAGAAATGGAGTTATGAACTTTATAAAGATCCTTGATATATATATTTTTTTAAACTGACTTTCCTTATGAATTTTGTAACCATAATCTCTGCCACTATGTATTTGATCGGACTACTGAAATATAAGAATATATGTGGCAAATATGTAGGAACTTTTCTGAATTACCTTCAGGATAAGTATTTCACAAACTAAATCCCAACCAATAAAACTGTTCACTTTGCTTTTCAAACTTCGGCTGGTCTGAGTTTTCATTCCTTGCTAATAACTTTTTTTTTTTTTAAAGATTTTATTTATTTATTCGACAGAGATAGAGACAGCCAGCGAGAAAGGAAACACAAGCAGGGGGAGTGGGAGAGGAAGAAGCAGGCTTATAGTGGAGGAGCCTGATGTAGGGCTCGATCCCAGAACGCGGGATCACGCCCTGAGCCGAAGGCAGACGCTTAACCGCTGTGCCACCCAGGCGCCCCTAATAACTTTAAGAGAGGTCCCAGTGACAGGTACTAATGGGAACCCTCAATTTTATCCATGGAATTCATATCCTGTGAATCTGTAAAAGACTTAAAAACAATAGGATCTTTGAGTTGGAAGAGTCATTTAAGATAATCAGTACAGGAATCCTGCTTACATAGCCTTGAGGCCTCCTAGCCTCTGCTTAAACAGTTGAAATTATGAATGTTGGTTACCAAGCAAAACCATCTGTTCCAGATTTTACCTTTTGCATTGTTCATTTATGTTGAGCTGACTTTTTGGAATCATATATTTTGGCTTCTGCATAATACATCTCCCTAAATTTCCATGAAGCCAAGCCATGAGCCATAACTTGCACTAATGACAGGCCATGGACCCCATGACTACTCTCCTCGCCAGGGAAAAATATAGAAATGGAATTTTCCCCCAGGCAAAAACTGGAAGAATCTTTGAAATCAGGTCTATAACTTTACTCATTCCTTCATTTTTGCACTGTATGAGATAGGAAACCATTTGGGAAATTTTCCTTAAGGTGATTTCAATGTCATTTAAAATGTGTCAATTTTCTAAAGTATTGGAATAAAATCTCTTTACATGTAACTAAACTTGGAAATGTCACAGCAATATAGCTAACATTATCCAATTTCCTCAAATAAGAGACAGTGAGAGAAACGAGAATCTAAGTTAACTGTTTTTGCTTTTCTCTCCAGAAACCAAGGTAAGATAAATGCACTTCCCCAATTTCCTTTAAGCAGAGTACAATTGGGATGTGCCCTTCGGTAAAATGGTCATTCGGGCTTCAGCAGTGGGGAGCTATATTCCCTAGTGTGCACAGAAAAGAGTTTTCTTCTCCGAATGTTCCACATTTCTTCCTCTCCTACTATGGCATAAGCAGGAGGTGACCCCCAGCCAGGAGGAGGTGTGGCTGCAGGCAGCAGGTGGAACGAAAGTCAGCTTAGGAACAGCAGGTGCAGCCACGTATTTTCTGCTTCCTGAGCAATGTGGGGGCTGACCACCCACCCTGCTGGCAGCTGGGTCTTGTTCTGATTTCTTGCCAACTGGTGACAGTGACATTTCCATATTAAGGACAGTTGTGCAAGGAGGAGATAGAACCATCAATTCTATGCCTTTCATACATACCTAAGGCTTTTGTTTTTGTTTTTGTTTTGTTTTATTTCTGGCTTCTTTTCTCTTGCTCTGTTTCTCACCTGCCTCCCAGGGCAAGGGAGGTGGATGCTGGGAGTGGTGGCTTCTTTGGCAGTGGGATTATCACCTAGTGTAGCTAAATGGGATTCCCTTTGTGTTCAGGTAGAGTAACAATCCAATGAACTCGACCCTAGCCCTGACCCAGAGACACCTGTATTACAGCTTAACTGCATTCAAACCCCTAAAGCACCCAGGAAGGGAATTAAAAATGTTGTCTTTTGAAAAAACTTTCTACTTATGACGTACCAAAAGCTCACTGGACATGAAGGACAATCAGACTCCTTGTAATTCCGGCATTCTGACACCAGAGACATACAACTTACCTACACAAATAGCAACTCCTATGTAGGCGACGGTGGTGATGAAAATGGCCAGCATGGTTCCTCTGGGGATGGCATCCTGGGGATCCTTTGAAGAAATAACATGGCGGGATGAAGAGACAGGGTGGAGTAAGAAACAGAAATGACTTGGCGCTCTTACCGTATTTCAAATGTTAAGGCTACCCTTCCTGAGGCAGGTTCGGAAGAAAAGATTAAGCAATGGCAAAGTGGTGAGCCTGAGTTCTTTTTGGACAAATAACAGGTGTTCAGGGTAATTAAAGAAATTTCTAGAACTTTGTGCTGAATAGACGAGATCTCTAACTGTCCAGGACAGAGTTCTTATAGAAGAGTAGACCAGTTAGCCCCCTCATTAATGCGTCTCCCTCCCCTTGATCTCCTGTGAATTTCATGCGGTTATATCAAATCTTAAAGTAATTAGGGGAAAGATGCAAACACGCCCTACACGTTGATGCACCTTGAAAATATCTGTGTGTGGGTATAAGTTTTGTACTGAGCTTAGGCTTGCCTTAAAAAAAAAATAACTTTGAAGCAAAAAGGATGATCTGCTAAGTTCTCCAATCCCTCAAATTTCCCATTTGGAATCTAGTTCAGGAATGACTGCAGTGAGAGATATTTGATTTCCATAAGTAGGCATAAAGAAAGAGGCAAATTTAAGCTTATACCAGAAAATGGGCTTTTCTTTTCCTTATGCATGTATATAAATTCACTGGGCTGAGCTCACATCATATATAACATACCATTTTATACCCTAAAATGGGGCTAAATCATAGCATCATCAATTTCCAAGCAGCATAGCTTCTTAATAATTGAATTCAACTTAACAGGGGTTATTAAATGAAGATTTCAGTGTATTCTTGCTTATACAAGACAGTGCTTGGCATATAGTAGGAATCAATAAATATTGAATTGAAGGAGGCACAATCTCAGTAGATATTTGTTCCCCCACCAGAGGACCTGAGATGTATCAATACAAATAAGCAATAAATGCAGTCAAAGTTTGAGCTTTTTTGTTTTTGTTTTTAACTTAAATCTGCTGATCAAATCCATCAGAGAGGCCAACTTATGATAAATTTCCACCCCAACAGCTGGAAATTACTATACAAGCGAATCTGCCCTTAATGGGGGTAAGTCAGCCCTATGGAGCCACTCTGTGGTCATTGATTCCTTCCCACTCTTCTAGGAATATTTGCATATAGGGTGGTTCTGCTGCATTCATAACTAGCCTCCTCTTCCAAACTATTGTCTGCAAAAGTGATTTTGCCTAATGCGTGCAGTTGAACAGCATGTCGAAGGAAGAAGAAGGTAACTGTGGCTGAAATGGGCACCCCTTAATCTCCCAATTCAAGGTATGTTTCAAGTTTTATTTTATTAACTATTTCTTGTGATCTGAGTGAAATGGGAAGATTAAATTAAATGAGAAGAAAGAAATGTATATAAAGATAAGAGGCATTAAGGCGGAAGGCAGTCATGCACCTCAAACATGAAAACTTAGTTTTTCATGTTGCTACAAACTCTGAAATTACTTACTCAGAATTTACAAGAGGGTCAGACTTGACCCAATATAAATTAGGATGTCAGTATCTTAATGTATGATCATATATTCACACCGTCTGCTCTGGGTCCCCTTCCCCTAAACAGAGACCAGGACTCTGACAATTCTTAGGTTTCACTCTAAATGTTAATTTCCATCTCCCCAGCTGTAACCTAAAAATCTAACCTTCCTTCACCTTTCTTTATTAGATGTTATATATTTTTTCTTAAGACAGAATACACAAGCAATCTGTTAGATTATTGTTTTTTGAGCATCAACCACATCCCAATCTTGCATCTTGCACATGATTCTGTTCCTGCTTCTCATGAAATCAGAGGGATTAAGTCTGACTTCGCCTTAGACCATGAGCAACTTGAAGGGAGGACTGAGCTCTTCTTTGCTTCCCCAGTGCCTGGCGTCAGCAGGCATTCTGTAAGTGTTGGCTGAGCTGAACTGATGACTAAGTATCTAATACGAACTTGTTTCTAAGGAAAGAACAATATTCTTTCATTTAAATGTGTGTTTACAGTTTGCAGAACTTTAGATCAGTGACCTCTGACACTTTTCCAAACCTGAAAAGCCGGCAGCTCCACCTCCATAGCTAAGTTTCGTTAAGCAGTGATACTTAACTACTAGAATCATTTTGAACAAGTTACTTAGTTTTCTGAGCCTCCACCTAATCTATTTTATGCCAT
The DNA here is from genome assembly GCF_002007445.2 of Ailuropoda melanoleuca. NCBI lineage: Eukaryota > Metazoa > Chordata > Mammalia > Carnivora > Ursidae > Ailuropoda > Ailuropoda melanoleuca. Next base: position 57,468,522 of record NC_048222.1, read on the forward strand.
ATCTCAGCTCAAGAATTTAACATAGCACTGTGGTCCCTAATGTGACAAATTGAAATGCCGTTATTCATTCATTCAATAAATATTTATTGAAAGCTTCCTAGCTGTGAGGAGGCATCAGTGAATAGAACCAAAGGCAGGTCCCCACTCTCACGGACTTACATCCCAGGGTAAGCACCTCTTGCTCTGGTCCCACCAATGGAGATTTCCCCTTGTAAGGTCCTTATAAGGTCATCCAGCCTCGTCAGGGCTTCTCCAGGTAAACTGCGAGGGATCCCTTACTGTTTCCTGTATCCTCTTGTCTGACTGTTCTTTTGTCTTCTCTACCTGGAATACCCTTATATTTTCTCACCAATAGTCAGTATTGAGCTTTTGCTCTAAGTTCACACTTCAAAGTAACGTCCCTGAGGAAATCATCCTGGACTTAACAATTATCTGTTTATTATGTTTATCTCACAATTTATTTAGACAGTACATATGATTTTCACTTATACATGTCTCTTCATGGCTCTTACAAATATTTCTTGTCTTCCAAAGTTGATTATGAATGTATTGACATGAAACCTGTGTCTTCTTTTTTGTATACGGTAGGGACTCTTTACTCTCCCCTAATATCCATTCCCACCTTCCTCCTTTTGACACAAGAATTCCCGAAGATTCTAGGCACATGGCTGCCCAGATAGAGACTACATTTCCCAGCCTTCTTTGCAACTAGGCAAGGTCACAGAGACTAAATTCTGGCCAATGGAATGGCAGCAGAAGTAATACATGCAAGCTCCAGGAATTGCTTGCCCTCTATTCCATACTCCTCTTCCTGTGGGCTGGAACATGATCTTGAAGTGACCAGTCACCTTGGACCTTGCAGGTGAGGGCAAATCCCAAGGGAGTGGTAAATCAAGAGAGGTCATATGGGATCCTGGGCTACCATTTGGAGCATACTTTCCTTATTCCACTGCATGGCCTATGAGCTCAGATTTTTATCCACTAGAAAAATAAACTTCTATTTTGTTTAGGTCACTGCTACCAGTCTTTTATAAAACATTCAAACCAATATTCTAACATAGCACTCCTTACAGTACTGAACATAAAGTAATATGAATGCAGTGCTAAATAAATACCAATTAAACGAGTGAATGTATCTCTGAATTTAATGACATAAAAATTCATAGTAAAGTGATTTTTGGGGGGAGTGGGTGAGGTGTTTAGTTTTGCTTTATTTTTCCTGGATGTTATGTGGTTTTGTTCCTTAGGTGTTTAAAAAAAGAAAGGTTGGTGCTGATATTTTTTTCACTGAGCTATATTCATTTTGTTGGAAATGTTATACACTGTTAATATTCTCTATCCTTCCAATATCACTGAATAAAACTTTGGGAAGGACTATCTGAAGTAGAATGGTCTGGCATTAAAAATTTTGGCATTAGAAGAGAGAACTTGTAAATACCAGGGACCCTTCCAGAAATTTTGGTTTTACCATTGGTAGAGAACTATGGTCACTGTTGACCTCTATAGCTCGCGGGGCTCACCAACAGCACCACCGCTTCCCGGGATTACAAAAGCAGAGGAAAACGACGTACCTCTAAGTCTCCCGAGATGTTGGCTCCAGCAAGAATTCCAGTAGCTGCTGGGAAAAAAATGGCAAAGACAGAGAAGAAGCCTTCACCTTTCGTGAAGCTTGGCCCAAAATTTTCCGCAAATATTGATGCTGCAACACAAATAATGAGAATATTATCATGCAGACGTTCTTTACAGAAAAGGAGATACAGTTACCTTTAGCTTCTATCAATGTATCATGTAAGTGGGTCCCTATATTCTAAATGGAATGAATTTGAAGATGCTGGCATACTCTTGATAAGCCTCTTGTCAATATTTGCCAACAGTATATGTATGTAGCTGATCTCTAGAACAGCTTTGAAAAATTTTTTGTGCCAACAGAGACCCAGGCCTCCTGTCTGTTTTGAATCTAGAAGACTGAAAAAAGAAGGAAATGGAGAATTTTTCTCATGACCATGCTGGCGTATTCACAAATATACCACACACACTGCCCTCCACATACACAACTCCTTTCTTATGTGAATAAATACTCTTACCAACACACAGTTTTTCTATGCTTATTTTTTTAAATTGTAGGAGCAACTTGTGGGTGAAACTATCTTAAAATTTTGCTACTTATGTTCTAATTTTCCCACGCCTTTTTTTTTTAATGGACTTTTTTTTTTTTTAAGATTTTATTTATTTATTTGATGGAGAGAGACAGCCAGCAAGAGAGGGAACACAAGCAGGGGGAGTTGGAGAGGAAGAAGCAGGCTTCCCAGCAGAGAAGCCTGATGTGGGGCTCGATCCCACAACGCCGGGATCACGCCCTGAGCCGAAGGCAGACGCTTAATGACTATGCCACCTAGGCGCCCCCAACTTTCCCATTCCTTGCTCCCAGAGATTAGATTTTATTTTATTTTTTTTTAAAGATTTTATTTATTTATTCGACAGAGATAGGGACAGCCAGCGAGAGAGGGAACACAAGCAGGGGGAGTGGGAGAGGAAGAAGCAGGCTCATAGCAGAGGAGCCTGATGTGGGGCTCGATCCCACAATGCCGGGATCACGCCCTGAGCCGAAGGCAGACGCTTAACCGCTGTGCCACCCAGGTGCCCCCAGAGATTAGATTTTAAATTCTATACCAAATTTTCCTCTATAGGAGAATAATAGTAGCAAGGAACTTTAGTCATAAAATAATACTATCCCGTGGGGTCTCAACAAATTACTTAAGTGAGAAGGGAACAATGTAGAAGAAAAACAGAACAGGAGGGAAGAAAAACACGAACAAAAGAATCTGGGATGATGCAAAAACAAGGAAAGAAAATTTAAGGCATCAGAAAAAATACAGTAGGAGCTAGAAGGAGGGAAAAGCACAGAAAGGAAAAGGGTGTTAACATGCAAAGCAAACAAGACAAAATTTACAAAGAAAAAGAATCAGGAAGAAAGAGGTGATCTGATACCAAAAGAAAACAGACAGTAACAACTGAATAAATGATGAAGGGAAATATTTTTTAAATCTCAGCAGTGGATTCTTGAGTAAGCTTGAGTGGAAAACTAGGAAGGTATGCATAGGTGGAGTAGAATGTCATGCTTGGTGACATCCGCTCAGGATGCTACGCCAACTCCTACAATCTCTTGTGCTTGAAAACCGGACAGTGATACTTAACTAAGTAAGGCTAGAGATACTCAAGGTGCAGAAAAGTTTATCGGGGGGCACCTGGCTGGCTCCGGAGGTGGTGTGTATGACTCTTGATCTCCAGATTGTGAGTCTGAGCCCCATGTTGGGTGTAGAGATTACTTAAAAGTAAAATCTTAAAAAAAAAAAAAGAAAAAGAAAAGAAAAGAAAAAGTCTAACAGGAAAATGGCCATGTTTGGCTTTAGTGTTCTCAAGGGTCGAACAAGTTGTACGAACCATGTTCTCTTTCCTTGCATGTACAACTCCGCTTCTACTATTTGATGGAAACAACGATTTGTCCCACCCTTGAAGGTTTTCAAAGCACTTTTGCGTCCACTATTTTATTTACTTCTCGAAAATTCCCTCAGGAAGCTGTTATCACCCACACTTCAGCAGGGAAATCTGAGCCCCAAACATGTTGGGTGACCGGTCTAGCTGCCAAGCATCAGAGTTGAGACTTACTCTGGATCTCCTGAGTCCAAACCCAGGCTCTTCCCTGGATCACACTGGGATTCAAATGGCTGCCTTGGGGGTCAGAGGGGTGGTGATGGAGGCGGGCAGTGGAGAACCATTGATTGCAAAGCAACTCCTTTGTCACACGTACCTTGGTAGTTAAAGAAACCTCTGGACTTCTTCTCATTGTTGGATGGAATGACGGTTCCGATGAAGAAGTTTGCAATAGCAATGAGGAGAATGACCAAAAGTATCACCTGAGCCTGGAATGGCAAAGTAAAAGGAGACCAACTTAGAATTACTTAACAACTTTTTACATAATTACAAAAGTCATGTCCACTGAAAGTCCACTGGACAAAGACTCTATCTGGTTATTCTGATTAAAACTACTACCCAGAGTAAATAATAGTGTATCTTATAGAATGGCATCTTAACAAGCCTTATCTGACCTGAGTGTAGAAGTTACATTTTTAAAGGGAGCACATGCTTGGGGACTTGAATATTCCAAGTACTAGGTGAGTGACTTACTGCAGTGCCCTTAGGAATATAAATGGAGCCCAAAATTTTATCGCGATAGAATTATTTCTTTTCTGGGCAGAGTGCCTATGGATTCCTTCCTTTCCCAGGAAATCCAACAGGAGTTGCATTAATAACACAAGAATTCATAGAGTTCCCATGATGCCTCGTGCACCTGACGTTGGGCCACCAGTGTGCACCCAGCACACGCGGTTTGCGATATTGACCAATCAAATTGTCTTTCTTTATCCCCCTTCTCCCCCTGCGGACATTTCAAGGGTCTATTTCTTGGCATTCCCATATGCTGTTCCCTCTGTAGGGAATGCACTTCTCCCCGCTCTTTACTTAACTATTTCCTTCTTCTCTTCCTTTAAGTCTTAGTCACTTAGACAGGACTTTCTTGACTACTGAATCTAAATAATAACAGCTAACATTCACTGAGGGCTTAACAATAACAGACAGATTTCACTTTACCAGTATTCTTTCAGATGAATAATACCACCAATAACAAAGTAGGTAATATTGTTATCATCATTTTAAAGATAAAGAAACTGAAGCACAGAGAGGTTAGGCAATTTTCTCAAGGTCATACAGATGTAAACCAGATTCAAATCCAGGTGCTGTGGCAACAGAGCTTTAAACCTACCCTTACTGCTATGAAACTACATTGCCTCCTTCCGGGAAAAAAGTCATTATAAGTAGAGTGCCCTTATATTTTATCTGAGTGCCCTGTTTATATCCTTTATAGCACCTTCACAATTTTCCATTCTATATTTACTTGTTTATCTACTTCATCATTATTCATATCCCCATAGACCATATGTTCAACTAGGGGCAGGATTGTGCCTGTTTGGGTCATCACTGAATATCCGGTATCTAGCAGAATGCCCAGCGCATAATAAGCACTGAATTAATTTTTGTTTAATGTGTGAATGCATAATCCACAAATAAACACTGTATAAGAATGTTTCTCATTGCCTCATGGAGGTGGGTGGGTTTGGCCACTTTTCAATCTTTGGTGACCTCTTGAGGTCAAGATACCGTATCTCCAGGCACTTAAAACCAGTTGCAATTATACCAGTCACTGTAGAGGTATAAATCAGATAAAAGACATGCTCCTGTCATTCAGAAATTTACTGTATTCCTACTAGTTAAATCCAGATATTGTCTAGTTCCAGGACTTACTCCTGAAGTACTTCATCTCGGGGGAGAGTGATAGTTTCTGCCTCTATTCCCACTCCCATCACATGTGGGAGAAGCCCATTTCCTATGGGCTTCAGCACCCACAGTCAGCTGGAAAATGGGACACCAGGGGTGGGACTGAGAGACACAGGTTTCTAGCATGGACTGTTGCTATGATCTCAAGGGGCCTGGGTGTGAAGATGGCAGCAACCGTGGTGTCTTTGTCACGATGATGACAGTACAAAGAAGGACAAAGTGCAGGCCCAATCATGTGACACATGAGTGGGGAGTCACGACTGCCTGGACCTTGTGTTTGGAGGGCTTGGGGCTCCCCCAGTGCTAACCTGCAACTTGTGCCATAGCAAGTAATAATAGCAATTCTTTTTGAATATGGGGTTTGTTCTATTCCTGCAATTTGGTCAAGACCCGAGCAGCAGTGGTTGATAACATCATTTTGAGAGAATCACCTTTGCTTCCCATTCCATTCCAGCTACTGAAATTCCTAAAAGGATCACCACTGTGATGGAGCCTATTATCCGGATGTCGTTGGTTGGATCCACCATCATTGAATTGCTCTCCTGGAACAACAACAAAAATCACTAAAATGGTTAGAGACAGAGCTTTTTTTGGTCTGTATGTTGTAGAATTGAACAGTAAGAAGAAATACTGTGCGCTGATGACCATTGGGAATAATAGAAAAAACAGGTGCTCCTAAATCAGAGATTAGCATTATTTTGTCCTATAATAATAGGCCATGGTAGCCAAGGCTAGGAGGTGGAAATTCTAGGTGCTCATTCTAGTCACAGCTTTTAAAGCTATTGTGGCACTGAGGTAAGTATGTGCACATGTAAATACAATGTTTTGTTTCAGAAGAATGACTATTTTTGTGTGTCAAGGGGAATCTCAGAGAAATAAAAATGAGTGGTTTTCAATGTGAATATTGGAAAATAAGCGTTATTCAATTAAACAACAAACTCCATAAACCAGATCACACATTTCTTGAAGATCACATAGCTTATGAACTGTATAATCCACTCCTTTACTCACCTAATTTTCAAATAAAGGTAACTGTTACTAATTGAATTCAGTGAATGCTATCACTACCATGAAAGGAGAAGTTAGTAACCAGCTAGTTAACACACTCACAGACAGACTGACTAGTCGCGCCTAAACTAGGAAATGCTTAGTTTTCTGCAGTGAGTTGCTCCAATGTCTGAACTGTCTTTCCCTTTGGAAATCTGTAACCACAGTAGTAATCTTGCTGCTCGTAATAGCACCCATTACTTATCTTTCGTTTCATATTTTACACAGTATTCCATGTACATTATTTCATCTGTTCAATGCCACATTTCTATGAAACACATAGAACAGTATTATTAGCCCCTATGATAGATTTGAGAAACAACGTTCGGGTGACCAGAGGGACTGGTCCAGAATCTCTCAGGTGATAAACATGAGAGCCAGGATTCTGAGCCAGTTCTGACGCTAAGCCTAGAGCTCCTTCAACTAAATCCAGCTTCCACATTCTACAGAATAAATCTATTTCCTCTCTCATCTTGCCATAATGATATCCCCTCGTGCCCTGAAAAGGCAAAATGAACCAAATTATCTTACTTGGCTGAAGAAAAGAGAAACTTTTAATTACCTTAAGAAGATCTACCACTGTTTCAGCAAATCCCACCACATACATAGCAACAGCCACTGCATTGGCAAAAGCAAAGATCAAGCCTATAGACCCACCGAACTCGGGTCCTAAGCTTCTGGAAATAAGGTAGTAGGCCCCACCTAAAACAAAAAAATGAACATGCTTTACTCTGAGGAACTGCTAAGGGAACTGCATAAGTTCTACGACCAAATAATTTTGCATAATTTTTATTCTGATAAAAAATTGCAACTTCCTAATAATTTTAAGAATCTTGTATCACTTTAATGAATAAGTTAGCCAGCCTTTCTTTGTACTCTGAGAACTATAATAAAACACAATAGAATTACCCTGACTTAGTAACTTCTGATTTATGGAAGCCCAATTGTGTACAAATGTTTCAAATAAGACTACAGCAAACTTTACCAAAACAAAATGCTTTGCCTTCTAAAAAAAAAAACTCAGTGGTGAGTTCAAATCAATAACGTAACCAAAGTAAAATTTTATATTTGAAATTTCCAGGAACAGGCGGGCCTAGGCAGAAGCTGAAGTAGGTGAAATTTATCATTGCCATCCTAACTTCCTTTCTGGTATACTTTTCTGGTATATATTTGCTGCATAAAAAGTTATCTCTATACAGGGCCACGGGCTGGCGCAGTTGATTGAGCGCCGACTTTTGGTTTCGGCTCAGGTCCTGGTCTCAGGGTCCTGGGATTGAGCCCCACATTGGCCTCTGCTTTCAGCTCAGAGTCTGCTAAAGTTTCTCTCTCCCTCTTCCCCTCCCCTCCAAATAAATAAATAAATCTTAAAAAAGAAAAGGTATCCGTATAGTGCTACATTATTATTCACTCTATAAATTGGAATTGGTTCTCTATGTTTTTAGCTCAAGAAGGCATGATTATTGCCAAATACTCATATGTGTATGGGGGTGGCAAATGGAAGAAAGGTAGGGAGGGTTTGGAGCAATTGCTTCTCCTTTGGACTTTGAGAAGATAGTTCTATACGTGGCCGTGAATTTCTTTCTGTGCACATGAAAGACTGAGCCGCCCTGGTTACTCCTAGACGGTAGTGAGAGCAGGTAAAAAAGCCTGGGTGTTGAGAGGCCTAGGTAGCTAGACGCTGTGCCAGACCACAGGAAACTAATGACTTCCTGTACTGAGCGAGTCCTAGAGGTGGGCAGAATTGGTAGGGGAATGACACTAAACAACCCATCTCAAACAAAACAAAACAAAACACCTATCTTTACTGAAAAGGAATTTCCCCCACTGTAGTAACTCCTTGGGTTAAAGGGTCAAAGCTCTCCTTAGAAATGTAACAATTATCTGGGTGGAGCAAATCCCCATTATCTCCTTTGTCCAGAAGACATTAACCAAATTAGCTAGCCAGTTACTCGGCTTGGTCAAAATGAGAGAGGGACAGGGGAAGCTGTGAGAGGAGGTGTGTTTGTGGGGGAAGGGTGCTCTTAGAAGGCCCTGGGTAGGGAAACCTGGATAAGGTACCCAAGTTGTGGCCCCAGGAGCCAAAGGGAATGGGAGAGGGAAGATGGGAATTGGAGCAACAATGATAAACCTCACCCTCTCCATTTTCAGCCTAGGCCTGCTTATTCCTGGATGATTTAAAAGTTATTCTTTGTTCTGTTTAGTTGTTTCTATTTTCTTTTAAAGGATCTTCTCAGGCCTGTGGGCCACTGGGAACATCGTGTTGGGGTGAACTCTGAGGGCTTACTAAGTGGGAAATGTCAGCTGGGGTGCTGAGTGGGCCTGGGAGAGGGCCAGCAGGGCCCAGCCAAGGCAAAAAGAAACCATATATTTTACTTTAATTATTTATGCCTTCTTTCTAGACACCTGGTCACTCTCCATAAACATGTTTAATCACAGGAAACAGGTCAAAGAAAACCTTCTGGAGATCGCTTAATTTTAATTGAGAGAATTTTGCCTTGATGTTTAAATTTGGGTTAGTTCATTTTGCTTTAAGGCTTTGGGGACTAGTCATGAATATGCAAATTTTACTTCCCATATTAAACCAACTATAGACATTACTCTGTAACCCAAGCCTGTAGTCATAAGTAAATGAACCGACTTACCTCCTCTTACTACTCCGTTTGTGCAAATAGCGGACATAGAAATACCTGTGAGTGTTGTCACCACCACACTCAGGCCAATGATGATGACTCCGAGACCTGCAAAATCCCCCAAGAAAGGTGTTTGGCTCCGGTACTTCAAGAAGTCACCAGCCCTTGAGGAGGCCGAGGAGGCAGCAGTCTGAGTCTTGTCACAGAAGGGTCAGTCTCCCCATGAAAAACCTGAAATGTTCTAAAAGATCCCAGTCCATGAAGGTCTCGGAAACACACCTGAAATGTACTAAACTTTAAAACTGAAGCCACGTCCAGGAATTATTTCCCCAGAGACACCAGCAAGGGGCTTGCAGACTGGCCTGAAAAAGAAACATTCCCCGGAGGAATGTGAACACCTGCAAACCATGAGCTGCCATGTGCCCGAGATGGCCATTAGAGGCGATCCCACAGCTGAGCGGCGCGGAACAGGACTGAACTCACGGTACCTGCGGTTTCCTTCTGCATTCGGCTCACTTACACAGTTTACCAGGCGTCAAGAACAGGGGGCTGCCTGCTTGCTCCAGTCAAAAAGAAGTATATAAAAGCTTTTCCTACCCGTGGCAAGCGATGAGGGCATTAGGTATCTTAGAAATGTTACCTCCACGAACAAACCCGTTAGTCGCTATTGCAGACGTTGACAACCCAGTAATAGAAGTTACCATGGTGGAAAGAAGAATTATGAGAACTCCAAGACCTGTTAGCAATGAAAGATAAAAGATAGTACGTTTTACTTTTCTTACTTGGACTCCCTATTGCTGCAAACTATACTGCCCCTGATTTAAGTTTTCACGTCCATGCCTTGGGCCCCAGTGGGGTTGCTCTGTGCTTGGGAGAAACAGGTTTGCCTGGCATAAAGATCAAGTCCGAGGCCTGCTCATTATGATGAAGGACGGTTTCCAAAAGTAAACACAATCTAAAATGCGGCCCTGGAAAGGAAAAGTTGACTTAGGCGGGTGTCCTGGGAGAGAAACTACCCTGGCTGTGAAAAGAGAAAACATGACATTTGACCTTCTCTCTTGCTTGAGAGGAACCTGCATGAGAAAGTTGGGGGTTTGACAAAGGTTAAATTCTTCCCCATTTTTCTTGCATCTCTCTTGCCTGGAGGAGAAAAAAAGGAACCAACTTGGATTACCTTTGAAAGCACTCCAGAAAGGTCAGTGGTGAACTACCAGCCTGTGTTGTCTTTACCTTACAAACGATCGTGCGGGTCACAAGTTTAATTACCTCCTCTGACATATCCATTTGTGGCAATAGCAGAGGTGGATAAACCAGTGATACCAGTCACTGTCACGGCTAAGCCGATGATAATCACACCAAGACCTCAATTGAGAGAGGAAAAATAAAGGCAGTTAAACAGTGGAACAATCCATTAGATCGTTTACATAAAAGCCGGCAAATCTAGGGTAATCACCAAAGGACCACATTGGAATTAACAAGTTGACCTGGAAATCACCAGAGTAACTGCTCAGCTTTGAAGTTTTCTGCCTTTAGCAGCACAGATCCTAGAAACCGAATAGCTAAGATGTGCAGTGAGAATTTCCCACAACTGAACGATGGCTGGTCAAAATTCAATGGGAACCCCATTTTTTATGCTGTTCTAGACACCTACAAACATAATAATTGGCCCATACAATTCCAAGTGGCTCATATAACCGGAGAGTAAATGTTCATCCTTCCATGTAAATATCTTTTTATGACCATTTGGTTGTGTGGGAGTGGAAAATGACATACAATATAACAAATTGTTCATCTGGTAGGTACGTAAAGTGGGAAGAATCAAATGGAACTACATTCATTTATTGGCTACGTGACCTCTGGCAAATTACTTATTCTCTGAGCCAAAAATGGCAATGGAATTAGAAAGAATACATGTGTAAAGTGGCTAGCATAGTGAGTAGAACGCGGGTACACAGGGAGTGGCCCTGCATTTTGGTCCATGTCCACAATAGTTATAAGCGTTGTTGTTTATTGAAAGCCTACTATACATCCAGCCAGGTGTCAGGTAGCAAGAGAAATGCAAGGAACAAATAAAACGAAATGAAAAAAGCTGCCCTCGAGGATTCTACAGGGCAGAAGGTCAATGATTCTAGGAGGGAGAAAGTGATAACCTGGAATTCAGAGAAAGGCAAGGCTGCTTTCAGCTTCAGGAAACACAGTCAGGAGGATACTGCAGGCTAGAATCTGCCACCCAAAATGTACCACTTTAGTAGAAAAATTAGTGTGAGCTACAGGCAACAGGAAAAAAAAGGAGATACTTCCCCCTATTTGCCTAAAAACTAGACATAAGTTCGTAAAGTGGCTCCACTTTCCTCTATACCAGGAAGGACAGAAGTTAATCATCAGAGCCAACTCTAGACCGTTATCAGCTGGAGTCACACCACAGGAACCTACACGACACACTTTACTTCTTTTCTGTTAGTCCCCCCACGTTAGTCTGCCTTTCCGCGATCTGCCAGCCTAGAAACTCAGTCCTTTCCTTTTGTCTTGTGACTTTTCTAAAAAAGTCTTGTTCTCTTGTTAAAATGCTGCGTAAGCCCACTCCTTTGAATCACTCATCACCGAGTCTTCTCAGGTGTATACATGATGTGTAAAGTTAATAAGCTTCCGATCGTTTTTCTCTTGTTAGGCTGTCTGTTGTCAGTGTTACAGAAAGAAGCTTGGGGTCACAAGCACTGAAATCACCCTGGCTGTAGCCAGAATGGTCTCCCCTGGGTCTGTTTGGTGTGCTCCCCCAGATCAAGTAGATGCTTCATAACTGTTGTTGGCAGGCTCTCTTGTTCCAGGGATAATTAGAACAGTAGTCGTCCACGAGAGGCTGTGATCTCTCTGGCCATGCCCTGGGAGAAGGGGAAGTGGAAGGAGAGGAAGGACAGACAGAAATGGAAACAAGGCACTGGAGGCTACCTCTCTTGATGCTCCCAGCTGTATCCTGGCTCTAAAAGAAGTCTCGAGGCTATTTTACAGTTTGAAGGGCAGTAGGAAGAGGCTAAATGTAGGCATGAGACGAAACTTGGACCGTAGTGCTTCAGTCCCTACAGACACTTAAAGTTTGGTGTTGTAAGAAAAAGTTGCACTAAATTCTTCGCATCTATTGCAGGCATCCTGTGGTGAACATCACGTCTACGTCACCATGTGGCCTTAGTTCTTTGCACCCTTACAGGTAATTTCCTCTTTTGCACACTATTTCGCTTCTGATTTTGTTTTGAGGACATTCGATGTCAAATGTTTAGCTCATCCCAGGAACTATACAGAACCATACAGTTTGCGTTTCAGGACATTAAACCTACTCTGATTATTTCCCTACCCTTATTTTCCCTTTGCTTCTTTTTTCCCAACAATTATTTGTTCTTTTGCATCATATATATTTCTGTAAACCATTTGAAATCCTGGGACGAAGTTTTTATACATTTAAACAGCAAGAGATTTGCTTTTCTCTCATAATCAAACATAAAATCCCAGGGTAAGAGGCAGCTTCGAGAACATTTAGTTTATAGTTTTCTCCAAGCAAGGTTCTTGAACCACCTACTTCGGGAAAGACCTGAAGTGTTTATTAAAAATGCCCAGACCCACTGAGTTGGAATCTTTCAAAGTGAATGCTAGGACTCTGTGGTTTTGTCACCAACTTCCCAGGTCATTCTTAGGTACCCCACAGTCTGAAGACTACTGCACCAGTCCTAGCCTATCTCAGTTTGTGTCTGCCTAGACAGCAAGGTTCTTTACCTTTATCTTCAAAGAATTGATTGGGAAACAATCCAGCTCCTTCATTTTCAGTTGAGAAAATGAAACTCATGGAGTGTAAATGACTTGCTTTAGGTCATACCTGTTTCATACCCTTCTTCCATGCCTAATGTTTATTAGAAACTATCTTGCCCCAGCCAAAGTCTCCGAGACAGAGAAGGACAAGTCAATGGCATTAGTGGCTTATTCTACCATTTGCTTTTGGGGAAAAAAATAGCCCAAACTCACAGCCTTAGAATGGTTACCCAAGGGCTGTAGCTACTGTGACTCATGGTTCCAGCTTCCTCCTGGCTTTGTTCCCAGGATCTCCTCTTGAAAGTGTATTCAGGTTTTTTCCCCAAACTATCCGCACAACAGGGAGAAACTACTTGGATTTGCTTCTTTTCTTACCCAATAAGGGGACTCCAAATAGGACCCAGAAGGTGACTTAACTCATTTAGCTTTAAGTTCACAGCAAAGGCCAGTAAAACTGAGCAAGGGTGGTAATAAGTTTCTACAACTCACTAAAGGCTGCTTTCTGAGAACTAAAACAATAGCGACAAACCAACCTTCATTCAAAGGAAAACCCGCTAGACACCCATTGAAAGTAGGGTATGACTACTTAAATAAAACGTCCTTATTAAAACAATACTGATGTCTGAAAGTATAATGTGGCTTAGCAGAAGATAGGGGTCTTCGTATTTTGCGATTTTGCAATAAGCACGAACCTGAGAAGAATAATGTAAGATCTGATTAAAGTTCAGATTATTGCCCAAACACATGGATGTTAAATAAGTTGCATTAGAAAGAATTACTCTTGCCCTTGGCTACATTCACACCTCCAAACAAAGTAATGTTGCTTGATGATCTCAATAAGTTACTAAACTGCCCTTAAAAAACTAATTTTGCATGAAACCCTAGAGCAAACACTTGGCAATATTAAGATGCAGATTTTCCATGGAACAGCATATACTTATTTTGGACCCTGCGGCTATGAGCATTCATTTGATACGCATCATAAAGCTGGCAAGCAGCCTTTTGTCAACAACCCAGCAGTTGCCAAACAGGAAACGTGGACAAACGTGGACAAACTATGGGAACTGGTTCCCCTGTTTGAATTTACAGATCAGCCTTTCTTGTTGCAAGTTAGTCTTCTGGTGATGCTGCATATGTTTTGAGGGGCAAAGGCAATAAATAATCACCAAGTACCTTTAAATGTGAATTGAGATACATTCTGGAGCAGTATCTAAGAGCACATCTGAACCTCTACGTTCTTGATACTAATGATTTATAAGGTCTTCTCCGAAAGTGGATCTATCATGTATTTCCCGTATATAGAGTAGAACATCATTAATTTTGATCACATTAAATCAGGCACTTTGATAAAATTCAAATAGATTTTTCATATAAATTTTGCCAATATACTCTCGATAAAGGAAAGGTTTGCCACAGGAAATGATATCTTAAATAAAATATCATCTTTAAAAACATCAAATAATCACTCAAAATAACTGCAACATCATGCATTTTCCATTAGAAAAATTAGTAATAGTTATATATGTTATCTTAGTCATTTTATCTATTATTTTTAAGCCTCTATCTGGCAATATTTTATTAACCTTTGTTTTCTTACCACCGGTACGTGAAAGTAACACAATTATTCTCTTTGGAAAATGTTCAACTCATTCAGCATTAGTCCAGTCACATTGTTACCACTTTCCCCACAAGCTATTTTTGTTGAGCGAAATTTTGCCAATAATCATAAGGGGGGATGCACAAATGTCAGTATGTCCCCAAATATGAATAGTACTATTCGTATATATTCATATGTTCATATTTATATATGAATATATATCTATCTATATTTCTGTACATCTAAAATGCAATGAAAAGATAGAAATATTTGCTTGAGCATTTATCTGGTTACCTAGCGAGCTGGAAAATTCCAGTCTCCCACAAGTTAACGCCTCACCTTTCCTCTCTGACAAACACTGTCAAAGAGGCAAAGTAAAAGAGCCGGAGGGCAGATTATTTCTGTGACCTTCATCTCACCTTCAGCATTAATGGTCAAAACAAGTTGCTTATGGAGTTTATCGTTGACATTGAAAACTATAGACAGGGCGTGGGGAAACACGCTTACCAATTCCAGCCTCTCCAACGATCCAGGACAGGCGAATGAACAGCATCACACCCCAGATGTTCAGCATGCATCTTACCTGTGGGTTGACGGAGCATTGAAAGGGACGTGAGACATGACAATGGGACAAAACCCAGCCCTCTCCGTAACTCTGCTCTCCAGGCTTTGCTAACACGAGTGCGCGAGGACTCTGAACGGACGGATTCCATTTGGAAACATAGGAGCTTTCTCACCAGCACACCTTTCACCCATCCAAACTTCACGGCACCGGCTTTATCCTCCCCTTCCTTGGGTTCAGCTTCTTCATCTCCAGGCATCCCATCACCGTTAGCGACCCTGTCAGCCGAACCAGGCGCCACGGCTATGTTCTGCATTTTTACAGGTAGTAAAAACAATATTTGGTCAACACAGGGACCCATAAAACTTTCAAAGGCAAATCAAAACAATTGACATCAAATTTTAGACACACTAAAAAAAAAAGAAACATCTTCTAGCCTTTGAATAAGGTAATTATTTTTTTGCTCCGGGGAGCTGATGGGTTCGTTTTGTGAGTGATTTCAGGCCCAGCAAGACTGCTAGGGTGGTAAAGGAGCTTGGGCAGTTCCTCTACTGGTGAAAATATTACCTAAAAGAAATCGGTTAGATTTGGGTACATTTAGAATACAAAAAAAAAACAAAGGAGAGAAAAAGAAAGTAAAGGCAGGGTGGAAAGCCTATCAAAGTGAATGGGGGTCTTTGAGACGTGGTAAGAGGTTAATGTCATTGATGTGGACTAACTGGACTTCTTTCCAATAACCTCCCTGGGCTTCACTTTATTCATTTCAAATAATGATAATGAAACTTCTCTAATCATCATCTTTAAGAAGATTGAATGAAAGAACATGGAGAAGCGCTTTCTTTAAAAACAAGAAGAAAAGGGTTACAGTTCTAAAAAGATTTAAAGATACTATCTGGCGACAAGAATGCTATTCCTATAGATTACGTTTCTTTCAGATTCGATATGTCTTTGCCTGAAAATTGCTGGATGTGCTGGTAGTATTGTACAGAGGGTAGGAAGTCTCATGAATGACTGACTACTAAAAAGGTAGGCTGAGTAGAAATAAGAAGTAAGTTGTATAAAAAATGTCAAAAGCTTTGTTAGTGGTTTTTTGTGACCTGATTTTGAAGACCTTCCTTGTCAGTAGGATAATCTTAATTTAATGGGGGAAGGAAATAGCTCTGTTTCTCTCCAGTTAAGAGCAACTCTAATTTCTTTTGTAGATAGGACTTTGAATAATTTCAGATGCACCAACTTAATTTAGCCCATCTGGCACCTACCTGACTCTAATGGTTAGACTGAGTTACCCACTGAGTTCCCCCAAAACACTCTTTTCCAGTAAGGGGTGGAAACCACTGGGGACGTCTTTTAGATTCAGCACTTAATTATCATGATTAAAGAACAACTTTATTCTATTTAAGTGGTCTAAATTGGTTTAAGGCTGGGATATTGTGTTCCCACATTACTAGCTAAGAAGGCTCGGACAAGGACAAATTTTTCCCCTCTAAAATGGGACTGGTGGGAAATAAGTATTCGGTATTTATTAAAAGGACTTTATTTGAAGGTGATCAAAGTTCTTGTCCTTGCTATGCTCAAGGTTTATTGCTTCCTTGGGCTTTGATGTATCATTAGCATACCCACTGTAAGCTGATTCTGATTTGGGCTGTTTGCTCCAAGTGACTGACTTCTTGTCTCCATGTTCTACCTCTCTATGTAAATAAGGATTTCTTCCAACTGTTTGCCCACAAGGTTTTTTTCCAGACTAGTATGACACTTGGGTAACCAGTGCAATTCAATGTGGTAAGTCGTGGTGTATCAACTGGAGGATGAGGGCTACTTCTCCTCAATGCCGACCAAGAGCCTACCATACAGCAGGTCATCAAAGAATAGTATTGAATCCATAAAGTGGATTTGCAGGCCACCTGATCTCTACCACTTAAGAACAGATGACCTCGTTCCTTATCCATTCTTGCCTCCTATTTCTTTTCTCTTCCATCCCTAGTGGGTATTTCATTTCTCATTGTTTCCTCTGTGTAACCCACATTGAAAAAGGGAGTGGAAAGAGAATGAATCTCAAGTCCGATCATTTAACTATTTTCCTAAAGCACTGGGGGTAAAACTGAGTGAAATTAATAGTTAAAATATAGTCTTCAATTATGTGAAGAATATCTTAATTCTAAGTATCCTCAGTCCCTATTTGCACAAATAATTGAAAGCTGACATCGTATGTTCACATCAATGTTAAGATACGGATAAACAAAGTCCACAGAAATTGAGGCTGAATGAGCAGGGCAGAAACTGGTTATAGATACCAGCTAGAGATGCAAGTCATGTATGTAATTCAAAAATTTCCAGTAGCTCCTTTTAAAAAAGTAAAAGGAAATTAATAAAATAACTTGGGTTCAGATTTGGACCCTTAAATTTTAAAAATGTACTTAACTTTTGTACAATATCGTATTTTTTTTTAAAGATTTTATTTATTTATTCGACAGAGAAAGAGACAGCTAGCGAGAGAGGGAACACAAGCAGGAGAGGAAGAAGCAGGCTCACAGCAGAGGAGCCTGATGTGGGGCTCGATCCCATAACACCGGGATCACGCCCTGAGCTGAAGGCAGACGCTTAACCGCTGTGCCACCCAGGCGCCCCCGTATTCTTAATTGCAATAATTCATTACCTATAGTGGCATCCCACCTTGGAGGAGGAACCCGATTATGGACTGTTTTAATCATATATTTAATGACATATTTTACTTAGTAGACTTCTATAAAATATTATTTCAACATGAAATCAATAAAAATATTAATGAGATATTATACTTTTTTTTTTCTTCACACTATGTCTTTGAGATCTGGTGTGTAGTTTACACTGATAGCACATCTCAATTTGCACTAGCCATATTTCAAGGGCTCAAGAGTGTCATGTGGCTGGGGCTCTCACATTGGAGAGCACCTGTCTATACATTGTAGTCAATTACAGATGGATGAAACATTTGAGGTTTTTCTCCAGGCGATTAAAAATTCTTTTTTTTTTTCTCTGAAAGGATTCTATACTCATAGGGCAGCTGAGTGATTCAGATGTAACTTCATTTTCCATAACTAGAAAATCAATGAGAACACAGAATTGAGGAATGTGTTAAAATGCCCATGAATGTTGAAGAGATTATTTGGTTAAGAAATTCATTTATTTGACTTGATTTGAAAAAACCTTTTAAAATTGTCAATATTCTAGTTAATCAAGAACTCATGGCCAGACTATCAGCAGCTACTCATTCAGGGAGAAGGCAATTTCCTTTTCCTCAGTTAATTGGGGCTCCCGTGAGACAGAGCCCTAGTCACTTGCTTTTTAAAGGCAATCTTGGGAATAAAACCTCTGTTTTCTGATTAAACCTGAACTTGAGGGTTTGGTCCAGGAAATTGCTTTGCTCCTGGCTGAACTCCGGAGGTAACTGTGACCCTTACATCTGGATTAATGAGAATGCCAATGATTGTTTAAAAAAAAAAAATCTTACAAAATAGGCTAAAGGGTGAATAAGATATTTAAAATTTCCCCTTAAATGGACATTTCTATCTGGTAGATGCTTTTCTGGGCACAGTTTAACAGTTCTTCAATTTATTACTAGGACATCACAATATGAAGCAAAAGGAATATTCCATGAGGGCATGTCAGGGAACTCATCATATGTGGAAGTTAGGAAGGCAATAATTTTTTTAAACTATTCAAAAATAGAATCAATGTAGGATGTTCAACTCTTTCTTAGGTGAAAATGCTCAACCTGCTAGAGTTTCTAAGTTTTTCATGTATTTATGCCATAGAGGGGAAAAAACCTTTAAATGTGTATTTCTTCTCTTGACTATAAAGGACTGTAGTAAAGTTGTAAGCGCAGAAGCCATTTCCATTGCTTCCTGTCTTACAGGAGCTGAAAAATCACTGTACCATATAAACTAGGAGACTTGGAATCTGGTTTCAGCTATGCAATTAATTCAGGGTGTGTCCTCCAGCAAGTTACTTAACCTTTCCTGGATACTGCCAAGGAGGAGAAATCCAATGGGTTTTCTGAAAATCTTACTTTGAAGTAATTTACTCTAAGGCAAAATCATTTTTCTATGTTTGTCATCTTCTCTTCTAACATGGCAAAGCAAAACTTGGTTTCGCTCTTTAATAAATGCCTCCTTTGTAAGCCCATACAGCAATTATAAAGTCAACTTATCATCAAAGTATTGAAAAGACTTTGGGTCAAGGGTCTGTGGGCCCTTGATGGCTGTGAGCTCTACCTGGTGGCTGGCAGGCTTCTGGCGGGAACATGTTCTTGAGACCAAAGTCTCAAAGACTAAAAGTTTCATGATTGCTGCCTGAAACCAGTTTTTTCCTTCATAGTTTGAATTAATTTGTTTGTTCACACTCCATTACCATAAATGATGACCCACCACCTTTCGTAAATGCATTTTAAATTGCATAGCTTTAGGGAATGATTATTTATTTACCAAAAGTTTTACCTGTGCATTAAGTATTCGGAGAAGGTAAAATGAAGTGCATTAGAAAGAAAGAAAGAAAGAAAGAAAGAAAGAAAGAAAGAAAGAAAGAAAGAAAGAAAGAAAAAGAAAGAAAGCAGGCCATTTCTCCCCTTCAAGATTGATAAACTAATGAGGCTTCAATCACATAAATTTTTTTATTTAATGTAAAATGTGTGATTTTTCAGACCCCAGAAAAATGACAAATACCTTTCTAGCTGTCATCAAAGAAGAAAGAAATAAATATATTTATTCTTCGAATTCTAACTAGGTAATATTTGCTACAACACATGTTTTTAGGTTTCACCCTTTAATCTCTGGATGGCCCATCATTGAGAAATAGATCCATAAATATTTAGGACTATATGATTCCCTCTCAGTTGTTTTAAACTTTCTTTTATTATTGAAATATTCAAATATATGGTGTAGTAGGGAGAATAAATAGCTCTCATGTGCCTATCACTCAGCTTCAACAATTATCAACGTATGGCCAATATTATTCTACTTTGAGCTCTTCAACCCTGGGATTTTTTTTTTTTTTAAACCAATCCCAGTAAGAATCAGAGCATTCCTAAGGTTCATTTCAGAATGAAAAGCACGAGTCTAATCACATGTCTATACCTTATTGATCAATGTTATTATGGTCGTACTTTACCAGCCCTTTGCTATAAAGGGGAGTATTTTTTTTTTTAAAGATTTTATTTATTTGACAGAGAGAGAGACAGCCAGCGAGGGAGGGAACACAAGCAGGGGGAGTGAGAGAGGAAGAAGCAGGCTCATAGCGGAGGAGCTTGATGTGGGGCTCGATCCCAGAACACCGGGATAACGCCCTGAGCCGAAGGCAGATGCTTAACCGCTGTACCACCCAGGCACCCCAAAGGGAGTATTTTAAATTACGAAAATGAGAGTTTTTTTCCCCTTGTTTTAAAAGTTTCTATAAACCGTGCCTCTAAATTACTATCAATGGTCACAATTTACAATCACAGTAATTTTACTGTATCTGAAAACACATAGCTCACACACACATTGACTTATATTTTTAATAACTGAGGCCAAAAGGAAGCTATGTGTGTAATAAACAGCATAAGAAAATAAAACCAAAAGATTATTATTTTCCACATATACTTCAAGGGAACTCCTACTCTACTCACTAAGTACTAAAGACTACAACTAAAACTTCTGGCAAATAGAATGAGTCTTTAGTTGCAGATTTTCACTCCAACAAATATTTTAGGAGTGGCCACTGGTCCTTACTGACCTTCAAGAAATTTATTGCCTCAATTTTCGTGTCTATTTTATTTGGCTTGATGATATTTCTAACTTAGGATACCCCCAATTTGAGTGCTAAAGTTCCAGATTTGAACTTCAAAGCACGGTAGAAAAAATGTTATTTTCTAGAGAATGCATTTGTACATTTTTATTTGTCTTTTTACAGAATATAAGCATTTATACATTGGTTTATGTGGTTTAATGTTTGCATATTTGACTACATGTCCTTTATTTCTACCCATAACAATGCCATTTGACATATAAAATAAAATTCTGGAGAGTAGAGGTCAGATCTCTTTAACTCACTTTATACAGCAGTTCTTATAAACAAAAGACTAATAAATGCCTTTGATGATGACAATGAAAATGATTGAGACCTACAATTAATTCTGTAGGAGAAGCAACACGATCTTTTGGCACAGACCCCAAGAAAGGAAACGGAATCTCCTGTTCTGCCCATCGCAACTGAGATGCAATTTCTTCTTTGAGCCTGAATTCCACTATTTCCTGTAGCTTTCAAGTGAGCTAAGGCAAAATGCTGTGGGAGAGCAGACTGAGGATGGAAAGTACTGATACAGCACATGGACTCTAGAGTCATGCAGATGTGGGTTCAGCTTATTTGACACATGACCTTGGCTTCTTGACCTTGGGAGAGTATTGACTTCAGTTTTTGTTTTCTCTTCTAAAGGATCCATACGATTTTATAAAATCTTTGCTATCTATAAAATAGCAATAACAGTACCTACCCTGAAGGGTTGTTCTAAGGATTGAATGAGAATTTGCCAAGTGTAAGCGCTCCGCCTGATACATAAAAAACTCTCAATAAAAAGTTTGTTTTTACACCAGAGTGTGTGTATTGGTTTTTATTCACAAATTACTTTTTGTTGATAACAGCCTAATAGCCCCAATGTGAAGTCATTCCATTGTTTTTGTTTTGAGTTTGTAAATGGTTGGTTTCCTTAAAAATAATCTTAGTTTTTATATTATTTTATACTCTTCACAGACAGTTTATTTCAATGATATGAGAATGCTGACTTTGATAGAAAGGCTATATATTTTCCTGATTTCTATATTATTATATTTTTCTGAAACGCTAACAACAATGGTGGTTGGTAAGGCTGAAAAGGAGTTTCATTTTGGTTAGCCCTGTAGTTAGGAACTGTGTATAAAAAGGTGGCCACAGGATTATACTGGACACTAAAAGTAGAATTATTTTTGCAAAGTAAAAATACTAGATTAATCTTTGCCAGATGTCCAACAATCATTATACATGTTTTGAATTGGAAAGAACTCCAATGTATATTATTTAGTGAAAACAGTGGAGGGCAGGACAATGTGTAAAGTATGTTTCAATATGTGTTTGAAAAAAACTCCCGACTAATAATTACATAGATAGGAATATAGATACTTATAGATCTATTTGTATGTTTGTATAGGCATAGAAAATTTCTGGGAGGATTTATAAGAAACTGCCAGTAATGATTGTCCTACAGAGAATAACTGAAAATCTATATTAGACAAGAGACATTTCATTATACATTTTTTAGTGCTTGTGAAATATTTTATCAGTGTATATTTTACTTTTTTAAATAAAAATCAGCTAATATAAAAATTACCATCATCATCAACCACCATTTATTGAGTTGCTAACCATTGTAGGCAATGTACTAGACTTTACATGCATATAAACTCTAGTATTCACAAACATCGTACAATATCAGTTGAAGTTATGTAGCTTGTATAATATTGCAGAGAAAATAAAGGATGGAGTCATTATTTTCCTGCTTTTGACTAGAGTTTTTGGAAATCCATAATTCATAGCCACCCACATAGGCATTTAGCTCTTTAACACACAGAAAATGAAAAGATTTCTTCAACTACAATCTCAAATCATTGGGATTACAAATTTTGTCAATATGTATCACTCCTAGAGTTTCAGTTAAGGTAGAGATTTGAAATAATGTCTTTCAAACCTATTTTTTATTTCAACTATTAGGAAAACCTTTTTGTGTAATTTTTTTTTTTTTCTGAGCTGGAAGTTATAACCGGGATTTGCACAGACTCCAAATAGTTTCTATCTAAATATGTTCTGTCATGTAGTGTGAATGTATCATTCCTATGTGGCTTTTTAAAGCATTAGAATCATGGATACAAAAAAATGTCACTTGTACTATGTCAATTGCTTCCCACTTTTAAATTGTTTGAGTAAACATTATCATGTATAATTTTTTGCATACGAAATCTGTGATGTGTCTGAGTATTCTTATATACCATGTTTGCTCTGTTGATCGTTCCTAGTTGTAGTTTGAGGGACCACCATAAAAATGTCAAGGACCGCAAGGAGGGAGCAGCATAGCTACTTTCCACTATACGTCTTCATCTTTTATGCTTTTAAGCAGGGGAAATAGAATCAAATTCACTGACAAGGAAGAAAGAGATGAATTGAAGAAGGCCTGCATTGTTCATGTCTGATAGTGAAGGTGAGCACAGAAGTAGAACACGTGGAGAGGTGAACTGGGCCCTACAATTTTAACAGTACTAGAATGTGGATTCCATAGTTGTTTTTGAATCCTGCTCCCAGTTTGGCCATATGGCTATTTCTGTACGATTTAAGCAAGATGAAGTATCTTGGTCAGTAAGGGTCAAATTCATAAAAAGAGTGCCTTATTACTATACTTATTCATTCAGAATGATTATTCAGGGCATTGGGCCTAAACCTAATATATTTTTTTTTAAGATTTATTTATTTATTTTAAAGAGAGAGAGCACCAGCAGGAGGGGCAGAGGGAGAGGGAGAGGGAATCTCAAGCAGGTTCTGTGCCGAGTGCAGAGTCTAACCCAGGTTCAGTCTCATGATCCTGAGATCAGGACCCGAGCCTAAACCGAGTCTGATGCTTAATGGACTGTGCCACCCAAGCATCCCAGGCCTAAACTTAATTTTTAAACTATTTAATTTGCTATTCCTTTGTAGCTGAGAAGAAAGTGCTGGAAGTCAAAGTTAAGTCCTTTGTCTCATTTGATCTTTTCAAAAAGAACGTGATATGGCGAACAGCTGTGCAACCTGTCAAACACAGCTACTGCATTTCTCCCACGTTCATTCAGATGGCTTTTGAACAACCAACCTGACCATTGTTCCCTGAGAGTCTTTCTTCCCTAATGTAAAGATTCACATAAACTGTGGCTTTGGGAATTGTAAATAAGCTATATTTCTCTCAACGTTAGTCCAAAGAACAATGTGAGTTTGCTCCATTTCCTTTTTAACGGAATTAGAGTTTTATTTTGTTTTGTTGTAAATTGGGGGAGGAATGTGAACGAGAATATTTAAATTTTGATGGCAATTTTATGAAGGATGCAGCTTTAAAAATTATCATGTGTCATGAGGTTGGTTATGGTGGGAGAGAATTTCAGGTCTTTTTAAAGAGAACTTAGGCTCGTTTTACTTCTTCAGAATAAAATGAAATCTCTTTATAATGCCCTAAATTTCTTTTTCTGCTCTTCCCATATCTTGAAAACTTGTGCTCTCTTCTCGCAACCAACTTCTCCCTTTTTCCTTCTCCCCTTTCTCTTTTCTTCTTTCCTCTTTCCTACGCAAAGGAAAGCGACACTTCAGTCTGATTTCAGGAGCTTCAAATCAACCCTCATCTCAAAATTCTTAATGGGGGCTGCCAATTTTTTCTCACATTGTCACATTGCTAACTTCTTCTGATGAAAACGTCAAATATCCCAGATAAAGTCTAAATCTTATACCTCTAAAGAAACCAGCCCTTCAGTGGAGTGTTGCCAATATGGTACCTGGGACAAGTAAGGCTTGGTGGGGAGAAGGGAGAAGGGCACAGAGTTCACAGCATAGGCTCCCTTCAGGAAGTCTCTCAGTCTCTGGTGGTAGGATGCAGAGTCAGGGACTCTGTGTAGCCAAGGGGAGTAAGTTTTAGAGATGGGTATCCTTGTGGAAAGAAGAATGAACAGAAACTAAAGGGGAATTTTAACCTTAATTAGCATCTTTCTTGAGAGCAATATTCCTAGACTCCCCAGAGTGGGTAATTATTTGATTAAAAAAAAATGTTGAATGAATGAATATGAAAAGAATTGTTTGAGTCAATTTTTTCTTTTACCTCAAAACTTGAGCAAAAGTAAACTACATTCAGGGGCTCCTGGGTGGCACAGCGGTTAAGCGTCTGCCTTCGGCTCAGGGCGTGATCCCGGCGTTATGGGATCGAGACCCACATCAGGCTCCTCCGCTAGGAGCCTGCTTCTTCCTCTCCCACTCCCCCGCTTGTGTTCCCTCTCTCGCTGGCTGTCTCTATCTCTGTCGAATAAATAAATAAAATCTTAAAAAAAAAAGTAAACTACATTCGGATATGTGACAGCTAATTATTTTTTTAATCAAGTAGTTATAACAATAAAGAATGATATTCATTCCAAACTGTGTTCCAGAAGAGTAGGAAGATAAAGTGCTTCAACCTATTTCGGAGCAAGGTGTAGGAGAGCAAATCTACTGAGTTTATAACTGATGTGCTTCGAGATTAGAAGAAGTGCTGCCTCATGCTTCTAGCAGATTTGGGAACCCTGGCTATATTCCTTAAATAATGAAAAGTTTAGTCACGTCTGTTGCTTCTGTACTTAAATTTAATTTAGTTACTTTTACATGCTTAAGTGCATTCAGGAGCCTCAGGAAAAGTTTTGAACAGGAAAGGATAAAATGCTGAATCTTATGAATCTTTGCTCTGTCTTTAAAGAATATAAAATACCCATGTGCTCTAAAGGCTGGCACTACAGTATTAACTACAGCGAGCGCCCATGAGTTTTTCTTTTTTTACAACTGTAGTGGAGACATTAATAGCAAGGTAAAACCAGCTTAGTATTTAGCTTGACATGTTTAACCAAGTGTGCATTGAATAGCCGATAGCTGTAAACAAGATACAACAAATTGCATAACTTTCAGAGCTAATTCTTTCATTCTCTGTGCTCAGCCTGTGAACATTCGTGTGTATTTTCTAGTTATTGGGAACTAGGGACAGTCGTGTCAGGAAGAAGGGTGGTTCGGAATAGACCTCTCCACCAGACACTGTGACATTCAGAGCATTGTTAAAGAGCAGGAGATCACCTGAAGGAGTAAGGGAGGATACTTGCCTGTGCCTGGAAACTTACCTTTGCAAGTTGCTCGTGAATATCAAGCAGGCTGGGTCGGTTGACCTTGGGCCCGCTGATGCTACCCGCGTTGCGATAGTACTCAATCTTGGGAACGGCATCCACGGTGTTGTGGCCAAAGGTTTGTAGGTAGTATGTATTTGTGTGAGAATCATAAGCATGAAAACTGGCATCTGTTTTAGCGTTTTCTCCATTTTGGAGGAAATTGTCATAGCACTCCCGATTCCCGGGCCTAAAGCTGATTCTGAATCTGTTCTGGGTTTCATCCCCAAAAGAGGTTTCCTCATAATGTGGAGGGTCAGCATTGTTATCCACAGCTGCGCTGCTTTCATGGCTCTCATTTATGACATTAACTTGAAAGCGATTGCTATTACTGGGCACTGAATCCAGAAATACAGTGGAAGAGTTGTTCAGAGACATCTTCCAAAGTGGATTTTTTTTTTTTTTTGGACTAAGCTGTCTACTTTATGGTTGCCTTTTTTTTTTTTTTTTTGATCTATGTCTTTCCTCCCAAAAATCAACACTACGTGTTTACATTAGGGAGCTCCTGGCTTTTGTTTTAGAAGGACTCAATAAGTGGATTCTTGATGCATTGTCTCCTATGCAGTCTTCAGAATGTTCTTCAAAGCTGCCATTGAAAAAGAAAAGTAAACTTGTTTCAAGAAATATAAATACGTTTAAGTAGGGAACAGTTTTATGTCACAAGACATAGAATTTTAAATTTGTTTCATTAAAAACTACCTGTCCAAGAACTTTAGTTACCTGAGCAATTAAACCCCATAATAAATAACTGGGGAACTGCTTCAGCAAAGAGAATTTTCAATGCAGTCATTAAACTGTTATCTGTGTTTGTAGTATTTACTTAGACTCAGTGCAGTTGGATTTAATATGATTTTAGAAAAGATATAACTCTACCAACTGAATACAGTAAGAGCTGATGAGAGTATTCTTAGTCTGAAATACAGTTCATTGACGGTAATAAATGTTGAAACTGCAAAGTATTTTATTATTGATATGAATACATATTATGTGATAATGATGACTTTATTATATGATGATTATAAAACTTTAAAAATAATTTTAAAACTTCTAAAAAATACATGCTATTGGTTTATAAAAATACATCCTGTGTGTCGGGGCGCCTGGGTGGCACAGTGGTTAAGCGTCTGCCTTCTGCTCAGGGCGTGATCCCGGCATTATAGGATCGAGCCCCACATCAGGCTCTTCAGCTATGAGCCTGCTTCTTCCTCTCCCACTCCCCCTGCTTGTGTTCCCTCTCTCTCTGGCTGTCTCTCTGTCGAATAAATAAATAAAATCTTTAAAAAAAAAAATCCTGTGAAGAAGATAGCTCTGTAAATTCTTGGATCTTCTACTAGCCTTGCATTTGCCCATACATTTGTATGTTTTACAAATGCTATCATGGAATCTTTAAAAATATATGAATATTCAGGGTAAGGAAATAAATCTCAGTCCTTAATAAAGTTGTATGCTGTATTTAGGTAAAATAATCATGCCCTATTGATTCCCTTTAATGAAATAGTCTCAAATTATTGAGAAGCTTATATATGACCATGAGATAAATAGACTATATAATCGCTTTATAATCCACAAGCCCATCTTAGAATATTCTTTAATTAGAATAATATTTCTTTACTGATGCGTTAAATTTTGGCTTTTTAGAAAAACAGACAAATACAGACAAAAACATGCCTCTCTCCTGAAGTTCTTAGGCTATTTCTTTGAACGAAAAAAAAAAAAAGAATCTTAACTTCAACTTGCAAGTGAAGCTGTCATCTCTTTAGTTTTTATAGAATATACCACTCCTTATCATAGTCCTTGACATCCTTTGCCTTTACTCCACTCCTCAGAATCTACTTTATGACATAATATGAAGTGTGATTTTTTCCCCACCCAGAAATGTTTAACTTACCCCCAGAAGAAGGAGCCTTCTTCTCAGGAAGCGATACCTGTTTCAACAACACCCAGGCATATATGGGGCACTTAGCTTTCAGCCCAGAATCGTAGGCTTCTTCTTATTGGTTAGAATCTTCCTTGAAAGAGATGATTGAGCAGTGATTGGTGTGGAATAAAACTGTGGGCACGCCCAGTCATTAGCTCTGAGGAAACTTAAGTACTACCTCAGCTAGTAACCAGTAGTAAACCATTAATCCGTTTAGACAGGAAGTCATATAAAGCTTCTTTAATTCATAAGGGGAGTTGGATTGCTCAACAGTAACCATCCAACAAAATATAAGCAGTGCTTCAGCTGTTTGGTGCTAAATAAATTGAATCCCATTGTCTTCACAGGATTGCGGGCGACCTCCTACTGTTAGCATGTACAGCAAAATCTGGGCTAACAGAGATCGTTTCTACACTTTGTAACTAGAAAATGGTATTTGAGATCATTTTATCTTGCTTATGGTAGATATTAACTTAATTCTTCTCTGCATGGGAAGTGAGCAGATTGAATGCAGAATCAGTGATTTATTGAAAATATTTCTACCTCTTGGGAAAACTGTTTCAAGTAAGAATGAGACTGTGGGTAAGTTTCCCAGTGGCTTTTTTGTCTCTACCTGGCAAAACATTGATATCAAACCCAGTTTTTTTAGTGGTTTTTTTTTTTTTAATTTATGCGACAGAGACAGAGATAGAGACAGCCAGCGAGAGAGGGAACACAAGCAGGGGGAGGGGGAGGAAGAAGCAGGCTCGTAGCAGAGGAGCCTGATGTGGGGCTTGATCCCATAACGCCGGGATCACGCCCTGAGCCGAAGGCAGACGCCCAACCGCCGTGCCACCCAGGCGCCCCTAGTTTTGTTTTTTAGTTTTGTTGAGGGTAAGGTTTTGTTCAAATCTGTGAGGTGGTGATTATTAAGACAGCACAAACAATTCCTCTGTGCAAGTTCTGTCATTGGTTTCCAATCAGGGTGACTGAATGAATCTTCCTTGTCTTTTATAAGAAGCTATCCAAGTGATTTCCAGCTGCCAGAGCAGCACGGTTGTAGCTTGGCACAGTGGCTAGGAGCAAGACTCTGAAGTCTGCGTACTCAATTCACATCCCAGCTGTGCCACTTCCTGTGTGAGCTCTGGCAAATTCATCAATCTCTCTGTGCCTTGACTTTCTCATCTGTAAAATGCAGTTGTGGATAACAATGTTACCTACCTTGCTGTCAACTTCTCAAGGGGATTAAATTAGTTAATTTGTATGTTGGATTTAGATCAGTACTGGTTTGTAGTTAGCACTTTTACTATTTTGGAAATATTTACAATTGACTGATGACTTTTACTTAGTCACATCTAAGATTCCAGGGTGAATCATTAGAGATTGGGAGAGGTACTATGCCTATTAAAATAGGAGAAAAGGTAGGTTGGTGAACAGACGCTGGATTGTAGAAAAGGGTCTGCAGATACCTAAATAAAACCCCTTAGATGCTCTTAGGCAAATGTCATGCTAATCAATCAGGCTAATGTCATGACGTTGTTTCAGAAATAGAGACAGAATTACAACTATGTACCACTAACTCACTTTGCTCTTAAGTACAAGGCATTTATCTGTTCAACAAAGGGTTCTGATTCTCCACATGGAGGCATAGGAATTATGCCTTTCCGATTCAAATTCATTTCAGATTCATCTGGCTGTTGCTATTACTTAGAACAGCTAAGATGGGGTTGGGACTCAAAACTAGCCCTATTCACTGGCCCTGGATGGGAGCTGTGAACTCACTGGCAGTTACCTAGTCCCCTTTTCCTTCAACCATTCCCTCAATCCCCTTCTTCTTTCAGGAGCCCACTTATTTATTCCTTAACCTTTTTCCTCTGCCAAAGACTGTGAATGTCTCCTATATTGGTCAATTTCCTTTTTCCTTGCTGCTTGCCTGCCTGACTACAGTGACATGTGAGTTAGTTTTAGTCTTGGTCTTACATCAACCAGACATTTTCATTCTAAGCCTTTTATCTCTGTGAAATGAAAGTCTTTGTTCTCTATTAAGGGGAGTCAGACGTTCTGGAGCAGATGGGAGATGGTTTGGGGGATATGGATGAAATTACACCATCCATAATCCAGCCTTGAAAGGTAAACCCAAGTTAGGCTTTTTAGACATGTGGGTAAGTATGCTCCTCTGTTTTTCCTCTTGTCATTCCTGATGGGGCTCTAAGGAAGGGGCAGTTAGAGGATGATCTGACTATCACATTGGGCATTCCTAGGAGAATTAGCATTTCATGAAGTTTCCATGATGTAGCCATACTGTAACCATTCTTCATATTTTTTATATTGTTTTTGGCTTTGAAATTACTGACACTGACCACTCTTTCCTCTCTGCTGCCTCCAAAAAGTCTAAGGTGAACAATAGGTCATGAATAAATGCCATGGATGGAAACACTTTCAGTTAAGAGAATTTCCATTTAGTGGGATTGAAAATAATACTATGGTGGAATTGATGATACCTGAAAAGCTTGTGAGTGTTGAACTTTCAGAAACAATGCTCACACTTCATGAAGTTTTCTTGTGTTTTAGGTTTTAGAGTATTTCTTCTTTTTGAAGTAAAATCTGTCCTTACTATGTTCTAGTCACCAAAATGGAAGATTTTGTTGGGTGTCTTCCCTGGGGGACAAATGGTGCATCTCATACTTGGGTGTATATCTTAACAAGTACTTTAGAAGCCTGGGTCACAAAGGAGACGCCTAGTGTCCTGGGCACACACATCTTTCAATGTGTCCAGCTGACTTGGCTCAATGAGGTGTTCCTGGACCAAACTACTAACTGGCGATAAGGTGTCCCAGGCTGACACTTCTGTACCTACTGGGGCTCAAAGAGCTCCTTGAGGTGTGGGTTTGGTCCAGAAGAGTAACGACCAACACAGATGTGTTCTAAGTCTTCTAGGAGATAGAAAGTATCAGGAATGAGACAGCTTGTTTTGGAGTGCCATAGACTTGAGCAGTAATCATATTTGTAAGGTGTACAGAAATGTTGAGGATAGCATCTCGGAGTATAACATGATGTTTACAAAGAATGTCTCTGACATTAGACTGCCCACGTTCTATTCCTAACACAACCACTCTCTAGCTCGATGAACATGGGAAGTTATTTAATGTCTCTCAGCTTCAGTTCTTCAAATGTGACATTAAGATAATAAAATGGAAATAGTAGTGTTGAACTCAAAGGATTCATATGGGTATCAAGTCACATAATAAGTGGAAAGCACTCGATTTGGTGCTAACTCAGTAAATATTAGTCATTCTTTTTTTCGGTATGTTTGGCAGATTTGTGTTCTGGTGACACAAATATTTTTGTATTTATTTATATCCTCTGTGTTCCTCCATTTGGTAATCATAAAGAGTCAGAATTTTGTAGTTGGAAAGAATTTTAGAATAATATAATTCTCTCTTTTCGTATATCAAATGAAGAGAAGGAAGATTGAAGAGGGAATAATTTACACGAAGCCATTGCTTCTTGAGGTTTGAGAATCTCTATTTCTATTGCCAATGAGGGTAATAAATATATAAAATAAAGATAAAATAAAAATAAAGATTGCAAGGTATGTTCCAACAATGTCTTATGGTTTTCAAATTGCTTTCACATTCATTATACATCACTCGGTCCTCTCAACATCCCTGTAAGATGTGCAGGATAGGTTTCTTTATCCTTGTTTTGCAGATGTGGAAAGGTGCCCCTTAGCTAGCTTTCTAGGTCGTAAAGCTAGTTCTTGACTAAGTCAACATTAGAATTCAAATCACAAGAGTTTAGACTCCTAAACGGAAAAACTTCTCATGACATCTTAAATCTTCATTCATCCCAGATCTCTGGGTTTCCAGATCCGTTCACAGAGTCCATAGGGCACTAGAATTGAAAGGGACATTAAAAATTCTCTGATTAGCCTCCTCACCGAAGTCCGTACAGATTAGATGACTTGTCCAACCACACATATGTATTGAATGTACTGAATGAAATGAGCCTCTTCCAGCATGCTCAAGGAAATTACAACCGTATCTTCCATGTGTCCCAGGGCATAACCCTAGAAACCGTAAGGTGGAACTCTCACGCAAGTGCATGTTCAAATGTCCCTTTATCGAACTCCTCAACTTCATCTTCCCACGTAGAGGAAGGCATGCTACTATACGGGTCTAGCAGGATTTTGAAGCATCTGATAATAAGAAGTCCCAAGAAGATACACAAAATCCCAACAAAAGCAAAGCCAGTTTTTTGCTCCAGAGTCCATGAAACAGCGGATACTTCGTTGACACTCATCTTAGCTGAAGAGTTGCCACAGTAAGAACTACTCATTATTATTCACTGTCACATCATTACGGCTCTTCAGAATTCCTGCTGGAGTCACCTCTTGGCCTAGATACAAAATGAGACTCAGTTTAGCGTTATTCACGTATGGTATTGAGCAGCTAATTGTTTTTTTAAAATCTGACAGTTTCAAACCCTCTTGACTTAACTCACAAAAGACACGTGGAAACATCAGATAAGGATCAGGATCAAATTGGCATTGCAGATGCTGCTTCTATTGTAGTCATTACAGAACTGCCTTTGTGGACACCTGAAACTACCTATATGCACTAAATATGAAATCAGGTATGAAAGGGAATATTCAAATAATTAACCCTAGAAGCTTTTGATTCATTGTGAGATGGTTAAGTCACTGCTTCCTTGACCTGAATTGTCATCTAATATTTACTTTCATTTTTGCATGTGTAGATAACATCATAAATAATCATAGAGTGTGAACTGGTCAAGCTCCCTAAGGTCCATGTTTTAAGGTCTATCTCCAGTGTCATTTTGTCTGATACAGATTCTGATCTTTTTAAATAGGTGTAATGTCTTCTTTCTTTTTCATTTTCTTAGCTTTTAGACTTATGTACTTGTCTTTTCTTTCCCACTACCACTCCATATGCTAAATATTAATTTCTTAAAGAGATAAATTGTGTTTTAAAAATTATTTTAATAAGAGCAGCACCCAACGTAGCATCCTGCAAGGAGTAAGCAGCAGTGGCTATGAATCCCTAACCATGTCCCCACCATCGCCATTAGCTTTCAGCACCCTAAATAAACACAAAACCCAAGTTAGACAGCATATTTTCTATAAACTTTCAGCTTCAAGATGAGCTCCCCAGTTCTTTTCCCAAACAGATGCCCTTCTGTACTGC
The DNA here is from genome assembly GCF_002007445.2 of Ailuropoda melanoleuca. Lineage (NCBI taxonomy): Eukaryota > Metazoa > Chordata > Mammalia > Carnivora > Ursidae > Ailuropoda > Ailuropoda melanoleuca. The sequence continues at coordinate 57,501,594 of NC_048222.1, forward strand.
GATTCTAAAACTACAGAAAAATTGTCCAGAAGGTATGTGTTGGATTGAAGCAAAACAGATTTTCCCATTTGAAGTCTTAATGTTAAGTAAATTAATCAACTAAAACTAAGATTAGTTAATTAAATCAAATGGCTGCTAACCCATTGCCACCCTTCTTGAGGGTACTTTCATCAAATAGCTTGTCATCCAATAACAGAGAGTAATAGATTTTTTTGTGTTTGCATTTTTATTATTGCTTTTTCTAATAATTTTTAAGAATTACTGATTAAAATGGCTGACCCTTCAGATTTTTTTGGATTCAATTTTCAGAGAACAATTGATACAGAAGAGGTAGGGGATGTAAAGAGTAAGGAAAGGAAGTAATTAATAAGAACAAACTCGTAGCTTTCAAAGTTATTCACCAATGAATACCAGTTAATGCTAAGCAATATTTTATTTTATAATAGTTTGGATTACAAAACAGCTTTATCTTCAAACCTTCAGTGTCAGGAATATTTAATACATTCTGTGGTATGTTGTTCCTTGACTTGTTCGTTTAATAAACAGAAACTCATTGTTTCAAAATTCTCTGTTAAACTTCTTTCCATAAAATCATTTTTTTCTGCCCTAATATGTATGGTATAGTGACTATACTCTAATTTTTTAAAAAATTTCGTACCACTTAGGTGGCTCAGAGTGATTTTTCTGATTGCGCTCTTGCACTATTTATCCTATGGAAGACATGAGACCGGACTGGATATCTAATGACCTTGAGATTTAACAAGAAATTTTTTTCTGGGGCGCCTGGGTGGCACAGCGGTTAAGCGTCTGCCTTCAGCTCAGGGCGTGATCCCGGCGTTGTGGGATCGGGCCCCACATCAGGCTCCTCTGCTATGAGCCTGCTTCTTCCTCTCCCGCTCCCCCTGCTTGTGTTCCCTCTCTCGCTGCCTGTCTCTATCTCTGTCGAATAAATAAATAAAATCTTTAAAAAAAAAAAAAGAATTTTTTTTCTGACGAAATCTCTACTTTTATTGCTTTTGTCAGTTAAGGGTCTTTTGTTGAGAGTCATACATTCTCTTGTTCATTTGCTTAATGAGCAAAGAAACTGAAAAGCAAGATGTTTCTACGTGGAGATGCTGAACCAAACCTTTGTTGGGTAACTGATAAAGCCAAGTAGCTAGTTTGGAGTATTTTTTTCACTGGAGTCATGACTTTGCTAGGCTATACCATTTGAATATTTCAGAGAACATGGGGGTATGAGGAAGCAATAAACCTGGTTTACTGGTGGACAATGTGGTGCGGTGTGTCTAACAGGCTCCCTTCAATGGAGGACTTGCTGCCCAGCAGCTGGGAGTGCTGCCACCAGATAGTCTTCAGCTGTAAGCCCCTTTCACAGGGAGCTGCCTGCCTCGTGCAAGGTGACTTCTGTTCTTAGGGCAGACCATTTTTAATGACTGACTGATGTAAGAGTAAAAGACCTGGTCATTTCAACTCAAAGGAGCACAACTTTGAAAGGCCATTCTAGATCAAGAGTTGTGCATGGAGTAAACCAAGACTGTCACTGGCTCCACATTACAACTCAACTTCTGCTCACTCCTGCCTAGTTCCCCACTCTTCCACAGGTGTTGGGCCCAAGGGCATTACTTAAATGTCCTCACACTAAACTCTGCCTCAGAGTCCGGTTTCTGAAGAACCAAACTTGCAACAATTGGTAGCACAGAAGTGAAAACATTTGGGCAGTTTTAGTAATCTGTACGTTTTCCAGCTAGTTTATTTTGCCATTATGTAGAAACAACCTAAACTATGTATAATTATGATGTTAGTTCAATTTATTTATGTTTTTAAAAATCGTAATGCAGACAGAGACACAGGGTCATAGCTGATCCTTAGAAGAGTTAAGTCAGTTAGCTCTCAGTGATTAATAGTCTCTATTATTTGTATTAAGACCCATCAACTGACCTAACAAACAGACAAACAAAAAGAGGCATTTTCTAGTTGTAGCAATAAAGCACTCAACTAATTTGTCACTATTTAAATTAAAACACAGTATCTTCCACGTTTGAGATACAAAATCCCTTATTAAATTATCTAACACACCAGATAATGCCTTGTTCTGAGAGTCTCAGACAATCTGTGAATGACTTTCCTTTTTAATGGAAAAATAACTAGTTCTCAAGTACTGATTATAGATAGTTCTCAGCATCTCATAGGTATCCAAAAACTATTTGAACTGAATCAAAGTAAATTTATTGAAAAATATAATTTTTGACAATTAAAGTTCTAATATCTGAAAATCTGATTTTTAGGCATCCAGAAAACATGTCAAAAAACATTTAACATTTAGTTGAAATGAATAAGAGAAATTTTGTTTGATTTCAAAAAAAAAATTGGCCTTGGAGATAAATATCAAAATTCAGTAGCTCAGAGTTCAGTGTTTCTTGTTTGTTTTTATCAGACTGATGAAGAATAGCATTCCCAGAAAGAGTCACATGACTTGTACTCTTAAGTGATTCCAGCTTGTAGGGGAGAGGTTCCATGCACAAACAGAAAGAAAACAGCATAGTTTACTACAAAGGCAGTAGAAGGGAAGAGGGAACGAACTTGTATTTAACATATATTGTATATCAAACATTGCTTTACATCTGTTATTTTATTTAATCCCCATAATAACCATATAGGGTTAGTATTATTATCTTAAACATTTTGATGACAAAAGAGATGCAAAGATCAACAAATTTAGAAGGAAGAGAGATTTCACTCATTTAGGGATCAGGAAAGTTTTTCTTCTAAGAGACTTTAAGATTTGAGCTGAGTCTTGAAAGACAGAAGAAGATTTAGATATGTGAGGAAGGAAAAATGACAGTAAATATGAAGATAGAAAACTGCTGAGTTTGTTCAGAGGAGCTATTTGTTCAGAACAATTTGGCACAAGGAAAGGGGAGTATGGGAAACAAAACATTGGAAAGGTAGGTTGAGCCAAAATGTGAAATCTCTTGACTGTTAGGCTAAGAGTTTGCAATTTATTTGCCTAAAGGCTGAGTTGCTTGATGATGAGGCCAAAATAGACAAAGATTTAAGGGAGGGAGCATCATGGGAAAGAAATGGTCCAGATGAGAAGCAATGCAGGCTTGGACTAACAAAGTAGATGTGTGGGAGAGGAAATGGGTTTGAAAGATATGTGTAAAGATATTGGGGATAGTTTTGACAAATGATGGAAGGTAGCAGGCCATGGAGAGAGAGGTATCAAAGATGACTCCTCTCTATTAAGCCTGGACAAGTGTAAAGATAGTGCTTTCATTAACTAAAATAAGGAAAATATGAACAAAGTGTAAATTTAGAAAGTAAATGAAGAGTTTAGTTCTGGTCTTAGTGAACTTATGGTGTCCATACCTGACACATAGTAGACACTCAATAAGGAGTTTTAAACAAATTAACCCAGATCATGTTGTTCAGCATAAAGTTGCTGGTGGGGAGAATACCTTAAGGATATTGTTAACCAAAATTTTGTGTGGAAGAATGCCTCCGGGATGAAGAGAGTTTAATACATAGAAGCATTTATAGATCAAAACTTAAGAGAAGGAAAGAATTGTTGAGTTTTGCAGAAAAGCGAAGACCAAGGAGGATGCTAGCTGCATTCGAATATTTGAAGTGTTACTGTAGGAAGCCAGATCTACTTGTTCTGGATTGGTCCAGGAAGCAATTTTGATGTAATCCCATTAAGATTCTATTTGCAGTCACCAAAAAGGATTGAAGATAAAAGAAGCCTAGCAATGAGCCTCAGAGAATCCCTCTTACAAGAAGAAAGCAGGATCCGCTAGTGGTGGTGTATAAGGAATGATCAGAGCCATAAGTGAATCTGTAGTGGGAAGTTCACTTGAAACAAAGGAAGCTAGAGTTTCTAAAGGTGTTGGTAAACAGTATCAAATTCTGCAGCAGTGATGGAAACTAAGTGCTGAAAAACAGGGGCTTGGGTTTGGCATTCAAAATTTTTTCATCATTTAAAAAATTCTAGTTGAATGTCCAGGGGGGACACTAAATTGAAGAGGGGTTTGGAGTGATGGGTAATGAATAAACGAAGCCAGATGATAAAAAGAAACTTGACAAAAAAGACGTTTTACTTACACAAAAATTTAAGTGCATAAGTTTAGATCTAAAGACCAATTATTTCCAATAATAAGAACATGATTATATGTTCTACTTTTAAAAGCAGAGCCGAATAAACTCAGTTGAGGTTCAAAGAACTAGGAAATTTCCATTTTTAACCAAAAATTGGGGTGATAAAGAACATGGGTTTTATTAATATCTTAAAAGGAAGAACTTGAACTTTTATATTCATTTTAAAATTCTACCTTATACTAAAGATGAAAACAAAATACAAGTCAAGGTAAACAACTAAAAGGGTAGTATTTAAAGGTTGAAAAAAAGTCTGGCCATTGCTCCAGGCTGTGTCCATACAAGCAAATAAATAAAAAGTTAAGCAATTACCTAACAATATGTTCAGCAAATAGATGCTCTTGGTAATTTAAGCCATAAGTGTAGCATTTGAAATACCAGTATTTTCAGGCCCAAATTTTTCAAACATCTGCCCAAACGTTCCATTTTACTTGCTGTGTGAAATGAACAATGTGTCTCATTTCAACAGCAAGTCTAGAGTTTTTGAGAATATATTGTTAAGTGCAATGAGCTTTGTACCTTTCTATTGATATAGAGCATAATTTAATAAAAAAGTATCGCTAGTAACAAAATACTGTTAAAAATAAATAGAACTCTCCATTTACAATACTGACTTCTCCATAATTAAGAAGATATCTGGAATTAATGAATGTGGATAAAAGATACATTTTCACTTTTTCTAATCTGTGACAGAGATGGAAAAGCACAACAAATCATTAGCTTCTGTAAAACAGACATTTTAATGCCTACCTCAGAAGGAAAACATCATCTTAATATCTTGTTTACTGGGAAATAGAAAAATGAGAGACATTTAGACCATGAAGTTACAAAACCAGGATAAAGAAACCCTGTTGAGAAAAAAGAAATGAATTTTCAAAAAAAGAGTAGATGTAAAATTATGTGGTAGAAGTTATTTCAAATATGCTACACCACAAAAAATGGATAAGAAGATCAACATTTAGGTGCTTTCGAAATGAGCAATTGAGTTGAAAGTACATCATTTCCTCCTTCATGGCAATTGTCAGGAACTGGGATTTTTAAGTCTTGATGAATCATAGGATTGGGCCAACTGTATACCTGTAGACCAAAAGGCCAAAATCTCACTCAATTAGCTTTGTAGTTAATAACCAATAAACAAAAGTCTTTCTATGATCAGTCATATAAATCATATCACTGTGAGTAGTCAAGCAAAGATAACAGTATTTTTATAACTAATATATATATCCTTTCATACACATGAATGTTGTATGTGATTTTTTTCTGTGAATAAGTTTACCGATTAGAAATATAAAATTTCACTTTTCAGAAATCTATAGCTAGTTTGCATGCCACAATATGCAATTGCAGAAACCAATATTGAAAAGTATATGCCCATTAAAAAAAAAGGGGAACCTTCTGTATTTTATTTTAATCAACAGGTTTTTCCCTCTGGTTTATTTATCTATTAATGATAGTCCAAAAAGTATATCTGAAATGACAACTATTATAGCGGAATATGGTATTCTTGGTGAAAAGTATTTTGATATTGGATATCAGTTATAGTAATCTTTAATGCTAATAATATGAATACTGATGATTTCATGAAATGAGACATGTAAGAAAACCTAGGTTTAAAAAATAATGAATCCTCCCATACACACCCTCCACCAAATATCAAGGTTATTAAATCCAATTCAAAGTAAACAGGGAAAAGAAACATGATGCAGGCCACTTCTGCACTGAGCTGTTAATCATCAGGAGTGGAATGTGTTAGAATTAAAGGAAAACCTTAAATTACAAACCCAGATGTCTTCGTCATGATGAAGTACATAAATTTCAGGCCTTCCCAGATATCCAAAACCCTGGGATCTGCCAGAATTCCCCTCTCCAACCTTTCAGATTTCAACCTTAAGAGAATCTTCTTCGCATGGGTCCCCAAGGACTCTGACATTGGATCTTTTCAAAGCACTGGATATCTGGTCTGAAAATTTTCAAAATGTCTCGCTAGAGAAACCTGGACTGTCATTATCGTTCTGCCTTGTTTGTCTCCAGTTCTCTTTGGACATATTAAACTAAAGAAGCATAGAAACCTCCTACAAAACATTATGGGAGAAGCGTCAGAGAGCTAACTGCAAACACAAAACACATTTTTTTTTTCTTTTTGGCGACAGCAGCAGCAGCAGCAGCAGCGGAAACATCAGGGCTCTTTTCTCCTTTAGAATTTGAACTGACCAGACCCGCAGGCTCCATCCCCCCACCCCCCCTTCCTGCTCCCTAGCATCAGAAATACAAGAGAATGAGAACAGGCTACTCAACAGGACCTTCACTGGAACCCTGTCGGTTAATGCGGAGGGTAGGGGGAGAAAGTTACTTCGCAGGCAGCGATGTCTCACCTTCCATGCTTGTTGCCATGGAGATGAAATCCAGCGAGTAGACTTAAGTGTTGGCAGGTTTGTCTGTGTTCGCTGATCGGTTCAGTAAGAATGTAAAAGGAGTGTCCTGGGAACCTGCGAGGAGTCACAGGACCGTGGTTAGCGCTCTCCTGGCCTACGTGTGTAAATGTCTGTATCTGTCAGTGAGAGACAGAGGACGTGGGCGCCCACGAAGTACGTATGCGCGCGCTAGTGTATTTGCAGGAAAATGTGCCTGGATTTATTCGATGTGGCAGAGTAAATATTTGCGCGCGCGCGTGTATGTGAAGGCGTCTGTTTGTGAGACAGAGAAGAGTTGGAAAATGAGAGGGGGAAGGGAATGGGCCACCGCAGCAACAGGCTCTATTTTTCCTCAGTTTTGCTAAAAAGAAAAAAAAAAATAGGTGCTCATTTTCACTCATATCACACTGCAGGTTAGCAATCGGAGTTCATCACCCATTTGGCTTCCTAAGGCAGTGGGGGTTTAATTAATTTATTATTAAAATCCTTGTTTTCCTCTCCTCTGCATCAGTAGCTGTGCCGCGGGCATTTTGTTGTGCTCCTCCACAGCAGTCTCAGTCGGGGAGTAGACGCTAAATAGGTCTTCCCTCTCATCCGGTAAGAGAAAAATGAGAGTGAAAGTGTATTGGTTTAATTGGGGACAGCATGCGTCATTTGGATTTATTTTCTCCCATTTTTCACCTTTTCTTTTCTACGGAAACTCAACCGAATCCTGCCCCCCCCCCAACCTCCCCCCTCAACGCTTTTTTAGGGATTTGTGTCTAGGCGCTGTCCATAGTGCTGAAAATTGCGTAGTAATATCTACCTATGAGCTAGAATAGACCAACACAGGAATGTTCCATAAAAGCCCGTATGTAGTTGCAACACACGTTTTCTAAACAGTGTTAGGTACGTAGACTCTAAACTTAAACGGCATTGAAAGCAAAGCAAAATAAAACAAAAGAAAAACAACAACAATAAAAACTCTCCCCCCATCCTTACTTATGGGTCTTGTTGTCCAACTCAGTTATAGATGTCCAATCCTACTCATGTTTGGATACTATATCCAGAACCTTCAAATTGCAAACACCTGTAGATTCTCTAAAATTTTGATTATTGATCCTGTAAACTATTAAACTGTCAGCAATTGGGGAAAATGTAGATGCAGAATTGGGTCATCGTCAATGTAAAAAATGCTGAAAGCACATGATGTAAAGATGTGTTAGAATTCAATAATAAAGTGAAGACAATGTATAGGGTCATTTGGTGTATTTACTAATTTAGAAAATTTCATGGTCTTACAAGAAATGGACAATGTATAACAGGTAGTTCATATAAGACTATACTCAAAAATATTTATTCTTTTTCATTTAAAACTATTAACCACCCTGGGGGCACCTGGGTGACTCAGTAGTTTAAGCACCCAATTTTTGATTTCTGCTCAGGTCATGATCTCAGGGTAGTGAGATTGAGTCCCACAGTGGGCTCAGCCCTTAGCCTGGAGGCTGCTTGGGATTCTCCCTCCTCCTCCTTCCCCCCCTCAAATAAATAAATAAATCTTAAACAAAACAAAACTATTAAACATCCTATAATATAGGTGAACTGCCCACCAATGAAGAAAGTGGAAGAAGTTCCTCTTCCAGTAACATGTTCCTAGGTATGGCTTTATAGACTCTTTTTTAAAGCTTGCTAAGGGCTCCATCCTATTTTGGTAGTATGTACTAGAGCAGTGCCTCCTGAAATTTAATGTGCATATGAAACCCCTCAGGATCTTAAAAAAATGCAGGTTTTCATTCAGTAAGAGTGAGTTTGAGTCTCAGATTCTGCATTTCTAACAATATCCCACGTGATGCCAGAGGTTGCTAGTTCAGAACCACACTTCAAGCAGCAAGGTTCTAGAAATATTGTATTCTGGTGATGCAGTCACTCATAGAGTATGGGAAAGAAGGTCATTTTCTTCCATCTATTTTGTATGTTTCTAGACTGTTGCAAGATTGTTTTATTGAAATAAGTTTGGAAGTTAACCATTTATTTGCACAATAGTAATAAATTGTTTATAACTCAAACTGCTTATAAATTTGATCATTTGGTTTTGATTTTGATATTGTCTGAACATGTACTACAGTTTACATCACTCTGTATTTTCATACTATAACCTGCAATCACCCGTTCTCTTTGCAATCCAAACCAAGGAAAAAAAACTAAGTTACCTGATTTTACTGCTCATGTATGGGCCCCACGCCAAGGATTTGTTGTCATGATTGGAGATTTTGACTTCTCATTTTATGACTTTAAGTATCATTTTATACTAAGTGCTCATTATACTGATTTTACAAAATCTGAATGTTACAGATTGAATTCTCACCCAGTTTAGAAAGTGAGATAGGACCATTGTTTCATAGATCATTTGAGTAAATGCTGATCTGTAATGTCACTGACATAACACATGTGTAGTTAGATTTTAAAGGTTCTTCTGGATAGTTTTCTTCTTTAAAAAAAATCCATACATATATCAGTTGATAAGTGTTTTTAGTCAATGCTTTTGAATTGATGCCAAAGGTAAGTTTTGACTATATATTAGGTTCCTTGGAGTTAGTGCATGATCTTGACCTTTTTCAAGCTATATGAAAGGCGATGATGCTCTGGAAAATCTGCAAAGTGGCTCATTCAGGAAAACTTAATAAATTAAAAATCCATTATGTTCCACTTCCTTTGCTAGCTGCTGGGATTCAAAGATAGATGATCTTTGGCCTCTGACCTTGATGAGATACATTGCTAAACAACATGACAAGTCTACTAAGTTTTATAGAAGAGTTTAAAAATTTTTATTTTATTCTCCATTGCCAAAGAAGTGATGAAGAATAGGAAAACAGACAAAACCCAGAATACCTGCATTTCAGGTCCTTGTCAATGCCTGCTGCTCAATTTTTATTTTAAAAAATTGTTGAAAGATAGGAAACATATGAATGCTTTTCTAAAGCTCACATGGTTAATCCATACTTTTGGGTAGTCTATGATTTATTTTCAGAGAAATCCAAATTATTAGAAAGGTAAATATGTGGGCGGCATTGTTTAGACCTTCCCCAAACAGAATTGCCTTTCCTATGCTTCAACATTATAATTTCAGCTTAAATGCAAATATTCTGTATAAAACAATCCTCAGTTTACTTGCCCTGCTCTATGTCTACTGTAGGGTTCCTACTAAAGACTTGGACTTGCCCAACACATCACTTACTATTCCTTATATGAGATCTCTTTAAAAACATTTCTTTCATTGCCAGTTTCATGAATTGAACTCTCATACTCCTCCTACTCACTTAAACCATCCAAAAAGCTAAGTGGTTTGTTCTCCTCTTATATACAATGCACATCATGTAATTGATCCCATTTGCCTTTTGTTTTTAGTTACTAGGAATGTCCAAGTTAAATTAACAGCTAAAAATTAGTAACTGTGTAAATTATTAAGGCCTTTATATTTGTGTTTTTTCCCTATTGCCTTGACTACTGCGATTTTGTTTTCTTAGGTATCAGTATATTATTTTCTTTTCATTATCTGTTTTAATGTGTGTCCTATGTAAATGTCCTCACAAAATCAGAAATGAAGTAAGGAAATTAAAAGTAAGTAAATAAATACATTTATTTTTCTACTTTTTGACCAAAAATGTTGACTACCGTGTAGGAATATATAGTTAGCTGTTCTCTAAGTTTTTCTTTAACAAGATACTAAAATATTTTAAAAAATCATATAGTTAACTATGAAGATAAAAATATAATCTATTATGACTACATGATGTTAAGCTAGCAGGAGAAAATTTTGACTTAAAAGACTACAGATCAGCTTTATTTCAAAACAGTTCGTTTCTCTGTTTCTCTTTCCGTATCCTAAATAGTGTCCTTTATATGAGTAGGACTTTTTTTTTTAAATGTCAGAGAGCGGAAGTGTTGTTTATCTAACTTGCTAGAAGATGTGGCAAGTATAGAAAATTAAAGAACATGACAGCCCCACTCTTATGAATATACTTTGGAATAAGAGTCTCACAAACGAACTAAAAGCAAGAATTTCTTCTAACAAGCCAGCTCAGGATTCTTTTCAGAGGAAAATTTTGCTTGCTGTGAATTCTTGCCACCCTGGCTCTAGCTGACTTCTTGCTCTTAAGTTTTCTATGGTGGGATCGTCTCTTGAACTTACTAGGCCAGCATGTTACCTTCAGCTCTTTATGGAAATCTACACCTTGTCTGGCTGAAGTATGATCATTCTTTCTAAACTACAATGTCTTTATGTAGCTGGGTCTTTTTATTTGAAATGTTGCTATTTACTCAAATACTGGACACTACAACTTTCAAATGTTGAACTCTAAAAAATGTATTAGAGACAAATATAAATTATTTTTGTTATAAACATTAAAAAATTAATCCAATTCTTATTTGGTTTTAAACGGTATTAGATAATCAGCTATATCCAAAAGTCACCTGTTTATCTTTAAAAAATTCATTCTTACCTATTCTGAGTATCATTTTTAGCTATCCATGCCCTTTTCTCACATGAGTGGTTTTAATTTTGGGGGGGTGTTAAGATTGATTGAAAATACAATAAGAAATATATGCCCTCTACCTAAAAATAGATGCAGGAAATTCTGCTCACAACCCAGAGTAGTCCTGGGCCCTTGGAGGTCCAGTTCTATAATCCCAAAGTAATCTAAGGAACAATCCAAAAATCTCAGCAAAAATGAACGGCCCATGGTCTTGTTCTCAGCTTTGCAGCTAAGTATTGACTGGCTTAAAGTTTTGAATTTTTTTTTTAACCACCCTATTAGTTTTCTATTTTCTTTCCTTGGACTTCTCCCTCTAGGTCATTTTACCATATGATCTCTAGAGAGTAGCCAATGCTGAATATGCTGACATAGGAGAGTACAGTAATAGGATGATTAGATCTGATTAGAAAGTGACTGTGGGATTTTTGTCAACAGTGAAGAAATTATCTAAAGTAAGTGGACTCATAAGTGAATTGAGCATGACACTTCAGTGTAGATAATGATCTAATGCTGGTCTGTTTGATGAGTACCATTGAAAATGAGATGTTATGTTTTGCTGGTAAACTTTTCTGCAAAGAAAAAAAATGTGCTTAATGCTTCAGTTCAGAGTGATCTATTTGAATGAAGTTTCATTTAATTAGTTTTAATTTACAGCCCATAAGCCTTCAATTGTTTCATTTAAAATGTACTTCAAGCCCTCTACTATATTTACTGTTGAATCTAATGAGTATGATAAGATACCTTGGGCACAATCTCCACAAATGTGTGAGCAATAACCATGGTATAATAGATTTAATTGGTTTATTTTACTGGGTCAAAGAAACAAAGAAACAAAAGGAGTTTATTTTGCTGAAGTGTATGTTTCTGTAATATGAATCAGTTAATACATAATTGGCAAATAAGTATGTCAATAGAATGTGGAAATCGATTCATTTATATACAGTTTTCCTCCAAACATTAGGGTTTGACTACCAAATGAAACAGCTTAACCCCAAGTCCACACTAACACAGCCGAATGCAGTGAACTGTGGAGGAAAGCAGTCCTATACACATGCCCATTCACTCTGTCTTGCTCTTGGCTCAGTTTGGCCATGTGCTCTGTCTTGAAAATGCATATTTATTGGTTCTTCCTGATCTTTGTGCATTTGTCCCTATTTTCATAATTCAACCTTTCTTTACACTTTTTCTATCATTCTTTCCTAACTAAAAATTTTCTTGTGAGGTTCTAGATATATTGCAATGTATATTTTTAACTTGTATTTTTAGTGCTACATTTTCATTTTTTGTAAATATTTTTGTGGTGCTCTGGTTATGAAGATGAATGGGTTTTACATTTTGTACCCAACATTATTTTTTTTTACTCCTAAATATTTTCAGTTATTTTTGTAATTGAGTGGGCTTTATTTTTTATATTTATTTTTTTGGAGAAGGGGGCAGAGGGAGAGAGAGAATCTTAAGCAGGCTCCACACCCAGCACAGAGCCTGATATGGGGCTTGATCTCACAACTCTGAGATCATGACCCGAGCCCAAATCATGAGTCAGATGCTTAACTGACTGAACTACCCAGGCACCCCAAGTGGGCTTTATTTTTTGGGGCAGTTTTAGTATTACAGACAAAGAGAGCAGAAAGTACAGAAAGGTCCCATATGCCTCCTCTCCCCTTGCGCCACAGTTTCATTTATTATTAACATATTGCATTAGTGTGGTGCATTTGTTACAATTGGTAAACCGATACTGATACATTATTATTAACTAAAGTCCACAGTTTAGAGTTCATCTTTGTGTTGTTCAGTTCTATGGGTTTTGACAAATGCTTAATGTCATCCATCCACCATTATAGTATTATAATAGTTTTACTTCTTTAAATATCTGGTCCCCACTTACTTATTTCCTCCCCTTCCTTTCCACCCATCTGCAGCATGAACCTCTGGAAACCATTGCTCTTTTTACCGTTTCTATAGCTTTTCTTTTCCAGAATTGTATGTATGGAGCTGTATAGGCTCTGTTACTTTTTCAGACTAGCTTTTTTTCACTTAGCAATATGCATTTAAGGTTCCCCCATGACTTTTCATGATTTAATAGCTCATTTCTTTTTATTGCCTAACAACGTTTCACTGCATGGATATACCACAGTTCAGCCATTCACTTATTGAAGGATATCTTGGTTGCTTCCAATTTTTGAAAATTATGAATAAAGATGCTATAAACATTCATGTACTGGTTTTTGTGTGAACATAAATTTCCAACTCATTTTGGTAAATACCTGAGAGTTCGATTGCTGGGTTGAATGGTAAGACTATGTTTAGCTTTGTAGGAATCCTCCATATTGCCCTTCAAAGTGATTATACCATTTTGCATTCCTACCAACAATGAATGAGAGTTCCTGTTGCTTCATGTTTTTCACCAGCATTTGGTATTGTCAATGTTTGGATTCTAGCCATTTTAATGGCTATATCATGGTATCTCATTTTAATTTTCAACTCTGTAATGATATAAGATATGGAACATTTTATGCTTATTTTCTGTCTTTGTATCTTCTTTGGTGAGGTTTCTGTTCAGAGCTTTTTTCACTTTTTAATTGGGTTGTTTGCTTTCTTATCATTGAATTTTGTATATTTTGGATATATGTCCTTTATCAGATGTGTGTTTTGCAAAGATTTTATCCCAGTCTGTCTTTTCCCTTTTTTAAGTGGCTGCTTATTTTCAGGGGATGATTTTGTAGAACAAGAGTTGTTTTTTCCCCCCCAGAAATGTGTGCATTGTCAAAGAAGAAACACTTGCATACTTGATGTCATATTTCTACAACTAAGCTAGCCAAATAAAGCTCACATTTCTCATATTCTAAGTAAAACTAAACTGAATGAGTGTTTAGTCACTTTAGGCAACTATAGAAAATAACTAGAAAGGCCTACCTAGGGGCCTTATCTTTCAATACTACCTAAACATCAGTAAAATAAGTTGAAGTTAGTGACTAGTGCATTAAAGAGTACTTGAAAGTATGAAAATTTTAAGGAGAAAGTATAAACCTAATGTTTTGAGGACTAATTTCAATAATTTTTCCATAATCTCTCTCTATATATAGTACTTCTTATTTGACTGTTCTTAGATGATGCTCAAAGCAATAAACAGTTGGAAAGAATAAGGTCTGATTTTTTTAGAAATATTTTTGACATTGGTTTCCAGAAGTATTAGGAGTCTAGATGTGGAAATCTAAGTTGAAGTAAATGGACATTTATGTAAACCTACATTTCCTCATTGACTTTGGGACTATCAGGACAATGACCTTGACAGTACTACCATGCAGTTTCCTTAATAATCTGAAGGATAGCTCAAGGCACTCACAATTGAGATTTGTTGATGAAGTCAAAAGAGTAACACCGCTATAAATATTTTTACATATTTAATCTTATTTAGAGGCACAGACATTCCTAAATTTAACAGATACAATGAATGAATAGATAAATGAAAAAATGGATAAAGTAATTCTCTCTTTTGTTTTGGAGTACCTCAGAATGTATGCTAAAAGGCTTAGACACCATGCCGAATATTCAGTTGATACCCAGCACCATCCTACCCTTCTCCCTGTTTGAGATATTTCTCAGATTCTGTGGCCAGCAGTATCCCAACCTAAATTCTACCAATGAGAGGCACTGATGTAAAATTTAAGAGAAGGAAAAGAAAAAAGAAATCACTAATCAGGGCCCCTGGGTGGCTCAGTCGTTAAGCATCTGCCTTCGGCTCAGGGCGTGATCCCAGCGGTCTGGGATCGAGCCCCACATCAGGCTCTTCTGCTGGGAGCCTGCTTCTTCCTCTCCCACCCCCCACCCCCTGACTGCGTTCCCTCTCTTGCTGGCTGTCTCTCTGTCAAATAAATTAATAAAATCTAAAAAAAAAAAAAGAAAAAAGAAAGAAATTACTAAACTCACTAACCTTATAGTTATCAGCAAGTGGCAGATGAGATGTTATACCGGCAGTTTTTGAGGTGTTAGGAAGTTCTGAGCCTTACCTTGCTGTTACAGATACAAAGACCATTGGTGATAGATTCTCCATGATTCTTGCTCTTCCTGATCTTTCAAACCCTAGCAATAGCTCCCCAGCCCTAATTATTGTGTAAACCTTCAAGTCTTTGTGCATTAAATCTTACATGAAATATCTACTGTGTCTGGTTCGATATTGGCTAATATTTTTAGCATGTTTAGTTTGTGAATGGAAATGTGATGACGTGAAATCACTCCAGCCTACCATTCTGTAATACACTACGAAAAAATGTACTACATTTGTATACTACTGAAAACCATTGCTTCCAATGAACTAGGCTCATAAGAAGCCATCAGGAATGATGTGTTCCTTGTTAAAAAGGGTTGCAAAACAGTACGATTTTTAAATTCTGTTCAGTTTCATGAAACTGAGGTAACAGAAATCCAATGGCAATGCCTAAGGCAAGGGAAGTTTTTCTCCCCAAATAAGAAGTTTGGGTGTAGGCAGTCTGGGAGTTTTTCAATGGCTCTGTAAGTTCATAAGTGTTTCAGTCTCCTATTTTTCTGATCTGTCATCCTTAGCTGTGGTTTTTGTCCTCATTCCTATTCTCTCATGGTTTCCAAAGGGATACTCCACCCTCTAGCCTCACAGGAAAGAAAGAAGGCAAAGAACTTGTTAAGAAAGACTCTGGAATCCCTAGTGTATTTCTCCTTACAGCTTCTTAGAGTTGTGTTCCAAGGCCACTCCCAGGATTTTAGCTGGGCACATCGCTACTCTAAACAAAGCTGTGCTTCTGTCAGTGAGGAAAAAAGGGAGAATGAGTACCAGATAGGAGTTCTGTAGTGTTCTAAGCCATAAAGCGAAGGAACAAACAAAATCCAATGTAAATGATGTCTTTGGAAAAAACCATTTTAAAAGTAGTGTTGTGCGACCACGGTTTAGAAGAAACTCTGGAAGCAATTCAGTCATTTCAATAAAACTGCTGATCATCAGGATGAAGTTCAGCTGTATATAAGATAAAAACTCCAAATAGTAGCAATTTAATCAGGATAGAAATTTATTTCCTCCTCTTGAAAACAGTTTTGGGTGGGAATGTGAGGGTTCTTACTGCAGCTATCTAATGATGGGCTGACTAATCTATTAGTCTATTTTCCTGTTCCATCATCCTCAGCACTTCGTTTCCAATCGCAAGGTTACTTCATGGTCAAACACGGTTGCTATTGCCACAGACATCATTTCTTCATTTCAAGCCAGACAGCAGAAGAAGGCAAGGGAGGACAAAAGGGCCATTCTTCCCGTTAAGTCAATTCTTTCTAAGGAAACTCCTATTTGGTCCTCACAACATTTCTGCTTATATTTTCCTGGTCAAAGCATAGTCACTTGGTCATGCAGAGCAGCAAGTGAGGCTAGGGAATAGGGGCTTTTATCAATTTTCATAGTCAACTTAAATAAATTTCTATCATCAAACAAGCACGGGCATACGGATTATGTTGTTATCTCTATCATCAAGATTTATAGGATTATATTCAAATATGCAGGGCAACATGTGGATTGAATCTTAGTATTGACCACTGTAAGAAATCTATTTTCTCTTCCAAATACTGTAGTTGAAAATTGAGAATAATAGTTCTAAAAAAGGTAATTATTTCAATGAAAAACAATATTTGTTATAATCATTTTCATTAATATTCTTTAGATTAGGACTAAACCTAGAATAATTAAAAATATTACCATACAATACCCATTGCCTTGGACAGAGGAAGTACAGTTCATGGGATTATTAAAGAAGAGGGAGAGCAACTATGCCTATAGGAAGGGAAGCAGGGCAGACATCTTGGAAATTGGCTCTTCTGATCCACCTTTTAATGGAGTTATTGGGGTGAGATTGAGGAAAAAGCAGAGTGATTTAAGAAATTAGAAAGTGGTCAAAAATTGAGACAAGTAAATGTCTAGGAGTTATAGAAGTCTTTAGTCTTCAAAGAAAAAAATGTCCAAATATTGCTTACAAAAATCAAAATTAAATCTGTTATTAGGTGATGACCCTGACATTGTAAAGTTGATGAAACAGTTATCTAAGGAATTCAAGCAAAACCCTTTGCATTATGAGTTATTTGAATAATTGAGGTGAAAGTGGGATTTCTGCCTGGATTATTCAGATAACTGCCTTAATTCCAAGATTCATTTAGTTGGTAGAGACCTTTCCTTAGGATATATTTTTAGAATGCTAATGTGAAAAATCAGACTCCTAAATTAAGCAGAGCAATAGAATGAGGGAGGGTGGGAGGAGAGAGAGAGAAACAATGAGAGGGGTGGGGGAGAGAGGGAGGGGTGGGAGAGAGAGAAAAATATAAGTAGTTCATTGTCAGAATAAATCCATACTTTTTTCCCCATACTTTTTCTAAGGACAATAACTGACCTCCACTTTTTCATCATAGAATAAACTTCCGTGATGAAAAAAGGAACTATATACAGATCTCAGATATAACCCACAGTATTTCTTAAAGTTATAAATTCCTTTTGGGGTTTCAATTCTTTTAAGTGTGGAAATTTAGTGGCTCCAAATTCAGCCATTTAATTTTCTAAAGTCAAGTAAATTGACTTTAAAATCATACTATACTTTCTGTTTGACTTCGTATTGTTGGTATTTGCCTTCAATTCTTAAAAACAAATTACAAGGATGATCATATCTAAGTTGACACTCCATTCTCTTCTTTGGTAACAGAACCCTGGGCAGTGAGCCCAACTGAGAAATTATTTGCCCACCTCCTCTCAATAGATGAATGTATCATATTGCTAAGTTTTGACCCATGAGTGGGAGTGTTGTTTGAGACTTCTGGATAGGATCTCTCTTTTCTGGACTGTTTCTGGCCTCCACTGAGGACAAGATGCCTAGATCTCCAGGAACCGTTTTGGGCCATAGGGCAACCCAAGAATTGGAAGCCACACACAATGATGGTGAAAGATTTAGAAGGAACCTGAGCCCATGATGACCATACCTGCTCTGTGATGCCTAGTTTGGCATTGCTTTTACTTAGGAAGGTAGTAACTTCTTTTTTGTTTAAGACACTATTATTTCTAGTCTTTATTACTAGCAGGTGAACACAATTCCTAAATAATACACATATTAAGGTATTGATTGAAAATATTTTGGAATTTTAGGGTTAAATTTTCAGATATGTATAATGGCCTCTTTCAATCTACCCCTCCCTACACACACCCACCCCCCAATTTTTAAGAAAGAAAACTAAGAGGTTATATGAATTTTACCAGTTATACATTTTGTGCAATTGCAAAAAATAACATATGCAATGGGAATTGTGAGAAGATAAAAACTAAAGCATTACTCAATAATTTTTCAGTATGTCTATATAGACTTAAAAAAAACAGAGGAAGGAAGGAAGAAATGAAGGAAGGAAGGACGGACAATACAGAAATAGAATGTTAATAACGATTTTTTATTTTTTGCAGATTTAGCTAAGGTAAGTATAATTTTGATAGCAAGAGAGGAAGAAAACATCTATGGAGCAGTCTGATGGAGTAGTATTGATCGTTTTCTCTTTAGAAGCTGCCCCAATTCTCCCCATCTTTTAAAGATTCAGCTCTTCCACGAAATGGTCACCAATCCCTCTGCAGTAATTAACCTCTGCCCTTCGTTGCATTTATTAGGGCCAGGACTAAGTTACAGTAAGGCAAGTATTTGAGACACAACATTTTAAGAGGTGTCAAAAAGCTCAGCAATCAAGAAAAATATTTTTATGGAATATTTTAATTAGCACACTACAGCAAGCAGTCCAGTCTCTTGTTTTGGTAAATAAAATTTTTTGTATATAAATTTTTAATTTTGCTTCACATTTATCTCTACTATAGCACTCAAATAGTACTCTGTATAAATGTTCTCTCCCAACAGTGCTATATGCGTTTTCATATTCCTCATCTGCCTATACTCTGTTTTAAGCATAAAGGTCTCCTAAAAAATATTAAATTCCATCTTTTGAAAGATTTTGCCGGAATATACTGTATTAGGGACAGCAGGATTACGTTTTCATCATAAAATTCAACTATAGTAAAAGAAAAATAGAGGGTGATGTGTGTTTTGAAAGTACTTAAAATTCAGCTCTATGGGAAAATCACCTGACTTCTCTTTGACTAAAACCCTGCTTAGCCTGGAGAGATAGGGAACTATAATACTACTTTAAATTCATACAGCCCTTTGCCCTACATAGAGTGCTTTCTTTTAATTATCACCTTAATCCTATAAAGTAGGCATTATCATCCTTATGTATTACAGAAAGATTGAGAAGTTAAGTGACTTGCCCAAGGAGTTACAGGTGAAGTGGCAGAGCTGGGGTGCTAACCCAGGTTTTCTGTGTCAAAATCCAACGCCTTTCTGCTATTCCGAATGCTAAGTCTTGGGATTAACCGAGAAAAAGTAATTCATGCAGCAACTACAACAGCATGTGTTGTGTTTATGAAATAATATCGGTAGCGCCCCAAACAGCAGTATTTTACCAAGTGTATTGCTCACGGCTCCAACTGTTCTGGCTTTATGTGTGTGTGTTTGGTGAAATAGCTCAACTCTTCTGGCGTAGGATCGGATGTTCCAAGGTATTCTTTTGGTTGAGGACGGAAATCTACATAATTGAAATGTCAAAGAACAGGGGGAAAAATGAAGAAATTATGTATTATTTGAGTATTAGTTTCTAACTACCACTTTACCACTAATGTGTGTGTGTAAAGCATGTAAACCATATGTGCTTGCTTCTTTATTAAAAGAAGCATTTGGGAAGGTCTTTAAACTTTTCAGTTGACAACGGTTATTTAAATGTGAAATATTATTACAGTATTTCAGGAGTTAGGAGTTGATTAAGTTTAATGGGTTACTTTTTCTTATTTAGGGGAAAAATCTATGACTTTATTTTAAAACTCCATATGGTATTTAAATTTGTTTAAGAGCCTATTAACTGCTTCAAATATAATTTTCATCAACATAAAATAAACACAACTCCAAACCAAAATGTCCATTATCAGCCAGTCTAGTAGAAGATTTCTTATTAAAATTATAGACCCTCTTCATTGGTTGCTGCCCTGAGAATTCAAAAACTTCAGTCTTCTTTTTGTAAGCTGATAGCTGAGTTCTAAAAGGAAAGCCTCCTTCTTAAGAACAACCAGAGTTCAAAGAAATTCAAAGCTATTCATTTTGGTGAATTGCAACCTGTCATCAATAACTATTTATTGAATGTCCACAGGGTGCCTGGGCATTGAAGTGGCAAGTGATTTATTTGCATTATTCAGAGGATTTCTAAGGGGAGTCTGAAGATTTGCAGACGTCTTTAAAGATGCAAAGTGGTATGTGCTTCTTTAATTTGAACTGCCCCTACCAGGGATGAATTGACTAGTCTGGGTTTCAGAGCTCTAGGGATTTCTAGCACTCAGAGCCGACTTTTGTAAGCTAAGACCCCATTGGGTGCCAAGCGACAGGAGGCCTGGTGGTCAGAACATGGCCCCCCGGGGGCTTCTGGACCCCCGTCCCTCCCCCCTAGCCCTCCACTCCCACCCGGCACACCAGGCTCACACCCTCTCCAGTCTCCCAGCTCCGACCGGTTCTCGCGAGATCCGGGCAACTGAGCGCTCGGGGCCTTTTCAAATCGGGATCCGTTACCGCTTTCCCGGCCGCCGCCATTGTAGCGCTCGGAGCCCCTAAGCGCAGGCGGCGGAGGCAGCGGTAGCGGGATGGCGGACGCCGACAAGCCCGAGGTGCCCGGGGCCGCTGGCGACGACAGTCCGCATCAGCAGCCCGTGGAGCAGCCGGGCGAGCCGCGGCGAGAACCGCACCCGCCGGAGCCGGAGAAGCAGCCGCCGCAGCACAGCAGCAGCTCCAATGGCGTTAAAATGTATTGTCTTTTTCTCCGGGGACTGGGGCGAGGTGGGGGGCGGGGAGTCGGCCTGCGAGGGGTCGAAGCCGGCCTGGGCCTCGGTGAGGGATAACCGCCCCCCCCGAGCGTGGGCGGCGGGAGGAGCAGGTGCAAGCCGGGCCGCTCCTCGGGCCTTACCCTCCCGCCCCGTGCCGGGCGAGCCGGGGTGCTAGCCCGGGGCCAACGCCCCTCCCGTTTCCAACCCGAGACTGCGGGTCACCCATTCTAACCCAGACTTCAGGGGAGAACCTTTGAGCAAAGCTCTGCAGCCGCCACGGTCTGCAGGAAAATCGTCCCCCTTTTAAAGCCCAGGACTGTAGTTAGTGTTCATCACTAGGGAGTAACTAGGGATGACATCATCGGACATTTCCTCTTAACTACCGAGAACGTATTTAAAAGGAATATTCCCCCATCTCCCGGCCTCATTCTGAGCTTTATAAGTTCGGTGTTTATTGTTGCTTTCCAAAGTATATATTAATTTCTGAACTGATATATACCAAGAGGAAGTTTAATAGTGTGCTGTTAGCCTGAATCCATTGTGGTGTTCTTGAATTGGTAAGAGGTTTTCTGAAAGGGAAATGCGCGTGGTGCCTTGCTCCCTTCTACTGCCGTCCCCGCAAATGTTTGTAAGTCATGCAGGTTATTTTTTAAGAACTCATCGTGTGATGGTTTGTTCTGAATTTTGGTAAATTGGTAAAATAATATATTTTTTTAATCGAAGAAAGCCTGCTACTTCTAAGATTGCCCCAGTCATCAGTGCTTATAAAGAATTTAGTTGACTCGAATCCATAATTTCTAGTTATCAGAAAATATGCTCCCCATTGTTGTTGTTATGTAGGGGATATGAATCAGGCATTCTTTTTGCATGTGCCCAGCTCTTTAAACTTGAAGTTGAAAGTATGTTAATAATTTAGCCGAAACATCCTTTTCCTTCTCTCAGTTATGCTTCAGAGTAGAAAGCAGTGAACATACGGTCACACTAAAATAGGAAAGAGAAATGTACTTTTCTTTTGTATAAAATGTTTGAAGCAGTAGGGTAAGATTGGACTAGTTTGTGTAGGGGTTGAGTGTAGGTAAGGTAGTTCTCCCAGCTCAGTTATGACACTCTTGTTCTGGGTTGGCTTTGAGTAGCGTTAAGTTGCATCTTCTAATAAGCAGGATAGAGGTGCAGGTATAAGAGATTCGACCTCGGTGGAATTTGTTCTTAGGTGCAGAGTTGTGCACCTCGGTAACTGAGCTCCTGGAAAGTGAGCACTTTCTACCATGCCTGCCAAAATGTTGGCTGTCTGGGATTTGGCATTATAAATTCGAATAAAAAGCATTGGAATGATAAACTTAAAATATGTGCTTTTTGTTTCTATCTAAACATGGACTTGCCACCCTTTTCTCCTGAACAAAAAGTACATCCTTGAATTACAGAGAGAAGCCCTACTATACTTGGGTATGATTAGTATAATAGTGTCAGTGCAGATAAAGCTGGCATCTAAACCTCCCAGATCTAAGTCTTTAATCCCTTTTAAAGTCTCATTTTGGTTTACCTGGACAGAAGAGGACAGAGATGGGAAAAGAATCTCTTTCACTTCTAATTGAAGATGAGGAGAATATAAAGTGAAGAAGTTAAATGTTACTAGTAAATACTCATGATTCTTTCATACTGCTTATAATTCATCTCTTGCTCTTCCTCTTTTCCAAAAAGTTGAGTAAAGATGCAAATTTACTCTCAGGGGTTTCTTGTACTGTCAATGCCATAAGAACCATTTAGTGGTCCAGCATGGGTCACTCATACTGAATAACTAGGGACATTTACCTGCATCAACCTAACAACCTTTTTTTGACTCTGAGAACCAACTGGAGTAGTTAATAATCTAGTGCATAACCCTTGAGTTGATTACCATATGTGTACTTAACAATCCAACACATAGCCCTTGAGTTGATTACCATACATTTTTAAGGATAAGAATTCACAGAGATTATAAAAATTACCAAATACTGCCTTACATAGAAGTGAACAGTGTGCCACTTAACAAATTGAAATGACTTTTCTGAGGTTAATCCATAGTCATTGAGAATGGAGACCACTGTGTTTTATTTATCTTTGTATCCCCAAGGCCTTATACTTCAAAAGGCCTGGTAAATTTGTTTAAGAAATGCAGATGTGAACTTTTATGATCATGAAACTTATGCACAGAGGATTTTATGGGCATGTTCACATCTTTTGACAAGAAATTAAAGATGTTTTCCTAGATTTAATCTTTTTGTTTATGCCAAAATGGTATACCAGCTCTCCTTAAGTGACTAGGAGGAAAAATAGCAGTATTGTTACAACCCTTTATTATTTCTGTGTGATTACGTAACACCATATATAGAGATTGAGAGTTACATTAGGGTATAAAATATTGTGTAAAATGTTAAGCATTAAAGCAAGGTGAAGTTTTACTGTTTTTTTTTTTTTATCATATTGCACGTCAAGAATGGAACTGTGCTTAATTTTAGATCTCATCCTATAGCACTGTTTTTAAAATCATATTAAGACTGTGTTTCTTTATTTGATGTTGGATATTGGTTTTTCAGAAATTTATATTATAATTTGGATAGGCATAATTCCATCTTAAGAGCAGATAACATTTTTGTGACGTAAAATAGTCACAGTTTTTATTTCAAGTACATTAAGAAGGGGGTTTGTTTAAACGAATAGTTTGGGCATTATTACATGGAATTCTGGATATAGTGCCAATATTTGATATTATGTAGCATCGTTTCTCCAAGAGTTTCACATGTATCTTAATCATCTATTCCATAATGTATTTACGGCATAAAAAGAGTTTAGGAATTGAATAATTACAGCTTAGTTTCTTAATAGTCAGACCATACCTCTAGCTACACAACTCATCTGCCTTCCATAGATAATTTATACATTGTAGATAAGTAGTGTAGCAGTATCTTTAATATGCCGCTAATTGGGGAAAACTTGAAGAAATTGCTCTCTCTGCTCATTGGAATAAATATTTTAGAGAGGTATACTACCTTACACAGTATCATTGCTTTTTAATGGAATTATCAGATTGTAAGTAAACACAACATTCATATAAAAATAGAAGAACGTAGTATTTCAGAACTTTGTACAGTTTTCATAATTGGTTTCATCCGGGAAGAAAATAGGTAGGAGAAGGCGCATTGAGCTAGAGACTTTATAGATGTCTGCTTACCTGAACAGAGACTTAGTTATTTTAAAGACATTCATTAAATTCAGACTACTATGTATATGGGTTCTTGGGGGATTAAAAAGAAGAGTTTTGTATCTACTGTGCTTAGAAAACAGAGAAAAGGCCTCTGTACTTTTTGGCTGCTTCCTGCCATTTTCAGAAGTGGCACACTGTTCAGACAGGTAGGTACGTGGTGGAGTTGGACAGTTGTGAAGACCTCTTCTCGTCTGCGCCATTTCGGGTGAGAGAAGATGTTTGACAGTAAAGGCACCCCTGTCAAGGTCTGAAAGGGTGGCAAAGCAAGTTTGGCCCTTAATATCTCTTCCTTGATTTTAGCAGTTTTTCTGGCAGACGGCGGTACCATCTGTGCTCAGATTAGGATGGGTTCTTAATTGACTGCTCATGCATTCAAAAATTAATATTTATTGAGTGACATGTTATACGCAGTCACAATGCTAGATGCTGCTCATACCAATGCAGATAGTTTTTGTTCTTATAGAGTTTTACGTAGTATATTTATGGCTGTATTGTTACCTGCTCGGAAAAGTAGTGCCTAGAAAGTTCAGTATATCATGGAACGGATGACCACAATAAGTGTGTGTGGAGCACTACAGTATATAGATTCCCACAATTGCTTGGCTTAGAAGATAAATTAGAGCCTGGATTATGAAGTCTGGTTTGTTGTTAGAATAATCCAGGAAGCTTTAAAAGATTTGGATTTCTGAATGTCATTCCCAGAGATTTCTATTAGTATATATTTGTGAAAATTAATTTTTCTTTTCTTTTCTTTCTTTCCTTTTCTTTTTTCTTTCTCTCTTTCTCTCTCCCTTTCTCTCTTTCTTTTTCTCTTTCTTTTCTTTTTCTTTCTTTCTTTCTTCCTTCCTTTCTTTCTTTCTTTCTCTTTCTTTCTTTCTTTTCTCTCTCTCTCTCTCTTTCTTTCTTTCTTTTCTTTCTTTCTTCTTTTGCATTTTTTTATATTTTTTAGAGAGGGGGAGAGAGAGAGCCGGGGTGACGGGGCATGTGCAGAGGCAGAGGCAAAGAAAGATTCCTAAGCAGGCTTCACACCCAGTGTGGAGCCGAAAGCAGGGCTCTGAGATCATGACCTGAGCCAAAATCAAGAGTCGGATGCTTATCCAACTGAGCCACCTGGGCACCACATGGAAAATTACTTTAAATGGAAGTTTTAATTAAATAGTTTTAGATTCACTACAGTAATTAGTGATTTAAAAGAAACCTATTGTTACTTCATATGTAAAAAGATTACTTTTGAAAAGTAAATTGCATTTTTACAATATATACCCAGATTTTTATCTATAGGATTTACTTTAAGCATATATTTACATGTTATGGATGGTTGGTGGGTAGCATCATATAGTTGCATTGTGATTGCAGTCTTATAAATTAAATATTTTTCCAGTTAGGGTCTCATTAAAAAGTAGGCTTATAAAATTCTGATTTGTGTTGCCTTTAAGTACTGCTTCCCATCTCCACTCCGTCCGACTTTCTAGGTAATAACTACCAGTAAAAATTGTATGATTCTATGAAGTACCCTATTCTAGTATACAGGTTAATACACAGAAAATATTGAGCATGAAAATATTAGAATACCTTACCAATTAATTACATTGATCAAAATTGGGAATAGAAAAAATTTACAAGTCATATGGGAGTGTATGCATATATAGATGAATTAATGTAACTATGTATTTTAGTTATGTTTTTAAGCAAGAAGGAGAAAAGTTACATGAAGAAACTTAACCTTAAAGAGATGAACTTTTTTCAGAGTATCCTTTTGCAAATTAATTTTTTATACAGTTCTGATTGAAGCTCAGAAAGTTAATGCTTCTTTAAAGAAGGCAGTTATATGTATTATAGGAATAAAATCACCCATTTTCCCCTCTTGTTAGGTTCTAAGAATATTTGTTAAGTAGTATGATGGGAGAAGCTGGGAGACTGAATGCTGCAGCTATTTAATATGGAAAAAAAGGAGGATTATTAAATGAGAAATTTGGTAAGATGCCCAAATCCTTGCTTTGAAATGGCACTGGGTAATTTCAGAGCAAGCAAGCTGACTCTCCAGCTGTTTTGCTAAGGTCTAACTTAGTGGAGAGTTTTGTGAAGTGATAAATATAAAATATTTATGTAATGTAGGCTTCTATTATTAGAAACATGACTGAGATTTTCTTCTTGTTTTGTTTTTAATTCATAGGGAGAATGATGAATCAGTCAAAGAAGATAAATCTGAATTAAAAGAAAAATCTTCAGGAAATAAGAAGGCCAATAGATTTCATCCTTATTCAAAAGACAAGAATTCAGGCACTGGAGAAAAGAAGGGTCCAAATCGAAACAGAGTTTTCATTAGCAACATCCCATATGACATGAAATGGCAAGCTATTAAAGATCTAATGAGAGAAAAAGGTAACCATCCTTGATAAACCCACTGTTGGATAATCTTCATGTAGAAGGGGGAGGGAACTAAGCAAATGTTTTTTATTCCTCTGAGCCACACAGACTCAAAAAATTGATTTTTGTTTATTTCTTGACACGAATTAATCTTTTCCTCCTCTTTCACTTGACACAATTTCATTACAAAGTCATATGGATAAATGAAGTTTTTTTTTTTCCCATTTTAGTGGTATAGTAGTGAGCCAGCATATGCATGCCACCAAGAATTTTGTTAAAGTGATTGCTTTGTCTAGTTGAAGTTCTTATAGACTTTTAAAGGACTATTGCATTAGTTAAGCAATACATTTAGCGTGTTAAAGTATGAATAATAAGGTCTGATTATTTTTTTCCAAAAGCTGTTTTGTTATTATCTTGGTGGAGTCTGGAATCTGGCTGTGGAGTTCATTTTGTTTGCATTGTCATGAATGCCATGATGCTGTCTCTGCAGTTCTATATTAAAATTGCGTTACTGCTGTTGCAGTTTTGTTTTTAGAATAACCTGAAAACCTTCATTTTATATACATGGTTGGTTTTGGGGAAAAATAATTTTAATATTTGCTCTTGTAAAAGTTAGTTTTGTTATCTCTTGAAAAATTGAGTTTCAACAGTCCTGCAAACTATGTACTTGGCTTTGAGGCTGATCTCTTCTAATAAATAAAAAAATTTTTTTTTGCATTGGTGTATCTGTTGTAAGGTGACAACTATTTGATTGGTTTTATTCATTGACTTTATTTAGAAAGTGTGTGGCTTGCTGTGAAGCATGACTTGTAAATTTAGTTTACTGATGGCAAACATGATTGAAGACATTCAGGTAGAAAGTCACCTTAAAACAGCTGTTGTGTGTAGGCGACCAAAGTTATTTGAAAAGTGTTAATGTTGATGTTTTTAATATGATAGGCTAAGGGACCACTTGTATGTATATGTGCATTTGTTCACCAACTATATCATGCTGGCCAAAATATGATCTGTAGTATGAATTAGGTTAATATGGTTGTTAGGTTTTTTTTAGAGAATGTGGATGATGTACATTTCAGAAAATTAGTTAAATTTACATAGCCATTGATAGGAGGTATGTTGGTCTGGTTTTGATTGTTGGTGAATAATAGGTGCTTTTCTGTAGAGTTGTGCACAGGTGTGCAGTAAAGCAAGATACTGGTGTTTAAATGTATTGTTTCTTGGTATCTTCCTTTTGTATGTCTTATGTAGTTGGTGAGGTTACATACGTGGAGCTCTTTAAGGATGCGGAAGGAAAATCAAGGGTAAGTGCTGTGGGCGATAATCTGCTTGAGGTTTAAAAGTTCCTCAGCAGTTTACTTTTTTGTATAATATTTGTACCAGTTTTTGGAAACTTAAGTTTCATTTTGTTTTACTTTATTATGCAAGATTTGAGGCTTTATACTAGCAAGTCTGACACTTATCCAAACCAAACTAGCTGCCTGGAAGGGATGGGTTTCCAAAAGGGCATTCACTTTTCTAATGCTCTAAGGTAATGCTTCTTCTTAGCCAACAGATTTTAATATAGGATTTTTTTTTTTGTTGTGTTTCGATGTCTTCAAGGATATTTTAAAAGTCACTGAATTGATAATATTCTCTAAGAGTTCTATGAGAAGCCCATAGCTTAAAGGTGTTAATTCAGAATGTATGTTTGAAGCTTACATCGAAGAACTTAATTTGGTAGCCTGTAAGACTACATAAGAGGCAGGACTCTGACCAATTGGTATGAATGACACTGATGATTAAATTGACATAGAAGGAATTGGTTGATAGTAGATTTTGATTTTTAGCAACAAGACAGCAATACACTGAAGAATACAATGGAAAGCTTTTAAAAGTGTTTAATTATATTGCAAAACCAGTTGGTGCATGAGAAAATCTTTGTCATCACATTCAAATGGCACTTCAAACCGTAATAATGACAAATAATTATTTTAAAATGATTGTATGAATTTGTTTCTTTAGCATGGGTGATTTTTTATACTTAAACTGGATGCTGTTAAATTGTGTGCAACCAGTTTTCTCTGAGAACTTAGTTAAAAATGAGATTATTTCCTATTTTGATTTTAATAAAATTGAAAGATTGCATACAATTTGTGCATCACATCTTCTGAAAATGTTCGTAACAATATAAGAATAGGTATGTTGAAACATTCAATTATTTCCGTGAGTTACTTTCGATTGAATTTGTGCAATGATGTTACTTAGTTTTAACTTAAAGAAGAGTCCTCGAAAAGTAAATATTTGCTCCAAGATTGTTAAATGCTAGATTTTACTGTCTTAAATAGATAGATTTAAGCATTGACAGAAAATTTGTGGTTGCTTGCCTATTTTGTTCTGGAAGTGTAAAAGACGAAATGTAATTGTATTATTGATTGCTTTTAACGACTTAAATGTTAGAGTCTGCCGTTAACTTCGTCTACTGATCTAAAACTTTTTTTCTTTTGCATATATTGACAAATCTACCTGGATATAGGGTTGTGGGTAAGAATTTTTTTTTTTTTAAGTATCTTAAGTCAAATTTAAACTTCTGATTGGGAAAAAGAAAACTTAGTAGATAAACATTTCCTATAAATTTTTTCCCCATTAAGTGTGGTTGAATTCAAAGATGAAGAATTTGTAAAGAAAGCACTAGAAACTATGAACAAATATGATCTTAGTGGAAGACCCCTGAATATTAAAGAGGTAAGATTTCTTATATTTGGAATAATTTAAACTTTTGAATATAAGCACATGTTTTCTTTGATTTTCATCTTTGGGGATGTATTTCTCTGACTACAACTTTTTTTTAAGCATAGATGCTTATCAAACAAAGCATTATATAATTGATGATAGTTTTGCCTGTACATGGTTTCCTACTTGCCTTTAAGAAGTTTTATGTGTTTGATTTGTTGCAAGTTATTATAAGCAGAGGTATATGATTTAAAAAGTTTCAGATATTTAAAGATGGTAAACTTTAGGTGCTGACTTTATTTGGTATAGACATTTTCAATTTTTAGATTGTGTTGCTTAATTTGAGAAATAGATATTTTTGTAGTTGATAATAAAAGGTTGCTTAATAATGCAAATACCTTATGCCTTTGAGTAAGATTGATACTCACTTTAAGTTAAAGTTACCCCGAAACTGTGCCAGATTACAATTTAAGAAAACTTACGAATCTATTAGTGAAATTTGTATCTGGAACTTGGAAACCCTTAAAGTGGAGTATTCCCTTTGTATGGAACTGTAGCAGTATAAATCCATTGAAAAAAAGAATGATTAGAAGATAGATAAAAAACTATTTACACGTAAGTGTAATTGACCTTGGTAATGATTAGCTTGAATAGAAGTCATTCTCATGTCTTCTTTTAGTTCATATTGTTACTCTAACCTGAATAGTTTTTTTTTTTTTTTTAAAGATTTTATTTATTTGACAGAGATAGAGACAGCTAGCGAGAGAGGGAACACAAGCAGGGGGAGTGGGAGAGGAAGAAGCAGGCTCATAGCAGAGGAGCCTGATGTGGGGCTCGAACCCATAACGCCGGGATCACGCCCTGAGCCGAAGGCAGATGCTTAACCGCTGTGCCACCCAGGCGCCCCTAACCTGAATAGTTTGATCACAGACCAGTTACCTATATATTTTTGCCAAAGTTTGTATTAACAGATAATTGAGAATGTACTTTAGGACCATGAAGAGTCCTCAGCAGCAAGGTTGCAAGTTATTGGTAGTAGAGCATTACTGTGGGTCACAGTTTAATTTGGTATAGTAATGATTTGAGTCCCACCTCTCTCACTTTCTAACTCTGTGACTAGGCATGTTACTTATTCTCTAAACCTCAGTAACTATAATAGTACTACTGATAGTATTCACCTAATAGGGTTTTTATGAGGATTGAATGAGATAACATGGTAAAGAATTTAGGCTCTTTTATCAGATAGTCTGTGACTCGGGGCAAATTACTTACCTTTAATTACTTAACAAATTGCCTAACTCTAATTACTCTTTCTTTGTTTCCTTATCACTAAAATGCGAATAATATTAGAAGCTATCTGATAGTTTTATAAAGACTCAGAGAGTTAATATATGTAAAGCATTTGATAAATGTTAGCTACTATGATTGCAGTGTTATTATATACAAATCCCTTTATTGGAGTCAGCTTCTGAATTCCTCTAATTCTATTTGAGTCTGGGGGTTCTTTCATTCTTTGTTTCTTTGTTTCTTTTTCTTTTTTAATATTTTGACTGGGAAGTGGAGAATTAGTAGAGAAAGTTTAGGCTGTTGCAGTCTATGGCAGCCATTTATGTGGTGGTTTTTATGCTAAAGGCCAAGCCCATGTTGTTTGTGTTTTAAGTTTTAGCACATCGTAGATCCTCAGTAATATTTCAGAGGCCCCTGGAGTTATCCAAATTGATGTAGGATACTTCCATTTTAAATTTTTTCAAGAGAGAAAAATAATCCAGTTTGGCCTAGCTAAATGAAGGGCTATTCTTTATTCAGTTAGCTTTTTCAGACTAATATCATAAAGGTCCCTTTTCTGGGAATACCTAATTTACAGATGGGTGGCTGAGCTCAGGGCTAAAACTACAAGTGAGAAAATACTAAGGAAAATATATTTCCAGTATTCCTTACAAGATACTAGAATTGCCTTTTTTCATTATATGAAATGGGAGTTAGTAGCAGTTATAAGCTTATAGGCCCTCTAATAGCAATAGCTGGTAGTGACTGGCAGGCTCTCATCCAAGGGGAAAAGAGGAATAAAAACATGTTATACAATGGTAAATTTGTTTTAGATAAATTGTATTTTATATATATTTTATGTATTTTACATGTGTATGTATATATTTTTGTGTATACACATATTTATATACATGTCAAATATAAAAAGACAAAACATACGAATATGCTTTATTAATGTTAGGATGTTAAGGACAATCAACCTATCTTAATAGTTTATGAAGCACCTCTCCTACCCTTCCATTCCCCATAGGTAACACTATCTTAAATTTTGCATTTGTATAAGTTTTTGAAGCTTTAGTTAGACCCGAAGCATTTATTATTTATTATCTTAAAAAGATTATAGCATTTTTCAAAACATTTGTTTTTTTACTTCTGTATTTCTTTTTATTTCTTCATGGTGAAGAAATACTTTGGAAGCTGGTATACCTTTATTCTTGCATTTGCTTTTTCACCTTCTATTCTCCCAGCCTTCCTAGAGAATTTCTTAAGGTCATCCAACTTTCTTTTTATTAGTATCCCCAGACAGACCAGCAGAGTAGCATTGATGGTAACATTTATCATTATCATTTGGTATTGCAGATGATAGTCTATCTATGTGTTTACGTATTTTTTTTGTTTGTTTTTTGCATTCCACCTAGTGAGATGAGTAAGAAGTATGTTTAAACTCACTTTTTTAGTTTTGTTTAAAGGTAGGATATTTTTCTTATATAGTTAATGAACTTAATAAAAAGCAATGTTTAGTATCATTCTTCACTTGGACACTTAGCCTTTCTTTATCCCCCCCCCATTTCATCTCTGGTAATAATCAATTGTCAGGTCATAATTGTTGAGGAAGGCAAAAGGTTGGAAAGTGGATAATTATATTTTGTTTAGGAATGAAACTTACGCATTATAATAGTTCCCCTTTACCCCAATATTCCTGGGTTTTATAACAGTCTGTTCCGCTGTTGAAAAGCTTTGAATTAGTCTGATTTGGCATTGCCTTGGGCATCCAGTGGTGAGAATTCACCATTACTGCATTTCAGAAAGAAAAGAGTCAACAGTAAGTATTTTGTTCCTCTTTGAGTTATGTATATTTATATGTGTGTGTCATATATTTGTACACTAGTATGAGGGCAAAATTAAACTAATTTCAAGTTCTTAAGTGACTTTAGTGATTGGAAAGAGGTATTTAATTGACACCCCTGGAGACTGAAATCTTTTGTCTGTCCACAGGTTTTTATGGGACTGAATTCCCTGGATAAGAAAAAAAGCTCACTCTTCAAGAGGGCCAATAATTTGAGCCAGTTGCGATAGCTACTGTAGAATTTGAAGTTGTTATTTTAATGATACAGATTTACTGATGTATCTAGTGGTATTTAACATTCAATGTGTGTTATAGGATCCTGATGGAGAAAATGCTCGTAGGGCATTGCAACGGACAGGAGGATCATTTCCAGGAGGACATGTACCCGATATGGGATCGGGGTTGATGAATTTACCACCTTCCATTCTCAATAATCCAAACATTCCTCCTGAGGTTATCAGTAATTTGCAGGCTGGTAGACTTGGTTCCACAATTTTTGTTGCTAATGTAAGTCTAAGCTTTAGTCTAAAATTTTGTCATTTAGCTATTTAATTCTAATCATGAGATTATTAAATTAGATGAATGGGTTGTAGGTTTATAGAACATTTTGCTTATTTTTAACTAAAGTAAGCGAAACAGTAATTATTGTAAACTTGAACCCAATTTAAGTCTATATATATAAGGTTAGGGTATAAATATGAGTAGGATTCTTTAAGAGAGAACTGTGGAATTTATACATACCTAAGCAGTTCTTGAAAATGTTTACTTGCATTATATGTGATTTTTGTTCATATTGGGAAATGGACTTCTTTCTTTAGCTTTGTTATTTGATATTCGTGAATGTGCATTGTAGTTGGTTTGTCTTTTGTTCTAAGCTTTTGAAAGTCAGTGATATCAACAATATTTTCCAAAATCTGAATTTCTCTCAGTAAAAATAGATGTGCAAGTTTCAAATGTATAAAACAGGATTGGGCAGTTGAGGACTGTTTTGGGAATTAAAAAAAAAAAGGATAAGGAACAATGTGGATGTAGCTTAATTGATTTTAAACAACTTAAGATGTTTTTATTTGAATATTCTTGATGTACTGTCTATTAAGAAGTATAGTTCTTTATAGTTTTGACAGTTTAGAAAAGATTTGTTTGTATTATTTATAAATGGGAAGAAGGGTTTATTAGGTATGTAACTTTATATAATTTTATGTTAAGCTTGACTTCAAAGTTGGTTGGAAGAAGCTAAAGGAGGTGTTCAGCATAGCTGGAACTGTAAAGCGGGCAGATATTAAAGAAGACAAAGATGGCAAGAGCAGAGGAATGGGCACAGTCACTTTTGAACAAGCAATTGAAGCAGTTCAAGCAATTTGTATCCTGATTTACACTTTAGCATTATTTAATAAGGTTGAAGAAGCTTGATACCATTTTGTGGGGGTCATGGATTCGAGGTTGCCTGACTTAGAAACGTCTATTAGACTTTAGTCTCCAGCACATAAAACCTTTACTATGTCCAAGTACTAAAGTCACTCTTAAAACTTGAATTAGCTATATTGTATAACCCTGGCTTGAACTTTTTTCTACTTTCTCTTCCTACCACAACTAATTGTATGTGTATCTGCTGTTGGCAATTAATATAATCCATTGTACATTAATGCAATTGCTTTATTTTTTTATTATTTTTTTAAAAGATTTTTTTATTTATTTATTCGACAGAGACAGAGACAGCCAGCGAGAGAGGGAACACAAGCAGGGGGAGTGGGAGAGGAAGAAGCAGGCTCATAGCGAAGGAGCCTGACGTGGGGCTCGATCCCACAACGCTGGGATCACGCCCTGAGCCGAAGGCAGACGCTTAACCGCTGTGCCACCCAGGCGCCCCAATGCAATTGCTTTAAAGGAAGCCTCGTTAATTTTCTTTTTTCAGTGGTTGAATTAGATTATATTTTATTTATAAAGTAAAACTGTAAAGCAAAGACTTAAAGATTTTTCTTTGAGTATTTGGAAGAGACTAATATAAATAAATATGATAGTAAAGATGTTGATTAAAATTTTAGAAGTAGTCTGACTCTAAGATTATTAAAAAATGTGTGTTCAAGTATAATTTTATAGTCTTAACTGAGTTTCCTTGACTGAACCAACAGCTATGTTCAATGGGCAGTTTTTGTTTGATAGACCTATGCATGTGAAAATGGTGAGTTTCTATATATCACTTCAACCCTCCAACCTCTTCAAATCTTTTATCTGTTCTCCTCTGCGTTACAGATCCTTTTAGTTATGTATTAACCGTATAATAAACTTTTTTTGCAATTAGGATGACAAGTCTGTCCCTCATGAAGATTACCGTTCACATGATAGTAAAACACCACAGTTACCACGTAAGTAAAAGTTATTATTAGAAACAGTGCAGACTGTTTGTTTTTCAATTTTATTATATGCAAAGCAAAACTCTTTATTTTTGTGCCTGTATCCCAAATTGCCCACAGTTTAGCGTTAGTTTTGTAGTTATGGAGTAGGTTGTCATGATTGATGAGGAAGAGAGAAGATAAATATGTACCTTTTTTTTTTTTTTTGGTGGTTTTTCCTGGTTATAAAAGCAGTACATACTAGAAAAATTGGTAAGTTCATATACACGAAGGGAAAAGGAGTCCTTTTAATTTTACCGCAAGAAACCTCCATTATAACATTTTTGTGTATTTTTTCCAGTCTTTCCTTATATGTATATTTTTTTTCATGGTTGAGTACTACCATATAAATAATTTTATATATTTTTTTGTGTTTAATAAGCAGTATTCCATGTTGAAAATTCTTTCCAAGTATTTTTATTGGGTGTATAATAGTCTGTCGTATAGATGCTCCATAGTTATTTCACTGTTATGTTAGGTATATTTATTTGTTTTAACTTTTTTCCTTTAATTATCAACAGAGTAATTCATGTCTTTGTATACAAATATGTGGTATGTTTTTGGTTATTTCCCTCAAGTAGATAAACAGGTTCTCAGGTATGCTCATTGATCAGGATTATCGAATAGTTTTCCAAAGGATTTTAAAACAGAGCATTGAGACAAAGATGTTAAGTACATTACACTATCTGCAGAATGAGGATGATAATAGCACCTATATCATGGGGCTGGCATGAGTGTTGCATGAGTTAATATATGTAAAACACTTAGAACAGTTCTCGTATAATGTACATGCTCAAAAATACTAGCTCCTGTTCTTACGATTTTATTATACTGTCTCCAGTTTTTATTAAATTTTTTTAATCATAAAATATTTTAAATATACAGGCAAAAATAAAATTACTCCTGTAGTTATCACAGGCCATATTTGTTTTAGATGAGTTTTCTTTAAAGTAAAATTTTACAGATAAAGTTGAGACTCCCCCTCTCTCCTGACCACCAGATTCCATACCAAGAGGAAACAACTTAAGGAATATAGTGTTTATCATTTAGGTTTTAGTCATTTGGCTGCACATTTATACATCCATAAACACTACATGAAATTGTTTTGCTGGATATAAAATTTGGGGTGAGTGACATTGTATATATTATTCTGCAACTTGCTGTTTTTGGTTTAATACTGTTTTTGAGATGCATTTATGTTGATAGATGTAACTCTGGTTCCTTCATTTTAACTTGCTAATACCACATTTTATATATATTTCTGTTTTTTAGGTTATTCTAGCTTTCATCCATTAGAAACAGTACTAAGTTGAGGAGTATTTATTCTTTTTCTGTTAGAATAATCTGTTCTCTCAGTGTTCATGAGAAATTACTTGTAACACTGTCTGGCCTTCCTGTATTATTTAGGGGAAAACTTGAACTAATGATTGTTCATATTTCCTGTTGCTTCTTGAGTCAATATTGGTTTATTGCTATTTTTCTAAGATTTTTACCATTTTTGTTCATTTTCAAAATTATTGGCATAAAATAGTCTCTTAAATTTCTGCTACATCTATAATTTTTCCCTCTGATAAATTCCAAAGGTTTGCAGTTTCTCTTTTTTCTTGGTCAATTTTGCTTAGATTTTTCAGTTTTATTAGTGCTTTCAAAGAAGTGAATTTCATTTTTGTATCTTAATTTCTGCTCTTTGCTTTAATACTTTCTTCTGCTTCTTTGGGTTTAGTCTCTTTTTTTTGTCCAAATTCCTTAAGTTGAATGTTTACTTCACTAATTTTACAGCCTCTCTTTTCTAGTAAAAGTAGTTATAACTATTAAATTTAGCTGTTGTACACAGGTTTTGGTATGGAGTATTTTTATTGTGATTTAGTTTTTATTAAATTACTATTATGATTTCTTCTTAAGCCATGCATTTTTGAGTTTTTAAATGTATGGGGCTCTTTCTTATTAATTTTTAACTTAACAGTGTGGCCAGAGAAGATATGATTGTGATTCTTGGAATTAATTTGGACTTTGCATTATGACCTAATATATGGCACTTTTTAAATATATATTCCAGGTGTGCTTGGTGAGTGCAGTGTTCTATATATGTCCGTTAAATCAAGTTTGTTAGTCATTTACATTTTCTCAGGTCTCTACTAATAATCATGTCTGTGCTGTCAATTATCGAGAGATGTATATGGTAAAATTTCCTACTGGAATGTTGGATTTGTCTTACTTTTTTCTTGTTTTTACTTTAAATATTTTGAAACTAACTTAGTAGGTACATCCAAGTTTAGAACTGATATATTTTCCTAATGAATCAAAATTTTATCACTATGAAGTGATTTTATCTTTAGTAACTAGGTCTTTTGTCTAATATTAATGTAGGTACAACAGCTTTGTTTTGTTTATTCACATTTATTGATTTATTTGGATTAATTCCCATTATCTCATTTTGTATTCTTTTTTTCGCAAATATTTTTCTCCTATCTTGCTTTCTCATTTAGTGGTTATCCTGGATTTTTAATATAGCAATATAAACTCTGAAGTTAATGTAATTATTCTTTTACTCAATAATAGAGTGACCTTTGAATGTTTTAGTTCTGATCACTTTTCTACTGAATTATGACCTATTATTTCTCATTGACTTAGTTCTGTATTTCTTAGTTCAGTCCCATAAATTAGGCATTACTATTATTTACCTTTTTTTTTTTTTTAATCTTACCTTTCTCTGCTTTCACAGACCCTGGCACTAATTTTTTTTTCTCCTGAAGGATATATTTTAAAAGCTCTTTCATTGAAGATCTGTTGTTAGTAAATTATCTCAATTTTGGATAGTCTATAAATGTCTTCAAAGATAGTTCTACTGGTTTGCAGTTTAAGATTGATAGTTATTTTGTCTCAGCACTTTGAAAACATCCCCTGTCTTCTGGCTTCCATTGTTGCTATATTAAGTCAGCTATCAGTTGAAATGTCTTTCTTTATAGGTAATCTTTGTTCTTCATGTAGCTGATTTTAAGATATTTATCTTTGGTATGCAGTTTTCTATAGTGTGGGTATGAATTTTTACTGGGCTTTCACAATATGAGAATTCAGGGTTTTTTTAAGTAAAGTCTGGAAAATTCTCAGCTTGTGACTTTGAATATTGCCTTTTCTCTCTTTATAGGGCAGTCTTTTCCTGCCTCACCCAAATTTACCTTATCACTTACTACTTACCATCTTTCAGGATCCTGCCTGACTTTCTGCAGGGGCTCTTTAACAGCAGGGGCTGCTGGTTTACTTTGCTACTATTAGTACTCTTCTGTTTATTTAGAGAAAAAAAAATCCTCTGTTGTATTCGGACTTCTATATCTGTTCTTTTTGAGATTTATGTTTTTATATACTCTTCTAATATGAATTCATAGACTTTGACAGAATCCATTTGCTGTTCTAGTTAATCATATTAATGCCCTCATTTTTCACTTCTCTTCTTTTGCTCAAAATATTGTAACTTGTCAAGCGGGAGCCTTCTCATTTCCTATGCTGCTGATACTTTTGCTTTTCATAAAAGCATGATTTCCCAGATTTGGGAAGTTGGGTTTTTTTTTGTTTTTGTTTTTTTTTGTTCCAGAGACATGGAAGTGGCCTAGTTTCAAGGTGTCCTGGTTCCTTTTAATGAAGAATGATGTCAGAGATGAAAATATGAGATTTAGGTGTAGACATGAGCATTGCTGATAGTCAAATGTGCTATTGCTTTCAGTTAGACCATCTTTAGAAACTGAGCCAAAAAAAGATAATTCTTTTACTAGATCACATTAATCTTTCCAACTTAACACAATATGCTTCTGTACTTTATTTTTTAAAAATTATATATGGTATATCGTTTTCTCAGCCCCTACCACTTAATTGCTACATTCACTATCAAGAACTTTAAAGCCATACTCAAATTTAGTAGAATAAAATAGTTCCCGCTCAAATGTTAAGTATTTATGATCATCAGATTAACTTCTTAAAGTCTGTTTTCAGCAAATTTAATTAGTTTATTTTAAGAGAGGTACTAAAAGGAATACTGAATTTAGAGACAGAAAACTTAAATTCTAGTTCTAGCTTAATCACATAGCTAAATGGGATTATACAAGTAACTTAAGGTCTCAAAAGTTTCCTTCTCTATGGAAAATAGATGTGAAAACACTTAAGGTGCCATATAAACGTCAATAAATATGTCATGGACAGGGGCACCTGGGTGGCTTAGTTGGTCGAGTGTCTGCCTTCGGCTCAGATCATGATCCGGGGGTCCTGGGATGGAGCTCCACGTTGGCCTCCTTGCTCAGCGGGGAGCCTGCTTCTCCCTCTCCTGCTCCCCCTGCTTGTGCTTCCTCTCTCTCTCTCTCTCTCAATCTCTCTCTCTCTCTGTCAAATGAATAAAATCTTAAAAAAAGAAAATGTCATAGACAAAGCCAGGTAATGTGACATTTATTTTATTCAATATTATGTTTTCATTGTTGTTGACTTTTTAGTTTGATTTAAAGCATCTTAAAAGTAATTCTTCTATTTTAAGTGGGTCTACAAATTTGAGCAAGGTTCTCATTTTCAGATATGTATACCATTTATAAGGTATATAATATTATTCAAAATCCTCTTGGTATTTCATTAGTCCTTTTCAGTATGCTTTGAACCTAGGATATAAGATGGTCCTGCTTCATAAAACACTTCCCATTTACAAATGGTATTATAGTGGGGCTTCAGTCTGCTGCATTTTGATGAAAACAATAACCAGTGCTCTTATTTGCAAATTTGCAAGATTTTGGAAATATTACTACAGGCATCTAGCTTTAAAAAATTTATTTAGTGCCTGTTAGTTATTTATATATGGGTTAGTAATATTCTTATTTATGTTTTAGGCGGTCTTGGAGGCATTGGAATGGGACTTGGTCCAGGTGGACAGCCTATTAGTGCCAGCCAGTTGAACATAGGTGGTGTAATGGGAAATTTAGGTCCAAGTGGTGAGTATTCTCACATTCTTATTTCTTTTTAAATGGTACATTTGCTAGATTACAAAGTTTATGTTTACTAGTTTGTAATAATGTTCAAAGGACTCTTTTAAGTTGAGCATTTAGGATGTAATTCAGTCTGAAAATAGAATGAAACCTTGAGAGCAGAGAACAGGGAAGATGGTGAGCAAAGATCAGGCAGGTTCCTGTGAGGCCACCTTTGTTGTAGCTAGCCTTTTTAGCACTTTGGATTTTAAAATGTCTGTAAGGCAGAAGGAGAATATTTAAATGTAGTGCCTTGTGTATCATGGATATACTAATGTATATGGCTGAAATGCTACCCTATCATAAGCAGGTTAAATTTTTATGTATAGCTGGGAAGATAGCTTTTCAGAGAGCTGTTTGGTTTTTTACCTGGACTAATTTACAGTTTGTCTTCGAAGATTAGTTTTTAAACTTTGTGGTTTCAGAACCCTTTTACTCTCTTAAAATTTGTCGAGCATCCCAAAGTGCTTTCGTTTATGTAGTTACATTTGTCAGTATTTACTGTATTAGAAATTAAAATTTATTTATTTATTTATTTATTTTTTTTTTTTTAAAGATTTTATTTATTTATTTGA
This sequence comes from Ailuropoda melanoleuca, assembly GCF_002007445.2. Lineage (NCBI taxonomy): Eukaryota > Metazoa > Chordata > Mammalia > Carnivora > Ursidae > Ailuropoda > Ailuropoda melanoleuca. The sequence continues at coordinate 57,541,945 of NC_048222.1, forward strand.
CAGAGATATAGACAGCCAGCGAGAGAGGGAACACAAGCAGGGGGAGTGGGAGAGGAAGTAGCAGGCTCATAGCGGAAGAGCCTGACGTGGGGCTCGATCCCATAACACCGGGATCACGCCCTGAGCTGAAGGCAGACGCTTAACCGCTGTGCCACCCAGGCGCCCCTAGAAATTAAAATTTAGAAATTTAAAACTACTTATGTATTTATTTAAGATAACAATAATAAACTCATGTTAACATAAATATAATTCTTAAGAAACTAAATTGTATTTTCCAATACAAAAAAATTAGTGAGAAGAGTGGCATTGTTTTACCTTTTTGTACATCCTTTAATGTTTGGTTTGATACAAGACAGCCATGCTGTTCTATCTTAGTTTGTTAAGTATCATACATCGTGTAGTTTCTGGAAAATTACAACTCATATTCATGAGAGAATGAAAGTAAAACAGTCAAATAATATCTTAATATTATGTAATGAATGGAATAGTTTTGGCTTATTGGACCCCAGACCAGACATCGAGAACTGTGTCTTAATTGATGGACTAATAAATGCTATCACATTTCTGTTTTTGCTGAGATGCTATAGCTAAACTTTTAAATTATGAGGGTAGCTACGGTGATCATTCTGACCCAAATAGATAGAAACTTTGTCCCTTACTCTTAGGCCCGCCACCGTCCTTAAACACATGCTTTTTTTATTCTTAGTTGTTTACTGCTCCTTTAGCTGCCATGTAAGGAGTCCTTCCTTTTGGCTTGGTCTCTAAATCTGCTGTGGTGATGTGTGTGTGTGTGTGTGTGTGTGTGTGTGTGTGTGTGTGTGTGTGTTGGGGAAAAAAAAAAGTGAACGATTACCTAGTCCTAGATATTCTCTGCTTGAATATGAGTGTGACCAGTGAATTTTGTTTTCGCATTCAATAAATACTTATAGAAGCCTTTTGATTAGACAGCTGATGTGTCATAGCACACTTGCCACCTGTGCCCCGCTGCTTCTCTAGAAGTGTTCCATCATGACTAGACCAGTGGTGTCTCTTGCTGTATTGCGTTGTGTCATTCTTTAGTCATAAAAATAAGATTGACTGAACGTACATACTATGTATTTTATTTGAGGTATGGGAATGGATGGTCCAGGTTTTGGAGGAATGAATAGAATTGGAGGAGGTATGTATAAGCATTTGTTTTTTGTATGTACCCGTCACCATTTTTAGTAAATTAGAAGCTGTGTTGAGAATTCCAAGGAAAAAAAAGAAGTCATGGTTTATTGCTGGCTCACACCTAAAGGCTGCTAGCAGAAATTGAGCCTGGTACATACTTAAGGGATATGGAAATTGATGTGTTAAGAAGCCCCTGGACAAGGTAGGGTGGATGAAGAGCTTACTGATGAGACTTAAGATTTACAAAATGTACCTTTCAGCTATATAACTGTGACAGTCAAATCTCAAAATTAATCTTTATTCCATAGGAATTGGGTTTGGTGGTCTGGAAGCAATGAATAGCATGGGAGGATTTGGAGGAGTTGGCCGAATGGGAGGTAGGTAAATGTAGGAATGGGTACCGTAGATGTCTTCGGAGGGCATATGGGCATAGGGAATAGGGACAGGCAGGATGGGACTGGGGATATTATATGGCATGTGAGGTAAGTTGGAAAATCGTGGACTTTTTTGTATTTGTGACTTGCTGTCTTTTCAGTTTAGTTTCAAAATTTTCCTAAATGGATTACCATGTACTGATGCACTTGAAAAAGGGTTAATTTGTTGCATAATCTTTTCAGAGCTATACCGCGGTGCGATGACTAGTAGCATGGAGAGAGATTTTGGACGTGGTGATATTGGAATAAATCGAGGCTTTGGAGATTCCTTTGGTAGACTTGGTAGGGCTGGCTGCATATTTCTCCTTTCTTTTTGCAGATCATATTTTTCGAAGTCTGTTTCCCTTTTTTTGTGAACAATTGGAAATTTATAATGTTTCACATAATTTATTACTTGATGAAAAACATTTTGGGAATTTTAATGTACTTGCTTGCTTCTTCAGTATATTACGTATTTGAACCCTATTTCTAGAAGACATATTTTTTGTTTACTGTACATCTGAGAGCATAGTACCTTGGGAATTTTAAAATATGATTATTCAAATTAATTAGTATATTATCTTTCCATCCTTGTTTAGGCAGTGCAATGATTGCAGGAAGAATAGGAGCTTCTAACATGGGTCCAGTAGGATCTGGAATAAGTAGGTTTAAATTTTACTGGAATTTATTCAGTAATATTTGAGTGCTTGCAAAAGACTTTGCAAGAGTAGTTATTGTAGTATAGTAATACTTTGTTCTTATGTGTTAATATGTCTTGTCATAATTTAGAGAAATTTAGATACTTACTGAGCTTTTCTGTTTTATCACTGTTTGAAATTTCTAAACTAACTTTGAATTTTACTTCTTTGACATTTCTAAACTAACACCAGAGTATGTGTTAACTGTCGGCTAATCCATGAAGCTCCATTCCGACTAAGGGATCTGGAGATTTCTATGATCACATGTCAGGAGCAACTTTTGCTTTAGCACCAACTTTGTTTCCTTACGTGTTGTCAACAACTGCTGTTGGTGACGATCTTATTTCATCTGTGAACATCTTGTGTCTTTTGGTAGATGCATGTGAATCGCCCCAGTTATAACACCTCTAGAGACCTCCTGAGGTTGAGGGCTAAGGTTGAAACAGATGCTTATTTCCTCTCCTCTTAAACTTTTCCTGTAACAGAATCAAGAGTAGTTGCAACACCAAGGAATGCCCCGTGTCTTCCATCTGTTTCCATTACCACATTTGATTGAGACCTTATATTAAGTCTTAAGACATGGCTCAGTTTTTGATCTCTGTTGCTTACTGATCCATGTCTCCATGAGCTCTCCATACTTTACTGACTTCCTTTAATTGATTGAACTCTCACAAATAGGAAATTCAGCCCACTTGAACTTTTCTAAAATCCTGTCAGCTAAAGATATTTACTTCCATTGTACCTTGCTTCTCATTCCCTTTCATCATTTTTTTAGCCTTGGTCATTTTCCCATCAGTCTTACCTACTTTCCTTTTTCACCTCAGCATTTATACTTCTGTTTCCCTAACTTTATATTTGTTATTCATGAAAGTCAATTTGAAGGTAATGTTAATTTTTAGAATTTTTATGTATGGGGATATTCACCATGAGAAAAAAGAATAAGTTTTGAGAATGAATAGGATTGGAATTAATTAAAGGGGACTCAGTTTATAAGAATGAATTGGGTATGAGCTGTGAGTTAAATTCTGAAGCTCTAGCCAAAGGCATGTGATTCCATTTTTTGTTATCTCCTTAAGTTCTTTGTAATATTGAGATTAGAAGTTAGGTTTTTCTGCAGTTATTGAAAATTGAATTGATATGAAAGAGAAAGTGCATGTAAAACAGAAGATACTGAGGTGAAAATATTATGTGGGAGAGTTTGATGAGACCAACAGTTAATGTGTTGGAGTTGTAATAATTTGAATTCACTTCATGTATCTTTGTTCTAGCATTTATCAAACATGGTGTTATTAAAGAAAAATGATAACTACTGTAACATTAATGGATCAAATAATTGGTAGAGAATTTATATAACTTATGTGATATATTTTATGATCAGAATATAATTTTATAGAAGTATATATGTATGATTTATGTAGTGGCTAGAATGAGAAGATTCAGTTAGTCATTGACATTTAACTGAATGTATATCAAACTAAATTCTGTTTCTTGGAAGGTTGTTCTATTGTGTATATGAAAATGATTTTATGTTTATATATGATCTAATTATATAAATGAATTAATTTTTCTCTCCCTTTCTTTCTCAAAAATGATTCCCTCCTCTTTTACCTCTACTTTCTCCTTTTTCTTCCATCTTTAAAACAACACCCAAATTCCCAAATCCCCCCCCTTCCTTTCTTGAAATCCAGGTGGTGGCATGGGTGGCATGAACAGTGTGACTGGAGGAATGGGGATGGGACTGGACCGGATGAGCTCCAGCTTTGATAGAATGGGACCAGGTATAGGAGCTATACTGGAAAGGAGCATCGATATGGATCGAGGATTTCTATCTGGTCCAATGGGAAGCGGAATAAGAGACAGAATAGGCTCCAAAGGCAACCAGATATTTGTCAGAAATGTAAGCAACTAAATGTAAAGGATACTTAAATTTTTTTTTTCTTTGTATATCTGTTACTAATACCTTTTTTCATTCTAGCTGCCTTTTGACTTGACTTGGCAGAAACTAAAAGAGAAATTCAGTCAGTGTGGTAAGTATGCTAATGACTGCAGACATGTTAATATTGATTATGGAGGAAAATTTGATTATAAATTTTTAAACGCTGTGTTTAGACCTCACCTGTCCAGATGTTTGTTCCTGGATAGTACGACAGGTCCAATTACGCTTCAAATAAATTACCCTGCTGTCCTCTGACAGAGCAGTGCAAATTACTACTAAATTATAAGATTCAGAGTGGAGCCTGTCATTGTCTTCTGTGGATAAAGTAAGGGCTTGTTTTATTACCTGATCTTTAAAAGGTTAATACATCATCGTTTGCGTTTAAAAAGACTTTTTTCCTGTGGGAAATAATAATGAAGGGTATATTTATATCCTTGTTTGTAATGTAGTGCAGTGCATTGTCAACCTGACCCCAAAATGCTGTCATCCAAGTGGCGTGGAGTTATTAGATGAGACCCATTCTGCACACTCTGTTGCCTGTACGACACAGGAAACTTAGCTGATAGCATAGAGTCCACTGCATGGAATTCCTTAGACAGGTACATTCTGGTGGCCCTTCTAGCCCTTTTATAAACTATTCTTGGCTGTGCTGAAGCTGTCTGTACAACCTTACTGTGGTCATTAGGTCTGTAGAAGATTAGGTGGTTTTATTACTTTAAAAGAGGGTGTTTTTCTTGATGAGAGAATTAGCGTGAGTGGAACAACATAACAGATTTCCTGTCAGTACTTTTCTGCTGTTGCATGGTATCCCAGAGACTGTAAACACAATGGTAAGCTATAGAGGTGGCATATAGTGATGAAAAGGGACATTCAGTTTCTGAGAGTTGATGGAAAGTTAGGAGTATTTGGAATATATCTTTAATTCTTTGGGATCACAAGGGGAATAACTTCAGTATTCTCCCACAAAAGTAGCCTTTGGCTACTATCATAAAGTGGTAGTGATCACTTCTGACCAAAGTGATCACGTGGCTATCATCTGCTGTGTTCTCATAGTACTTTATACCCGACCCTCGTAATAATCTGCTCACATGTTTTCTTCCGTCCTAGATGGAGGCTCTTGAGGCAAGAACTGTCATCTTTATTCTAACATTTTTCATTGCCTTGGTACATATAGTAAGAGTTTATTAAGTGTTTATGAGTGAGTTAAGCACTCTGAGCAGATCTTACTCATTTATTCAGTTATTTACTCATTGAATAAATCTACAAATACTGTATTTGGCAGTCTGCTTGTCTAAGAATTAGAAATGTGAACAAAGAAAGATATTATCCCTCCTGCTCTCAAAGAACGTATAGCATGAATCTGTCTAGGAGGTTCTTTTTGACTCCTTTTTGTTGATCTTTTTTTTTTAATATTTCATTTATATTTTATTCAAAGAAGAGAAACTTAATACATTTTTTATTGTAAAAAAGTTGCTGAAAATGAGTTAACTACTAAACAGGTAGAGCTAAGAGAGAGCAGAATTGTAACAGTTTTGCAGCGTTGGTAACGCTGGTAGGAGTGAGAACATCTACCAGAATGAGGAAGCAGCATTTGGCCCTGAATCGCAGACTGCGGAGGAGTGAACGTATTAGGGCCTTAGTGAGATGTGTCAGATGAGCGGTGGCAGCAGGTGTAGATGACCTGTTACATTTCAGTAGGAAACAAAATCTCCAAATGTGATACATGACATTATTTTTAACAGTAGAACTGAGATAAAGGACAAAGTGGGGCAAACAAATGACATTAATGAAAATGTGACCAATACTGAGTTGGCTTTTATCACATGTCGGCATATTTCTTTTTGAGGTCAGACATGAGCAAGGCTTGCCGCAAACTTGAGGTCTTTTGGTGGGCTTATTGATGGAGTGGCATTGTTTTGATAGGACATCAGCAACTCAAAAATAATTTCTGAAAGGAAAAAAATAGTCTCCAAATCTACACTTAAAAAAATGTGTACAGCATTTTAGCTGATAAAATGGTTATTATTCTTTCCTTTGCTATTTTTGCTCTCTTATGTCCCTTTTTTTGATCAGTCTACAGTATGAGAGTAATGATTTTTATTCTATTGTAAAAGCTTTTGACTTTTAATTTATATTAAAGTAATACCATATTTAAACAATTCCCTACCATCTTCCTGTTTTTAACCTTGAACTGCTTTGATGGGAAAGAAAATAATTTATGTAATAAAGAATTAAGTGTTCAGGTATTGACAGCTATGGAAATTATCTGGTTTGTATGAACTGAACCATCCATTTTTCTGCCACGTCCCTTTATATATTTTCAAATCTTAGAAAGTTTTTTCTTTGTTAATATGGGAAGTTTCTTTTTAACCTGCTGGAAGTCAGTAATGACCTCTTTCACAGTAAAAGGCAGGTTTTTGTTGTTGTTTATTTTACTCCTTGAGCCCAAAGTGAGTAAGTGTATACTCCTGGTTGCTTCTTAATAAGAGTCTGGTGGTACTCCAGGCATCTTCCCTGGACAATATCTGCCCGTAAGTGGCTCACCGGCAAGCCCTCTGCTTATGAAAGGTCTATACAGATCTTCCTTGACTTAGGATGGGGCTGTGCTTAACCTACTGAACATCAGAGCCTCGCCTAGCCTACCTTAAACGTGCTCAGAACACTTAACATTAGCCTACAGTTGGGCAAAGTCCTCTAACACAAAGCTTATTTTATAATAAGGTGTCTTCTGCCCGGTATCATGAGTATCATATCACATATTACTGGCTTGGCAAAAGATCAGAATTCAAAATGCAAAGTACTGTGTATCGCTTTTGCATCATCAGGATGTCAAAAAAATTGTAAGTAGAGCCATTATAAGTTGGGACCATCCGTAGTGGTTAACTGTCCTTGATCGGGCAAATCCAAAGGCCCTAGAACGTGTATTTTAGGTTATACTGCCTTCCTCAGCTTTTATAATGGAGGGGAAAATGTGTTCAAATATCCCCAAATATGTAACAAGATGAGAAACAAGTGACTGTAGGAAAAACGGATCTTATTTTATCCTACCCTATGTAATCCCTCAGTGACCTGCATTTTTAAGAAGACTGAGTATAAATAAACTGATTCAGAATTGGACCCCACATTAGTTTAAGTTGTGCTGATGGGGTCAAATATATATATAGTCTTTCAAACTTGCTCCCATATTTACTGTCCACTCTCGCTGTACTTTGACCTTCTGGCTCAGTATGATGCAGGACCATAACATTTTAGAACTGCAGTGCAAGGAAAGCCCATTTAATTATTCTTCCTATTAACCAAATAAACAAATACAACTTTGTTTCACACATTTCCGTGCTTGTTAACCGGATGGAAAGTAGGGACTTGTGGTCGATTTTATTTACTAAAGCACATACTGCTCCAAGAGTGACTGGTGGACTTTAACTCTGGGATAATTTAATAGTAAAAAATAATGCAGTAACATTAAAAATAATATACAAAGAGCATTCATTGATAGAGTCACTTTCTTTTGTTGGTAAAGAAGCACTAAAGCTTTTTGTCCCTTATATCATAATTATGGCTTCTTGTAGAATATTTGATTTTGCTTTTTTCTCTTGTTTCTTTGTTACAGCTTCACTTTGGTAGTAGATTTTATTGGAACGTTTATTCGTGCTTTTAATTTGGTGTATTTTTAGTTATGCTTTTATATCAGCATTTCCCAAAACATACCCAAGATAATAGGCTGGATTAAATAAAGTGAAAAGTTTTGTTTCACTCTAGGATAAGTCAGTTTTATAACTAGTACATGTAACAGCAATATGTTTGATTATTCTGTGGTACTGATTTCTCATTGCATACTATTTTGTCCTATACCGTTGTTAAAATAGCAGTTCTGTTTTTGTTTTTCATGGAATCATACAAGATCAGTAGATATTTAAGTCATTTAAGAAAGTCCTCAAGAGCGTGTAAAAATAGCCAAGGAGATCTGATTTTAATTTTTTGAAACTAAATTTTTTTCTTCTAAATTATTTATCTTTAGAAAAGTAAATTATCTCAGTCGGTGTTTTTATGGGATTAAGAAGAAACTTAGAAAACATGCACCTCTTTCTGGTTCTATGCCTAGTGGGGATTTTTGGACAGTCTAACCATGAAACACAAGTATCTCTAGGCCATTTTCTATAGTGTGAGTGTCCAAACTGTAAGCATGTTGAAGCATCTTGGCTGAGAGACCTTGTCAGATTGAAATGCTGCGAGATCATTGTGAGTTCAGGAACTTGGGGGTCTGAGTGTTGATTCCTAAATTGAGAGAGACAAGAAAAAGAGAGAAACATGTCTCTCTCTTGAAAGATTGAGACATGAGATAATTACATATTTTCCTTTGAAGTTTTGAAGGTTTCTTGCTTGAGTATTATTGCTAATAAACCTATGATGGGATGCTTATGTTGAGAAAAGCCCTAAGTTTTTATAAAAGGTAAAAGTAGCATAAGGAAGAACCTCTAACTTTAAAAGCCCTTGAAAATTCTCTGCGGTCCCCTTTGGAATCATTGTACAGTGCTGCCATTTACCAAGGTATGCTTCCTTGACGAAACTTCCTTTTTTCAGGTTCCAGCGTTCGAGATATTAAGAGGACTCTGGAAATTGCTCTTCATCTATCTTTAAAGCTTTTTAAAGTTTCATTTTATGTTGTTTATTCGAAAATGTGATTTCTGTGTTTTTTATTTTGTTTTAACCAGTTGTAGGTTATATATTATTTGGATCTGCTTTAATCATGATAATATAATTTTTTCTGGGGATTAGTCTGTTCTAGAAACAGTTAAAGGCTGCCTAGCTTGGGTTACAAGATCATGGTTTTGGCTTACTATGACTTTTATTAACTTGGACCATTTAATTAGTATTGAGTGGGTGAGTAGTTGACCAGCAGTTGGTTTAAAAAAATACAGTAATGGTGGGATGGGAAATGGGTGAAAAAGAAGTAGAAAAGTAGTCCAGGATGTTGTAGATAAGAAAGCACTCAGATCAAGATTTAAACAGAAAACAAACTTTACTACTCATGCATTGAGATTAAAACTGATCCTGTCATGACACCTGGAAAAGGGCTTCTGTGATTTTTGATAAGCCCTTTGCTTTTATTGTCCCCCTCTTCCTTTTTAGTCCCTTTATAGGACTAAATATGTTTGGCTTTCTAAGTTTGTTGCCAGGCTAAAATTAGCCCATAGTGATTTGGCAATTATATAATATTCAAGGAAAGGAAATATGGTAAGTAGGTGCACAACTCACCCAAACCTGTGTGGATCAGGTGATAATTCATCCCAGTTTGCCTGGGGATAGTCTCCCTTTGCATCCGTTATTTGTGTGTGATTACTAACTCTCCATTTGACTCTCTGAAGTGTTCTAGTTTGGATGGTGGATTTTTATGGACATTTTACAATTTGATAAATGATACTGATTTACTCAAATACCAGTCTCTAGAGTCAGCAATGATATTAACTGTATATGGAACAATTGTCTGGTTTTCTTCCTCCTCTTTGAAGCTTCTCTGAGGTTCTTTGTGTTCTTATCATCACTGCTTTATTGATTTAAATCTGTGATATCTCTTCCATGCCTATTTCTGTAACCCATTTGGTGCCACTCTTACACTGGAGTTCAAATTGTGATGTTGAATAAATAAATGACTTTAGCACTGTGGTTGATAAGCAGAATTAATGGGGCCCTTTGTGGCCTGGCAAAAATTAAAATTCTGGGGAGTTGCTACTATTTGTAGTAGCAGGAGTAAAGGAATGAAAAGGATAAAAGGGAAAGAAGAGAGATTAGGGAGATTGAGCAGAAACTGACAATTTTTTCTAAAACTAGTTTTGTTTAAATTTATAAGTTTATTATTGGTCATGGTGCCTTGGTGGCATTTTGCGCTAGTTTGCCATATTGCAATAAAATTCACTTCAGAGACTAAGAATGTTTTTTTTTTAAAGACTTTATTCATTTGAGAGAGAGAGAGGGTGTGTGTGTGCACACAAGCTCGGGGAGGGGCAGAGGGAGAGGGAGAAGCAGGGAGCCTGAGCAGGGAGCCTGACATGGGGCTTGATCCCAGGACTCTGGGATCGTGACCTGAGCCAAAGGCAGACACTTAACGAACTGAGCCACCCAGGCACCCCCATGTATGTATTTATTACTTTGTATGAATTGCGTTATAGTCAGAATATAAAATGATGAGAATAATGTTTATATGATGTGTTATTTTTAAATCATTAATGTTTTTAGCCAGTTATGCATCATTTCATTGGCTATGAGGAATTTCAGACCTGTGCAGTGAAATGAAACCCAGTTAAACCGACTAGTAATTCTATAATTTGTCTTTTACAGGTCATGTAATGTTTGCGGAAATAAAAATGGAAAATGGAAAGTCAAAAGGCTGTGGAACGGTCAGATTTGACTCCCCAGAATCAGCTGAAAAAGCCTGCAGAATAATGAATGGCATAAAAATCAGTGGCAGAGAAATTGATGTTCGCCTGGATCGTAATGCATAATTTCAAACCACGGTTGGAACATTCTTACGTCTGTTTTGCTGAATCTCCTAGTAAAAAGTCACTTTTTTAGTAATTCTGTATGCTTACAAAAGCTGTAAAAATGAACTTTTAAAAACTCCCACCAGCTTTTAACAGTATAGTGTTAAATATACTGTGATTTTTGTTAATCTCAAGTTTGGGTTTTTAAAGACAGCAAGTCGGTCATTCAGTTTAAATGAATGGTTATACTGTTTTTAATGAAATAAGCCATTTTCTTGTTACTTTCAGTACTACATAGTGGGGTTGGTTCAAGTTTCCTCAGCTTTTATCAACTTATTGTAAGGTGAAACATAGATGATTTTTTCAAAACTTCCGTTTTATATATGTAATTGTCCTTGAAAAGAAAGGGCTCACACAAATTAGGATGTGATTTTGGTTGGTTTTAAATTACTTTTCTTTGGTGATAAAAGTATGACTGTAAGTAAGTTTTAGATTCTAAAGTTCAGGGTATTTTTTATTTCACTTAAATGATGAAATGGAGTTTTCCTTCTCTTCCCTCTCCCATCATTCACATTTTCCACATAACGCTATTAATATTAACCTCCACAGCCCCTTATTTTATTATTTCCAATGATTCCAAGTTCATATAGAACTGATAATGTGGCAATCCCCAAGTATAATAACAGGCAGACTACTCCCAACTTTCTGTCTAGTTTCCAGCCATTAAAGTGAACTGCTGAAAAAAGAAAAATAATTGAAATGTTGAGCGTGATGGTTATGTAAGTTAGTCCTCTGCTATTCACTTCTACAGGAGCTGATGTATTTATAAATGCAGTTTTAATAAACCATGGAACACCTAAGCACAGCATATCAAACACGTTGGATCCCACGATGTTAGACATAGCCATATCTCCTTTGCCTGCAAAAAAAAGCATGTTGTTAAAATGTGCACACCAATACTGTATTTTATTAATAAGCTTCATAAAAAAAAACACAAAACACTGGAAATTTTTTTTTGTTTGTTGGTTTTGGAAAATTGTTATATTAGAGCAAAAGTCTTACTGAATTTGTATTTTTTAATTTGGGGGGTTAGTATTTAAAGTCTTAACATTTATTTAATAATAATTATCTTTATTTATTAAACCATTTTTCAATAAGGTCTATAGATTACTTGTTGCTTTTCATTCTAATTTAATATGGTTAATTACGATTTGATGCACATTCCAGATGAATATTATTTGGGGGATTAGATTTAGTGAAATTACTCTGCTATTAAATAGTAAATCCTTCTTTTCGAGTCACTCCTTTTTTTCTTCAAAGTATATTAACTGAGGAAATAAATATTTTTAAAGGTATCTTTGCTCAGTGTGTTTCAGCCAGGCTTGAAGAATGGGCATTGCAGCTTGAGGGACCTAGCTCTTACCTTTTCTTGCAACCAACACGCTTGCAATTGTGTCTGGCAGGCTTGTTCCTGCTGCTAATAAAGTAAGGCCCATTACTGTATCAGGAATTTCTAACGTTTCCCCTGTAATAAACAGAGATACTGCGAGTTGCAAAACTTACAGATTGAATAACCATTCTCTGCAGTTAGTTCAGATATTTCCTTCCTGAACAAAAAGAAAATAGGCACATTTAGACTTCACAACTAATATGTACTGAGATTTTACCTAGGAAAATATTTGAATAAGATTGGTAAATTAGGTAACCCAGGTAGCACAGATTTTTAATGACAGATATCTAAAGATATTTAATAGAATTCTACTTAGGAGTAGTCCCCTACCTGGTATGCTTACAGAAGGTTTGGGTGTTCACTGTTAATCTCATTAAGGCTGTTGCTTAATATATGCTAATGAGATTGGTCATTTTCTGCTTTTCAAACTATTAAAGTGGTCAGAATTAAGCAAATTGTTTATAGCTATTTTTAACCTGTAAATGTATTAACAGGGTACACATTTTTTAAGTCATACCTTGGTGATCTACATTAAACAAAGGAAAACAAAAATAGGGTTCTACTTGAGTCTTCCTAACATTATGGTCCCAATTTATTAATTGTTCTGTTAAATTAAATTTGGTACCAGTTCAGCATTTTTCAGAAATGTGTTCATTCTTGGAAACAATCAGAGGGAAGTTAAAAAAACGTGCATGTAACTGCTCTTTTAATGTTGTGATTGAAAACTTACTTTAGAATCTTCTTTCTTTTTTTTTCTTAAAATGTCAATTAAAAGAACTTCATCTGTTTATTGCATGCTTTATATATTGATATTAGAATTGGAATTGGTTGTTAATTTTTGTTACTGGTTTGCCAGAGTTCATATGTACATAAATAACACTAGTATTTATCATCTTGGGGGCTGTTCTATGATCTATTACTTGATTTTGTTCTTCTCTTGATTTCCTATTGTCAAATATATTCTGGCTGAGAAAATTTGGAGAGATTTAATATGCAAGCTAATTGGACTTTTTGATTTTTCTCAAAAAAAAAGAATACTCTGATTTCTTGCTAGCATGCTATTCTGAGTCATATATTAATTTGTGAAAAGTCAGAGATCAGCAACCTTTTTTTGTAAGGGCCATGTAGTAATTATTACTTTAGGCTATGCAGGCTATATGGTTTCTGTTGCAGGTACTCACCTCAGCCACTGTAATGTGAAAGCATCCATGGGTAATGTATAAATGAATTAAATGAATAGGCATGATTATGTTCAGTAAAACTTCACTAGGAAAAACAGGAGACCTGGTCATTCGGTCACAGAGGCCTTAGTTTGCTCACCTCTGATTTGTCCATTCAGATTAACCTTTTTGGGAGAAATTCTTGATTTTTTTTCTATTTTATATTCAGTTTTTTCTTCTGGAGTCCTGTGGGACTAGAGCTGATTATGGCCAAGCAGTAATATTTAAATTTTAATCATGAAGGTAGTAGAAACCTAAATTGAAATTTTATTTTATGCCCTTTTCACCCATTTCATAGTTTGTTTATATGTCCATATTAAAAAGCAAAATGAAATGCAATCCAGTTAAACAGTGGGCATACATTGCTTTCTCAAAATGCCGGCCCCTTGCTATATTATTCATTATGGAATGAAATTCAATATAAAGAGTATACTGTGGACCTCATACAATGTGATTTAATTATTACTGCAGTAGGAAAACATCCCATGTATTTGATTTCATTTATAAGAAGATCCTGTGGCTTGTAACTCTGGGCTATATAATATTGAGAATATAGTTGATATGTAATATGCAACTTAAAAACCCTGAATGATCTTGTTGGTATATTAATATTTAACCTTTTTGTAAGTAGCACTTCTCTTTAGTCTTTCCTGAAAGAGAAATTTCCTCCGTAACTAGACTACTTTTAGTGAATATATGCAGTTTGTTCTTCTATAAAACTGATTATTTTCTTTTTAAATTGTGCTCTTATGCTAAAGATACATACCAGTTATTGTGACCATCCAAACCAGGATATATGTAAATGCAGATATCCATAGTGCTGACATGAAAAATGTTATCACAAAATAATTTTTCCAAAACTTCCTTCTACAGTCTGGTGTGGTTAGAAAAAGTAAGGTAATAATAGGAAGGGATAGTACCCAAAAAATTCTTTTTAAGTCTGCTTCAGGCATGTTGAAAACACTTGGTGAATCTGTTGAGGAAAGAATAAATGATTTTGAGTTTTCTCAAATGGCCAATTAAGTTGGAAATGTCCATTTAGAAAGCTATATTGAAATAAATTAGCTGTATCAGTTTTTAAGAGGCTATTTAAAATATTTGAATACCTCATTACTGATATTGCTGGCAAAAAGAAACTAATTGAGACTTTAGGGCAGACAGTATAAAATGTGATACTCAGCATTTCTTGATTTGGGGCTTTAAATCCATCAAAACATCTTGGATCGTTCACTAAATATATTAGACGTAATGTTTATGAAGCGTCAGTTGGACTTTCTTTTTTTTCTACAATGTGGATGGTCTTTAGTAACTTTTTTTGCTTATGGGGTTAACCTGGCTTCTACCTATTATAGCTATTATAGTTGTCTCTATTCCCCAGTATTGATGATGTCTCTAGCCTGCTCTATGTGTCAGGTAATGCATACTTAGGAAGTGTAAAATAATTACAGCATAATCTTTTTATTAAGTTGAATATTCCATTCTAATTCTCATTGTAAGTGAATTTTGGAGGCTTGCCTCATTTTTCTTTCTTACATTGGTTTACCAAATTTGGAATTCGCTACAGTTCTTAGGAAGAACCTTTAAGAAAATAGGAACTAGCATGGAATCTACAATGTAACTTATAAAACTTGAGTATGTTGCTTTATATAATTTGTTTTATTAAATTAGTGGAAGACATATTAGATAAAAATAAGCGTTCACTTTAAAATTATTTAAAATTTGCATGGCATTTACAAAAGAATGTACCCATATATATTGGATCAAATTACATTACAACTAATGCTAGTAAAATAACTCATGAAAAACATTTGCCAAGCCTCAGCCAGTGGGCCACTAAGTAAATTTTAGATACAATCTCAGTGTAATGAAAAAATTTAGAGTGGTTCTTTCGAATTTCTTTTTATAAAATTTAACTTGGCAATATATACTACTTACACTTGGAAGGCTAAAAACTATAATTTTTGTAAGAAGGAGAAAAGTTTTAATTTTTTTTTAGGTAGTAAAAGGATAACTTCCCTTCCTAATGTACTTAGATTTAGACTCTGTTTCATTCTAACACTTTGTAAAAAACTGATGCATAAATTTTTATTTCTGGCCATAGATGAATTTGACTTCTAAATATCTAAATGTTTTGCTACTGCTTCAGATGACCTGTCTAACTCTACTATTTCTTTTTTCCCAGACCAGCCCTTTTCCCTAAATTCCAAGTTTTTGTAAGTGGTGTTCCCATTTTCTCAATCAGTCATGAACAAAGCCTCAGAATTTTCTCTGCTCCCTTTTCTGGCCCCATATAGTCCTTCTGTTGCCTCGTCTTGGTGGTGCTTCCTCTGCATTGTCTTTTTTATTCCTACTTTCCTTTGCTCTGTCTAGGCGTCTACCAAACACATCAGCTGTTTTAGTAGCCTCTTACAGACCTCCATTTCTTTTATCCTTTAATTTCCCTGCTTCATAAACCTGCAAAGACTTGTATAATAGCATTTAAGACTCTTCTATCCTATTCTTTCCTATCCACCTTTTCTCTGCTTCCTTACGGTGTACATTCTGTGCTCCAGGTAGGCTAGTACTTGAATAGGCCTTTTGCTCATATTAATTCCTTAGCATCAATTTATAGAATATACTTTACTCTTAACTTCTATGTCATTTACATAATAGACTTCTGTAGCTGTTACTTACTGGTCATAAATCATGTCATCAGCTAAAATCTGATCACTTCTACCAGGCTCAGTTTAAATGCTCCCTTCTCTGTGATAATCTTTTCGATGTAGCCATCAAATTTTATATACTCTGTCCCATTTAGGAACTAGTTACACTTTTCTCTTTATAGTACTTAAACCTTTGTATTTTAGGTGTTTTCTTTTTTCCATACAGCATTGGAAGCTTCTTAAGGATAGGGAACCACCTCTTCATCATTTCTGAATCTCCACAGTGTCTTTTACATAAGTGTATATAGTAATTGCTGAATTGAAATGAGATTCTTAAATTTTTCTAGTGAATAGACTTAATAGTGGGCATGATGTGCTTATTACCTTCAGAAACCTGACTAAGATCATGTAAACTTAAAGGAAGCTGAGAGTGGCCAGACTCTTCATGAAATATCCCACTGTCAGTTCTTGATTGGCGACGGATGAATGGCTGACCCTCATCTTCCCATCCCATCAGTGGCTTTTGTTCAGTTCTCTCCTCCATAGCTTCAGCAAGACAGGTGCAGCAAGGACTGAATTTCTTTATAATATATTGGTTAATTTTAATGTCAAAACACAGCACCAAAACATATAATCCATATATCAAAAGCAGCAAAGTTCCTTCATACCTATAAATAGAGAAATTTGTGTGTTTTAAAATTAAAAACAAAATTTTTTGTTAGAGTTAATAGCTTCTGGGAAGTATCTGCTTAATAATTTTCCAGCATAGCAATAGAACAAGCAGAGAACATTTCTAGGTATATTTTGGTTTTATAGATGTGTCCTAACTTGGTTACAGCATTACTGTTAATTTATTGATAAAAGCTTGGCAGTCCTTTCTATATTTCCAATAAAACCAAGAATTAAAAGCTCATTGTCTTCATTTACAGATTCTTTATGAAAGGTAGGCATAAACAATGCTTTGAAAATACTAGTTGTAGATTTTCAGAATAGAAGTTAATGAATAGCGATGGGCATTCTTCATCTCAGTTCATTGGCAGCATACATTCCCCAAAATGTGTAGTAATTAAAAAAGAATATAGTATCTGTTCATTTCAACTGTGTCTAGACAAATCTGGTATAAGACTTTTGTGTAAAATATTCAGAATATATGAGGCTTTGACTGGGACTTTTCAGTTTACAGAGATTTTTTCTTTTTCATGTAACTGAATTTGGCTTGTATCTGCAAGAAAACAAGGATAGTCTTAAAAATAAAATTATACCCTAGGCACTGAGAACTGTTGTCCTATGCTCTGGTTTCCTAAAGAGTGATGATTAGCTTAATACCATTACATTTGAACCTGTCATTTACCTTTTATTTTATAGCCAATGAATTTCTGCTACAGCTGAAAGCACAGAGTTCTTGATTTCCCTAATGGAGTGAGCATAAGCTTGGATACTCTCATAGTCAGTGTCCCCTTAGAGACAACTGCTGAGTCCCGGAGGGATCCCTACTATATCCATTGGTCTTTGGGAAACAGACCAGATTTTAGGATGATTCATTTAGAAATTTTTCTCTCTGCTAGATTTGAAGTTTCTTGTTAGCAGGTATTTTGCAGGGTTGCTAAGTTGTACTCCAGAGAGGTGCCATTTGCATTGCTTTTTAGTTTTTGGTACGCTCTGGCATTGTACAAGGCACAACCTCTGTGGCTGTGCGTTGTACATTCCTCTCCATCCCTTATGATTCCTAGCATAGTGTTAAACACCTCCTGGATACCTGGTTCTTATTAGTTGAAAAAGTTACTAGCTGTCCACTGAGTCACCCTCTTTTTCATTTTCTTGCAACAGCGAGATACTGGGAGGTTACAAAGAAAGCAAACAATTGTTAATACCTAAATATTGTTGATTCTTAGAGGAAGGCTGTAATTCCTCTTGCTAAATGAACATCAGAGAGAAAGTTGGAAGAATCTGAAGATTTTAAAATTTACTTCCTCCATCATTTCTCTCCAGTCTTGTGACCATGACCGTTTCTAGCCAAGGCAAGGTAAACAACCCAATAGATGAAAACCCAACTGTTGGGGGCTTTAATGGACAACAAAAGGAGAGACTTTCTGAACAGGCAGTGGGGTGAAGGAAGGTTGGTAATATCCAGTGATTAGTGAGACAAGGAGACATGACTATAGAAATTTCAAAGAAGGGAAAACCCAACCAGCAGCTGTGATGAGGAAGTAAGCTCAGAGGCATATGGGAAAATGGTGCGTAAGTGGCAGGTAATCAAGAACTCAGTAACTGAAATAAGGTTTCTGAAAAAGAAACATTGCTAAACCATTGGAATTTCATAAAATCCTGTCTGTAATTGTGTTTTACAGAAGAGTAACAATGATTTCAAGCTTACCAGTAAACTTGGTTGTCGAATATTATGCCAAGAACTGCGGCTATGCTAATTGCATACGCTGCACAGTCCCTGAATAGGGGCCAACATGATAACGTTGAGACCTGTGAAATGATAATTTACCGTTTCCATTACACTGTAACTTTGAGTACATGCTTAGCGTAATACTGAAATTGTATGTTTGTAGCTAAATATTGTTATCTTTTGCATTTTGCTTAGAGAAAAAGGAATTTTAAGAAAATTTGCATTTCAAAGCCTACTCTGGTTTTCATAAATTTGACCAAGAGCTATTTGTGGGTTAACTTTAAATGGAATACATGTTTTTCTACTGATTAATAAATTTGATTGAACACATTACTAGTGCCTTATTTGTTCTAGACTATAAAGAGTTTTATAGTGTGTCAAAACAGTAAGTGGGTTGAATACAGTTTTCTTACTTACCGCATTAGATAGCAAGCCACAAGCTGCACAGATGCCAAAGAGGTTATACATTGCAGATCCAAGGATGGTGCTAATGCCGATATCTCCCTTAGTGATAAATACACCTATGAGCAAGGTAATTGCTAAGTTAGTGTTACTAGATTTGAAGAAGGGAAAATCACATTGAGTAAGCAGAAAATATAAGGAGCAATATTTACCCAGGAAAGCAGTAACTAACTCAGGAGCTGAACTACCGGCTGCCATAAAAGTTGCACCTGCAACATCCTGAGACAATCCAAGGGCTGAAGACAAATGAAATTATGTTAAAGTGGCAAATGAAAGGGTATGTCTCTATACCTAAATATTCAAATCTACAGCTTCACAGAAAAGCACTGACAGTGACTTAAACTAGAAAAACTAAACATGCAGTTTAAAAAATTAGAGGAATCCAGTGCCTTGCTTTCTCTATGAATTCACTACTTAATGCTTCTGTAGAAAGGGAGAGGCGGCCAGGGACTATTTGAGCTATGCTGCTGCGACTTGGTATTGTAAATGCCAAGATACGGATTTTGTAGCACCCAGAAAAGATTCCTTTCTGGCTCTATGGCTTGTAGGTGTATAGTGACAGAACAAGTTCTTTAAAATGACACTGTCAACAGTGCTCCAATTGGAGCTGGGAAAGTAAAGTATTTCAGGAGTCATAATTCCAATTTGAAAGAGGAGGAAAAAGTGAATATTGGTAGTTTTTAAGACCTGTAAGCGAACCCGAGTTAAGGAGCTGATTCACAAATTGGCAATTTCAACCTTGTCAATACAAATGAGAGGAAATTGGTTAACTAGGAACCAAAAAGATTTACTATTGTATAATTAGAATCTTGATTTAAAACATAAAACCAGTAAGGCTTTGCTCTAGAGCAGGAAATACAAGAAAATAAAACTATTCAAATAGTTTGTGTGTATCCCCCAGACTTACAAGCATGCAAATCCTTTATTTTCAGTGATTGCTGGGATGAGAGTCCTAAGAAATGTTTGGCTTATTCAGTTTTAGAGCTAAGGGATCTACTATGGGAAGGAAAAGGGAAAGCCATGTTGAAACCTTGCTTTGGGGAAGCCAAGACAAGGTTGCATCAGAAATCCCCAGCCGGGCTTTACTGGTAGACTAAAAAGTAGCCCGTAGAAGTAGCATGCTTTTTTGTTCTTGGCGTGGCAGACTGTATTTTACAAAGATGGCTACAGTATTGGCATCCATGTGATTTTCCAGAACCTTTCCATTCCCTGCCCTCCCCCCCGCAAAAAAGTACAGTTTATGTGTCCTCCTGTGACTGCTTTGACTAACAGAATTTGGCAGAGCCATAATATTTCCGAGGCTAGGACATAAAAGGTGACAAAATGTCCTCACGGTTCTCTCTAGGGACCTTTGCTTCAGGGCCCTAAACCACTGCATGAAACTACAACGACCGTTCAGCCGTACCGGAGAGTTCTCATGAAGAGCCAGCCCACACAGAGAAAGATGTCTGACACACCCCGACCATTTCAGCCCCCACATTTTGAATTTCCCCTTCCCAGGCACCAGACATGTGAAAGGGAGGAAGGTTTCAGATAATTCCAGCCTTCTATCACTGCCTGAGAGATGTCAAGTTGGAACTACCAGCTGAGCCCAGTAAACCCTCAGTGCTGTGAGAGGTAATACGGTGACTGTTGTTTTATGCCACTAGTTTTGGGGTGATTGGTTAAGCAGCCATTGATAACTGGAACACCTGGCTATTGTTCACTTAAGTTGTTACACTTTCTGAGTACCTACCATGCCCGGTGCTTTTTTAAGCGCTAGGAATATGGCAGAAAGACAAATGTTTCTGCTCTTGCAGAACTAATTCTAGTGAAGAGAACAGATAAGAAACTGATAAGCAAAATACGTGTCGCGTTAGAATTTTGATGTTACTATTGGCACTGTTTGGGGTTGCCACGAGCCTCACTCATACAAGATGGTAAACGTAACTGATGAATACTGTATGTGTTCTGACTCTCCATCAACTGGCCGTTCTGCAGTTTCTCTCCCTCTCCTCACACCTCCCTATTCCCTGAGACACAAAAATACTGAAATTAGGCCAATGATTCCCCTACCACGGCCTCTCAATGTTCAAGTGAAAGGAAGAGTTGCACGTCTCTCACTTTAAGTCAAAAGCTGGAAATGATTGGGGCACCTGGGTGGCTCAGTCGTTAAGCGCCTGCCTTCGGCTCAGGGCGTGATCCCGGCGTTCTGGGATCGAGCCCCGCATCAGGCTCCTCCGCTGGGAGCCTGCTTCTTCCTCTCCCACTCCCCCTGCTTGTGTTCCCTCTCTCACTGGCTGTCTCTCTCTGTTAAAAAAAATAAATAAAATCTTAAAAAAAAAAAGCTGGAATTATTAAGCTTAGTGAGGAAGGCATGTCGAAAGCAGAGATGCGCCAAAAGGTAGGTCTCTTGTGTCGAACGGCTAGCCAAGTTGTAAAGGCAGAGGCAAAGTCCTTGAAGGAGATTATAAGCACTACTCCAGTAAACACACAGAAGACAAGAAAGTGAAAGCAGCTTCGTGCCTGATGTGGAGGAAATGTCAGTGGTCTGAACAGAAGATTGAACCAGACACAACATTCCCTTAAGCCAAAGCCTAATCCAGCAAAGCCCTCACTCTCTTTAAGAATTCTATAGGGGGGCGCCTGGGTGGCACAGCGGTTAAGCGACTGCCTTCGACTCAGGGCGTGATCCCGGCGTTATGGGATCGAACCCCACACCAGGCTCCTCTGCTATGAGCCTGCTTCTTCCTCTCCCACTCCCCCTGCTTGTGTTCCCTCTCTCACTGGCTGTCTCCCTCTCTGTCAAATAAATAAATAAAATCTTTAAAAAAAATAAAATAAATTCTATGAAGGCTGAATGAGGTGAGGACGCTGTAGAAGAAAAGTCTGAGGCTATTGGAGGTGGTTCACGTGATTTAAGGAAAGACGCCATCTCCATGTCAGGAAAGAGCGAGGTGAAGCAGCATGCGCTGATGTGGAAGCTGCGGCAAATTATTCAGAAGATCGAGCTATGGTCACGAAGGAAGGTGGCCACCCTAAACAACAGATTCTCAGTGCAGACAAAACAGTGTTCTATTGGAGGAAGAGGCCATCTAGGACTTTCATAACTAGAGAGGAGAAGTCAAAGCCCGGCTTCAAGACTTCAAAGACAGGCTGACTGTCTTGTTAGGAGCTCATGCAGCTGGTGACTTGAAGCCAATGCTCCTTGACCATTCCGAAAATCCTAGGGCCCTTAAGAATGATGCTACATCATTCGTGTGCCTCGCAATCCTGGATGGAAGCACGTTTATTTACAACATGGTTTACTGCCTATTTTAAGCCCAGTGTGAAGACCTGCTGCTCAGAAGAAAAGATTCTTTTCAAACTATGACTGCCCATTGACAATGCAGCTGGTCACCCAAGGGCTCTGGTGGACGCGTATGAGATGACTATTGTTTTCATGCTAACACAGCATCCGTTCTGCAGCCCAGGGGTCAGGAGTAATTTCCACTCGCAAGTCTTATTATTTAAGAAATCTATTTTGTAAGGCTGTAGCGGCCATAGATAATGATTCCTCTGATGCATTTCAGCAAAGCTCATTGAAGACCTTCTGGAAAGGATTCACAATTCTAGATGCCATTAAGAACATTCATGATTCACGGGAAGAGATCAAAATATCAACAGAACAGAACAGGAGTTTGGAAGAAGTTGATTCCAACCCACATGGATGACTTTGATGCCTTCTTCTGTGGAGGAAGTAACTGCAGATGTGCGGGAAGAGCAAGAGAACGAGAATGAGAAGTGGAGCCTGAAGACGTGACCGACTTGCTGCGATCTCAGGATACGACTGTAATGGAGGAGGCGTTTCTTAAGGATGAACAAATAAAGTGGTTTCTTGAGATGGAATCTACTCCAGGTGAAGATGCCGTGAAGACTGTTGAAATGACAGCAGGAGATTTAGAATATTGCATAAACTTAGTTGATAAAGAAGCAGCAGGATTTGAGAGGACAGACTCCAGTTCTGAAAGAAGTTCTAGTGTGGGTCAACTGCTATCAAACAGCACTGCATGCTACAGAGAAATTGGTCGTGAAAGGGAGAGTCGCTCATGGGGGCAAAGGCGATTCTTGTCTTATTTTAGGAAATTGCCACAGCCACCCCAGCCTTCAGCAACCAGCACCGCAATCAGTCAGCAGCCAGCAGCACTGCGGCAGGACCCTCTCCCAGCACGAAGATGGTGACACAGTGGAAGCTCAGACGATGGTGAGCATTTTTCTAGCAAATATTTTAGAATGAAGCCGTGAACATTGTTTTAGTCATAAAGCTATTGCACACTTAATGTAAACATAACTTTTATGCGCACTGGGAAACCAAAACATCGATTTCACTCACTTTATCGTGGTATTCGCTCTGTTGCGGTGGTCTGGAACCACACCTGTGATGTCTGAGGGGTGCGTGTAGCTGGGGTACGAGTGCTCCAGTCAGGATCGAGTGCCAAGATTCTATGGTGGAGGCTAGCCTGTGCGTTCCAGAAGCAGAAAACGGCTGGCGTGTCCGGTATAAAGAGTGTAAAGGGATGGCAGTAGGGGATAAGGTAATAGGTGGACAGATCGTGTAAGACTTGTGAATCCTAGCAAGGACTTGGGTTGTTTTTTTTTATTAAAGATTTTATTTATTTATTCGACAGAGATAGAGACAGCCATCGAGAGAGGGAACACAAGCAGGGGGAGTGGGAGAGGAAGAAGCAGGCTCATAGCAGAAGAGCCTGATGTGGGGCTCGATCCCACAACGCCGGGATCACGCCCTGAGCCGAAGGCAGACGCTTAACCGCTGTGCCACCCAGGTGCCCCAGGACTTGGGGTTTTATTTCGAAAGATATGGGAAGTACTGGGAAAGTTATCCACATACTGTCTGTCTGTCAATGATACCGGCCCCAATCATCTTTTTTATCATGGGGTATTTGGTGTCAGAGACCAGCTACGAGTTGCCTGAGTGATTTGGCCACCTGTCAAGCCTTGTGAAAAATCCTCTGAGGAGAGTTGGAATGATTCCTCTCTATTTGCCTTCGGTCATGTTGCTTGATGGACATGTTGCAGTGATGAATAAAGGGAGAGAAGTAACGTTTTGTGGAACATATTTCATAACATTTATTTTGTTGGTTGGAGTCTATATCTATCATCTATCTATTATCTATCATCCATCTATCTATCTATCATCTATCTATCTATCTATCTATCTATCTATCTATCTATCATCTATCCATCCATCCCTGTGATGTAAGACCAATTGGGCATGAAATTTAAAATAGAACATGATAAAGTGTATTGCTCTGTGATTAACTTTTTTCATTTTAGGAATGAAGTAAATGATATCTTACATTCATGGTATACAATTCACTTTCATATACATAATTTAATCATCTCAGTTATCCTCAGATATGAGTGATGGTATTTCCATTATTCAGACGAAGACACAGTCCAGGAAGTTAAGTAACTGAGCTACATGTGTAGTGAGGATCTTCAGTGTGAGGAGTTAGTTAGACACCCTGAGTCTATTGTTTATAAATCCAATGCTATTTCTATTTCACCACAGAAACCCAACGTAAAAATGGGACTCAGGGGGCGCCTGGGTGGCTCAGTCGTTAAGCGCCTCCCTTCGGCTCAGGGCGTGATCTGAGTCCTGGGATCCAGCACCGCATTGGGCTCCCTGCTCCGCTGGGAGCCTGCTTCTTCCTCTCCCGCTCCCCCTGCTTGTATTCCCTCTCTCGCTGGCTGTCTCTCTGTGTCAAATAAATAAATAAAATCTTTAAAAAAAAAAAAGGCACTCAGGCAGGCCAATTATAACATGATGGGTAACTGAGTTATTTTCCTCCCTGATTCTTGGCATGGGCATATAACTGCCTCCATTCTAGTCTTTCCTAGGGGAAATAATAGTTACCGGAGTCAGGGATACTTTGGAAGTTTTCCAGCATATTCCAGAGGTTGTATCAATTGAGAGATATTGGATATTGGATTATCATGAATTCTCTAATCAAATTAGGGCCTGGTAATATGTGGATGAAGTTGAAAAAGAACAAAATGCTTTATTTTGAACTAAATGTCTAAACTTGGTGCCCTGAAGAGTGAATGACCAATCTTTGCTTAATGCTAGCTGAAGAATGCTTCATTAGAAAAATTCAATCTCAAGAGGGAAAAGGTGATCTATTGAGCATTTTGTTGCAAGGTAGAAAAATAAGTGGCCCCTCCGAACACTTCCACTATCAAAAGGCAGTAACAATAAAGCTTGTTGCTATTCACTGGGCTCTAATTGAGTTATGAAAGGGAAGATACTGTAAAGATGGATGTATGAAACTTCAAAGATATTTTAAGAAGTTATATCTTAAGGTTCTAAGAATATTTTGTAAAATGGTTTATACCTTTGAACTTTAGAATAGACCGACTTTGTCTTCGCTGACCTTTGGGTAGCATTTCTCTCTGCTATAGTTTATTATTAAAGATAAATTGTTCTGGTTTTTTCCCCCCCGGAGCTATTACTTTTTCCCCTCTTTATTACTCTAAAGGAATGATCATACTTCCTTCATGATATAGGAGAACTGTTCAAGGTGAGTTTTCTTTATAGATTTAGATATTACATTGTTTATATAAAGTGCAACTTTATGATAATGCACTGTGGTCCACGGGGACCATGACTTAGACCAAAACTCATCAGACTTTTCTTAAGCATATTCTCTTCTCTGATGCCATGTTGAAAAGCTTTAAAACAGTTTTTGAAAACTCTCTTCTGGAACTCTAACTGTATTATAATATAGTAGAAAGAGCTTTAAACTAAAACAGAGACCTGTATTCTGGCCCAGCCCTAATGAGACTTCAGACAAGTCATTGAGACAAGGCTTGTGTTTTGCCATCTGTACAATGGGGCATTGGATGACATGATCTTTGAGGTATCTTCTAATTTTATTAATTTTTTGTCAAAATGTAGAATATGGATTCTATGCTTTTAGACTCTATACCACTTTTTATTGTTAAATAAATTTATTTTAATAAAAAACCGCTACGTTATTGAAAATTTAGGAGATAGAACGGAAATATAGAAGGGGAAGAGTCACTTACACGTTTACCATTGTGTTTTAACCACTGCTATCATTTTAATGTATTTCCAGCCATTTTCATGATGCATATTTTAATAGAGTTATAAGCATAAGCTATATATATGTGATTTGACACAATTTTAGAAGGTCTCCAGTGATAGCAAATTTTCATGCTTTGTGAATGGGTCAGAGTTTTGGAACCAATCAAAGGTCATTCAGACCCAACTCTAGTGACTGAGGTGGTAGTCACCCTGTGCAGTTTTCTTTTGGGTCCAGTATGAAGTGTGACAGCAAACCGAGGCTTTTTATGATCTGCAAAACTGGTTCTGACATTAATTTCAAATATATTTTTAGAAATTTTTTTAGTAAAGCTTTAGTATTATTGGAATAAATGCCTAGCTTCTCACTGCACTATATATATATATGTATGTGTGTGTGTGTATATATATACATATATATATATATATACTCTGTGATTTTTTTAATAATAAATACAAATATTTTGAGTTCTTTATAGTGACCCATTTCATATTTTGTCTGAGTTATGATGGAATAAATTCTGAAACCCTATACAATATATATTATATATGTAATATATAATATAATATAATATAATATAATATAATATAATATAATATAATGCTTTTAAAGGCCTAATTTCACTTAAGAGGACTCCCACCAACTCCCAGTCTAATGCCTATAATATTACAGTGAATTTCCAACTGCCCTAAGCCTATCATAGAACACATACACAAGACAATTTATCTCCAAACCTCACAATTACTTCAGTTTTGGCTCCATAACTTGCCCAAGGTCACATAGGTAGTAATTGCAAGGACAGGATGGGCACCTAGCTCTTTTTTACTCCAAAAAGCTGCTCTTTCAGTTATCCATGTAGGTAAAGTGAAAAGATAAATGCATAGCTTTATTATTATTATTATTATTATTATTATTATTATTATTATTGCTTGTTTCCGCAATAGCAGAATACCCAGGTAATACCCAGACAACTTGGTACTTATTTAGATCCATATACCTGGGGTAGATTTAGATGCAATCCAAGGGGACCACAACTTAGATCAGAGGGAAAAGAAAAACAAAGAGGATGGAAACGCTCTTGAGAGGAGGATGAGTGCCCTTGTGTCAGGGAGGAAGCACTATTCTTAGACTCTTTGTTCTTTGGGAAGGCTTTGCCTCTGTAAATTTCATGAGGATTAAGAATCAAACAACCCCCTGAAACTGTAGGCTATCCAAATGCCATACTCACAGAATTTTTCAACTCCCTTTCAATTTTATCAATTTAGAACCAATTCTACCTGGAATTAAAACTTGCATTTCTTTCTTATTGTCTATTTCTGAGACATAACATTGAAATTGAATATGGGCAAACATTAGTTCAAAGCAGAGTGAATAAAAATAAACTTTTAGTAAAAAAAATTAAATATTTTATGTAAGTATGTTTCCCCAACACCTTAAATTAAGATCATTTTCACTTAAGACATGTTATACCTCAAAGGTTTGGCACGATGGCGGGATTAGCGTTTCTGAGTAGTATATTAGTGTAACATTTAAAAAGAAAAGTGTTTTAGCCAGCTTATGATGGACTATTGGGCTGTCAAGTGACCAATCTTGAAGGGTTCTCAGTTTTCTATATAGTTAGCTTGGAAAAAGGTAAAGAAAGCTGCTTAAACATTGGTTAAATAACTTGAAGAGATCCCCTTTACCTATCAAAAGGATATATAAAAAGGATTTATTTTGGCTTTATACTGAACTTTAGTTGTTTCTGAAACTGGACTGCTTATAGAGATGAGAGGTAATAGTCCTATTTGGGCTATATATAATATATAAAATATTAATTTATATTTAAATGAAATATACTTTAGAGATACCATTTCTTAAACAAGAAAAGAAGCGAAAGATAGAATCAAATGGTATGGATTTTAATATAAAAGAAATAAAAGGAACTCTAAACAGAATATTCCAAAGAGTTATCATTTAAAGTTGCCACATGGATTATTAGGTCAAAGAGTGGATTTCATAAGCTTACTTCCCAGCTTGTGAAGGTAGTACTTGCTTTTATTTGCCTTCAACTTGGTGTTCAGGCTCTGGCAGACGCGCCCTAGATTTGGTATTTGCCCCAAACACATTCATATTGACTTTGATCACTCACCTTCTGCACTTCCATCTTTGCTGAGTAAAGGATTATAGTCTTTGTAGTCTATTCTTACATAATATGAATATTTAGTGAATGTTTAGCATCTGCTAGGTTGAAATATGAATATTTAGTGAATGTTGCACTTGAGTTACATTCCGTCCTGTACGTGGCACACAGTGCTATGAGCTGTCTCCATCTCCGAATTGCTGTCACACACACACCTCAGTGTATCCACCAAGGATGGGTCTAGGGTCTAGAGGGAGGTCCCTTAAGTTTATTCTTTACCTCATTACCTCCAGCTCCTTTCATCTTGGATAATATTCCACCTCTGAGGGTGCCTTTTAACCCCTTCCCATGAATCTTCATCCTATTTCCCAATTCAGAAACTAGATCTTATCTCCGAAGGTAAAATGCTCTGGACAACTAGAGTGTGATTTTTATTCCCTCTATGATGTGGAATTAATTTCACTTCATTCCTCTATGTTCAAAGAATCATCATTAGCCTCTTTTCCTATAGAACCTAAATGGATGTGA
The DNA here is from genome assembly GCF_002007445.2 of Ailuropoda melanoleuca. Classification (NCBI taxonomy): domain Eukaryota; kingdom Metazoa; phylum Chordata; class Mammalia; order Carnivora; family Ursidae; genus Ailuropoda; species Ailuropoda melanoleuca. The sequence goes on from NC_048222.1 coordinate 57,570,527, forward strand.
AAGAAGACGGGATTAGAGGAAGAGGGTATAGCAACAGCATTTTCTCATATGAGTGCTACACAGCTAAGATGACAGCAAAATGTCTCAGGTTGTCTAACAGAGGTATGTGTTGGTGGTGGGGTGGGGAGAGAGTCTGTGTGACTTTTGTGATCATGAGTAGGGCAAGGAGAAAGCAAAGATCCTTGCTGGAAGAGGCCGCAGGTGGTGTTGGCTCTGGAAGAAATTTCCAGATCAACATAGCTAGCTATAGACAGAAAAGGGGCCCAGTCAGGGCATCAGCAAGGGGCTCTGCCATCCACCATTTCCTGCTCATCGTCTCCACAGAGACTCCAGTCCTGAGCCTCTTCTAGTCTTCACCTTGCAGAAAACCCTTCTGCTGACCAAACTAAGCACTGCTGTGACTTGAAGAGGGGGCAAATGGGGCGATGGGGCTGGGGTGGGCCAGGGTCCTGCCAATTCTCCCATCATGTTCTAGGCTGGGACTCAGAGCATGCACCCTACAGAAAGTCATTGCATCATACATGATGATTAGGTCCCATAGTGGTACCATAATATGAGCTCATGGACATTCTAGACAAAATGCTTAGGCCTCAGAACTGATTATTGTACTGTAGGCAAGTACTTATAACATTAATTTACAAACTCCGACAGGTTGCTGGAAGTCTAAACTGATTTTTTTTTTTAAAGCAATTGAGCGGATTCTCTTTATTTTGTAGAATACTTCCTCCATAGTAGCAACAGGTATTTGATGTGTTTTTTTGTTTTGTTTTGTTTTTTGGGGGTTTTTTGGGTCAAAATTCCAGTGCCCTTGGGAGGAAAACACCGTTTAAGACTGTTTAAATAGGACGATTCTTTTGAAACAACCATATTATGGCAGTTAACCTCAAGCAAGGACGTGCAAAATTATTATATCATTCGGCAATTGAGAACATTGTTGGATGCTGGCATTAGAGACAGCAGTCTCTGCAGGCTGTGTAGTCTTTTTTTTTTTTAATTTTGAGACAGCACAAGCGGGAGTGTGGGGGGGGGAGGGGCAGAGGGAGAGAATCTTTCAAGCAGATCCCACCCCGCCACATTAAGTGAGGAGCGTGACTCAGGGCTCAATCCCACAGTGAAATCATGACCTGACCTGAAACTGACTGAGGCACCCGGGCCCCCCCAGGCTGTGTAGTCTTAAGTAATTAGTTCTTATCTAAGCTTCAGTTTTCTCATCAGGAAAACCAATCTATAGTCCTGACTTGGTAGGGTTTTTGTGAAGACGAAAACCATCTCTATTTAATTTAGAACCGTGCTCGGTCTCCTATAATTGTTTCATGATAAATAGCTAATAAATAAATATATAAATAAATAATAACACTCCAGCACATGGTGGAATGCTTCAGTAAACTGTTTTCAGGATTATATTAATCCTTATTAGTTGACAAAGTGGGTGGAATTATTGAAACTCAGTGCTCATTAAAGAACTATGGGGAAATGTAAAGCATTTGCAGAATTCTCTGAAGCCAGTTTCTGTGGCTGTAAACAAATTCCAGAGAAATTGTTTTTTATCGCTGATGTCCTAATTTGTATGAGACTATGCTAGACCTTGAACAGAGAAATGACAGAATTAATTTATAGGCATTTAAAAAATGAATGGAGTCAGCACTATTTCTATCTCATTTTGTTGCCATTTATTTTCAGTACTCAAGACCAGGGTCAATTCCTAGCAGCTGAAGAAGATTTAAAAGCAACATAGGCATCTATCAATCACACATGTGATATTGTGATTTATAAGAAATATACATTTGGTCATTCAGATGACCAAAATATATTTCTCATATATATTTGGTCTTCAGCCACAGTTACCACCTCAGGCTCCCTAAACCCTTGCAATTTCCTAAGTATTAAGAGTGATGAAGGCATCTTTTGTTATGTTAACAAGGGGACTTTTGGACTCCACCTAAGAACCAACTCTGTAATTAGAGGGTTGGAACTTTCAGTCCCACCCCCCACCTCTAGGAAGGAGAGAGGGACTGGAGGTTGAATCCATTGCCAATGGTCGATGGTTTATTCAATCATGCCTATGTAATGAAGCCTCCATAAAACCCAAAAGGAGCTTTCTGGCGAGCTCCCAGGTTGGTGGAGGTGCAAGGAGAGTGGAAGCTCCACGCCCTTTCCTCATACTTTGCCCCATGCATTGCTTTCATCTGGCTTTATGTCATTTCATAATTCCAGTATATATATATATATATATATATATATATATATATATATTTATATATATATTCTCATAAACCAGTAATCTAGTAAGTAAAATGTTTCTCTGAGTTCTGTGAGCCACTCTAGCAAATTAATTGAACCCAAGGAGGAGGTTGTGGGAATCTCTGATGGACAACAAGTTGGTCAGAAGTAAGGGTAACAACCTGGGCTTATGACTGGTGTCTGAAACCCAGGGAGGGGGTCGTTGGAACCCCCAATCTATAGCTAGTCATTTAGAAGCACAGGCTTGCAACTGGAATCTAAAGTGGGGGGTGGGGAGGCCATCTTGTAGGCCTGAGCCCTTAACCTGTGGACTCTGATGCTATCTCCAGGTTAATATTGTCAGAATTGAATTGATTTCTTGGACACCTTGCTGGTGTCTGAGCACTCTTTTGCTGGTGTGGGGACCCCCTTCCCCTGTTTTGTTTGTTTGGCCGCCCTGCTAGATGCAGGGATCCCAGGACCAGGGCTGCAGCTACAAGGTCAGGAAGCAGGGAGGATGACTAAGCCAGAAACTGTGACCATGTCTTTAACCTTCCTGTCACAATTCCTGGGAGCCTGGTGGGATAGGGTGTACCTTCACCCCCTCTGCCTAATTGGGATTAATAGTGAATTCTGCTATATTGCTTGTGGTAAAAATAGCTCACTAGTTGTGCACCTGTGTGGCCTTACACTGTGTGATAAGGAATGAGCTGAGGGACAGGTGCTTTCTAGTCCAGCACAGTGGACTGGGTAGTTACCAATGACTGAATGAGAGTCTGGTAATGGGCCAGTATCTTTGGACTGCCATGACTGTTTGTCCATAAAGGGGATATGTGTGTGAAGACCATGAAGTGAGCTGTGACATTGTGATTTATTTAAAAAAAAAAATTTATATANTATATATATATATATATATATATATATATAGGCTTTCCCCAAAAGCCCTAGAAATTCCTAAGTGTAGAGGGTGATAAAGATGCCTTTTGTTATGTTCATGAGGTAAATTTTGGACACCTTCTAAGCATGGCTGCTGGTTGCCAAGGGAACAAAGCATGTGATTAGAGGGTGGGAACTTTTAGTCCCACCCCCCTGGCCTCCAGAGAAAGGAGAAGGGCTGGAGGTTGAATCAGTTGCCCATGGTCAATGACATAATCAATAACACTTACCTGATGAAGCCTCCCTAAGCAAAAAACAAGAAGATGGGATTTGGAGAGCTGGGAGAGTGACACGTCTGGAGAGAGCATGGAAGCTCTGCTCCCCTTCCTTGTATCTTGCCCCGTGCATGTCTTCCCTCTGGCTGTTCCTTTTACAATAAACTAGTAATCTAGTAAGTAGAATGTTTCCCTGAGTTCTGTGAGCCACTCGGGCAAATTAATTGAACCTAAGGAGGAGGTCATGGGAACCTCTGATTTATAGCCATTTGGTCAGAAGTATAGGTAACAACCCAGCCTTAGGCCTCGTATCTGAAACCCAAGAAGGGGTCGATGGAACTCCCAATCTAGAGCCAGTCAGTCAGAAGCACAGGTAATACTTTGGGCTTGCAAATAGCATCAGAGGGCAGTGAAGGCCAGAGGTGGGGGGCATTCTGGAATCTGACGCTATCTCTGGGTGGATAGTGTCAGAATTGCTTGCTGTTGGGGGAACTGCCCCTCCCCATCTCCCACACATTGGAATTGTGGACCCACTTCTGGACTGAATACCAATTTACCTTCATAATAGCTACTGTATCATATTTCAGAGCAAAGAACGACTCACTTGTCTGCTGACGATGTTTCAGAGTAATTCCACAAGTGGCCTGGTGGAAGTCATTATTAATGTTCTGTGAAGTCACTTAATGAAGATTATTTGAAGTAGCAATCTAAATTTTAATGCCATTTCTCCTGCAGGCCTAGAAAAGTTATTCATTTATTTACCACTCCTAAGACAATTTTTTAATAAACAAAATTCTTGATGAAATTGTTCTTTCAGTCAAGTCATTGTTTGGAAATGTGAATACAAAAAGAAAAACATTTTTTGACTTTCTACTTTCCAGGAAGAGAAATTTTCAAGGTGGGACAATGTACCTCGAATTTAAAATTTCCTAGTTTCTGTTTTGTTTTTAAAGATTTATTTATTTATCTTAGAGAAAGAGAGAGTGAATGTGTGAGCCTGGGGTGGGAAATGGAGCGTGAGAGGCAGAGGGAGAGGGAGAGAGAAACTTAAGCAGACTCCGTGTTGAGCTTGGAGCCTGATGTGGGACTCAACCTCACAACCCTGAGACCATGACCTGAGTTGAAACCAAGAGTCGCATGCTTAACTGACTGAGCCACCCAGGCGCCCCAGGGGCTCAGGTCATGGTCTCAGGGTCGTGAGATCAAGCCCCACATCAGGTTCTGAGCTCAGCACATGGTCTGCTTGGGATTCTCTCTCTCCCTCTCTCTCTGCCCCTCTCCTGCTCAGAGCGCCCTCTCTTTCTCTCCCACATAAATAAATAAATCTTTAAAAAAATAAAATTAATAAAAATAAAATAAAATAAAATTTCTTAGTTTAATATAATTAACATGATCTATGTAGGTTTTCTAACTAAAGGTTCAGTCCTGGCACAAGGGTGAACAAATAGATTATTACAACAGTAAAGAGCATAGAAGAAGATGTATGTACATATATATGTAAGAATTTAGTATATGAACATTGATCGACTTTCTGAAAAAATAGCATTGCATCCTATAGTAAAACAAATTCTTAGTGCAAGAAAGAAATAAATGTTAAAAAAAAAAGAGAAACTACAAGTAAAAGAAAACATGACAATTTTTCTGACCTGGGGATAAATGTCTTTCTAAGTGTAAAACCAAAAGTAGAATCGTAAAAGAAAATATTTATAAATTCACTTAAAAATATGTAAACTTCAATGTGATACACACACAAAATACAGAAGCAAACAGCAAACTGTGAAAAAGCATATGATATAAAAATTATATTAAGAAAAGGGTTAATATCCTTATATAGAAAAAAAGAAGTCGTGGGAATCAGTAAGAAAAAGACAAATCCCCTCCTGTTAGAACAAGGCCAAAAAGGCACAAAAGCAAAACTACAAATTTCAGTAAACATGAAATGTTCAACCTCACAAATAATAGAATAAATACAAATTTTATAAAATGAGCTTCCATTTTAAAGCAATTGACAAACATATTTATTATGTTAGTATTCACGGTTTTCTGGAACGGAAGCTATCCCACGTTCTGGAGGTGTAAGCTGGCATACCATTTGTGAAGTGTTTTTGGCAATGTATAAAATAAAGCTTGAAATATGCATAGCTCTCCATCTCTATCAAAAAACAATCAGAGAAGTTTGCAAAGATTTTATACGAGTATGGGCACAACATTGCTTGGAATAAAAAAAAGTAAAAAAACAAATGTCCAAAGAGATTAGTAATTTTAAAAATTCGGACACATTTCTACTGGGTACTACTATGTATAAAACCCAGTGTTAGGTACTTACATCATCTACAAAATCAAGCTACCATTAAAAATCATGTTTTTGAAGCGCATTTAATAATATGGGAAAATGTGCAGAATAAAATATATGAGGAAAAAGAAAAAAAAAACCTCAAACTGTATCTATAGCAAGACTAAAAAGCCAGACGGTGACAGGGGGATCTTGGCATGATGAAAATGTAAGTGATTTTACTTTTTTCTTCTTTTTTTTCTTGCATTTTATCCATCTAGGTAAAAATACTGTATTAAAGTAATTTAATCTGTATTATAGAAAAATATCAGTGCTGTTGTAAATGGAATGTCAATATAAAAATGACTATATTTCTACCTACTTGAGTTAAATCATAATAATTATAACAAACTTATGCCGACCTGTACTCTGAATTTTTTTTTCCTTAAACAAATACATGTCAAGAGCCTCTGTTCTTGCCAGGTCCTGTTGTGGGTGGAAAGGATCCTGCAATGGTGCAGTGAACAGGAGAGAAAATCGGGAGCATTTCAGCGGGGCCGGGGGCTGTGGCCATGGCAAAAGGGAGAGTTCATATTCTAGCTCTCTGTCTCTGGGAAGAAATGCTAGCAGTGTGTGTGTGTGTGTGTGTGTGTGTGTGTGTGTGTGTGTGTGGTGGTGGGGGGAGAGGATGCTGTTTCTGTGCAAACCTGTGAGCATGCTGGAGGAAACCTAACCCTTAACTTTGACATTCTCCGAGGTGAGTGTGCTCAACCAACTAGACTAACCAAGCTGGGGACAGACTGGAAACTTCTGCTGGCCCTTTTGTTGTATATGGCACGAATCGTCATCGATATCCCGACTTTAAGGGACTGGGATACCGATGAAAGGTATATGCCCAGAGTTCTGGGTGATAGACATGGCTGAGGGGTTGGAAGAGAGAGGCTTGGCCTGCCAGATCTTATTTTCCGAAACCAGCAACTGAGCTTAATTTTTAATAACTGAATTTACAATTATCTGATGCCTGAAGTCACTTTACATGAGATGCAGGACTTATTATCTATTTATTGGTTTGTAAACATCAGTTAGTTTCCTTACTAGCATAAGGCTGAAAAAGGAAGAGGGGAGAGGATAGCCCTTAATGTCATTTATTTACCATCTACCTTTAAAAAAATTACAACAACTTTAGAGTCAAACTGAAAGAAAGCTTTGTAAAGTATAAAATGGCAAGCATTAGGAGTGCCTTGTCTTAGGAATACACACCAAGTGCATATAGGCGAAAACTCGGAACAGTTGACTCACAAACGGCCAGCCAGGCAGTATGGTAGCCAGAGTTTCTGGACATAGTCTTTGTACTAACAATTGCTGGGTACTCATTTAAAGATGCCCTGTTAACTACCAAGAAAAACCACATGCAGGCCAGTTCCTTAAGGTAGGGCCCCCCAACACAGAAGTCTGAGCTCGGCAACCAGTTGAGGTGGGCAGCATTGTTGCTGAGCTCTTTTACAGACAGCCACTATGTTCCGCACCACTGTTTCCGAAGCTCGTGGGGGACATTTCCGGCCACTTACATTCACTGATGATTTCCAGGGAGGGTAGGAAGTACTCGTCACAGACAATAGACAGGGCCATGAACATGTAAAGGATAATTAAGAAGTAGATGACAATGCCTCCGTCCATGCGCTCCTGTTTCGTGAAAAACCCTTCAGGAAATTCCAGTGATGGAGACATAACACAGTGGGTGCTATTTCCTGGTAAGGAAAAGAAGGTGAAAATTTGAGGTATGCTGGTGTCGCTAGTTCCAAGCCCACAAAGAGAGATTCCTTAAGAAAACTCTAAGCGTGCGGTAACTGAGTGGAATTCTAAGAACCCTGGTGAAAAGGTATAAAGCACTTCTGAATATGATGTAGAGTTTTTTTTAAAAAAATAATAACCTTTGGGGCCCAAAAGGGGAGCTTTAATGAAATAAGCTGATGATAGTGAAAGAATTAGAAAAAAGAAAATCATGAAATCATTCTTGCTTGTCTGCTTTATGGCTAAAAAGGGAATTCTGAGCCCCTCTTCCTCCTCAAAGAGAAACTGTTTCTCTGTAGAGAAAGATTCCTAATATCTGTAAAATTTCATTTTCCCATTTCAGAGCCCAAGCTGCCCACGGGCCTGAGAAGAATCCTCCACTGTTGCACAGAGAATTTCTAAGATGAAAGAAGATTTTTTTTTCACGATGAAGTCTCCAACAATAAAAGAAACCGGAGACTTGCCTGCTCCATGAAGTCTGTGAATTCTTTCTGCGCTATCTTTGAGAACTTATTTGAGGGATCAAAAGTGTTTGATATTCTTCCAAATGCTAGCAGTCAGAGGAGGAAGGGTAAGCCGAAGTGAGTCAAGTGAGAATTTGCCTCCCTTTGTCCCTTCATCCGTACGTGGCAGCAGCAGCAGGGGCGGCTGACCCCAGTGTCCACCTACCTGTGGCCCTTGGGAGACGCTGGGGCAGGGAGGCGCCCAGGGGAGGCAATCGTGCAGCAGCCCAGAGGATGCCCAGGAGCAGAGCTCTTCTTGCCCACCGCTGGCCCCCTTCGGTCTGCATATCTGCTGTGCTTACTGCAGAGCCCTGCTTTGGGAAGGGGGAAAGGGAGGAATAAGCTGGATCATGTGAGGAGTCTCCTTCCTGCTCACTGCCCTGCCCAGGACACATCTCAGCAAGGCCCGTGCAGGAGGGAGGGTGAAAGGAGCCAGACAAGCTCCTCTAATCAGGAGCCCCAAGCTCCAGAGAGGCTGGAGGAGGTGGGGAGGACAGCGGACGATTCCTGTGTCCAGCTGTAGTAATCCCAGAGGGCGGAACCGGGCGGCTTGCTCTTTAAGGCACGGTTTGACCTACTGGTCTTCACAGTGGCTGTGATTTTGACTTTCTCTGGATTTGGAATGACCTGAGTTTGCAACCGCTTCCATCTCCAGCCCTCACTTCCAGAAGTTGCTGGGGTTGGTGTGTGTGAATTCTTTGGCTCGGTAGGCACGTTTGTATATTTCTTTTGGGCCTCTCGTCCTCCTCTCCAGTTAGGGCTAGAGACAGAAAGGTAACTTCGGAGGCTGTTCCAATGGTCTAGTGAAGAAATGACGGGGGCTCGAACCAGAGTCCTAGCAATGGGGCTGGAGAGATGCGGACAGCTTCAAGAACTGTTAGGGAGACATAGTGGATGCTATTTGATCATGGATTAGCTGTGCTCTCAGCCAGAGGTTTTGAAATGCAAATTCAACAAGCCCAGGGGGTTTCAGACACAGACTTCTGTCTTCCCTACCCTAGCATTTAGTGTGCTTGCCAGGGCGTTAAGAACGTGGGGCAATGAAGGATAACATGTGCCTAACGGCACAGACCACATTGTTTGAGTCCTAGCACTGCTACTTCCTAGCACTGTGTCCTTGGGCACATTATTTAACCTCCCTGCTCCTCAATTCTCCTATCTATAAAAAGGGAATGTTAGCGCCACCTCACCTCTGTGGTGAGGATGACAGAAGTGAATGCACGGAATCAGCTTAGGGCAGCCTCGGCCACGTGGTCAGTGTTACCTCTTTACCATCTGTCTACCTTATTATTAATGGGTTACTCTTGAGCAAAAGCTTCTTGGCCAAAGGATCTCTTTTTTTAAGTTTGGCAACCCTCGTATTTCCTTTGCTTTGTGGCAAAAGCATAAAAATTGATGTGCTCGCTAAGTTTTAGATTTCGAAACTGGGTTTTTCTGGTGGAAAGGAGTGAGTTGCTTCCGGATGTTTATGACCCTGGGTTGGTAAAAAGTCTCCAGCTCCCTTTTGTTTTGCTGGGAATTGGTGGCCATTATAAACCTCTCTGAAACTGTCATTTCTAGGAACTGTCTCTCCAGTTGTGTGGTGTGGTTGTGAGGTTGGGATGATGAGTCACCAGAGTGTAGGCCAGAACAGAGTATATTCTCAGCAGGCAGCGTCTGGGCTGCCGACCCCCACAGAAGGCGGCGCCCTGGACCGCGAGACCGCGGCCTCAGTGCCAGCCCTGGCCGAGGCCAGGGGTGGAGGCCACTTAATTTTGTGCTGAGTGGGTGTGTTGCATGAGCCTTTCATCTTCTAAGTGCGGTAGTTCAACCAATTGATAAAACTAAACATTATAAGCAAACAAAATAGCACAAACATTCATACCCACAGTATTTCCAGTGCCCAGTATCAATCCGGGAAACAGCAAATAGCTCAAGATACAAGCCAATTACAATGGAATAGGGGTGCCTTACACATAGTAGGTACTTAATAAACATTTGTTGATTGATTACATTGTAATGATTCTTAAAAACACATTCCCCAGAGCACACATGTACTTGCTCTGATCAAATTATAAAATCAAATATGAATTTACCAAGGAGAGAGAATTTAGGAGGCTAATTACATCTGCCTTATACATTTATGGCTCATTTTGCAAAAGGATCTTGAAAAGTTTTTTTTATAAAATAAAGCACAGAACAGACACATGAAATAAATGTACGTCTATTGTCATATTATTATTGTTATTGTATAAGATAGAGAGAGTCCCTTGTAAACACCGCAGATCAAGAACTAGAACTCTGCCAGCCACCCTAGAAACCCCTTCACGTGCCTCAAGCCCACCTCCTCCTTTTCTTGGAAAGTAAACAGCTTCCGACTTCCACAGTAATGGCTTCTGTGTGTGTATGTTTAATAGTTTATCGCCACTCCTAAAGGGGGGCATCTTTAGGACACGATGGCTTAGTCCTAGAAAAAAAGACTTTCAAGGTTCTTTTAGTTTATAGATTTCCCCTCCTTCTGTTTCTTTTCATCATAATTTATCTATTGGAAAACCAATAGATAAGATCAGGGCACTTGAACTGTAGAGTTTCCCACAGTCCTGATTTTGTTGAGGGTGTCCTACAGTATAGCTCGACATGTCCCTCCGTTTCCTCTGTTTTCAAGCAGAGGCTTGATCAGAATGGGTTCTGTCCCACTGGCAGGACCGAAGCGGGTGGGCAGTGTGCCCTTTCCTCAGAAAGTGCACAAGGTCTGCCTGTCTTTTCTTTTGTGATATTAGCAGCCTTTCCTTCTTTAGAGGTCACAAGAGGGCCACGTTCTAATTCTATAATTTCTTTTTCACTCAGAACATTTTACAATGAGGTGATTTCTATCATCTACTCTTTGGGTACCCAGGGGTACCCAGTTTATATGGAAAAGATAAGAGATGTGCTTGATCCTTTTCCTCTACTGATCAGTTCTCAAGTTAATCTGTTCTCAATTTTCTTTCAAAAATAACCAACTAGATTTTAATAATGATTATGAATCAATGTTTTTAAATATATTTGATGGCTTCCAATTGCCATGATTACCCTTTTTGAATTTCAAATCATCTCATCTCAAGCTGGTGGGAGCCTTATCTTTAGGTTGACTTCTAAGAGCCTTTGACATGACCTTAATGGCTTTCTTACTACCTGCTGTAAAAGAGATGTTCTGGGCTCATCCTCCACATAAAACCAGTCATTTCTCCAAAATGTCTCTTTATTTTTTTAAGTGGAAAGTACATCCATGTCATGATCTAAGAATCCGGGTTGCTAGGGATCCTCATTGCTACTGGATTGCTCATTATTTGTATTCCCCACCCCCACCCCCGCCCCGGCCATATCTCTTCATAAAATACCTTGTGAGTTCCTACTCATACTTCCCATCCAAGGGTCCTCGATGATAGAATTGGAATATCTAGTATTTCATAATTACTTATTTACTGGTCCTATATTACATATATAAGTCTCAAAATGATGACATTGATTCTACCACCACTAATATAATTAGTAAGAAAAGTGAAAATTTGTCTTATGCTCTTTCTGTTCTCCTGTTCCAAGAGCTATAGCCTATCGGTATTGCCTGAGCATATGGTCATTAAATGGCTCCCTTTAACCTTCATTTTGTCTTGGTACTACAAGTAACTACATTTTTAATGTTTGCCACCATTCCAAGGTTGATGTTTCTCTAGATATTTTGATGCCTGAAACATATTTTCTAGTAGATCCCTTGGAAGAGCTCATGGGAAATGTGTTCAAGTTCTTTGCTGTCTGTAATGATTTCTCAATGGTCTTTATACTTGAAAGTCAGCTGTGCTGGATATAAAGTCACTGGCTCGCATTTTTTTCCCCTCAAATATCTTAAATACTTTGCTATTTTTTTAAAGATTTTATTTATTCATTTGACAGAGAGAGAGACAGCCAGTGAGACAGGGAACACAAGCAGGAGGAGTGGGAGAGGAAGAAGCAGGCTCTCATCGGAAGAGCCTGACGTGGGTCTCGATCCCAGAACTCCAGGATCACGCCCTGAGCCAAAGGCAGATGCTTAACGACTGAGCCACCCAGGTGCCCCATGTTGCTATTTTTTTGTGGCATAAAGCACTGCTGTTGACAAGGTGATAATTCTATAATTTTCCTCCCCTTAGATGTCACTTGCTCTTTTTTCCTAGATACCCAGAGATTTTTTTCCCTCTTTCTTTAAAGTTCAGTAATTTTACTAGGATGTTTCATAGTGTTGGCCATTTTAAGTCAATATTCTTAGGTATAGAATGTGCTCTTTCAATATGTAGTTTCAAATCTCTTCATTTCAGGAGAGTTTTATTGAATTACAGTTTTCAGTATTTGTTCCGTTCCCTTTCTTTGGATTTATTCTTTCAGGGACTTCCACTATTTCTATGTTGGATATTCTTTGGATATCTTCAATATTGTTACTTGGTCATAAATCTTTTTTATCTTTTTCTTCATCTCTTTTTGATTTTAAAATTTTTCATTTTTTCCTTTCTATTTCTTTTAAGATAATATCTGTTGTGTTTATTGCTCCTGTGTTCTTTCTAGTTTCATATTAATTTTTTCAAAAATTTTTATTCTATTTCTAATATTTCCTGATGGCTACCACCTCATTTCTGAGTTTTTTTCTAATTCAATTTATATTTATGATTTTCTTCATGTCTTTTTGATTCTGGGTAGTTTTATCTGAGACGTGGGCAGGTCTTCCTGGCATGCTTCCCGTGTCTGAAGCAGCACTATTCTCCCCCTTATTCTCTTTTATTCTGTGGTAACTTTGTGTGGGATTTGACCTCCACGTCTTTCTTTTTCTCATCTTTATGTGAAACTAATTTTTCCTGAACTTTAAGAAGACGGTGTCGTTCAGTGTTGTTTCTCTCAATTTGCAGAGAGCAATCGCTCTTCTTTTGGTTTTTTTACTGTTCAAAAATGTCATGGCTCAGTTAGAACGGCAAAAATAGACGAGGCAAGAAATAACAATTGTTGGAGAGGATGTGGAGAAAGGGGATCCCTCCTACATTGTTGGTGGGAATGCAACTTGGTACAGCGACTCTGGAAAACAGTGTGGAGGTCCCTCAAAAAGTTAAAAATTGAGCTACCCTATGACCCAGCCATCACACTACTGGGTATTTACCCCAAAGATACAGACGTAGTAAAGAGAAGGGCCATATGCACCCCAATGTTCATAGCTGCATTGTCCACAATAGCCAAATCATGGAAGGAGCCGAGATGCCCTTCAACAGATGACTGGATTAAGAAGCTGTGGTCCATATATACAATGGAATATTACTCAGCTATCAGAAAGAACGAATTCTCAACATTTGCTGCAACATGGACGGCACTGGAGGAGATAATGCTAAGTGAAATAAGTCAAGCAGAGAAAGACAATTATCATATGATTTCTCTCATCTATGGAACATAAGAACTAGGATGATCGGTAGGGGAAGAAAGGGATAAAGAAAGGGGGGGTAATCAGAAGGGGGAATGAAACACGAGAGACTATGGACTATGAGAAGCAAACTGAAGACTTCAGAGGGGAGGGGGTGGGGGAATGGGATAGACTGGTGATGGGTAGTAAGGAGGGCACGTATTGCATGGTGCACTGGGTGTTATACGCAACTAATGAAGCATCGAACTTTGCATCGGAATCCGGGGATGTACTGTATGGTGACTAACATAATATAATAATAAAATTAAAAAAAATGTCATGGCTCGCTCTCTGAAATTTACTGGCTCTGTCCTTCATGCCTACTTCTATTGGGACCCCCTCTTTCCTTTTTTTCCCTGTTGTTGCTATCCTGCTTAGCTTTTATTCCAAGACTAGAAGTTTCAATATGTAGTTTCCAATCTCTCTGTGTCAGCCCCATCCTGGAAGGGAGCTCTGCTTGATTAGTTTTGAGAGTTCATATGTATCAGACCCTAGTGTGACCCCTTGTACTCAACCACTATTAGACTGAGCCAAACCTTTTTGGGGTTTTTAACTGCTGTTTGCAAATAGTCTTATTGTATTTCATCAAATTTTTGTTGTTATTTTGGGGTGTCCTGTTCTCAGGTTGGTCAGATTCCCTATGCCTTGCCTGTACTTTCTTCCACATAGACGCTGATGCCGTGCATAGCTGTGTCAGGAGGGTGCTTTGTTCCCACTCATTTGTGTTTGGGGCCCGTGGCGATAGCTCCATCCAACTTTCTGTTGGATGCTGTTCATGGGTCTTTGCTGTCTAGTTGCTTTGTCTGTTTCTATGTGTTTCTGTTTACATACAACCAGTAGGAAATTCCTCTAGGATGTAAAGTTGCATAAGGTGAACTGCTACCAAGGTTCATGCTATGCAAACAAAATAAAACTGTGAACCTATTGGATGTTTGATCTTGGGATGATGACCTCACTTCCTAGAGCTTCCTCATGCCCGTTTGTAGAACAAAAGGGCTGGTCTAGATACGTTCTTAATTCTTCTTATTAGCATTTGATAGAAGTCAACATTATTAGACTCCTAGTGGTGGTTTGTATCAAAATGGTAATCAAAATAAATAAACAAATAGAGAATCTCCAGAACAAGCCATCTCTTGAAATAGCCAAGTAGGTAACTCATTAAAATCGGTAGAGAAGTGGTTATTGAGCTGTGGTCAATTACAGATTGTAGTCATCCCTCCTTTTAGGATGTAAAACCATCAGAATTACCTTCAGCTCTTCCTGGCTCACTGACCAACTTCAGTTTAACAGTCTTCTCCGAGGTACCTGGACCTCTGCTGAGTAAGACTTCGCCTGTTATGCTTGGGAATCAAAGCTAGCAGTTCTGTGTTATTGAACCTGAGGTCTTCTTGTGTTTCGTGCGGTGCAATTCTCCTACCAGCCCCAAAACATAGAAGAGGAGTTCTCACTGGTTTCTCAGTAGAAGTACCTGGTAGCTTTTAAAATTACTGATGATTTGGCACTTAACCCAGACCAATTGAAACAAAATTTCTGGGCATGGCTCAAGCATGGATATTTAAAAAAATTTCCCAGCTGATGCTAGGAGGGTTGAAAACAACTAGGATGGCTGTTGTTATCCTTGCTTTATGGACAATCGACTGAACCAATTGCCTAAGATCTAAGGTTACATAGTTCCCACCTGAGTGGCAGAGCCAGAATGTAGGCAAAGGTCTGTCTAATGCCAAAGTACATGGCACCCACACTTGCTAAGCTGAGCCAGCTTCTTAGAAGGTGAGTTTCATGAGGGCAAATGCATGCCTCTCTAATTTCCTGTTGCATGGCCAGTGTTCAACACAGAGCCAGGCGCATGGTGGGTATCTATAAATACCGTGAAAGCTGTGCTGTCTGAGCACTGGTGTGAAGTGTCCCCTAACTGAGCTCCACTTGCTGATGCTTCAAATACAGTCGGGCTCTCCAACTTCCTGTTGGAGGAAATGCAGAAAAATCTACTCTTCGAAGCCCTGTGAAATCAGTC
Organism: Ailuropoda melanoleuca; assembly: GCF_002007445.2. Lineage (NCBI taxonomy): Eukaryota > Metazoa > Chordata > Mammalia > Carnivora > Ursidae > Ailuropoda > Ailuropoda melanoleuca. Next base: position 57,585,909 of record NC_048222.1, read on the forward strand.
ATTTGAAAAGATATTTTGCTTCTCCTCCATAGAATGAAAGCGAAGGATGTTTGCCACCCGCCTGCCTTTTAGTGTCTGCACCCTTAAATGAAAGCTTTCACAGGCTGTCCCTATTCCTGTGAGGACAGAGGAGGAGAAGAAGCAGATGGCTAAGGTTGTCCCTGTGCTCTGTCTCCAGCTCGTTGATAGAAATTTTTTATTTTTTAACTTTTTATTATATATTATATGTTATATAATATATATACACATATTACATATGTATATCAAATACATATACAGACAAGTGCATGTCTTTTGCCATTGCCCTTTGCAGTTTAGACATGCAGATTCAAGCCCCATAGGTCATCCTTAGCAAGGAGAGGGATTGAGTGTCACCGTGTATGTTCGGCACAGCGTGGGAAGGCCGGGGAGACGGAGTGTTGAGTGGGCGTGCATTGTCACAGGGAGCCTTCAGTGTCTCAGTTGCTGCTGTCCCAAGAGTGGCTGCTTGCTTAGAAAGTAGCCCAGGAATCCTTAGGACAAGGAGCTTTTAGCTCAGTCTACCAAGAACCTTCCTATTTTGTCTCCAACCAGCACAAGAGCTGCCAGCTTGAGCCATAGCCACGGCTGTGAGTCGAATAGCATTCTGCTTGATGGTTCACAGACTCACAAGGTGTCTGCCATCTTTCCCACACCCTCATCCTCAGTGAGTTTACCAGCCAGAAATCAGGCTCGAGCCTTGGTTTAGGGTATGACTGAACCCTAACGGTCAATTTTCAACCCAGGACAGGTTAATCTCATTCACTGCTGTGTGGGTCCCACTCCATGAAATGACTCAAAAGCATTTTCATTTCCTAGAAGGCCTTCACAGTCTTCTCAGAATTTCTATTTTTTCCCCCTTTTATGGGAAGGCATATTCCGTTTCTCTGAGTACTGAAGGGGAGTTCAAGTTTCTCAGATCAAATGTTATTTAAAAACACATCTTGGAGTAGAAATAATTTTAGAATTAACTAAACCTCAGTTAAAGCTCCCCTTCTTCATTGTTTCTGAAACGTAAGTGGGGATAATACCACATGTTTTTAGGCCGTGTGATTATAGGCTAGAATATAAATATTTGTCCCTTTCTCTCTGTGCTGCAACTGCACGGGAGCACGTTTTATGTAATCAGAACTTGGTGGAGTGCTTAGCTCTCAATGAAATCGAATGCACCAGGCAGGCCATCAGCTGGGAACAAAACGATAAGGGATTTTCATTAGCTATATTTACAAAAATTGGAATTTTGCTTTTAGCTTGCTTTTTGATTCTTGTTACTGCCACTCCATTTGTGATAGCCTTTCTTTGTCTTTGCTCTCTGAGGCCAAATATAAGCCTTCCCTGAGTGTTTCAGTACCCGGTGGTTGAATGAGGGATCCGGACAAGGGCCTGCCTTAGCCTGACTTTGCATTTTCTCCTCCAGCTCTGTTTCACTGAGGTGCTCTGAAGGGATGGCAAGTGAGACAAGAAGTGGAGGGGCCCTGACTAAAATATGCTGGAGTGCGGAGATTTATTTTCTTCACTTTAATCTAATAAACCCCCTCAGGGTCTGAGTTAGCATCACCATTTTTCCTTAGTCTGCTCTCTGAAGGCTGCCAACCCTATGTGAGGAGATTGATGCCTCCTTTACTATAAATAATCGGGATGAAGGCATTTATCAGGGATTCTTCAAAATTTGCCGGCCTTAGAACTTCTCCCCTTGAGGCTTGGAACTCAAAAGCCCTAGAGCTCGTAAGGACTGAGTGTGAGAGAATCTGGTCCTGAAGAGAGAAAGCCGGTAGGTGCTCTGTCATTCTCTCGGTGCTGGAATTGGTGTGCGGATTATACCGTGGGCTTTGAAGTCCTTGCTTAGCAAACAGAGAAGGGAGTTGCAGTGGTGGCGGGGGCGGGGGGGATGGAGCTAGAGGAGAAGTAGGGAAGTGGACCAAAAAGATTGACCACTGTAGTAAGAACAGCTTAGACACCATGCCCATACAGTCCAGGGCTGCTGTTGGGACTGTGACCACGGTCAGTCTCTGTAAATCAATCTCTCGGAGGCATGGTATGCACAAGTCTCTGTGAAAAAGGCCCTTGTTTTCCAGAACACTGGGCTACTCATTCTTCTCTGTCTTTGGCTAGATATTCCCAAAGAACCAGAACAATATGACTCTTTCTCTGGAACCTACGGACACACATTTCTCACTGTTTGCCCTTCCCTGCCTCTTTCCCAGTTCTTCTCCCAACTGGAAGATCACTGTGGGAAACATGAACGTGTGTCTCCCGGATCCCGTTCGAGGGAGGATTGTTGCCCCAGCACTGGGGTGCTGTCGGTGGATGGGCTCTACCTCTCAGACCCTTCAGGGGCAGCCTGAGCTGCAGAGAGCTTCTTCACCCGACCTCAAGCTATTCCCAGGGCAGCCCGCATCTACATAAGGGAGACCTGTAGAAGCCCAGACATTTTGGCCTGACATAGACAACTCGGATGGGTACTGCTCCTTTCAGAGCTTCCCACTGGTGTGGCTACGGTTTCATTCATCTGCCCCCAAGTTCAACTTCTTCCACCCCCAAATCCTACTTCCTACTTTTCTTCTCACAGATGCTGAGCCCCAGTAAACATCTTACACCCCAACTCCATCTCGGTGACGGCTTCAGAGAAACCAACATGTGACAGGCTCTAACCTGCCTGATAGTTTGGGAGAGTTCTATGCTCAGAACTCCAAATTTTATTCTAGGTGTATGAACAGTGAGTTTTAGATTTTAGAAATGCTTTTTTTTTCTCTCAACACAGCTTGGCTTTCAAAAATGTTGTCTCTGGACAGAAAAAACAGGTTGAATTTGAAACTCAAAGCTGAGGAATGAGTCCTTTGTTCTAGGCTGCGTCTACCCTTTCCTTAAATCGATGAGTGGTACTGATTCCGTGGATGGGTAGTCAGTCACAGGGCAGGAGGAAATGGGAAAAAAAAAGAGTTGGCCGTATTTCTAACACCTCATCCCGATTATATCCCTATTACAGAGCTTTGCAAACTGTAGAGCACTGGACAAAGCCTGACGGTTGTGGCTCTTTTGATGGATAGCACTCTCCCTTTCACCATGTTGCGGTCCACTGAACAACTGCGCTGGCCTCACTTTGGTCCCTTTCTCAGCCGACTCTATTGTTCCCAGATACTTTAGGAGGCGATTTAGACAGGAAGGAGCAGTGACCTTGATGGCAGAAATGGCTTTAATCGAGTTAGAATATTTTAATTTCAGCCACTGTCTCCATCGTCTATCATGCTTTCTGCTCTCCTTTTGCTTACGTGTTTCTTTTGTGGCTCTGGTGGATCCCTCTAACCTGGAGATTTTCAGACTTGCGTCCTAGATACAAAGGGAGTAAGAGGTTTGGTTTTGAAGGGCTGCCTCTCTTTCTGAGCCTTGTGTGCTTAACCTTTTGAATGTGACTTGTGCAGCCATCGGTTTGTCCAGCATGTGGACTCATGTCCCTGGGAGGTATGACGTGGGGAGAACCCCAAAAGACCAGCAGCCTTGGATCCCCTTCACAAGGAATTTCGCTGCGACATTTAAGACTCGCTTGGCACCCCCTTCAGAGACTTGGCTTCCTTTGAGGCAAGGTCACAGAAAGAAATAGAAATAGGGCTGTCATACGGGTAGAGTCTCTCAGCGGACCGTTTCATGGAGTCCATTTCTTTCTGCGCCTGGGGACTAAAGCAGAGCTCAGAAGTTTTAGCCAAGTCTCAGGATTCTTCTTCTCTTTAAGACTCATGGTTTTCTTAAAAATAAAATAGAAGTCATTTGGCACTTCCACCTGGCAAAGTAGAGTTTCTGTTAAAAAAATCAATAATAAAAATAGCTTTTATTGAGCATCTATTATGATCCATGCACTGTTCTAAGCCTTTATAGTTACTACTGTATTTAATTCTTACAATAACTCTAAAAGAAAGTTGCTACCGATATTTCCATTTTATCATGAAGAAAGAGAGGCAAAGGAAAAAGGCATCCATCCATTCTGTTCATAAGGAGTTGCTAACTATGTTTTCTTTTTTTATTTTTTTGTCTGTGTTTTGGGGGGAGGGGTGCAGGTAACCTCCTTATTTTATTAATAACTATGTTTTCTTTTCAGTTGCTCAACAACTATTCAGTAAACACCTGTTGTATGCCAGGTGCAATGCCGGCACCGGGGGATAGAGTGCCGGTAGAGCAAACGGGGTCCCTGCACTGTTGGAAGTCAGAGATGGTCAGAACATCCGGTTCTTCAGGGACGATACCTGCATATCAAGGTTTTTGGCTGGGGAATCCACCTCTAACCCTCTGCTTGCTGTCTAATTTTTCTTGAAGTCTAAGCTGAGAGAAACCAGGTTTCTGGAAAATTCTAAAGGATGTATTATAGGCAGCCCGTTTTCCTTCCAAGTTCCCAGTCTTAGCGAATGACATTGCCCTCGTTGGTATCCTTGACTTGTCCTACTTTTCCCGTCCCCTACCATATTTCTCAATCTCTGAGTCCAGATATTTCTTTCTCCTACACATCTCTTGGGTCAACATACTTCTCCCCATATCCATTGTTACCATCAGTCGTTGCCCAGAATTCTCCTGAAGGGGCATCACCTCTCTTGCCACCCTGCAGCCCACTGTCCTTGTGTGTCAAGTAGGCAGTGGAATACATGGGTATGAACTCAGAGGGGTAGCCTGATAGGAGAGGAGGAGCCAGCAAATGAATTTCAGCAAGAGGGTCACTAAGGTTAAGAGGAAAACCAGAGGATTATGCTATTGCTGGAGTGGGAGACGGGTGGGTTTCAAGGAGGGAGTGGTTGGAGGTTAAGGTGAAAAACAGTCAAAGATATTTGGCAGTGCAGAGATCATGGGTGACCTTAATGGAGAAGTTTCATTAGAGTCCTATGGGTAAGTAAAATGGGAATAAACATCTAGAAGGAAAGAAGTAGGCTTTATTTTTTAAATCTTATTTATTTATTTATTGTTAATGTATGTGGAACAGAAATTTAATACCAGCTGGAGGAGGGTATTGGGTAAGGGATTTGGGTTTTGGTTTCTTGGTTGGTTTGTTTTTAACATGGGACATTCTATAGCATGTCTGTGCATTGATGGGGATGATCCAATAACAAGCAAGAGATTGAAAGTGCAGCAGAGACAAGGGAATCCTTGAGAAGTGCTGGGGATCCGGGTCCCAGAGCTCCACAGGTAGATGGGCCATTGTCGGAGGAGCTCTGCTTCTTCCACTAAAACAAGAGAAATGGAGAAGATGGGTAGAGATGAGGCCGACTCACAGAATTTTGGTGGGGAGGAAGAGTACGAATTCTTATCTGGTGGTGTGTATCTTTTAATCAGAACATTTGAAAAATCATGTTGAATTCATATTTAAGGAGGGTTTGAGGAAAGAGACTATAGAAGGTATAAAACTAATCATGACGAGACTGGAGAAGCTAATTTACTGAGGAAACATAAGAGGAGTGTTGAGTGTTTTGTTCAGGTTTCTGGTTGTGAATTTAGAGTGAACCTGGTTAGCTGTATTTCATGTGTGTGTGTTTCCTCCAGGAATATTCTGTTTTTTAAATACAGGTGTGGATAAACTGAAGTCCACCAGGCTTGGCTTTATTCCAGGCAAGTGTGACAGAAGAGAGAGGTGTAAAGGAGGAGAGGAGATTTTCAAGGAGGCGATAATAATTATAGAGCATGTGATCTGAATGACTCAGAAGGAAAATAGAAAGAGGGGACTGACTGACTGACTGATGGATAATGGGAATGTGGCTGAGGGTTTGGAGAGAGCAGTGAGGTTAGAGAATCATGTCAGTGAGTGGGAGCTAGGGGAGGAGGTGTGGGTTAGAGACCGGCTTTCGTGAAACAGTTGGAGATGGTGCGATGCGGTAGTAACACAGGAGTGGGTGACAGTAAGACGAGCTCAGCTGTAAGACGGTGGAAGGAAAAGCAACTGGAGATGAGAACGGTAAGGAGCTGAAAATTCAGCATTTAGATGTTATCTCATTTTTCACACATCGCAATGTTTTGTGGTTGTTGGTCTAGCTTTCCAATAAGTATGTTATTCTCTGAAGGAAGGAACTCCATTTGTCTTACCACGGCTTCCTCCCTCATGCCCAGCACAGTACCTGACCCATAAAATACCCAGTAAATATTTACTGAATGGGCAAAGGGGTCCATTCTTTTAAAAATTCTAGAAGTTATTCCCGAATCGAGAGCTGCACCCCAGGACCATTGTCTTGACTCCTTATGGATCACTTTCTTGACCTGCCTTGTCGGTAATGGCATTTACCGCTGCTGGGGAAGCACTCCTGTTTAATTCTCCCTGGTATATAATATAGGGCTTGCTGAGGAAGTAATTCACTCCCATGCACAGTATTCCCTTCATTAGGACCCACAGGGGAAACTTTTCTAAGATTTCATTGCCAGGAAGACCTGTGACTCTCTAAGCGAACTGGCATTTTGTGAGCCTTGTAAGCAAATATGTATTCCTCTTTGCTTTGCCCATTACAGCCAGATTCATGACTTAGGCTCAACTTTGCAATTATGCAGAAAAATTATGGTATCGATTTCTTAGGAATAATTTTACCCTTTGCTTTATCTGGTTATTTTTTCCTGATTTCCTCAACTCGGTGATTTCTTTTCATGTTTCATTTCTATTCTAGAATATCTCTTGAATATGTAAAACTAAAGTGTGTTTCCCCAAGGTTCAGCGGGATGGAATTTTATCCTGACTCCTTTGACTGGTGCATGCTTCTGGTGATCAGGTTAAAAGAGAGCCTGTTATTTTATAACCTACAATAGCGAAGATTTAGCTTATAACCATTTATAAACAATACGTGTTTCTCAGAATTTAGAGCTACTCTTTTTGAGTTAAGTTTGGAATTTCTACATAGAATGTTAAACAGGTCACCTAGGTTGGACTTAATAACAAACACAAAATTGCTTTCAAAAAATAAACACGTTTTTGAGCATTTATCAATTAAATCAAAAGCTCCTATCTCAGCCTTTATTAATTTAATTAAAGAATCTTATGAATTTTTTGGGCATATGCTTGCTTAATCAAATAATTGAAGAAGTGTGAAAGAACTAAGTCATGACTAAGGACTTCGGGAGCCTTATTAGAAATGCAAATACAATGATAAGGCAGAGATCAAGATGGCAAATACGGACAAAGGCCGCTGCAGAATGAGAAGGATGACTGGATGTGAGAAGACATGGGAAATTCTGTAGGACTAACCACAGAGGAATAGTGGGCACAAAAATCTACACATAAAAGAAAATGAAGAGGAAAAACAGAGGAAACGTGTTACAGCTGTGAGCTTTGCAATACACGATATTGAAGAGTCACTAAATATATCGAGAGAGTACATAAATTCTGTCATTATGGGAAAGTTTATTCCAGAACACAAGCTGAGACACCTACTATATTTTATAAGGGTTTCTTTCTGCAGATGGAAATGTGGAATCCACAGGACACAAGTACAGCTCAGCCGTGGTGCCTGCACCAGTGGGGCCAAGACCAGACCACGGTGTGTGATTTGGACGGGGATGACTGTAAGCTTCTTTCTGTAAAGTCTGATCACTGAGCTCACTAAGTATTGTATCTGAGAAGAATGAGATCGTCGATTATGTTGGCCATGAAATAGATGCATAGGAAAATAAAATGCATTAATATTTTATCAACAACTGTAAAAATATTCCAGAATGGAATAAGTTATGTTGGCAAAGCAAGGTTTACATATTTTTGTAAGCTACCTCAAATCCTTCCTTGGGAGAAGCAGGGCTGTTCATTAACTAATGTAGAATGGACTACATAAAGTTATATTTTCAGGGGTGCCTGGGTGGCACAGCAGTTAAGCGTCTGCCTTCAGCTCAGGGCGTGATCCCGGCGTTATGGGATCGAGACCCATATCAGGTTCTTCCACTATGAGCCTGCTTCTTCCTCTCCCACTCCCCCTGCTTGTGTTCCCTCTCTCGCTGGCTGTCTCTATCTCTGTCGAATAAATAAATAAAATCTTTAAAAAAAATAGTTATATTTTCAGTATTGAATTAAAAAATGACTCTAGGAATGGAATGTTTGTTATTAGTGTTATTAGATTTATTAACTAGCATACGTGCTGTGCTTCTAATGTACTAAACAAATGTTAAACATTTTTTGTGCCTTACTCATTTAATCCTCATCGTAATCTGATGATAGGGATGATCGTGATTCCCGTTCAGGCATATGCAGCAAATATTTATTGAGTTCCTAATATGTGCTGGCGACTTTTCTCGTGAGTGAGACAGAGACCTTGCTTTCATGGTATTTCCTTACCAACGGAGGACAATAAACACAGACTCTAACAGAATGCCAATAGTAATAAATGCCAGGAGAAATGTACGGCTAGACAAGAGGATGGGGAGTGACGGGGGTACAATTTTTGAAGAGTAGTTTGGGAGGGCCTCCCTGAGGAGGTGACATTTGAGGAGAAACCTGCATATGGTGAGAAAGTGAGTCATTTCATAAACACCCAAGTTCTGGGCTAATTCTACCATAGGCCTCAAGGGCGGTTTGGAAAGTAGGATCTCAACTCCTGGAATTCCATCTTCCCTGAGCCCGGCAGCAGTCCTGCTGCGGCCACAGCAGTGTGGCTAGGCTGCAGTTTCATGGCAGGGAGATAAACGTATCTTTGATGAAAACAGATTTGAAAACCAGCTGGGCTCTGTTTTGCTGCATGAAAATAGTGAGAGGGGAGTGTCTTTGGGAACTGCGCTGTGTAGGGTCGGCACTTCTAAAGCATTACTTGACGAGGTACCCGCAGAACGTTCACCTTGCTTGAGGGTAATTCATGTTGTGTCTTGCGCCTGAATCCTTCAGGATCCAGTTGATAGAATGGAAACGCACTTACCTCTTTTAACCTCCTCTCACTAGTTTTCCCTGTCATGCTATGGTGGCTGCTAGAAGGGAATGCAGACTGTCCCATTTACACTTCACGGCCCACCTCTGTTCAGCTAGAATTCCTGTCACCTCCCCTTCTCTCCCTGACCCCCTCAATACAGAGAATGGACAGTCCCTGGCTGGTCCCACGGCACGTGTGTCTGGACTGGGTTTAATCACCTCCCTTCCCAGGGTAGGAGTGAGCACGGGCGGTAGTGCCTGTTTATGAGAAGGAGGGGAGGGCATGCTATCGGTGGGAGCCTGGGTGGGATAAGCCCCCAAGGAAAGCCTGGTCCCTAAATAAGCAAAATGACAGTCTTGGAGTTGATGCGGATTTGAGTAAATCTCTGAAGTTGCCGGAGAGGTCACAGAAGGGCTCAGGGAATTCTAACCTGTTTGTTCATTTGCTCATGTGCACATTTTCCACATGCTTATTAGGCAACTTCAATGTCCACCGCACAGTTCTTATCCCAGAAGGTGGTCTCATGGGACAGACAGGTGTGAACAAGGCCACTGCATTCAGTATTACAAGTGGTATAAAAGAAGTACACACTGGTGATGTCAGAAACACCAAAGGTGACTACTGGGGGGTTCAAAATAGCTTCACGGAAGGTGCTTTTGAGGGTGGACCTTGGTGGAGAAGCAGAATTTGCCAGAGAGAGAAAGAATGAAGGGCAGTGTTCTAAGATAGAGGGGATAGCGTGTCCAAAGACAGAATTCAGAAGTGGCCCAGCTGCCTTAGGAGACAGCGCTGGGGCACGAGATGCCTCTGCAGGGACCTGAGGAGGGATGGCTGGAGGGGAGGCTGGCTGGGCCAGACGCAGGGCCTTCTCTTCCCAGCCAGGGGGCTCAGGCCTTTTTCTCTCCCTCTGTGGAATGGAACCATAGGTTTTGGGAATGTCTAGTGGATAAGAAACCTGACGCCCACATGGCTAATGATGTTGAGCACTTTTTCATGAGTCTGTTGGCCATTTGTATGTCTTCTTTGGAGAAGTGTCTGTTCCTATCTTCTGCCCATTTTTGAACCACACTGAGATACCACCTTACTCCAGTTAGAATGGCAAAAATTGACAAGGCAGGAAACAACAAATGTTGGAGAGGATGTGGAGAAAGGGGATCCCTCCTACATTGTTGGTGGGAATGCATGTTGGTACAGCCACTCTGGAAAACAGTGTGGAGGTCCCTCAAAAAGTTAGAAATAGAGCTATGCTATGACCCAGCAATTGCACTACTGGGTATTTACCCCAAAGATACAGATGTAGTGAAAAGAAGGGGAACATGCACCCAATTTTCATAGCAGCAGTGTCCACAATAGCCAAACTGTGGAAGGAGCCGAGATACCCTTCAACAGATGAATGGTTAAAGAAGATGTGGCCCATATATACAATGGAGTATTACTCAGCCATCAGAAAGGATGAATACCCACCATTTGCACTGACATGGATGGAACTGGAGGGGATTATGCTAAGTGAAATAAGCCAAGCAAAGAAAGACAATTCTCATGTGGTTTCACTTCTTTGTGGAACATAAGGAATAGCGTGGAGGACATTAGGAGAAGGAAGGGAAAACTGAAGTGGGGGAAATCGGGGGGGGAGACAAACCACGAGAGACTATGGACTCCTGGAAACAATCTGAGGGTTTCAGAGGGGATGGGGGTTGGGGGATGGGCTAGCCCGGTGAAGGGTATTAAGGAGGGCACGTGTTGTAATGAGCACTGGGCATTATATGAAAATAATGAATCATGGAACATTACATCAAAAACTAATGATATACTGTATGGTGACTAACATAACATTAAAGAAAAAAAAAAAAAGAAAAACAACCTGATGCCCAGATGGTGACTTGATTAAACTAGATATTTAAAAATAGAATATCATTTAAGAGTTATTGCCAAGTGAGAAATTCCTGAAGATTTTTGTTTTGTTTGCATATATGTGTACTATTTATGTATTGTGCATCAGGATTTTTTTCCCTTAGCTGTCCTCGTGTGCAAGGGATGGGCAATGTGTCATAAGGGCTGTGGATTCTTATAGCCACGAGAAGTTGGTTCCGTCAATGAGTTTGCTGCACAGCATGAAGACTGACGCTTTGGACGCTCACACACCACGCAGGTGGGAGTATGAATTGGAACAGCGCTTCTCGAGGGCAATTTGGATGTGCATCGACACAACCTATGCAATCTGCACAGCGTCGACCTCACACTCCTTTTTGAAGAATTTATCCTAAGGGAAGGGCTAGATTTGCATCTAGAGTATTCACGCATTGTAGCATTTTTTATGATGTCAAGAAACTGGAGATCGCCTACATTTTCTAATAAAATAATTGTGGTATAATGGAGAGCTCTGTTGATGTTAAAAGGATTAAACAGAAGTTTATTTGTTTTTATGGAAATGTATTCCTAAGTGAAAAAATAGTTTATAAAATAATATGACAAAGACTCTAATCTTGTAAAAATTAGATGTATAGTCTACTTACGTTAAGTACCAAAACCTCCAGAAAAATACATACAAAGATGTCAATCGTAGTAGTAGGATAATAAAAATTTTCAACTCCTACCATTGGCTTATCTATATAATTTCTAGGGTTTTTGGTTTGTTTGTTTAACAATAAACATGTATTACTGTATGGCTTGCACAGTATAATTTCCCCACGTGTGCGCACACTGTTGGTTGACTGGTCAGCGCACACCTTTTAAGATTTTTCTGTTATTCCATCCAACAACTCAGGAAAATGAAAAAAAAAAGTTGTGGGACTATATATTATGTTTGGAAAACTTCTGCCTTGTGTAGGCCATGTCTGTGATGAGAAAGATAAGCTGGGCTTATCTCCTTTCCTTTTTGGAAAGCACTCATCTTTAGATTAAGCATTGCTGGCAAACTTCCAGAATTCCCATTTCCTTAGTAACTGAGCAGTGTAATAAATTGGATAAAAGCATCTGCTATTTTTCAAGTCATCTGTGCTGTGCAAAAGTCTCTCCCGGACACCTGGATTCTTTTTCAAGAACCGTGAGTTTCATATTCAGCACATACAGATGGAAAAGATCTGGATTTAACCAGTCTCCTAGGGAGAGCTGCTTATTTGGTTTTTGCCCACTCTTGTGACTCTAGTGTTCAAGTGTGCATCACCTGAATCTTGTGTCTATTTCTAAAACTTTTAGAAAGGATTCTGTACCTTGGGTTTTATGAAGATCATAAACATGTTGTGGAAAATGAATTGAAATGCCATTCACTGTTCCTGTGTATCGCCTTCAAGCATCAAAGAAAGAAACGCAGCAGATTGTGCCTGTTTCTGTTTGCCCTCCTTGTTGCAGAACTTGGAGATAACCTTTCACTAGATTAGTTCTGATCCAAACTAGATTCTTTCCTGCATGTCTCCTGCTGCTTTTATCTGAAAAGGTCTTACCTGCCCTGGGGTGTCTGCAACCTGCTTGTGCCTTTATTAGAGACGTTGTTTCTGGCAGAACAAAGGATTGAGATATTAATTGGTGCAGGTGTCCCCTGTTTTTCCTCCTCCTTTCTTGGTTCTGATGGGAAACAAGGTGGTTGTGTTTCTTTGCCCCGGAAACTTTTGCAGGGCAAAAAGGAGGCTGTGTGGGGGCAAAGGCCCTTCCAGTGTGTGATAAAACCTTGAGCTCATCAGAGACGTGTTGGGTATTCTGGAGAAGAGTGGTGTGAAGGGAGTACCTTTGAGGACAAGGTGAGAGTAGAGGTGTGGAGGTAGGGTGGGACCCACACTGTGCTGCCAGCAGGGCTCTGGGAGGCGTAAGGGTTCCAGAAGGTTAAGGTCACTGCAGCACCTGTAAGATGGGAGGAGAATCTCTGCTTTCAAGCAGTCACACTTCAAGGGACCCCGTGGACACAGACTCTGAACATGTCACGGGAAGCTGTCGGAAGAAATGAGGACCCGCCCCTAGTTCAGGGTTTTTTTTGGTAAATCTTCCAAATAGTGAAGGAGAAAGAGTCCGGAATAAAAGTCTGAGAGGCCATGTACATCCTGCCCTGAATGACATGAGCTTCAGGTATACTTGCGTCGGTGAGAAGAAAATGCTGTTTCTGGCTCTGAGTCCATCAGATACATTTTTAAGAAGACTTGTTTCCTTTCAACAAGCTGGAATCTCCAACATGCTGCCTGGGGTCATATACATTTCTGAGGTTTGTAGATCTAAAATGAAATTGGACTACTGCATTCCCTTTGCGAGGATTAGTAATTTGGGGGCCAGAAGCTGAATCTTTAAGGGCTGTGGTTATAAGGGAGTTTGCAACCTCTTTGTGCAGGAAAAGTCACTTCCAGGTTGGAGCTGAGCAGAGACAGCCCATTTCTGTAGCTTCGTGAGATTTCCCCTATCACGTTGGTAAGCCTCATCCCTCCCCTCTGTGGCCGCGCTGGCTATCATTGTTTCTCTATGTGTTGGAACAGGTAATCCATTTTTAGTTGCACTATTTAAAACTATGCCATTGATTATTCCTCGGTTTCTATCATGGTTTCGGAGGCCGTGCTGCTTATGCATCGGGGGCTCTCAGTGCAGGCTGGAGCCATAAGGATGACACACTACGGAAATGAGCTGGCAGTATGGGCTGTGGAGGAGGAATAAAGGTAGGAGCCCTGACCTCAGCTTTCCGACAACTCAGGGGAGCAGTTAGAACAGAGTCACCCACACCTATAACACACAACCTTAAAATAAGGCAGGTATTAACAAGGGCTATAATCAAGTTGCAAGGCATTGTGGGCATTTAAAAAAGAGAGAGTGTATTCCTGGATGGGTATGTGTAGACGAGTCCTGAATGATGCAAAGGATTTGGGTGGGCAGAAGGCAAAAGGTAATTTATGTTTCTATTATTCATGATGTTTTATAACTAAAGCCTATGGATTTGGTTCTTAAGATAACCCATAGGCAACCCAAATCGCCATATTTTCCCATCATGTCTTAAATCTGCGTTTGAGGCAGATTGGAACAAGGGAAGATTGTGTTCCATTTCTTTTTAGAAGAGTTTTAATTGCATTTCCTTTTTCCCTTACATTCTTTTAAACTGAAGACTGAGCTGAGCCAGTGGTGTGAGTCGAGGCATTCTCCAGACATCAGGGACGACTGCGGACAAGGGGAGGTTTAGAGCTCCCTTCTCCTTGGAATGATACTGCACTGGCCCTCCCCAGGCAGCCTGTGCTTGAGAACCATGTCAGAGCAGGCAAGAGGAGGGGGTAGAAGGGAGTCAGTGTCTCCAGGTTGCTTAGCTATAAATGCTGAACACTACACACGGAAAGGCCCGGGGCAGAATGAGGCGATGAAGTGTGGGGGACATGGTGACCAATGGAGGCGTGCTCTCCACACATGATCTGGATCATCAAGGAGACAATGGTGAAATGGAGAAGGACCCGGATAGAAAAATTTCCAGATCTAATAGCACCGAGGCTGTCCGTTCTATTATCATATAACCATAATAGTTAGTATTTATTGAGCATTCACTTGCAGCCAAGCTCTTGACATGAATAATCTTATTTACTGCATGTAATGACCCCATGCAGGCAATACAACTGTTATCCCTATTTTATAGACGGGGAAATTTAGGCAGAGGAGTTACGACAATTAGCCAAGCTTATTAGCTAGTAGTAGCTAGTGAACCATTGAAGTCTGGCTGCAGAGCCCCAAAGTGTAATTCTTCTGCCACACCGACTGTCTGCTTTCAGGAGAGCAGAGCAGGGCATGCATAGGGAATTTCTGTTAGTGCTCCCGGCATTTCGGTTGGTAATGGAGACATCACTGAGTTTACTTGGATCAGCAGAGATAATGTAACGAACCGTGTTAAAACAAAAGCAGTGGCTGTCTTCATGTTTCACATGTCCTCAGATGTTTTCTCTTTCATCCTCTGCCATCAGTAGGGTCGTGGCTAGACAGTGGCATTTTTAAAAAGCATCAATGATGAATTAAAATAGCTTTTTGTTGGAAAAACTATCCCTAGCCTATAAAAGAGTAACACTTAATAACATTTGGAGTTGACGGAGGAGAGGCAATGAAACATATTTGCAGCATGGTGTATTTTGCTGGTTTCGTTTCCGAAAAATAAATAAGCCAATAAACTCTACCGCTGATGATGGTGTTGAGTTACAAGGTTGTAATATTTATTCACCAATCAGGAAACATGAGCTTGCATCCCTAAATAGGCCTCTGCTTCTCAGACACATATTTGTATAATTCTTCAGCTTCCTGTGGGAGGAGTGATGTTAAACCTATATCTTATGTTCAGCTGCTGTTTACAAGTTCACAGCCAATGCTAGGCTCCAGTTCCAATTTTAGAAGGAGACAACAGTTCTTTTTTTTTTTTTTTTTAAAGATTTTATTTATTTATTTATTTGACAGAGACAGCCAGCGAGAGAGGGAACACAAGCAGGGGGAGTGGGAGAGGGAGAAGCAGGCTCCCAACGGAGGAGCCAGATGTGGGGCTCGATCCCAGAACGCTGGGATCACACCCTGAGCCCAAGGCAGACGCTTAGCGACTGCACCACCCAGGCGCCTCGGAGAGAACATTTCTAAGAGAGCCTTCACATTTACATCTCTACCAAAGGGATGACACAAACACATTGGAATTAATAGGAATTTTAATTAAATGTGTCCCCTCCTGGAGTTGTCACACACTGTTCTCTAGGACTCAAGTGCAAGGGGTCTCTTAAGGACATACACAACCTTAAAGAAAATTCACTTCTATTTTGGTAAAGGTAATGCGTGCACATAATACAAAATGCAAAAGGTGTTAATAATATATACTGAAAAGTGAAAGTCCCTGCAACCCCATCTCCAAGCTACAGCAGGTACTATTTCTTGCCTTGTGTCACATGACACCTTGAGATAATTTGAGAGTATTTTGACTGGACTGTAAAACAATCAATTCAACTTTCACCTTGAAAGAAGTTACCAGATATTACTCACGCATGAGGCAACCCTGCACTCCTCACCTCTCCCTTACAGCCAGTTCTTTCTTTACTGCAGCTCTGATACTTACCCCATTAAGGACGCGATAAGGGAGAAGGTGGGAGTTAGGGGTTTGGTGAAGTTCGGGGAGGGGCAAGAATGGTGGGCAGTCAAAGCAGGGTACGATGAGAGGTGGCGTATGAATCGAACCTTGGGCTGTGCAGGCTCATTTTTTAAATCCAATTTTACAGCTCAAATTGGCTGCTTCGCGATGTTGTGTTTTATGTGAGGCAAAGCTTTAGTGACAGCCCTCAGAGACGCTTGGAATCTGATCACGACATTTGGTTGGCTAAGGTAATGTAACAGGAGTTCGTGACTAAGCCCTAATGGTGAGTAAGCACTGAAAGCATTATTGCATGTTCCAGCCTTTATCACTGGGGGGATCGAGCAGCACCCCCACTTTAAGCAGTGCGAATGGGGGGAGGTAGGAGGCTGCTGTGGAGAATGTGCTTCCAGACTTCGCCAAAGCTCTCCCGTGGCCACAGGCTGTGAGTGATTTGTAACACCTCTTCTTACACCTCCATCCCTCCCATCCCCTCCACCCCCCCAAAAAGTTTACCATGGTTTCTAGTTTTGATTTGTTCATTACAACGTAGTGTAGTGGAAATATGGAAATCAAGGGATATATATATATATATAATTATTATTATTATGATTATTATATCTCTCCGTATATGTATGTGGAAAAAGAGAGAGAGCTGCATTTTCCAGCAGGACGAAAGAAGATGGAAATATACACAGAGGAATAACATGACCAAGGCGTGGAAGAGGGACAGCCCTGTGTGTCTGTGTGCTGGACAACAGAGTTGCATTGTCGGTTGTGGGTGAGGAGCATGGAGTGACCCACTGCTCTAGAGGGAGCTTGGGCCTGGAAGATGCTTGGCCCTACATGAAATAGGGAGGAGGGCTGGGCCATTTGAATCAGTACGGGGGTGTGTTCCGAGTCTGGAATAACATCTTCGCTCACGGTGTCGAGGGTAGCTTAGAGAGAGAAGTCAGAGTTGCTTGTTTCCATCACGCTTACTGGCTAGCAGTACTAAATGTCACGGCCAAGAATCCAGGAACAAACTTAGAAGAAAATCCTTCATCATCCCTCACCAGAGGCATAAGGAATTTTCATGCCAGTTTTCTTCCTATAGTTTGGGCTTTCTGAGAAACTTATCTCTAGCTCTCTGGCTGACTCTTTTGGACACTACCTTGTTGCATTACCATCTGTCTGGGGGGTGGAACTCAAACATTTTGGGATGTCTCAGTTGTTCATGTTTTTTAGATCCCTCAGTTAAGAACTTAGTTAATTTCTCCAATTGGGCAGGTCAGTTTACAGGTAAATTTGCCATATCCTTTTGGGGAAAAGGATGGAAATATTCTTGCCCAATAATGTAGGCACAACAGCAGTGACAAGGGCCAAGATGAGGTTTCCAGTATTGGAGCCTTGTTGCCTTACCTAACTCATGCCTTCAGAGCTGAGCTGGAACGAGCCAGCCCCACTCAGCAGGGCAGGTGAGGGTGGTGGACGATGGCGGCATGTTTGAATGCTTCTTTTATGATGAATATGGGTGGGTTATACAGAGTGACCAGGAGCAATGCTAAGAGGACGTGCTGAGGAGAGAGAGAGAGAAAGATTTGTTCTAAGCATGACCAAGGAATTTTAAGGAATTGGCTCATGGATTATGAAGGCAGGCAAGCCCAAAATCTTTAGAGATGGCTGGAGGCCCAAGAAGAGCCGATATTGCAGTTCAAGATCTCCTGCCGGTGGAATTCCCTCTTGGGAGGGGGCTGGGGGTGATGGGAGGTCCATCTTTTGTTGTATTTAGGCCTTCACCTGATTGAAGGAGGCTCAACTTCCTGATGGAAGGCAATCTGCTTTACTCAAAAACAGCCGATTTAAATGTTACCCTTATCCCAAAATATCCTCACAGAAACATTCAGAATAATGTTTGCCCAAATATCTGGGCAACATGGCCCATCCAAATTGACACACAAAATTAACTCTCACAGAGACCCAGGCACGCAGGGATGAAGATACTGTAAAGACGCAGGCAGAGATTTGAGGGATGTGTCTACGAGCCAAGAAACACCAAGGATAGCTGGCAACTATGAAAGGCTAGGATGGATGTCTAGGTTGGTTTCTCCTACAGAGCTTCCAGAAGGAATCAATCCTGCCAATATCTTGATTTTGTTGATGTTGTTGTTGTGGTTGTTTTATAAGTTGATTTTGGACTTCTGCCCTCTTGAGCTGTCAGAGAACACATTTTGGTTTAAGCCCCCTCATTTATGGTCTTTATTACAGTAGCCCGCAAAATAATATATAGCTAAACTCAGCAGTATCCCAGCCACACTTCCCAGTAGAAGTTAGAGTCTGAGGTCCCACGCTGTGACTAGGTTGGAGTGTTCACGATGCCAGGCACATTGGCAGAGCTTTGGGGAGGACCGTGAAAGAAAAGAAAGGCTTAGATACAGGGTTTCCGGGGGGCACTTCCTACAAGCGCCAAGGGCAAAGACCCTGAAAAGAAGTGGAACATATATGATAGGAAAACAGGGGTTAATTTCCTTATATGTGAAAAGCTGCTACAAAAAATCAGGAAAGAAAAGATAAACGCCATTTAGAAAAGTGAGGAAAATTGAGGAACAATCCATGTAGAAAGGAAAAAGCTGGTGAATCACTACCAGCACAACCTGGGCTCATTGTGCACCCTCCCTCCCCCTAAATTTGTACTCCAAATGTGTTCTTTTAAGTACTTCCTGAAGATGCCACACCCGGGACCAGGCTTGTGAGGACCAGAGAGAAGGCCCGAACAGCCAGAGGGAGTAAAGGGGGGCACCACACCCCTGGCCTCATCACCCGGCAGCAGGCCAGGTCCTTCTACACCGAGATGGTTTCCTCGGACCTGGAACAAAGGGTGATGGGAAATATGAAAGCATGATCAGTTGATTAATCAAGAAACAGGCATTTACCGAAGACCCACTTTGTCTCTAGCACTCTCCTGGGCACCGTGAAGAGGACGAGAACACCACTCTGTGCCCCTCGCCCCCCTCCATGCAAAAGAAAAGACAGGGACGAGGAATGGTAGAACAACAACCCAAGGAGGGATCAATCATTTGGCCTAGATCCTATCAGTGGTTTCCAGCTCTGGGTGCATATTAGAATCCCTGGAGAGCTTTTTACAAAATGCCGATGCCTTCTAGAACGATCATAGTAGTAGCGCTCCTTACAAGTGCTCCAAGCTGGAAACTCTCCAAACGCACATCAACAGGAATTTGGATAAATAATTATGGATTATTCATGTAATGGAGTACCATTCAGCAATGAGATGGAAAGACTGACAACTACACACATCAATGTGGATAAATCTCTTTTGTATAATGTAGAGTGAAAGAAACCAGATACAAAATATCACACTTCAATATGCCATCGTAACGTAGGATGCTTGCCACACAGGAACCTTGGCACAGGTGTCTAGGAACTCTCTATACTACCTACACTTTTCCTGTAAAAGTAAACTGCTCTAAAATGTAAAAGCTTATTTAAGTGTAAAAAAAAATCAACTGTATGGTTCCATTGATGTCAAGTACAAAGACAGACAAAACCTGTCTTATGCTGTTAGAAGTCAGGAAAGTGTTTACCATGGGGGGAGTGGTTTCTGGAAGGGTACGTGAGAGGACTAGGGGGAACTGGTAACGCTCTGTGTCATGATCTGTGTGCTGGTTAGACAGGCATGTTTCACTGTGGAAACTGACCCAACTGAACACTCATGTGCACTTTCTGTAAGTAATATTTTATTTCAATAAAAAGTTAAAAGCTATT
This sequence comes from Ailuropoda melanoleuca, assembly GCF_002007445.2. Classification (NCBI taxonomy): domain Eukaryota; kingdom Metazoa; phylum Chordata; class Mammalia; order Carnivora; family Ursidae; genus Ailuropoda; species Ailuropoda melanoleuca. The sequence goes on from NC_048222.1 coordinate 57,605,571, forward strand.
CTGATGTCTAATCCTATCTAGACTCACTGAATCAGGTTTCTTGGAGGAGGGCCTGGGCATTAGTATTTTTAAAATCTCCCTGGGTTATTCTACTGTGCGCCCAGGATTGAGAGCAACTGTTATTTGTCCTGTAGGCAGCGAGACAAGCCCGAAACCAGTAGAGACTTGAGCTGTGAATTCAAGCTTCCCAGAGAGGGCAGACCATGCATGGGTCCTCAAAGGCGAGGCAGAATTGATGAGGCCGTGGGGCCGCACAATAGATGAGCATTTTGAGCCCAGGAAACATTCAATTTCCAATTCTCATTTTCCTGTTTCTCTGGTAGTGGCTATATTTTCACATAGAAACTTGATTCCTTAGAAACTTGATCTTAAATGCTCTTAGGTTCAAGAGCTTGTGAACAGGGTCTCGCCAGAATTCATGCAAAGAGAATTAAAAAGCAATTAGTGTTGTGTCCCCTAAACACTATATTTTATCTAATTTGTTCCCTTTCTTGTATGTCTACTCAAGCCCCGGTAAGCCCTCCAGAAAGCATGCTTAAAATAAATGACTGGAAAAACCAGCCCCAGCATTTAGGTTGGATCAACAGAAGCACTCCCGGTAGTATAAGTGATCAACTGTTAAGACAGAATACATTTAAGTGTACAAAATCAGGGAAGGGAAACTTCATCGGGGCAAAGTTGGATGGATCCTGGCTTATGGAGGAACTTCTGTCTGAGTGCGTGTCTCTGTTTATGATTATTAGTAGTCCGGACAGGCTAGCTGACCCACTGATAGGCTTCTTAGGAGGGAGGAGCTATAGAACACCCACCAAGAACATCTGTGAACTGAGAGCTGACGTTTCCTTTCTGATAGCCTTTCCTTCCTTGGGCTCATTCTAGGTAAAAATGGTAAGAATAGCCAGCTTTTACTGAATGCTCACATCACACCAAGCACACGGCCAAGCTCTTTCCATTAATGACCTAATTTAATCCTTGCTTCAATCTTATGAATCCCCACTTGACAGATGAGAAACCTGATGCCTGGGACTCACAATTTATCCATGTTCCCACCCCCCGGCAGAAACTTAGCTAGTTATGTCAATGCTGTTCACTTCCAGACCATGTTCTTAACCATGGTGCGGTACTGCCTCCAGTCGTCCTGGAAAAGTTGGGGTGATATAACCCTGTGACAACGTGTCCATAAAGTTGCCCTTCTCCTTCCCAGCCCAGATACACCCTCTCCCCACCCAAGCTCAGCTCGTCACCTCCTTCTTTCTTCTCCCTTTTGCTTTTTCATCCACGGGTACTCACATTTATTCTGGAGAGTTGTTTCTCCTTCCTCCGTTTCTCTTCTCTAGAAGTCTGGCTGGTGAATTAAATCATGCTAAGACATTTGAGATTTGCTGAGTGATTTCTCTCGAGAGTGATGGTCCTTGATGAGAAACTCCCCTGGGAGGATGGCACTTACCACCATGAGTGCTTATGAAGGTGACGTAAGCTGGCCCAGGGGTCAGCAAACTGCAGCCAACTGGCCAAATCCTGTGTTAGTAAATGCAATTATATGGGACACAGCTGCGCCCTTCTGTGTATAGACCATCTATGGCTGCTTTGACGCTGCAACTGCAGCCTAAAACTTTGACTGTCTGGGCCTTTCGGAGCAAGTTGGCCCATCCCCGAGCTAAGCTATGCAGGGGCTCTGTGCAGAACTCACACATAGGCACTCGATAAATGGCAATTTCCTTTCCTGCAGGGGCCAGGCATCTTCCTGGGGTGAGTCCTGGCAGGGGAAGCCTTCTGCAATCACAGCACAGGGCTCACGGCTGCCCCTGCCCCTTCACAGGGGGCCGTGGAGGCCACAGTCCTCGCGGGATATTCACTTGCCCTGTGTGGCAAGTGACAAAGTGACAGGTGTCCTCGCAGAAACAAAACAATGTGTTGTTAGTCCTTGTGCGGAGAGGGTTTTCTGGCGTGCCGGCAGCAGGGATTGGGAGTGTACGGTGAGCAAGACCGCAGGATTGATGCCTCAGTGTCACGGACACACAACAGTGATGTGTCCCGACAGCTGTTTCCTTCACCGGCTTAGAGAAGGGACTTAATGTCCCCTTCAACATATGTTTAAAATATCAAAAACTGAAACTGCCTGGAAATATTTGAAGTTACCCTGAAGTTAACGGCAGCGTCTGCTGCTTTATTGCACTTTTGTTAAGAACCATTTTCCATCATGCAAACCTGCTTTCCACCGGTTAGCTGCAGGGGTGGCTGGGAGTTGTTGTGGACAAAACTGAGTGGCTCCCATGCGGCCATTCCAAGAAGTCACTAAATGCAACCCCTCGGTTGCTCCAGTAATTTTACTTTTTCTAAACTGGGGCAGTGGGGGACCTGCACTTTGTGGACCGTTCTCTTCAGGAACTGTAACTCCCTTCCTAGGGACACACAAGGACTGGGATCTACTCTTTTCTCCCAGATGACTTAGAAGGTCTTCAACCTTCTTAATAGGTCACATGTGACTTGATATCCCACATTATACCTCTCATCACCTTCACTAAGATCTAGTTTCTGTGAGGTTGGTACAGTGGTGGAGGTTGGAATTAATAAGAAAGTAACCCTGCTGGGGCGCTTGGCTGGCTCAGTCAGTTAAGTGTCCGACTCTTGATTTCACCTCAGGTCATGATCTCAGGGTTGTGAGATCGAGCCCCGTGTCAGACTCCGTGCTGGGCTTGGAGCCTGCTGAAGATTCTCTTTCTCTCTCTCCCTGTTCACCTCCTGTCCCCTCCACCTGCTTGCACATGCACGCTCTCTTTTTCTCCCTCTCTCTCTNCCCCAAAAAAAAAAAAAAAAAAAAAAGAGATAAAGTAATCCCGTTGTCCTAGCCTGGCTTCCCTAGAGGCCAAGGCTTACTGGAACAACAGTTCCAGAGAGCAGGAATGAGGGCTGAGGGAAGTGAGGCAGGAAGGAGGCGGGATGGAGTGAAGAGGGGCTGTAGACTCCTCTAAATGAGGAGAGCTTGGTCCACAGGCTCTTAGTCCCCCTGTGCCTCTGACTTGCATGCGTAGGCCCCCAGTGGAGTCCTGAGAAGTCCCAGGGCTGCTAGTCATCGATGTTGCCACTTTGTTATCCGGTGTCCCTCAGCACTCCCGATTTTGCAGCTCTCTGCTCAGGACTCTCTCTGGTTGCAGGAGCATGTCTGGCCCACCTACCAGGGAGCTCACATTCCTGGGAGCTAAGAGTTGGTGCTCACTACGCTGGGGTCTTCATCCCTTGGGTGTGGCGACTGGAAAGCATGTGCTGTGCATCCTCCCAGAGCTGCCAGGGGCACAGAAGCCCAGCTACCCACTGCAACAGCTCCCCCGGACACTGGCTTTCTTCCTGTTCCTTCTCAGCATCCCTAGCAGCCACTCTAAATTCTGATTTCAGAGTCTGCTTTTAGGAGAACTTAACCGAATCCAGGAGAGAGGTCCTCGGGGAGGTGAGGAGTGAATGGCATGGGCACGTGGTGGGTGCGGCCGTCCTGCACCTGTGCAGCCCTCCAGCTGCAACCACGGCAGGGGCGGAAGTCGGGGGAGGTCAGGAGGACCCGAGGGAACACATACAGGTGTCTGATGGTGTCTGCTGTACCTGGCAAGAAGGGGTACAGTTCACTGATTTTAAACTGCCCCTAAATAAGTATTTACCCGGTGCAGAGGCTATATTTAAGTCTCTGCACTGTGACTCGGGCACTATGAACATGGCCCACATTTTACAAATAAGGATGAAGTAAGCTGCCTTAGTATATAATAACAAAAGGTCAGAGGCAGGACTTGAACCCACGGCAATCTACATCCAGATTCTGTGCCTGTAAGTTAATGGTTCAGGGTGATGCATCTTAATCATTGCTGTTTGCAGATTTACCATGATCTGATTTAATTGTAGGGGATCAGAGCCATTCAGCCCCCCTGCTCCATTTACCTCCTCCAGACCCAGTTTCTTAGTTGAGTGTGTGTATGTGTGAGCACTGGGTGTTGGGAGCCTGGGAGCTGGGGGTGAACACAGTGACCCCTTTCCCTGCAGTGTTGTTCCCCAGGGAAATAACCTCCCACCCTTTGTAATCAAAGCCGAAGCTGGATCTGAGTCTCTCATCTGGGTTTGGGTCTTTTTCCAGGACCAGAGGCTGTTTCTAAATTAGACTCTAACTTACTGGCCATCAAATAGCACAAAGCAAACAACTTTTTGATGAGTTAAGTGTAAATGAGTCAGAGCCAGAGAGATTAAATTTTCCCTCAAATACACATGGGTTAAAAAAATTACAGTCTCTAGAGAGCCTGGCTCCTTGAGGACCGAGTTTTTGCCAAGTCAGCACACTGGAGAAAGAGTCTGTGACTTTCTGCCAAACCCCAAGCGCCACTGGTTTCCTTGCCTTCGCTTCTTGCTGAACCCAGGAGGAATCTGTCTTCCTAAATCCTCGCTGTCTGTCAGAGCTGAGAGCCCATTTCTGTGCAAAGGATTCATTGTTATAATTTGTGCCACTTCCTCACAGACTCAGGGACTTTTCATTTTTTACATCACTTCCTATGTAGTATTTCAACAAGTCTTTTTTCCTCCCCTGTCTCCCTCCTGCCCTTCCATCGTCTCCGCCAACAGATTCAAAGCAGGAGTCCACGACAGGGCTTTCTTTGTCTAGCCCTGAATCTCACTCTGCCTCTGGCAGTGTATTTCTGACAGGTGCAGAGCAGGCAGGAGGAAAGACAGCATCATGCAAAATGCAAGCAAATACAGTGGCGTGCATCATCATTTCTCCTGCTGGTGTCCCTTTGGGTTACAGTGAAGTCACCTTTGGGGATGACTCTTGTTCTTTTACTGAAACAGAGAGTCACTGTGGATATTGTTCACCACCCCCCCTTCTACTTTTACGAGCACAATGATGAGAAAAGGATTAGAATGATTTTGAGCATCTTAGATACTTTTCATTCCAGGATTTGGGGTAAAAATATGTCCCCCATTGCGGGTGGCGATACAAATGAAAGTGCAGGAGGGCCATTGAGGTGCCCCTGCGTATTGGTGGCGGAGGGCCAATTTGCTCAATTGCAGGCAATTCGACTTCTGAGATGGGTGAAATAAACAACCCAGAGCCAGGAAAATAAACCTCTTCTCTTTGCATTTTAATACCAATAAATATGGCTCCGAAAATTGAGCCAGGGGCACTTGCCAATTCCTTTGTGTTCAGAGTGGATTTTAATGAGCACCCAGACAGTCGTTGTCTCTCGCAAGCTTTCTGCAGAGTGTCCAGAGGACGCCTCAGGAGAACTCCACCTGCAGAGCCCATGGCATCCACACCTGCGACATGCCGGAGGGATAGTCCGCTCAGACACTTTTTGCCTGTGGGTCCTGGAAGGTGGTTGGATCTGAGCGGAGAACAAATTCCAGGGAACACGCACACCAACTTGTCAAACGTTCTGCTGGGTCGGTGGCATATGTTGGCGTAGGATCGTGCCCAGTGAACAGGCTGCGTGCGGCTCATGGAAGGGCGCTGAAGTGCAGCCCGCTTGACACCGAGCCGTCCGTGTGCAAACCACGGTGAGGTTGAACAGCAGATGGAAAACTCCACCAAACCTTTTATTGGCCATATGTCACTTTTGAGTGTTGGCCAACAAACTAAAATTTCAGCTAATATATAATGATTTAAACAGCAAAAAGAGCAGCTGCACTTTGATTTTTGATGCCTTTCCTCCCAGCTTCCCCAGCTCACTGGAGTTTCTTGAGCTCCTTTCTTTAACCCTACACTCGCTCTGAATCTTCTCCAGGTGGCCCCATCTTCAGAACCACGCTGCTGGTTACATCTGGCTTAGCCGGTCACTCTCTCCTCTCTTCCTTGAGTCCTGAGTTTTCTAACTTCTTTGTGGTTATAATTATTTTTTAATTTGATAAGAAAATGGTACAAAACATAAGACCTGTGTATTTTTATACTTTTGCCGGCTAAGCTGTTCCTCTTCTTCTTTTTTTTTCAAATCCCTCTTGGGTAAGGGCCCCATGCATTCTTTTTGGGGCGCCTGGGTTTGCCTTCGGCTTAGACTGCAGAGCTAGTCCTCAGAGTAGACTGTGGGAGGGCAGCTCATTCTGATTTATGAGGACATGACCTGAGATGGAGCTCCTCTGGAAAAATTCAGCTCTTTTTACTGTCAGAATCATCTAGAAGGAAATGATTGATGTCGGGAATAAGGAAAGCAGGCCACCTCTTGGCTCTTTAGTCTCTTCTGGCTCTTCTATCCCACACACTTGAAGCGCCAAGTCTCTACTCCCAGTGGCCTTGGACACGATAGCCGGCTTAGTGCTTGAAGCCTCATGGAAGAAGAGGCTTCTTGTAAACATTGAGGGTTATACAGTTGTTTCTGGGGTCAGTGTGCTGGAAACCACCGGGAAAGGACTGGGAGAACAATATGAATTTAAACTTGCATGCTTGCCAACCGCTAACCCAATAACTCAATTTAGGAATACATGATTGTTGATGTTGTGCCATCATAAAAGGGTTCTATAGTTGTCACTGTAAGAAACTCCAACTCAGGTTTCTGTGTATTAATTCCTGCAAAACTCAGCCACCTCCCTAATGCTATTTGAAAGATTTTGAACAGCATTGTGAATAAAATTATAGCAGAGTACATCGAACTCAATGATTTCTATAACGTCTGGAGCAAAGCACATTAAATGGGGAGTAAAATGCACATTCATCACGGGTGCTTGGGTTTGTTTTCTGCTTTTACAAAGAAAGGAAGTAAGAAATAATTTTCCTGTAGGGATTTTTAGTTATCTGTTCCCGTGCTAAGCTGGACACCTCACAGAAGAATTATGGTTTCTGTACTTATAGGTTGATTCTCTTTGTAGGTCTGATTAAGATTTTGTCCTGTAGTAACTTTACTTTGGGGAATTTATCCAGAGATAGAACTGCTGTGTGAAGCAACGTGTGTACACAGTTAACCGCTTCAGCATTATTTATGAAAGCAGGAGATTGGAAGCAAGCCAAATGTTCGTCAGTGGAGAACAGACTACGTTGTAATGGATCCACACGCTGGAATGCAACCTCAAAGAAGGAAGATGGTCTCTATATCCAGAGATGGAAAAAGCTCCAGGACACTTGTTAGTCGAGGTCAGACATAGAACACAGTGTGCAGTGCACTACATTTTGTTCCGTGTGATACCTGTGTGCACACAAAGAAACTTTAGAAGGATACATAAAAGAGTAGGCTGATGGGAGACAACAACAGAGACCACAGGAGGGAATAAGCCATTCACTTCTTTTTTTTTTTCAAATTGAAATTATTTGACATATGACATTGTATAAATTTAAGGTATATAATGTGTTACTTTGCTACAGTTATATATTGTACTATGATTGCCATTGTATCAATATTATGACATTACATAATTATAGTACAATTTGCCTATATTTATTTTTCTATGCATTATATCACTATGGCTTATTTATTATTTGTTGCAAGTTTGTAACCTTAAATAACATCAATTTATCCTCCCACCCACTATCCCCCGGTAACTATCATTTTACTCTTATTTTTTTACGAGTTTAACTTTTTCATATTCCACGTGTAAGTGAGATCATGCAGTATTTGTCTTTCTCTGTCTGACTTATCTCACTTCGCATAACGTACTCAAGGTCCATCCATGTTGTTGCAAATGGCAGAATATTCTCTTTTCCTGTGGTCAAAGAATATTCCATTGTATATATATACACACACATACCACGTCTTTTTTATCCATCCATCCACTGATGGGCTAGGTTGTTTCCATATCTTGGCTATTGTGAATAAAGCTTCAGTAAACATGGAAGTGCATATATCTGTTTGAAATACTGTTTTCATTTCCTCTGGATATGTACTCAGTTGCCACTCGCTTCTTAATCTCTTGGGATCTGACTTTTGTACCCACTGTTCTGAGGAAAATTTTCCCTACTGACTCACCTATAATGAATGTCCTAAATGCCAAACTCTCAATGTCCTTGATGTCATGTTAGTTGACCACACACTCGTCCAGAATGAAGTAATCCTAGTGTACCACAATCACGAATTCTGCTGCTCACTAGCTGTGGGTGCTTGGGAATGCCGCTCAGCCTTTACAACCCTCAGCAAGTAGAGGGAAGGTGGGAGCTAGTATTTCTGAGTGCCTGCATTGATTGCAGAAGTATCTTTTTTAATCATTACAGTGGCCCTATGAAATAGGTACTATTATTATCTTCATTTTACAGATGAGGAAATTGGAGCTTGGAGAACTTAACTGACTTGCCTCAAGCCATAGAACTCCTCTGTTATGGGGTCAAGATGGGAACGTTTGATGACTAGTCTCTAATGCAAGCTTATGAGGATGTTTCGCGAAGGACAAAAACAACAGTGTTTTCATTCACCATCGTCACCTTCTCTTCTCCATGACTCTCCACCAGACTATTTCATCCACTTCTCTGGCTGCTCATTTCCCAATGCTTTTGTTGGCTCTTCTTTCTTCTCCTCACACAAGATTGTCTCCAAGGCCCTGCCCTTGTCCTCCTGTCCCTTCCTCCAGAAGAACTTTGATCTTTACCCTGTGGGTTTTCTTTCCAAGTCTATGTCTATACCTTCAGACATTTATTTCCATTTTCTTGATGGACCTTGTCACCCAGACATCTTGCTGGAACCTGAGCACCAGTATTTCCTGAATCAAATATATCATCTTTTTGCTTACAATCTGGTTCTTCTTGCTTTCTTTTTCTGATAACGCTACCTCCCCAACTCTGCATTCCTTAAGCTCAAAACCTTACAGAAGACTTTGATTCTTTTTTTCTCCCTTGCTACTAGTTTCCAATAAGTTAAAAAAAAAACGCTGTTTTGACTTTGACTGACTTCATGTAGCTTTGTTATGCATTATGTCTCGCCTGGGGAGTTCTCTTTTCACTGACCACCTCGCCTCCAGCTTCCTTCCTCTGCTAACTATCTAAGTATCTGATAAATAATCTTTACAGAGAGTGTGCTCATAAGATCTAGGGAGAAAAACTTTAAAATGCTAATAAGGGACACACAGAGAAAAAGTCTTAATAAATGAAAAGGCCAGGACCACAGATTATTATAAAGCTGCCAATTCTCCCTAAATTAATCTATAAATTTAATAAGGCTTCAATAAAAATACCAACGGGACCTTTTTTTTTGCTATTTTTCTGTAACCAGATACACTGATCTGAGAGTTTCTATAGAAAAATAGTATGATAAAATATTGCAGGAAAATTCTGAAAGGGATAAATAAAAGGCGAGGATGAATCCTTAAAGATATTAAAATTATTAAAAAGTGACAGTATTTAATATAGCTTAATGTACATAATGAATGAGAACAATCAATAGAATAGAATCAGAAATCGATCCCAATACTTTTATGGAAAGTTAGTACTTGATAAAGGATGAAAATCTAAATTAGTGGAGAAAAATTTACAATTTAATAAATGGTGTTGGGACAACTGGGTAGCCATCTGGGAAATAAGAAAGTTGTATTCTCCTAATTCTTTAAGACAAAATAAGTGCCAGATGGACTACCAACATAAAAATTAAACTATCAAGGTTCTAGGAAAAAAATGGAAAAAATTTTTCTAAAGATCTTGGAGTGGAGAAGAACTTCCTAAGCATGTTAAAATTCAGGAGACATAAATGAAAAGATGGATAAATTTGGCTCTAACAATCAAAGATTTCTGCATGATAAGAAACACTATAAATAAAGTCAAAAGACAAATCATAATCTAGGAAAAATATTCATAACAAACATGTTAGACAAAAGAATGAGTGTGTTAAAATATAAAGAACTTCTACAAATCAATAAGAAAAATATCAACACTCTGCTAGAAAAAATAGCAAAGGGCATGAACAAATAACTCACAAAAGAAATACAAATGGTACTAAGATATTTGAACAGATGCCTAGGTCCCTCCACAATAAGCAAATGTAAACTAAAACTGCATTTTTCAGCTAATAGCCAAAGTTCCTTAAAATGTATTTTTGACAACTTGTTTTTGACAAGGATATAGAAAAACAGACATTGGTACATTTTTAAGGTATGTAAATTGATACAACCTCTAAAGAGAGCAATTTCAGAATATTTATCAACATTTAAAGTGTATACCTTTCCACACATCAGTTCCATGTTTAAAATTGTCGCCTACAATTCTAGTTCAGCTTGTGCCTGAAGAAATGTATAAAGATATTCACTACAGCACTAAGTCCAATAGCATATTTTACCATCTCACAAAAAGAAATGAAGAAATAGTAAAGCATGGAACCTGCCATGTTCACCCTCTACTCAACCTGCCTCCCCCTCCCCCCCGTTTCCCATCAGGTATGGAAAGGTTTGTAATCTGGCCCCAGCCTGCCTTTTCTGCCTTGTGTCTTGCCTCTCTCTACACTTCTTACACTTGGTCAAAGGAGCACATTGCTGCCCAGCACAGTCCTATCTTCCTACTTCTCTTTGTGCTGAACCTCTTGCTGAATGCACTCTTCCCCACCTCTGCCCTGTTCTTCTTTAAAACTGGACTCACACGCGACCTCTTCTGAAGACACCCTTGAACCCTTGACAATCCCCCCATCCCTCCTTGAAAATCTCTACGTGCTATGACTTTTGCCACAGCATTCTGAGGTCGTCTCTGGAATGACAGTGATATTTTGATGTCCTCCCTTTGATGTAACTGTTCTAACCTGGGGACACTTTGATACAACCCACAGAAGATAGTATTAATTTACAGTTCCCCCAAGAATGAGGCTGTCTTCATTGTTTGTTTCTGACTATATAAGTAATACATACACATACTTAGAAAAGTGGAAAATCCCAAGCCTCACTCCCATGTGTGTGCATGTGATAGAATAAAGGAAAGATAAATTTCCTGAAGCAGATCCCTGGGTCAAAGAACACACATATTTACAATTTTGTTGAATGCTGTCAAACTGATCTTCAGAAAAATGTGTCATTCATTCAACAATAGTCATTGACATCAAATATGTACCAGGTATCGGGTGCCAGGTATTTGGGATGTGATGGCAAGGAATGGCAGAGGTGGTCCCTGCCCTTGTGGAGTCTGGTGTAAGGGTTACTAAGGAGAGACACATGGTCCTGTGAGAAAGGACAGTAGAGGATTTGGCATAGTTGGGGAGTTCAAGGATGGCTTCGTGGAGGAAGCGAAATTTCAGATAAGGCCTAAAGCTAAAGTGGGAGGTAACTAGACGGGGGTGGGGGGGTTGCGTAAGAGCTTTTCAGCCACAGCCTGTGCAAATGTGGCTGCAGGGGCCTGCAGAAGGTGTGCATTGCTGGTGTGGAAATTGAGGGGGAGCCTAGCGCAAGGCAAGGCTGGAGAAGGGGGTCAGGAGCAGGCCACAGATGCGTTTGTATGTCTTGTGAAGGATCTTATTGTTATTCCATCAGCAATGGGAGATATAAGCAGGGTTCAGAGAGAGTATTTGTATTTTAAAAAGATAACTTTGGCGGAGTGGAGAACTGAAAACAGGCCAGAATGAACAAGGTTGACATGGTAGGAGACTATTGTAGTCATCCAGGTGACAGGTGACACTAGCCTGAATGACAGACGATAACAAGGTGATCAAGGCCGAAATATAAGAAAGTGGATGATTTTATAATTTTACCAATGAATGCTGGTATCAGAGTGGATCAGAGTGGTATCAGAGTGGATGTCGCTGATCTTTCCCATCTTTGCCAATCCAATGTGTGTGTGTGTGTGTGTGGTATATATTACATGTAATATGGATTATATGTATAACTTAAATAATTTTCCTTTGATTATTAGTGAGGTTGAGCATTTTTTCCTATTTCATCGGCTATTTCTTCTTTTGAATTATCTGTCCTTACACTTTGTCCATTTTCTTATTGGGGTACTTGCCCTTCTTCTGTTCCAGGACCTGGTCCGGGATCCCACATTGCATTTAGGTTTCATTTCTTCACTGTCTTCTCAGCTCAGTGAAAGTTTCTCAGGTGCATATATTTTTATTAATGATTTGAATAGACCATTGTGATATTGACTCAGGGCAGAGCTTGGTAAGAATCCAAGTGTGAAATTAAGGTAAATTTAAACCAATTTAAAAAAAGCAAATGACAATGTGTGATACATGTTGCAAATATTTATCCAGTTGTTTTTTTTTTTTTAACTTGGGTGTTTCTGTATATGTATGTTGACGTGTGATACCATCGTCGAGTCACCGTCTTTCCCTTTATTATCGCCGGCTTTGGTATAGTGCTTAGAAATCCCTCCACCCTAATGGATAGAACTATTTATGTGAGTTGTCTTATATTACTTTTACAACCATACGTTTTCAGGTTATGTCAAGTAAGATGCAAAACAGACATCTTCCCTCTGTTCCTTATTCTGTCCGCCCTCCATTCACCAGATGGGACGATAAAAATCAGTTCTGAGGTGGTGCTTAGGATATAAAATCAGCAAAGTCAAAATGACAGAATGCTCTCCTCTGCATTGCTTTGACTTTGCACCGAACTTGGGTCCTGACCAAGTCCTTCCCTGTGTCCTTGGTATTCTTCAATTGTCTTATCAATCCTACCAGACCTTGAGGGCAGGAACCACATCCATCTCCTTCTGTGTAATACCCAGGCAGCTGGGTCCTCCTTCAAAGTCTCTGCCAACATAGCCTTTCAACGCATGTATTCCTATGAAGAAAACTCAAACTCTAAGCACTGATGAAAATGTAGATTTTCTTGCAAGTTTTGTGAGGTATTTATTGGAAGTGAGAATCCATCCTAAATCTCACAGTGTGACCATCAAATGTCTGTATCAGGAAGTGCATTTAACTACTTCCTCTTTCCCTCTCTTCGGCAACCACTCTCCAGTGAGAGTAAAAGTCTAGTCAGCAAAATAAAACACACCATGTCGGCCTAAAGAGGGTCTCATTTTTTCAAACTTCCTTTAAGGGTTTCAGTTCATCTTATCAAGGCTGTCTCCCTTGGTGTTTTTAACAGGGAACTTCGCGCATGACGGTCAATATGCATTTGGGGAAATCAAAGAGGTAGGCAACAATGCTGTTCTGATGCTGGACTGAGGCAGGGACTTAGTATCTAGGAGGTAAAAAGGCTTTCCTTTTCTTATTCCTTGTCTCCATTTCATGGAGAGAATTAGGACTCTATCGGAAACCCACCGTAGTTTTATGGGCTATCAGATCAAGTTAATTGTAATAAGGATCCATCTTAAATTCACACCAAAGTGTTTATTTCCTAAAGCAGCATTTTCTTAAGTGGTCCCTTAGCACAGACTAGAGGACAGTGTTATTGCAAAGTGAGCAGATGGTCTGGGTGAACTGAAAATATGATTATCATCTGTCTGTCCTGGGTGGCCAGCCAGATGCAAATCCATTTGGGATGAAGCCTTCAGGCTAGAAGCCAATGGCCCCTGAATGGGAGGTTTTATCTCTTCCCTGAGGGGTATGAAGAAAGGAGTTGGGACACCGTGCACCACTGGTCAAAGTAGATGGAAACATTCTTGGTTCTAAGGAGCAAGCCGTGTGCACACACACGTGAGCAAACCAGATTACACAGGGTTGGAGAAGAGCTGCTTGATGCCTCACCCAGGCCTAGGCTAGGAGCAGGGCCCCAGGTCATTTGATCTCTTGCCTATTTTGAAAACCCGGATGATGGCTTCCTGGTATCTCTTTATATGCCACAGCCCATGAGTGGTCGCTTCTGCTGACCTCTGCAGGGTAGGGCAATGGGCTGGTGACAGCTGCGGGAACCATGGGAAAGAGCCAGAAGGATCGAAGCTGTAACTGAGTTAATGACACCGTGGTGCTGGGGTGACTGTCTTGAGAACTATAAAAAAGAAAGAAAACAAGAGAAAAACCCCAGGCCCCAAAACAAAGACAGATGTTTTGACTTAGGAAAAAAGCATAAAGAACAGTTTAGAATTTTGTTGTCCTAACAGCAAATGGATACTTAATTGGTTTAAAATAAATGAAAAGGCATTTTATATTTACATCAAAATTGACCCAAAAGGGAAGATAAATGAAGATCTAATCCTCTCAACTTCTCTGTTTTCTCTCTTTTCTTTCTTTTTTCCTCTCCTCCTCCATATATTAAACACTCCTCTTCGTAAGTACCGCGAAGGGCTCAGGTAAGCTGGAACCAGCCCTACGGTGGATTAATCCATGAATGGGAGTCTCGGAAGTGCCACCCCTCCTCTTGTGGTGCCTCATGGACTTGAATCTCACAGAGGCAGGAACCTCTGTGAAGTTACTTGTGAGTGGAGTGTGTTGATGATGTTGGGGAAGACAAGTGATGGCCAGCATTTGTGCACTAGTGCAGGGAGCCCACGCCTGGGATTCAGGACACATAGGCTATAGCTCCAGTTGGCTCCTAACTGGCATGTGACTTTGGGAGTGTGACTCAAGCTCCTGGGGCCTCCCCTTCCTACGGTCTCTTCCTTGTCTAGTAGTCGAAATGCGAGCCTCGAGCAGAGCGGCTGTTTACAGGCGTGGAGGTTAAGGATCTTACCCTGGGGACAAGTCAGGGTGGAAATTGGCCTTTGCTCCCCTCGCCAAGACTCTGCCTCGCCAGAGGGGAAATTGCTGAGACTCCGACAATGAGCCTGGGCAAAAGGCCCTCCCTAACGTGAGGCAGGGATGAAGAGGAGAGGAGGCATTTTTGAGAGCTTAGGACCCGAAAGCCCAATGATGTGACTATTTGCAGGATGCTTAAGAGTGACCAAAGAGGGGCGCCTGGGTAGCACACTCATTAAGCATCTGCCTTCGGCTTAGGGCGTGATCCTGGCGTTCTGGGATCGAGTCCCACATCGGGCTCCTCGGCTGGGAGTCTGCTTCTTCCTCTCCCTCTCCCCTTCTGTGTTCCCTCTCTCACTGGCTGTCTCTCTGTCACATACATAAATAAAATTAAAAAAAAAAAAAAAGAGTGACCAAAGAGAAGAGAAGTCTGCAGGAGACAATATGGAGTTTAGGAGAGGAAGGAGGAGACTGAGAGTTGGGGGGGAGGGGAATCCCAGGAGAAGTCTGCGGGAGGCAGGGGGAGGATCCCATCTCTGAATGTCAGGGTGACTTGGAGAGCAGCCTAGCCTCAATTCAATGATAAGACGCAGAGAAACCAGACAGGGAGGAGGGCGCACGCACCCTGGCCGACACCATTCTGGCAGATGCTCCATTCGGCTGGGCTGTTGAGGAGGGGTGGGTACGGCGGGCTGGGGCACAGGCTGGGGGGCTGGGGACGAGAGAAGAACGTGAGGATGAAACAGCCCCCAAGCCTCCCTTTGAGATAATGCATGGCTGTGATTTATCCATTTTTATACAGTTGAATAGAGTCTGTCCCTTAGAGAGTTTACACTCGGTAGAAAAGTGGATTGTTTTGTGCCTAACTGAGCCTGACTGACTGGCTTCAGGTTGTGTTTGGAGGTTCTGAGACCGGGAGATGCTGAAGAGAAGTGACAGGGAAAATGGAAGGACCAAGGCGGTGTTAAAGGAAGGCAGGCCTTGCACTGGAATACCCTAACCCTGGCCTGTCTTAGAGGGCGACGTGCCGGATGATCTGAAAGGCTGGGGCAGGAAACGTGACTAACTGAAGACATGACTGCAGAGCAAGGTTCATCCCAGGCGTCCGTGGGGAGTCTGCAGAAGAGGCAGAACCAGGCTCCACGTGGATTATCCAAGGGAGTGAATCAGCACCTGAGGGTGAAAGTCTGTGGAGAGGGCGTTTGTGACCTGGGGCTGGGACGGGGGAGAGTGCTGTCTGGGCTCCACTGGAAGGTCTGGTTTATCAGAGGGGACGGCAGAAGCCGGCAGCGCCAGGAGGGTCCCACTCCACACCGCCTTCCTTGCGGGGCTGGGCCGAGCTCCCTGTGGGAGGTGGTGGAGGCCCCTGCGATGGCTGACACACCCAGCTCGCACTCTGGCCTCTCCCAAAATGTGCTGGAGGTTTCTGTGTAAGCCAGGTGAGCGAAGAGCCCGTAATCGGCGGCAGCGGGTGGGGGGTGGGGCCTGTAAAAGACCCAGAGAAGAACAAAGGGCTGGGGACAATCCTGTTTATCACCTACTTTGGAGGCTGAGGATGACCAGGGAGCAGAAGGGAGGTGTTTTGTCATGGAGGGAGAATAGCACTGGTTTAGGTGACTTAGAAAGTGGGTGCTGGCCATCCGTCAGGCAGCTGACCTTGCTTACCAATGGGCCCCTTGGTCTGGAAGGTTCTCGTTAGCTCTCCGAGACTGAGACAAAACTCATGCCCGTTGCTGAATACCCTCAGCTCCATCTTCAGAACTGCCAGGGGACTGCTTACGTCAGCATCACCGCAGCAGAGCTGGCTGTCACCCTACCGGCAAAGCCGGTGTCCCGACAGCAAGGCCTGACGCACCAGCCCCTGAGTGTGGGTCCTGCGTCCCGCACACTGCATTGTGATGAAGGGCTGCTCGTTCAGAGCTGAACCCCAGTGCTTGCCCGTACTATCCAGACTCTTAACATCGTTTTCTTACTTAGCAGATGAGAAATGCAGAGTTCAGGAAGGGTTGGTGGCCCACCCAACGTCATGGAGACGGCAGTCACACCAGACTGAATTTTTCCTGCTCGACTTGATCCCGCCAAATTGAGTCCATGTCCAAATTGAGTCCATGTCCATATTCACTCCTTGAATTGCTCTAATTTCCTTAAACTTGCAAATTGTTATTTCACAAAGAGAAATCTTTTCCTTGTACCTACTAAGTCTAATACCTTCATGGAAATAATGGTCCCTGGAACAGACTCACTTATAAAAACTCACCCTTGGCAAACATTGTCAAATTAAGGTTTGTAGGCCAGAAAAGAAAATCAGATAAAATTATATTCTTGTGTTTCTTTAAATCTACCATAAAACTGAAAATCTTTAATGAACCGGAAAAATCCACAAAAACCATTAAGTTAAAAATTAACTTTAAAAATTGACGGGAAGTCAACAAGAATAATGGAAGACGTAAAGCCTGCCGACTAGGGCAGTGATTATATTATATCGATCTGAAGGATTAAGGCGAAGAGAGGGGTCTCAAGGATACACCATGAATGTTTGCTGCCCTTCGAATGAAAACCTCCAGGAATGATGGGTGCTTAGGTTTTAGGACCTGGGGGGAGGCCACCTTCTCCCTACCCTCAGCATGAAGAAGTTTGTTCAGCAGACTGTATTCCGAAGCATTTTTACGAGCTACTTCTGATGTGGCCGTATGATCAGATCAGATAAAATCAAATGCCTTGTAAACTGTGAAGGGCTTTACAAATGCAAGTGGTGCCTTGGTTCTAGGGGCCAGAGTTTAGGTCTCCACCATGGTTTTATCCTCAGACGGCCTGTCCACAAGAAGTGTTTGCTGAACGAATGAGTCAAATAATCTACAGGTAATGCTCTTTTGATATTATTCCTTCTGACTATTCTCAAAGATTTTTTTTGGGGGGGCGGGTGCCACGGGATACACATTTGCTTTCCACTTACACGCTAAAAACTGCCCTGGGTGGTTCTGTTGCATCCTGTTCTGTTTGGAGAGGAACCTAGGGAAAAGGAGTCCTTTTACTGAGAAGGAGGATGGAGGAGATGACACTGACAGTCTTTTCAAGAGCCAAGATTCTATGATTGCAGATGCATTGGGGTTTCTCAGGTGACACCATGTGATCCGCCCCTTGCCTTGCTCACCGCCATCCACCTTTTGTGGACCGGCTGAAATGTCTCAGGATGTTCATTTCAGCTCCTAAAAACTCAGACATCACTTGATTTCTATTTTTCAGTCCTTGGAATTTTCTTTCCCAAACCATGAATAAATCCACAGAAGGTACACTGAAATAGTTGTGTTTTTTTGTTTTGTTTTGTTTTGTTTTTTTGTTCTTAGATTTCTCTTGAGGGTGGACTCCATTTGTTCATTTATTCAACAGACATTATTGATCACTTTCGGGGTGTCAGGCACTTTGCTATTATTGAAGATCCAGTCCTCAACAACACAGACAAGTTCTTCTCATACAACTTGAATGCTGATGACTGGGAGAAGTGCCCCAGTGATGTGGGCTCTGCTGTGACTGGCCTCCACCTCCCCACCCCATCCCTGGGCTGGCTTCGCAGTAGGAAAAGAAACAATAGCATGCCTGGGAAGTCTGGGTAAGTGATAGGGGTGACACCAAGGACCTCACAATGGCAGGCTTACTAATTTTGTGTTTCTATGGTTTTTAGGATCTTTTACATTCTGGTTAGCCAAAGGCTGCTAGTGCAAATGGCCATATGAGTAGGAGGACCTGCTCCTAGCCATGACTACCTCCCAGCCCTGTTTTTCAGTGGAGGTTGTGCAGCGTAAATGGGCTGATTCTGATACTGGCTGGAACTATTTCGGTTAAGGCTTAGGGTCAACATTCTGCTACCTTGTCCTCAAAGAGTACCCTGCTGTGAATGTTGTCTTCGCTCTATGGAGCTATGTCGTATAGTAGCTAAGAGGCACTCGATCTCAGCTGTGTACTTGGGGGTCCCAAGACCTCCTTCTAGGGATAGAGTAGAGCAAGGTTTGATCTGCCCTGTGAGCTCTGTGACAATGCTTTGCCTTATGAAGTAGTGAGCTTTTACCCCCTTCTCCTTGTCGTCCTGCAAAGAGCTTGCAGGGAACGTATGATCCCCACCAAGTTTCCTTGCCTTCCTGGGCTGTAGGAATGTATATGGTGAGACACTATGCAAACTTCCACAGAGCTCCGATGAAAGGAGACAAATCAGTGATGGGTTATGTTCAGGGGTTCTGTGCGATGGAGTATTTCACCCTAACTCCGGGATGACTCCAGCCAAATTGTCAGTTTCGTTTTTAGGAGCCCTTGAATAGGTCTGACCTGGTCATCAGAACTAGTTTGGAAAGATGGCTTCATTCTACAAAGATCCCAGGGAGCGTGACTCATTTGGCCAAAGATTCGGGAACTCCAAGAGACCGTTTCATCAGCCACCAAAATAAACTAATCACAACAACTCTTTAAAGCCACCTAACATCCATTGTGGAATACTGTGAGGTTACAAATGCAGAAAATAATCAAAATAAAGAATTGGTGGTTGGTGTTGGGGGACCATGGGAAGACTGAAATTTTCCCATAAGCTTTACCTTTGCTGTTACAAGAATCTATCTCATTGGGCTCTGCCTGTTTCATCCCGTTCTGTTGCCTGATGATGTATACATTACCTTCCTGATAGTCAGAACCCTGCCTTCCTTTTCACCTTTTCCCAACCCTCCCTTGAAGCGGGGAGGCAAACAACCAAGACACAAAGGAACGAGGCCAAATACTACAAAACATTAACGGAATATTTGCTCCAGATGAGATTTTTAAAGAGGCACTTTAAATGCAGCAAAGGCCTACGCACTCACATCAATGTTCCTGTAAGCGGGAAATAAAATCTACAAATAAAGTTTTAGTGGACGGTGTATCACTTTATTTTATTAGTATTCATATTCCAAATTCATATATGCAATTGTGGAGAACTTCATGAGACAATTTTGCTCTTAGGAAACAGACAACAACCCCAGACCAGCCTAATGAACATTCAAAATATCCTCCATCCCAGGCACAGGTGTTCTCCAGTTGCCACCTGTGCTGATGTTTACTGGGCTTGAGCTCCGGGCACCATCATAATTTGCGCTCCAGTTTTGCAACCCACATGCCACTGCAGTGAAATGGCCCAATTTGTCCTGCCTCTGCGTTGGAGGGGACAGGGTCCCTGGGATCCTCCTAGCAATATATCTGTCTTCCTGTTTACTACATTTATAGTCAGAATGACACTCCTCCTAGCCTCCCCTAACTGTTCAAGGACAGGTTAACTCTGAAGAAAGGTGCTTGAGGGTTTCCTGGACTGCTCTGCTGTTTGATCTGGCCCCTGACTCACAGCCGTGCACAGGTGAGGTCTTTTATATATATATATATATATATGTATATATATATATATATGTATATATTTTAAAGATTTTATTTATTTATTTGACAGAGAGATAGAGACAGCCAGGGGCTTGATCCCAGGACCCTGGGATCACGACCTGAGCCGAAGGCAGACGCTTAACGGCTGAGCCACCCAGGCGCCCCAAAGATGAGGTCTTTAAACCTAGACTCCACCATCGCTCCCTGAGCGGGTAGGTGCAAGGTGGTGAGTTGATGTGCATACCCTGCCCAGAAGCAGGAGAGTTTTATTCATTTATCTTTTGGATACACTGGTCTGGTTTTGGAGAGGATCTATTGGGCTATAGGAAATGCTGGTGCTCTGCTACTTAAAAAGAACGAATTTCCTCACAGTTTCATTTGAATATCGCAAGGGTATTCCCATTTTTGACCCCAAAGCATCGAGAAGTGACTTTTCCACTTGACAGGCACTTTTACTCTCAAGTCCAGCTTCTCTCCTCAACCCACAGCAACTCTAACGATAAACTGAGAATCATTATGAATTCCCAGTGGAAGTAATGCCACATTTTAATTCCTTATGGTCATGTGGTGGGGAGCCTGGCTAAAGAGAATATTCAGAATAATGACAGGGAAGAAACCTGAGGGAAAACCAAGGATTTCAACAGAATCCTATTTGGATGGGAAGGAATCCTAAAGATGCCCCGTGTTTTAATAGCTCCTGGATGTTTATAGTTCTCGGACCTAACACGGGACTACAGAATCCAAATCTCTGTGGGAGAAGCCTAGGAATCTGTATTTTAATAAATATCTCAGGCAAGTCTGGAAAACACTAGTCCACTGAAAAAATTCCTCACTTGGACCCTGGGCCCAATTTGGGATGGAGGTTCAACCCACTTTAATCCCACTTTGCCTCTCTCCTCAGCTACCCTACCCCCCTGGATGCATCTTCTTCTGTGACCAGGAAGCGTTCTGTTTTCTCCTCCTCATGTGAGGAAGTGCTTTCTTTTCTAAGTGCACATGGACTTCCCCCTGTGCCCTCCTACCTCCACTGCCTGCAAAGCTCTTTCTTGCCCCCCACCCCCTGCCGGCATTGCTGAGCACTCCCCGGTTGGCTGTATACCAGGGTCAGGCACCTTTCCTTCTTCAAGGCTTTCTCTGCCTCTTCACCTCATCCAACAGGATTTCTCATGCAGAGCTAGACGGTTGTCTTCTCCCTAGACCTGTCTCTTGGCTCACCTGCAATCCTCTTTAAGGGTGAACTGGATTCCAATCCTGAGAAACTAAGGTGCCATGACCTGTGTCACCAGCCGGTGCCTCCTCACCGGGGACAGCGGGTTGTGGATAAGAAGATGATCTGGTCCCTCAGGAGCCAGACCCTGCAGTTACTCTCTTACTCGCTGGCACTGGTCGCACACACGTGCCAAACCCTTGGCCCCTCCACACCCTGTTCAAGCCCTTTCCCTGGTGTTTGGCCCAGTTTCCCAGAACTGCTCTGTGGCCCTGTTGCTCTCTCCACCATCGTTGCCCACACAGGATGTGGGTCCCCTCCCCACTGCCTTTGCTCAGGGCTTGAGACCAGTGTAACCACCACCTTGGGCCAGTCTGCCCCAATCTGGACTGCTGGGCACAGCCCTCCACTCCAGCCGCCGTGGCCTTGCTGCAAGCAGGGGGGAGTCTGAGTCCTGTCAGCCTGTGGTGCTCAGGAGGTGAGAGAGGAGGCTTGGGGCCACAGCCCAGCCCCGAAGGACAGACCTCCTTGGAGAACTGGCCAAGTAGCAGGCAAGGGGCAGACATTTCTGGTGTTTCTGCTGCTGCCTGTGCCACACCCTGGGGCTCACCGCATATTCTCTAGGTCTGCTGTGTGCCCTGCTTTGTTAGCAGATCTCGTCTCCCCGCAGCCCTTCTTTTGCTCTGTCCTTTGCCACAGGGGGTGGAGGGTGGAAAGGCTGCGGGAGGAGGGAGGGAAGGGATGCGCTGTGACTTCAGGGATATGATACTTAGCGCCTCATCATGGTGCAGGGAGGCTCCCAAGGCTTGAGACCATGGCTGAGGAAGGTTCTCTGTCTTCCCATGTGGTCTCCAATGGCAGAGAGAGAACAGTGAGAAGGCAGAGACAGTGTTATATTCCAGGACTATTTATTAACTCCTTTTTGTATAGATTCTATTCCTTCTCCAATAATCAAAGTTGACTGTTTGCAAGAACAGATGCAGGGATTATACTTTAATTTCTTTTTTCGTTCAGCAAATATTCACTGAGAACATACTCTGTCTGGGCCCTTGGGGTAAAGGTGCTTGGAAGAAGTCTAAGGGGAGCTGTAGATGAGACAAGCCTGCATGGGTAGCCCTCGAAGAATGGTTCATTTAAGAATCAGGCAATTCTGTTATAAGGTAATTAAGGGCCACATAGGTGCTATAAATAAAATATACAAGGGTCAGGAAATCTTTCTTTTTTTTTTTTTTTTAAAGATTTTATTTATTTATTCGACAGAGATAGAGACAGCCAGCGAGAGAGGGAACACAAGCAGGGGGAGTGGGAGAGGAAGAAGCAGGCTTCCAGCAGAGGAGCCCGATGTGGGGCTCGATCCCATAATGCCGGGATCACGCCCTGAGCCAAAGGCAGATGCTTAACCGCTGTGCCACCCAGGCGCCCCAGGAAATCTTTCTTGGCTACAGTGCCTGAGGGACGTGTCAAGGTAGAGGTAACAGTTGGTTTGGCTTTAAAGAACAGGTGGCACTTGCAACTATGTGGATGCGGGGAGCACTGTAGGTAGTTGTCAACCGGAGTATATGTAGGGAGATGGGAAAGTTCTAGAATATTTGGGCAGTCAATAATGTTTAGTTTGGCTAAAGCTCAGGATTTCTTAAGGGAAATAGTGAAAATCCTGGAAAAGTTGGCCAAGGGAAATCTGTGGAACGCCTCTGACACAAGTTGAGAAGCTTTGACTTGATTTGGTCAGATATATAACCACTGGAGGCTATTCTCCAAAAGACAGATGAGTGAACATGACAAATTATGCTTTAAAGAAGCCAAGTCTTCCTTCCAGGCCGAGAAGATCATCAATGTAACAGGTACCAGGGAAAGAGCACTGAAGTGTGAACAGAAATAGAAAGACAAGATTTTCGAGAGTGGTCCTGAGGGAGACTGAGCAGGATTTGGCAATGCTGTGGGGATTGAAGATAGCGACCTATCAGGAAACCATTGTGTGCTTCTATATACTGATTCCCATTGGCTGGAAAGCTTCTCAGTTCAATATTCACAAATGTATATTCGTGCTTACTCTCTTGTTTTGTGTGAGACAAACAATACAGGAACAGCAAAGGTGATCAGACATAGTTTTTCCCCCAACTGGAAAAGAGACTCAGAGGAGAACCCAGGCCAACCCTTCTATTCCCTTTGGAGAGAAATCAGAGATGATTGAATGTTGTATTTAATATCATCCATGAAGTAGGAATGAGGAAAGAGGGACCAGGGTTCCCTGTGAACACCTTGGGTAGTTAAATGACTTTGTTTGGCTTTGTTTCATTCAGAGATATTTCTTTTGACACTAACAAGAGATGTGTACTGTGTCACAAAGGTGAGTAAGAGATTGTCTCCCTCCCCCTCCCTCTCCTCCAGGCTCTCCCAGATTTTGAGGATGTTCAGAGAAGTTGAGAGGAATGGCAGGGCTGGGTAAAGAAGAGAACACATGCAGTGGTCTGGGACTGGAAGGCAGGTCTTGTGTCTCAATGGAACACTGGAGCTGAGGGGAGTCCTGGGAGAGGCGGCATTTAAGACGGATGGTTGATGGGGTAGGATTTCAATAGGCAGACATAAGACAAGTGAGAAGGCGGTGTCTGGTGAGAAAAAGGGAGAGCAAAAGTGAGAAGCCAGAGATGGTTGGACACGTTTGGGGAATGCTACATTTCAAAGTCTTGTTTGAAAGATGTATAGGCAGGGCCGCCTGGGTGGCTCAGTAGGTTAAGCCTCAGACTCTTGATTTCAGCTTAGGTCACGATCTCAGGGTCCTGGGATCTTCCCCCTGAGTCGACCCCGTGGCAGGCTCTGCACTCAGCTGGGAGTCTGCTTGAGATCTGTCTCTCCCTCTGTCCTTCCCCACCCCTCAAGTAAATAAATAAGTATTTTTTTTAAAAAGATTTTATTTATTTATTCGACAGAGATAGAGACAGCCAGCGAGAGAGGGATCACCAGCAGGGGGAGTGGGAGACGAAGAAGCAGGCTCATAGCAGAGGAGCCTGATGTGGGGCTCAATCCCATAACGCTGGGATCACGCCCTGAGACGAAGGCAGACGCTTAACAACTGTGCCACCCAGGCACCCCAATAAATAAGTCTTTAAAAAAAAAGATGTATGGGCAGAGCATAGTCCTGTTTAAAGACAGAGTTTTGTTTTGTTCTGTTTTGTTTTGTTCATGAAGTTAAGAATAACAGTTGGAAATCCAACTAAGTGGTTTAGAAGTTTCCAGTTATACAATGTTCTGGGTTTCTGATTGGGCCTAGAAGACACCCTTGTTTGCTAGCAACTGTCAAGAGTTTTTTGATTAGATGAATTTCTCCATTCTAGCCCAGAAGTGTGTCTGTTGGGCTTTGACTTTTGGCCATAATGTGTCCCTGGGAAGAAGACTTCCATTACTCACTATCCAAACGAGTGGAAATCATGCTTGCTTTCCTTATGGAGTCTCTTTATGGACCCTGAAACGTGTATGTGACAGGACATCTACAGCAATATGTGGAAATCACCACGTTTCATAATCACATTCCTGAAAACCCAAATGCTCAATGCCAGAAGTAGGCTGAAATTAGTCTTTTGCACTTTCTTACTTCATTACTTTGGATCTTCCTTCTCCCTCAGAGTTGTTGATTCATCAAAAAGCAACTAGAAATATTATGACAACAGTATCTTTTTCATGCTAAATAAGAGGAGAAGAAGGACCACCCAAGGGTAAGAGAAACAATTAACCAACTTAATTATCAGCAATAAATTGTCAGTAATTCTTAGCTATGTTCCTTTGGTAACATTATGTGCTAGCATGCTTAAAATAAATACAAGAATGGGTTTTTTTTTTTTCTTTTTGGCAGGGCATGGTAGAGGGATGGTGGTTAGGGTTGGGGAATTGCTTGTCAACCAGAACGGATTCTAATAAACGCATGAGATTCAAAACCTAAGCAGGTCTTCAAGCGTGAGGCAATGAAGCTGGTGTCTGTGTACTGTTTTCCTGGGGCTGATGTACCAAATGACCACCTACCAGGTGGCTTGAAAACAACAGCAATTTATTTTCGCACAGTTTTGGAGACCAAAAGTTCAAAATCAAGGTCATTTCAGCGTCACATTCCAATGTCTCTGCAGTGTCACAGGGAGAAGCCTTCCTTGCCTCTTCCAGCTTGACACTAACTCACTCCACTCTCACTCCATGTTCACATGGTCTTCTGTGTGTGTCTCTATTTCTAAAACTGCCCCCTGCCTTTCTCTCACGGGGACACCTATCGTTGGATTTAGGATCCACACTAACCAAGGGTAATCTCAGAGATCCTTAGCTTACATCCACCTGCAAAGACTCTTTTCCCAAATAAGGTCACAATCACAGGTTCCAGGGATTAAGGCAGAGACTTATCTTTTGGAGGCCACCAACCTATAACACTGAAGATGCATTCTTTGGTGGCATAAGGATGTCCTCCAGGATGTTCGACTAGTTTTTGTTGATTAACGACTCATCTTTAGGACAGAAGATTGAATTCAGTGCAAGGAGACTGGAGATCATGGCGAGTCTAAGTAAGCTGCACTTGGAGCAAGAGGAGTTAAGTCGTTCACTGCACAGAGATTATAAATTTGTTTTACCGATCAGTGTATGCTGGAAATTTAACAACAACTTTCTTGATAGACTCCAAGGCTGGGAATCAGAGATCCCCAAAGAGAGTCAACTACATGGTACATTTTGTTGTTCATAACACATTGTTTTTTCTGGTCCCCCCTACCCCCCGCCCTTTCTCTTGAAAACAGAAAACTTTGAATTGATCCAGCTGGGCATTTGAAACTCTGAAATGTTAAGGAATAAAAATGTACATCTTATTTCATTTATTATTTATTTATTTATTTTTATTTTTGCAAGAGAGAGAGAAAGAGAGAGAGAGAGTGCACGCGCAAGTGGGGATAGGGCCAGAGGGAGAAGCAGACTCCCCACTGAGCAGGGAGCCCATTGCCGGACTGGATCCCAGGACTCTAGGATCATGACCTGAGCCAAAAAAGTACATTTTAAAGCAAGTCTCCCTAAAATAAATAGAAGACAACCCAGTAGATAATACACATTTAAGATTTTTTCAGGAACGTTTAGCAGCACCCCTTCAGGGTCAGAGTTTCTTATTTTTCATATGGGAATAGTAAGACAGAGAGAAGCTAGCACCACAGATGCAAAGTCAGCTCCCTAAATAATCCGTGCAGAGTCCCTTTTCTCTTCCAGTAGCTGAGAAACACAGCCACCCACATATTCCTTCTCCTCTCCCCGGGTGCTTTGAGATAGTGCTAGGAAATTGCCCAGAGAACACTGACTCACCAGAAATGCTCTCCTTTCGAGAGTAAACAGCAAGAATGAAATCATGTCAGCACCATTTACCAATTTTATTTTTAATTGGCTAATACGCCTTTGATCACTGAAGGGGAAATAGTGAATGAGGGCTGGCGCAAGCTTAAGGACCGGCATTATTACCTTGTATGTTCTTTTAGATCATTTCCCACCATCCACCTGAGATGCAGTTATTTATTAGCATAATATGCTTACAGATCTATCTGCAGGGCTTAAAGATGGAAATTGAAACTCTGTGATGATTTAGCTGAAAGCTACTGGAGCATTCATAAAGTTGTCAGGATTACAAGAGAAACCACATTAAGAAAAACGCCAGCACTAGTTGCTATTAAATGGATATTCAAACATCGTCAGCACTGTTATCCACAGAGGGCTGGTCTAATTTATAAGCTCCTGTACAAGGGATAATGGTAGCTGCGGGTTCAAAGGAAAGTGGATCATAGGAATGACATCAGGAAGAGTGATCACATGTTTTAAAACATAAATCAGGACATAGGACAAAGGACTTTTTCCCGATTCATTAATTTATTTACATCTTTAAAAGGTATTCTCACTAATAAATCACATTTATAGAAAACAATAAAATGAACTGAAAAGGCACAAATTCAAGTTTTATTCATTCGACAAATACTTATTGAATGCCATTTGTATGCCAGGCATGATTTTAGGTACTGGATGTGATGCAGACTAAACAGACAAAATACCATAGATGATAGTCAACTGTTCTATCAACAGAAGTTTATTGAGGGCTGCTACACACCAGGCACGTGTTAGGGTTGATACTCTGTCAATTCATGAGCATATACATTTGTGATCATGTGTGCTTGGAAAATGAGGTGTGTTACTGGGTCTCTGACCCTAAGAATTCCTGGGAGTATCCAGGTGTCTCCCACGAGTCTGCTGATAACTCTTGGGCACAACCTGTGGCTCTGTTGGCTAAGCTAGGGTTCTGTAGACTGGATCTCAATGTACAGAGTAGCTATTCTGAGCCCAGATTTTGTGTCCATTTCCACGGCTGCCTCCATGTTCAATAGCCTCAGCGCTGGTGGAGCCAGAGATCTGGATGTGATGCTGGTGCCCCTGGAATGGAGGCTTGTGCCCTGAGATGGTGACCTGTCATGAGCCATCATGTGAACGCGCTCCTTCCCCAGCACGCTGAGCTCAGGTCGCTTGCGCCCTGAGAGTAACAGTATTTAGCCAGTCAGTTCTTTCAGTTCTTCTCAAGCAGAGGTCCCTTTGCAACCCTGCATCCATCTCACACATCTGTACCCATCTCCTAGCCCCACATAAATCTAAGGATGTTAGTGCATGTACCTTCCACTCTTTATGGGCCTGAGACCTGGACCTGCCAACCCAAGGCATCTTGTTGCACACCCTTGCGTCTTTGAAAACAAGACGGCCCAAGAAAAGCTGGAGCAGGTGGCCTTAGGAATACAGCCACTGGGTGCAAACTGAGCGACACGAAGTTCAAGGTAGAAAAGCCATTACTTTATGGAAATGAGCAGCTAGGAAGATGAACCAGGAGTCAATTAAAAAGGCAAAAAACAAATTTGGGTATGAGCCATACACCCAGAAATGAAGTTGAAGTTAAGATGCAATAATTAAAAACATGGGAATTTGCATCAGAAATCAAATTAAATTGGCAGAGAACTTAATGATCTTATACCCAGATCTTCACAGGGAGAAATTATTCCTTATGTCTCTTTTGCGATTAAAGATATGGATAGTGAGCTCCTGCCCTGACGCAGACTCCGCATTAGACAATGGGGAGATGAGGACGACCAAGTTCTTTTCCTTGCCTTGAAGAAGCTTAGAGTCTGAGACGGGTCGGAAAGTATGTCCCTTTGCACCAATCCAATGCGCTTGCTGTTTTCATACGGTCTGTGAGCAAACCGTGGCTTCTACATTTTTAAATGGTTGAGGGGAAAATCAAGAGACTAATATTTCATGATAAGTGAAAATTGCATGAGTTTAAATGTCAAGGTGCATAAATAAAGTGTTATTGGAACACAGTCGTGCTCATTCGTTCGTGAATCGTGTGTGGCTGCTTTCCTGCTAGAACAGCAGAGTTGAGTGCTTGCCACAGAGATCGTATGAGCCACAAAGCCTGAAATGTGTACCCACTCCTGATCTAGGAGATGGAACAGAGGGAACAGCACAGACAGGGGGCAATGCGGAGGTAAAGCTGTACCCTTGTGAGGGGAGCCTAGGGGAGTGATTAAATGCTCTATAGCAATACCATTGATGATTCAGTTTCTGTTTTAGGGCATCAGTCATTTCTTCTGCAGCAGAAATGGTGACCACTACGTATCTGTTGGGTTGAATTGAATTCTGTTCTTGCTCTGACAATGATGAAGGTCCTAGTCTCAAAAATTTATTGCTGCATTAAATAAGGCTAGAGCTTAAGAACTGGACAGGTATCCATTTATTTGCATTTAACTACCCGATACTTTCTGCTTGACTGTTTTGCTCTAGAAAACAGAGTTTGGAATCTCTGGGTCCCGATTTATCCAGGGGATGTATTATGACTTTCAAGCAAGTCATCTTTACCCACAATTTTCTGGGACTCTTGTGTTAAGTGTATCCTTACTGGGCTCCTTATTCGTTCCGAACTGATTTGTGACCGATTCGGCTTCCTCCCTTTCCTTGCGCTCAGCTGCTCATCTCTGAATTTCAGGGATGCCTGCAAAGGACTGACTTAGATTTAACAGAGGGTGAGTGAGTGTTTTAGTTATCCGTATCTGTGTACCAAACTACCCTCAGACTTGCAGCTTGAAGAACAAACATTTATAATCTCACAGTTTCGGTGGGTCAGGATGCTGGGAGTGGCTTGGTTGGGTTATTACGGTTCAAGATTTCTCACGAGGCAGCAGTCAAGGTGTCAGCCAGGCTTGCAGTCATCTGAGACTTGATTGCGTTGGAGGGTCCACTTCCAAGACTGCGAGCATAACTGTTTGCTGGGGGCTTCGTTTCCTTGCCATGTTGGCTTCTCTGCAGGGCTGCTTACACAGAACAGCGTCTGGCTCTCCAGGGGGAGTGAGCCATGCGAATGAGTAAGAGAGCTGAAAATGGAAGCTAGAGCTTTTATAATCTAATATTAGGCGTGGCATATTATTATCTCTGTACAGTATGAGACATACAGATCAACACAGGTACAATGTGGGTATAGACGACATAAAAGCCTGGATAACCGAATGTGGGTTCTTTGGGGATCACCTTGGAGGTTCGCTACCCTATTCTACTCTCTGGTCCCTAATGATTCACATCATTTCCACATGCAATATACATTCATTCCTGCACAAGTTCCTCCAGAGTATCTCACTGAAGTGCCTGCTTGAAATCCAGAATTTCATTATCTGTCAGGTCTAGGAGAGGAAGAGACCCTTGAGACGTAGCTCCTTAAATGCAAGTCCTCAAGTACAGGTCCTCTTCACTTATGAAACTAACTCCCCACACCTGGCATACAGTGGGCGGAAGGGCGCAGGCATAGGATAATGGCGATAGACATTCCCGTTCAAAAAGAGGGGGAATGAAATGCACACAAAAAGTTACTGGTATTTCAGAAATAGCAATCTTGAATCCAATTAGTTAAATGTCAGATATTCCCTGATGAGCTACTGCAGCCTGAGAATAATTCTCCATGGCTCTAAGTTCTGCCTTCTGGGCTTTTGGTTCCTCCC
This sequence comes from Ailuropoda melanoleuca, assembly GCF_002007445.2. Classification (NCBI taxonomy): domain Eukaryota; kingdom Metazoa; phylum Chordata; class Mammalia; order Carnivora; family Ursidae; genus Ailuropoda; species Ailuropoda melanoleuca. Next base: position 57,635,663 of record NC_048222.1, read on the forward strand.
TCTGAAGTCATCTTTCTTTCTTTTTTTTTTTTTTTAAATAAAATTTTAATGTTAGAATAGTTTCAGATTTCTGGAAGGTACTCAGCTTCTCCAAGCCTCTGTCTCCTCATCTTGCTTTCTGTTTCGAATATCCTCTCGTATTTTCACCCACTTGCTTCTCCAAGCTAGAAAACTCCTACTTGATTTTTCCCTTGATTTTCCAGTCCCCTTCTTCTGTGCCCAACGCCCCGTCAGTGCACAGTTCCATTCCCCCGGCACGTGCTCCTTCCACATCCTGTCACGCATGTGAATGCAGTGGATTAGAGTTATTTATTTTCTTGTCTCTTGTCTTTGTTCTTTAGCACCTTGAAGGCTGGAATTCAAATCCGTGTCTGGAAGACACAGGCCCTTAAATATTTGCTGAATAAATTGATTAAAAATTATTTTTTAAAAATATAAATACACAGTAAGTGAATAGATTTGTGTAACGACCATTAACAATCAGGATACAAAACAGTTTCCTCGCTCCATGAAATTTCTTGCTATCCTTCCCTTTACCCCTAAACCCTGGCCATCACCAGTCTATTCTCCACCCTAAGGTTTTGCCTTTTCCTGAATGTCGTATACATGGAATAATAGTGTGCAACTTTTGAGACTGATTCCTTTTACTCAGCTCGATGCCTCTGAGGGTCGTCCAAATGGCCGTGTGTTTCAATAATTTATAACTTTGACTATTTATTGTTGAGTACTAACTCACTGTATGGATGTGCCCCAGTTTGTTCATTCATTCACCTATTAAAAAACACTTGCATTCATTCCATTTTTCAGTCATTATGAATAAACATTCCTGTGAACATGTTTTTGTGTTAATTCAAGTTTCATTTCTTTAGGCTAAATATCTTGGAGTGGCATTTCTGGGTCGTATGATAAATATAGGCTTAACTTAATAAGGAGCAGCAAATTGTTTTTCAAAGTAGCTACATTATTTTACATTCCCACTAGTAATGTATCAGAGTTCCAGTTGCTGTGAATCTTTTCCAGAACTTAGTATTATCAGTATTTTGGGGGGGATCCATTTTAATAGATGTGTAATGGTATCGCATATAATTTTAATTTGCTTTCCCTAATGGTTAATAATGTTGAACAAATTTCCATGTATGTATTTGTCATCCAAATGTTCTCTTTGTCGAAGTGTCTGTTCAGTTCTTCTGCCCATTGTGAAAATTGTGTTTTATATTCCTACTGTTGAATTTTGAGAGTTCTTTATATGTTCTGGGTACAAGTCCCTTGTTGGTTATATATTATAAATACTTTTCCAATCTGTAGCTCGTCCTTTAGGTATCTTAACAGTGTTATTTTGATAAGGCCCAATTTATCTTTTTTTTTTTTAATGGATAGAGCTTTTAGAGTCATATCCATGAACTTTTGCCTGAAGATTTTCTCCTGTCTTCTTCTAAACTTTATACTTCTACATTTTATATCTGTGATCGATTTTGAGTTATTTGTTTTAAGATTTTGGTAATTAATATCCTTTTTCTTTTTTCTTGGTTAGTCTGGCTGGAGATTTATTAATTTTATTTTTTTCAACGAACCAGATTTTAGTCCATTGATTTTTCTAATTTCAATGTAATTAGCTTTTTGCTATTTCTATTATGCTGGCCTTGAGTTTATTTTACTCATCTTTTTTTTACTCTCTTAAGGTGGTATCTTAGACCTTCGATTTAAAAACTTTCTTTTCTAATATAAACATCGACTTTCTTTTCTAATATGAATATCCCTGTAAGCACTGCAGTAGCTAAATCCCAAACACTTTGATATGTTGTATTTTAATTTTTGTTCAGTTCAAATATTTTCGAATTTTCTCTGAGACTTCCTTTTTTGACTCACAAATTAATTAGAAGTATGCTGCTTAATAGCCAAGTATTTGAAGACTTCCTAATTATTGTTCTGTTATTGATTTTTGTTTTAATTTCATTAGAGTCAGAGAAAATACTCTGCAGGGTTTTGATTCTTTTAAATTTGCTGAGATTTGTTTTACGGCCTAGGATATGATCTACCTTGGTGAATTTGTCACGCACACTTGAAAACGATTTGTATCCTGCTCTTATTGGGTGGTGTGGTCTGTAAATGCCAATCAGGTCAAGTTGGTTGATGGTGTTGCTCGGTTGTTCTGTAGTCTTGCTGATTTTTGCTTACTTGTTTTATTGATTACTGAGAAAACAATGTGAAGTTTCCAACTTTATCTGTGGATTTGTCCATTTCTCCTTTCACTTTTATTTCTTTTTGCTTCATGCAGTTTAAAGCTCTGTTGTTAGGTGAAATATATATGAAGGATACGGTTGTCAGATATAGCAAAAACAGAACAAAAAATGACTAGGATGAATTTTAGATACACAATGAATAATTTGTTGGTATAAGTACATCCTATGCAACGTTTGTATTTTATCTGGCAACCCTAAGTCAGGATTGTTAGGACTTCTTGATGAATTGACCTTTTATTAATTTGTAATGTCTCTCTTTATCCTTGCTAATTTTCCTTGCTCTGAAGTCTAATTTGATGTTAAAAGTGATTTCAGTTTTCTTTTTCTCCTTAGCTTTTTTTTTTTTTATTAGTGTTTTCATGGTCTAAGCACAGCAAATAGAGACAGACATTGTCAGATTTAAAAACAAGAGCAACACCAATAACAATGTGCTATCTACCAGAAACTCATTTTAAACGTAATGATATTGATTATATTACATGTCAAGCACTATACCAAATGCAATCCTATTTAGGCAGACAAAACACCAGAGTTATCACTCTCCCAGTTAGCAGAAGAGGAAACTGTAGTCTGAAAATGATATAATTGTTGCTTAAGGTCATACAGCAACTAAATAATGGAATCAGGATTTAAAGCTTAGCCTGACTCCAAAGTTCAAATCTTAACTACTAGCTTATTTTGGTTACTTTGCCTGTAAACCAGGAGTGAGCAACTTTTTTTTTTTTTTTTTTTTTTTTAGGACCGGATAAATGCTTTAGGCTTTGCAGGTCATATGGTTTCTTTTGTAACTATTCAACTCTGCCTGTAGCTCAAAAGCAGCCACTGATAATCTATAAATAAAAAAGTGTGGTTGTGTTCTGATAAAACTTTATTTAAAAAACAGGTGGTAGATTAGATTTGGCCCATGGGCTTCTGTTTGCCAATTCCTGCTTCTAAGTTATGGGTGCATTTTTCAGTTCTTGTCTCTTGTGGGCTATATTTCTCTGGTTCTTGATTTATGAGTTCATTCCAGGTCATCATAGCTAGTGATAAAGCTTAATTCACATTTCAAGCAGTTACATGTCCTATTCCCTTATCTAAGATCTGTTTCTCTGATAAAGAACACTAGCTTTTTTTTTTTTTTTTTTTTTGGTTTAGCAGGTCCTATAATAAATGCATGATTCAGAGGCAGGAGAATAGGAAGAATGATACACAAGACTCTGTCTAAGAGAACGAGGAGAGAGAGATGTTGAACACACACAATCTGCCCTCAGTCCGCAGCCTGGTTACTGAATCTAGTCCAAGTATACATGTAATTCCAGTCTACTACGTCCCTGAAAGAATTATTTGGTTCCTTCTTGTATGCCTCTGGGGTTACGGGACTCTCTATCCCTAAAGATAGTCCTTTCTGTATTGTCCTTGGGGATGGAATAAGTAGACTGCCCTAGTTCTTGGAAATGTTTTGTAAATAATGAATTGAAATGTGTCTCTGTGTGATTTGTTTCCATTCTCGAGTTGTAGCCTTTGAAGTCACACAAAATGAATGCAATTTCTTAACAAGGCAGTCTAGGATTGTAAATTTATTTTCTACTGGTGTGGGGAATACTAGATCTCACTGGTTGTGTCAATAGCAAATGCAAAATGCTTAGAAATAAACTTAGAAAGAAATTCCAGGACTTATGTATAGAACATGTCACACATTTTTGAAAATATAAGAAAAGTGGAAACAAATGGAGAAATACACGTGAGAAGACAATACCATAAAAATGCCGATTCTTACCAAAATTAATCATTAGTTGTAATATAAATCTTACTCAATCCCCAACAATTTTAGCTTTTAGAGGGGAATATTTTGCAGATTGGTCTTTTCCAGAAGCTGACTGAGGCCAAGTTTAGCATGGGAGTGCTTGTGGACTGAAGAAAGTTGGCAGGGGGTGAGGGGGGTGAGGGGTGTGGAGGGGTGAGGGGGGTGGGGAGGCGGAAGAAGCAGGGCTGGATAGAGGGAAAACCTGGTCCGCAAAACAGTTGTCAGGCTTCCTCTGTCCCCATGGGGAGCACGGCACTAGCTTGACTCTTTAGTTATACCAAGCTGGGATTCCCCTAACTACCAATCAGTCAGTTATCAAATGCAGACTGCTTCTGGAAGGAGGCCTGATCACAGGTGTGGGGTTTTTCTTTAGCTGAGGGCTCACAGTTGAGGGCCATCTCTGGCAGCACTGCCAGCAGCAGGGAGAATAATTCCCTATTCCGGAAGGAGGATAGGGTGGCTCATCACAACATGTACCCCATGAAGGAGACTGGACAAAAGTTCTGTCAGTAAGTTCATCTAAAATACAGGGGAAATCTTGCCCCATAAGATATTATACTATGAAACTATCTACAATCATTAGAAGAGTAAATTATTGGCATAGACATAGAGAGACTGATCAGTGAAACAGAAATGCAAGACCAGAACCAGACCCTTGCATGTGTAGGAACTCCACACGTAACACATGTGTTCCCTCGATCTAGTAGGGAATGAACTATTATTCAATAAATGATTCTAAAATAAAAATGATGTCAGATTCCCTATTGCCTACCTTACATTAAAGTTAATTTTAGGTGGATTAAAATCCATCTCAATGTAGAAAAGAAAACTTAAGAGTACTAGAAAAAAATGTAATGTAATAATGGGAGGGGAGGACTTCCCAAGCATGATCTCAAGGTCAAAATCTATAAGAGAAAAAAATATTAACTTCAAATAAGATTAACAGTTTACAATAGCAACCAACTTACTGTAATAAAGATTTATTTATTTTACTTGAGAGAGAGCGCACACACACACACACACACACACACACACGTATGCACGGGTCGGGGCAGAGGAGAGAGCGAGAGGGCAAGAGAGAATCCTAAGCAGACTCTGCACTGAGCATTGAGCCCAATACAACACTCGATTTCACGACCTAAGCCAAAATCAAGAGTCCGACGTTTAACTGACTGAGCCACCCAGGTGCCCCAGCAGCAAACTTACTATGATTTACCTATCTAGAATTGTCTAAGAGCTTATTATGTACCAGGCACTGTTATCAGGACCTGATATGATTTGCCATCTATCCTTATGATCAAGGTACTGTTGTGTTTCCTATCTTAGAGATGAGGAAGCTGAGGACTACAGAGACATTTACCTATGTGCACATAACCGGGACATGGAAAAGCCAAGATTTGAATCCAGTTTGTTCAAACCCACTATTCTTTAAACAAATGTGGAAGACAGTGATAACCTAGGAAAAGTGTCATCAATGGCAAAAGGTCACTATCCCTACCTTAAAAAGGTCTGTTACAAATCAATATTGAATTTGTGGTTATTCCAATAGAACATTCAAGAACCCAAGGTGAAGAAGAAAAATAATGACCAATAGATACGTGAGAAGAGCTCTAACTTTAAAGTCTCACCAGTGAAGAAAAATGAAGAATTCAAATAAGGAGAAAGAGTTTTTCCTCTGACCCTTAAGCCAAGAGTAAGGAAAGCTACGTCTTGGAGTGACAAGCGTACGGGGAAATGGCCATTGTCATATGGCTAGTGAGGGTGTGAGCAGTACGGATTTCCAGAGCTACTTCTCAATATTTACCAAAGGCTTTGATTCAACAATGCTACTGACAGCAATCTACCTTAAGAAAATAGGTAAATACGTATTAATATGTATTAACAATATTTTAATTAATAACATACACACTATTCTGATGCCGTAATGATAATAGTAGTTAATTTTTAAGAACGGAATGTATTTCCACTCTACTACGAGTCATTAATGATGTCAATGCATATCTAAATTAGCCAAGAAAATTGTTTAGTTTTTTATTGAGCGGAAAAAGGTATGTATAGTGTCACATTTTGTAAATATAGTTGTACATATAATTTTCTGAATGGCTATACCTAGAGTCTTAGCAAACTTAGCAAACTGGTTGTTTAGATGGTGGGATTATGGACAATTTTTCTCTTTTTGCTAGTCCTTATATTCTTATTTTCTTCCATAAATGTGCGTGTCTTGTGTGATAAAATATACATTTTTTGATGTCAAAATTTTAAGTAGACGTTTTTAAACCTGAAACCTTTTTGGAAATAGACAGCAGTCACATTCCTAGCTGGGCATTTAACATTTCTGTAAAATGTGTTTCAACTGGTTTCCTTTTTTGGGTTTCAATTTGGCTCATTTTTTAAAATTTCAACTTGGATCATTTTTTTTCATGGGTCCTTTGTGTATGTTTGCTCCTGGTACCTAGAAAACTTGCCTTTTCTTTTGGTAAGTAAAGCAGTCAGAACAAAGCCACCAATGTAATTTGAGTAGGTGTGGATCAGAATGAATCAGGCTGCAGGAAATGATTTGGGACTGTTTTTCAAGATCTTTGCTTTTTTTTCAGTCTTTTGTATTCAGGGAAGATTGAAAACCCAAGTGGGAGAGGAAGGCTTTCAGGTTCTCAGGTTTTTAAAATACAGGTCTCCAAGGCCTTCGACTGAGCTTCCTAGGCCTGACAGGTACAGAATTTGGTGCAAAAAGCAAGCAAATCGCCTTGTCGGAGATATTATCCCTGTGTTCCTCCCATCTCCCCAAGTGTCCTGGGCTTTCTCTGCTCTTCTCCTCTGTCAAACACCCCTCTGCTTTTTCTCTGCTTCTCCCCCTCCCAGCTCTCTAAACTGCCAGTGTCCTTGAAACTGGACTTCTTCCCAAAGAAAGTAGAATAGCCTAGGGAAGTCAGGAGAGAAAATGAGTTTATTTTCCAGTTCTCAGGGGCTACTTTTACTGAGACAGATAGTTCAAGGACTGTGCCAAGCTGTGTGGGTGTGTACTGTTTTGTTTTGCTTACTTTTATATACATGCATTGCCCTAATGCTGTGCCCTCCCACCGACCCTCTCCCTAAAACTGCACCCCTTCTCACCCCTGCAGTATTCCTGAATGGGGAGCTGTGTAACAAAGGGAGGGAAGAATGAGTTACAAGCAGTGTGTTATTGTGGACACTGGGGGGGGGCAAAGTGGGTGGGAGGTGGTCTGAACAGAACAGGCTGTGGTATGGCAAGACACCTACAGACATTCCTGTTCATTTCAGATTCATTTGTTCATTTGTTCCTTCTTTCACTTATTGGCCCATGCTCAAACATGAATGTAGTTCCTATCTGTGCCAGACGCTCTACCAGGCCAACCTGATAGACAGATAAACCTACTTCCAGCCTCAAGCAGTTCGCTTAGAGACAAGATTGCCAACTATGGACGTTCATCAGAATCACATAAGAATACAGATTTCTGGGCTCTATCTCAGACCTTCTGAATCAAATTGCCAAGGGGAGTTTCAGAAATTGTAATTTTCATCAAATTTCCCAGCTAATTCTGTGCAGTCAGCACGGATCTGAAGACCAATGTTAGGAAACCACTGGTAAGAACTTCACAGCTTATGAAAGAAAAAATAATTAGGAATCAGACTGCGGTGAAAATGGCCAGGCCAGCCAGCTCCTCCTCTCTCCTTTCCTTCCCACTATTGCTGCGTAACAAACTGCTCCCAGACTTAGTGCCTCATAACAGCAAACGACAATAACTGGTTGTTTTCCGCAATTCTGTGGGTTGGCTGGGATCAGCGAGCTGGTTCTTCTGTTCTACCGTTTAGAGTCGAGCTTACTTAGGCGGCCGCATTCAGGCAGGTGTTTCGGCGAGGCTGGAATGTCCAGGATGGTCTCTCGTCCTCTCTGAGTTGCTCCCCACGTGGTCTCTCATAATTCCATAATCCGTCTGAGTCCTCTTCACCATCTTTGCAGCTGACTTCCAAGAAAGAGAATGCTGATGCTGACAGTTCGTTTAAGGCGTGGCTGGGCTCAGAAGCCCCAGGAAATTACTTCTGCTGTATTCCATGCATTCTACTGGGCAAATCAAGACACAGGTCACCCCAGATTCAAAGGAGAGAAGTGAACTCACCTCTCACTGAAAGGAACAGGATGGGATTTGTGCTCATCTTTAATCTACCACACAGTTCTTACGAATATGCTGATTTATAAAGTCTATGTACCCATAGACTTCATGGATGACTCCAGGTGAGGGGTTTCAGGTATGGTTCTGGAAATCAGTCAACTCAGACCAAGACCTTGGCTAGTTGTATAAGTGGCCATAAATGAACAATAAAATTTAATAGGGACAGGCTGTAAATGCAAGATGGGTCACTTTATTGTGACTACATAAAAGGGGACTAAAGATAAATAATGAACAAACAAGGCATGAGACCGTAATCTAGTGCTTTTGCCAAAAAGGCCAGCACAATATTGGATATATCTAGAAATTCTAAAGCATGGTAAAGCCATGACTAGAATATCATATCCAGTTTTGGCCCTTATAATTAGGAGTCAGAGCTGTTCAGACTAGGAACAGAAATGATCGTTTTCTTTCTCCATCATGTCCTGGAGCCTGGACTTGATTAGGGAATCCAGGCTATCCGACAGTGCAGGAAATTAGGAGTTTGGTTGAGGGGAGAAGGAGGCGATGGAATGGCAGGCCATCAGCCATCTGTTGACTCTGCAGACCCAGGACTTAGGACATCAGTTAGGCCATGTCATTTGTCTGTTTCACCCTCCTTTTGCTATCAGGTCACTCAGAGTAAAGCCAAGTCAATGCAAGAGCCAGCAAGGCCCCGCTGGTCTGGCCTCCCTATCTAACTTTATTTTCTACAAATACTACCCCTTCCCATTTTGCTCCCATCACAGTAGCCTTTCTGCTGTTGCCTGGAGATGCCAGCACACACCTGGCTTCAGGCTTTTGCACTCACTCTTCCCTCTGCCTGGGATGCTCCTCTGTGGACCTGTATAGCTCACCCCTCCCTTCTCCCAGGTCTCTGCCTACATTCAGGCCATCACCCTAAAGAAAGTGGTAAGCCCCATTTTCAGACTCTCTATCACCGTCACCCTACTTTGCTTTCCTCCCTGCACCTACTAGCATCTGACACACATTTATTTTCTTGTTGTTTCTCGCTCCCCACCAGTATGCTAGCTTTAAGAAAGCAGCAGCATGTCTTCTCTTATACCTTTAGTGGCCCCAGCTGTCCCTGATACCATCTAGGTACTCAGTAAGGGCTTCTTGAATAAATGACTGGATCTCCTTGTGAGCCTTGGGGAACTGAATGAACGTAGTGGCCCTACCATGAGTGCTTGTTGAATTGACTTGTTGGCCCATACATGGAAGAGTCAATGGGTCAGGAGACCCAGAGTTAAGCCCCTGCTCTGCCTCTAACTTCTTTGTGACTTTGGGCAAGTATTTATCCTTTCCATGTCTCATCAGGCATCTCCCCTATAAAACTCAACATTTAAAAGAATCCTAGATGGGAAAGTGTTTGGAAAGAAAATTAACAATGGTCTTGTATTATTCTTTGAGGGTCCTGCCTATGGCTCAAGGCAAGAGAATTGCAGCCCACTCTTTCAGTTCAAATCTTTGTATCCTGCTTGTGGGGAAGGACATTATCGACCTAGCCCATTGCTAATGCATAAGTAAGGATAATGGAATTCCGGAGGGCACGCAGGGGCACACTGGGCCGGTAGAGATGGCATTGTCCAGGATGCTGGGAGACATGAGGTTTTTCACTATTGCGTTTGGTTAGAATGCATATCAGGAATACTTGGGCAGGGATTTAATAGGGTTTTGAATCCCTCTTCTGATAGAAATGGTTATTTTTTAAAATGTTAATGGATATAGCAGGAGCATGGGCTTAGATGTCAAATTTCCTAGATTCAAATTCTATTTCACCACTTGTTAAGTGTGAGACCTAATATTGTAAAATCCTAGTTTCGCCTTCTGTAAAATGGGGATTTTAGAAATTATCTAGCTTGCCAGGCCATCATGAAGATTCGATGAAACATTCCATGCGAAGTGGCTGGAACATGTGCATGTTTGCTATTATCACCATTATTATTACCGTTATTGGGAGCAGTAGTAGAGTAGTAATGGCAGACTCGTACCTACTAACTTAAATCCCGTCAGTCCCATCTTCCGTTCAGTAAAATGGGATAGCAATCAATCTCACAAGGCTGTTAATCTTGTTTTGGAAACCGCATGATGGTGTATGTCAAGGAGCTTTGCAAATGTGTTTATCCAGATGTGGGCTATTACCGAATGCTAAGATTCACTTACTGTCATGGGTTCCAGGGCCCAGCTCTATCTCCGCTTCCCCATGGAACACATACGGTGACCCCTCTGCTTTTGGCCCCACAGTCTCCAGTCCCTCCAGTTGCTGGGTCAAATCATCCTCCAGAACTGAAGGGACCAAGGACCTCAGTTCCAGATGCAGGGTAAGTACAGGCCTTCCTCGTGTCAAGTCTCTGCAAAGGACCCTAGAGGCCATGAAGGAGGGACATACTCTAAAAACTACCAACCACTGCAGACCCTTCTGAAGGTTGTCAAAATTGTCAACAGGAAGGTTGTCTGGTTTCTCTCCCTGGGGTTTTTAAAAATAAGAGTCTTGCCTGAAGACGGAGTCTTAATTTTATGACCTCTCAAGATCACATCTCATTAAGATTCCATGTCACTTTCTGAGTTTGTATAGCCTCTCTTTTGAGAGTAAGGCCCTTCAGTAATTAAACATCTGAAGGAACTGGGCATTCATTATCTGAGCATTAATTCTGAAGACAGATCAGGGGATTCTGCAATTTCAACTCATTTTGGTAAATGGTCATTTGATTATTATCCAGCTGATGGAATTAGAAAGAGATCTTTGAACTCCATCTTTGTTCACATCCCTGTTCTTAGGGTTTCTCTGTATAAAGGTCTTTGATTAACTTGCTGTAAGGATGCCCTGTCGGATTTCCTTTGTAGACGTGCCAGTCCCCTCTGTGATATAGGGAGCTCCTTAGGGTCCAGAAACCTGTCTTGTCCATGTGTGTCTCTTGCTGCCTGCCACTACACAGGGTATAAATAGTACAAAGTAAATGTTTTGTTTTTAATAAACAAATGAATAAAATTTCAGGGGAACTGTCAATTGATCATGACCAAACTTGGGATTGCTACTAAGAATTTTCATCATACATCTTGGATTTGCTTTGTGGTTGTCTGTTATCTGGAAACAAAATAATTAACAAACATTTTGAAGTAGACTTTTCTGACAATTCTGAATTAATATTAATGAAATTAAGTGCATTTCTGGAGTTTGCAGACGTTATTTCAGCAAGTGAGTTTTGTCCACAGAGGATAAAATCAGACTCACTTTCCATGCCACTCAGAAAATGGGACAGAAGAAGGTCTCTAATCACGATAACAATGAAAGTGGATGTGAAATTTATGTTCTAGTCCTGTGTCCTGTGCTTTCTCATTTGGCTAAGATGGAAACATCCAGCAAAAAATTGACTTGATTAATATAGATCCATTTTTCACAGCCAGGGATTTCCTGAAAGAGGGTGGTAGACTGAAGTCATAAGATTTGAATCCTGATTTTGACACCGTGGACCTCGATTTCCGTGTGGGTGTAATGGGGGTGGAGTGGAGAGGGAGAGCGCTAATGTTCTATGACTCAGTGCCTCGTTTCTGGTAATGCACCCACCAGAGGGTGGAAAAAGCAGGGAACTTTATGGCTCTGACTGAATTCCTTGGGAGCAGAGTATCTCACAATGCTCAATAAGAAATAACAAGGAGTGTTTACTGCCTTATGAATGTGTGGCTGAGAGTCATCCTGGTTTGGGCCCTGGCTTTGACGACAGGCTGAATTGTGTCTTTTTCTTGGATTTGCCATTCATTAGCATTGTCACTTCATGTCTAAAAACCTTTCAAAGTCATTATAAAGTGTTAATACTTACATTCCATTGAAAAATGAAATAGGGGCTCCTGGGTGGCACAGCAGTTGGGCGCCTGCCTTCGGCTCAGGGAGTGATCCCGGCGTTATGGGATCGAGCCCCACATCAGGCTCCTCCGCTATGAGCCTGCTTCTTCCTCTCCCACTCCCCCTGCTTGTGTTCCCTCTCTCGATGGCTGTCTCTATCTCTGTCGAATAAATAAATAAAATCTTTAAAAAAAAAGAAAAATGAAATAAATATAGTGCCCATATGATAAAGTTGGTGAAAGGACTGAAATGATGAAGTACCTAAGATGATGTAAGAAGCACCGGAAACAGTGAAAGCTAAAAAAAAATAATGATTGGTAATGTGCTGGTGATGGACGAAGATGGGGAGAACCATGATTATCTGAAAGAGAAAAGGATGTCAGTGCCCTTATCTTCCTCTTAGACTGTTGAGAAGATTAAAAAGTGTTAAACAAAATACCCGGCACTCAGTAGGTGCTATCAGAGTGCTGATATTTTAAAGAGAAACACGTAAATAAGTTCCCCACGCTCTCCAACATAGATCAAGCTTCTGCTGCATGAAACCAGCAGCGAAATTAGGTGTGTGCTGTCACAGACATTTTCGGGGCATTGGTGTTCAATGTCATGATCAAGAAGGAACAATTCATTCCCTCCTGGGTGTGCTGTTGTCTCTAAAGACAACAGGTGTTCTGCCAGAGCACAGCACACACTTCTTTCTTTTCCTCTTTCCCTCATGGTCCCCTTTCTTTTGTGTTCTCTACCCCACCCCCTGCCTGCCTTTTGGTTGGTATTCAAGTTATTTTCCCTCTGCTGTGATCTTCCCCCTCACATCTGCTCTTATCCCTGCTTTGCTGCTGAGCCACATGAGTCACGAGGGCCGCCTGACTGAGGTGCAACTGTTCTTTGGCAATCAAAGAGTTTCTTAGGCCTGCTCTAAGTCAGACGGTAATGCTGCGGATGCCAGCTCAAATGCCAGCAGAAAGCTGGACCCCCTTTCATCTTTCCCTTTTGAAGAACTTCTTTGTGGGGGTCCCCTTGCAAATAGTATATTGAGACAGAGTGCATTTTAACCCATTTGTTTTGCTTTTCTTCCTCCACCCTTGTTGAAGGAGTGGAAAGTTGGAATCAAAAGAAAGCGGCTGCTCAACGCGGGGGTCTCCCCGAAACCGCACCACTAACTTGGGCTAGAGATGAGGTAATTTCCCTGAAGTGTGGCTTTGTCACAGCCACTGAATTATTCAGGGGGCCTCATCCAGGACTGAGCCTTACTGGTAACGCATGGAGTTACCCCCAAAGACTGTGGACTTGTCTTTAACGATCCATGGGTTGTCTCATTTGAAAATCGTGAATCTGAATTAAGTTTATCACATCAGATTTTTGTATCTTAAATATTTTAAACTGATTTTCTGTGAACCACTATGACTATCCGAGGCTCAAAACTTATGAAGGGAGAATTTTGGATTCTGGGAATAATACCAGAAGCTTGTCCTTCTCTCAGAACATTTGTAAAGAGTTTTCTTTCTCACATTAGTAAACACCGAGAAATGAGATCAAGATTCCTTCTATATCCTATTATTGAACTACTCACATTGAGTTACTTCTTGTTTACATGCAGCCTAAAAGCCCTAACATCAATGCAATAGTAAGGGGAGCAGTGAACTGTCTTCATTCCAGAACTGAGCTGATACCTCCTGAAGATGAGATCCTCGTGAGATGTTCCCGGAATAATTAGGAAGGGCCTGAAGGATGTATGGTTTGGCCTTTAGTCTTATTCTGTTTCTAACAAGCTTTGCTCCTTGTCCAGGTACAGGAATATCAACAGCCATCTAAGGAGCAAGAGATCATTTCTGCTGTCCCGTGTCCAACCCCCATCCTGGACTGAAATTGGTACTGAACACCTACTGTGTGTAAGTATATAATCTAATTATTTCTAATCTTTATAAGAACTCTGTGAAATGTTGTTATGTTAAGTCTTCGGATAATGAAACTGAGGCTCCGTTTCAGAAGAATCAAGTGACTTAACCCAAGTATGGGCTTAGCAATATTTCCTGTTGCATGGCTCATCCAGAGTCTTGCTACTCTCTTACCCAGAGGGGAAATCCATTTTCTCTCCCCTGTGAACTTGGCAGGTTTTTGTGATTGCCTCAACAACTAGAATGTTGTAGAGGTGATGCTGCATGACTTTTCAGGTTGGTTTAATAAAAGGTGACATTGTTATGTCTAGCTCTTTCTCTTTCTTTAGGAATTTTTACCATTGGAGCCCAGCCATCATGTTGTGAGGACGCTCAGGCTACGTGGAGAGGTCACATGGAGGCATTCTGTCCAACAGCCATGGCTAAGGTCCCAGCCAACAACCAGCACCTTCCAATGATTCCAGCCCACAATGTCAAGCCACTCCACCCTATGCTTGGTATAGCAGAGACAAGCTGATCCTGCTAAGTCCTGACCTAATTGCAGATTCATAAGCAAAGTAAACATTATTGATACGATTACGTTTTAGGATGGTGTGTGACATAGCAGTAAAACCAAAAAACTAAGCTCGTATAACTAGCCCGTGGATGATCCAGGATCAGACTTAAATCTTCATGCCACTGCTGGCTCTATGACTACTGTATGACTTCACACCACCGTAGGCTGGTTCCACTGTCCCAGATCATTACTCTTCCAATCCTTATTCCTCAAGTAACGCTTCTCCTCCATAGTCCTATTTCAGCCTGAGACCCAGAGCCATTTTGCCTCTGCCTGCTATAGACGAGCTTATGACCCTTCTGTCCTAATGAGCATCTGGCCATTAATATACAGAAACCTGAGCATCAGCACACACACTCCTGGGGAAGCCTTCCACATGATATTGTGGCTTTTATCATTGTTTCCTAAGGGTATAATAATAAGTCTTCACAATCGTTAGTATAGTGCAGTGGAAATTGTACAGGTTTTGAAATCTGAATGTCTAGGCTTAAATTCCACCTCTTCCATTTACCAGCTGTTTGATCTCTGGCAGTTTGTTTAACTTCTCTGTATCTTAGTTTTCCCATCTATAAAATGGGCTAACAACAGTTCTCCCTCGTAGAGTTGCTACAATGGATTAACGAATTAAGGAATTAAATCCTTAGAACAGCAGTGGCATGTTAATTCTCAGTAAATGTCACTTATGGGTCACCTATCATTTAGAACCATATTTCACCACACAATTTTTACTACTTAAGTCATTGGACAGGAAAAATATTAATTTCTCCTGTTGGCGGTTTTGCTCTTTTGTTCTGTGTAGCCTGCTTTTGTTTCATGTGGAAGGTGGGACAAATTCTGCTGGGCATGCGTCTTTGAGTAGGGAGAACCAGAGACTGGCCAGAGACATTGGCATCCAAGGTTTAGTCTTGTGCTCGTCTTAGCCGCGTCGTCTGTTTTGCCAAATGAGAGCCCTTGGCTTCTGTCAATGGTTTGCCATGTATGTGAATAGATGTGTAAATCAAAATTTCTTTTGGAGGGCGCTTGAGAAAATTGGGTATCTTTCCATAAGGACTCAGGAGAACCAATGGACAGGTGCATAAAATGTTGGGGAAACCTTTCTGCCTTAATACAGGTAATAGCGAAACACAATCGATTGGATGGGGCAAGGTAGTGGCTGACACAGCATCAGCGATCACACAGGACAGAACTGCAGGGCATCTTTAGTCCAATCTCCTCTCTTACATGAAGTCCCAGGGGTAAAGCAACTGCTCTGAGGTGGTACCACCTGCGTGGACTATAAGAACCTGCGGCTTGTTTACCTTGTGTCCTTGATCACCAAGGGCATTTGACTTTGGGGTCTATTAATTCACTTAGACTGAAATGACTAGGATTCCCCATCTTCATAATTAACTTTCTGTTCCTTTTCTTTCCCTTGAAGAAAAACTGAGGTGGACAGGTAGCTGTGACAAAGCA
Organism: Ailuropoda melanoleuca; assembly: GCF_002007445.2. Classification (NCBI taxonomy): domain Eukaryota; kingdom Metazoa; phylum Chordata; class Mammalia; order Carnivora; family Ursidae; genus Ailuropoda; species Ailuropoda melanoleuca. The sequence goes on from NC_048222.1 coordinate 57,651,599, forward strand.
ATATATATTTAGAAGTGCCATTTGCTGGAACTAGTTGAGTGTCAGAAATTGTAGGAAACATATAATTATCCAGTCTGTCTCATGGCTGAGGAGCCCTATTGGTGTGATGGCTAAATTAGTTTTATGATATTATTTCTGGCTTCAGTTCAGGTGAATCTAGGGACCTCGGGAAGCACACAAACTCTCTGCCGTCTCTCTATTTTCAGGTCTTATCCTTGCTATGTGGGAACAAATGTGATATCAACATGAAATATAAATTGAAAAGCTTCCCTTGGCCTTCTGTGTACTGCCCAGCTTTTTACATCAGTGACTCAATTTCTATCACTCGTCTGCCATGCTCTTGAAGTCTTTGCTGTCTCCATGTGCTGTTTAGATGCTGAATGCCTCCTCTGTTGAAGTCCATTCCCTTGGAGCTGGTGTTAATGAGGTCCCACGAAGCAGTGCTACATTTTACAGCACAATTTCAGTTGCCCGGAGAGATGGATGGTATGAAACAGGCAAAAGGGCTCCATCAGGTTGGCTTGGAGAACAGGACCACCAGGAGCCCTGAATGGAATTCAATCAGGTGGTGCTGTGGAGTAGGGGAGGAGGGGAGCGATCCCTTTGACAGGAAAACAAATTGAAGGGAAAGAAAATCAGAGGACAAATGCCAGTTTTCAAAACGGGGGCTGGGAATAGAGGGCACTGTATTTGGCCACACCGAGGCTTCACACTGCAATGGTTTTCTAATATTCTAAGGGAGATCTCTATCTGACATTGGTCAGGGTCTTGATTAAGGTGTCTCCTGAGGAAAGAAATTTTCCTTTGTAGCTTTTGGGTGCCAGGATTAATCTCAGTTCAGATGATGGCCCCATTTGAGTGGTTAAAAAATTGCATAGAGAGCTGGTGATTATGCCTCCTTTCCTCTGCTGTCAGCTTGCATTTAATGGCAGTTCTTTGCAGATAAAAACTTGGGAGTAGTATTGCCTACTGGGTGTGCACGCATGCACACACGCTCACGTGCATGTGCACACGTACGCACACTCTGTAATGTGAGCACCAGAGGAAATTTCAGATGAAGGGGTTCATGATATTTTCTTAAAAGTAAAAAATGCACTTGTCTAAAAGGTATATAGCACATCTGAAGGCTCTTTGAAACACTTTGCCTCTCTGCTTCGATGTTCTATGCATGTCTGAGCAGGGAGACTTTAGGCAACTGCAGGGACTAGGAAAACCTACCACGTGCTTTTAGGGTTTAGCCAGTGAAGTGACCTTCTTCTCTTCGGGCAGTTCTGAAGTAGTGATTCCCCGTTTGAGTCAAGTGCAGCTTCCTGATGGGGGATTTAGACAACCTGGTGTAAATCCTGGCTGCTCCCTTTACTCAGCTCAGGAACTTCAACATTTTTTTTTAAAGGTTTTTTATTTATTTGACAGAGAGAGACAGCCAACAAGAGAGGGAACACAAGCAGGGGGAGTGGGAGAGGAAGAAGCAGGCTCATAGCGGAAGAGCCTGATGTGGGGCTCGATGCCAGAACGCTGGGATCACTCCCTGAACTGAAGGCAGACCCTTAAGGACTGTGCTGCCCCGGTGCCCCAGGAACTTCAGCATTTTAATTAACAGTTGGGAGGTTCAGTTTCCTCAGCTGAAAAATGGAGATATTTAACATTGCTGTGATGGTGTTGTAAGGATGAAACGAAAAAAGGTATACCGCTGTGTGGCATAGTGCTTGCCGAGTAACAGTGCTGAACAATTGTTACCAATTTGTAACAACAGCAGTCTGACGAATAGCCATTGTGGCACATATGAGCAAGCAATTTTGGAGAGAAAAGCTGAGATTATGCACTCTTAGCAAGAAAAAGACATTAAGGAATGCGTTTCACCAACCTCAATTGGAATATAAGGTTACATTCTTATGGAATAATGTCTCATAAGTGGGCTTACATCAACACTGTTACTTTTACAACATACAATGTGACCAATTGCATTAAATAACTCACCATTTCAAGATGTGCATAACGGACGGTGTGCAGTGGGTGGGGTGGACGTTATTGTTTCTTTAATAAAAATGAGGACCTGAGAGAGAAGGTGCATCTGGTGCATGGCTCTCAGACCTGACGTGGAGTCAAGTGACCTGTGGTGGTTACGGCCACCTGCTCAAGCTGGCGGATGGGGCCAGGGCTTTGGATAGTAGGGAGGGGGAAGAGGTTGAGCTCTGAGATAATGGTACCCGGGATTGGGATATAACGTTGGTGGTTGGCCACCAGTCTACTGAGTCTGCAAATCGGGTTGTTCTGATGTTCATAGTATATGGAGACAAACTGTAGATGCACAGTGTATTTAACCCAACTGTTGCTCTTTGGCATTTCATTCATTCAACACGCACTCATTCGACTAATGTGTAACTCCTTATGCCAGCAACTGGCATCTCTCATCTCCAATAGGAAGTGTGCATTCCCTCTGTCCCTGTAGTCCAGATCTTAGTGAAAGACCCAGCCATGTTAGCCCCCTGAGCCAGATTCCTTGGTGTGTCCCTAACGTCTCGCTTTCCCTTACTTGCCATTCCCAAAAAACATCTTACTCATTCTCCCTTTCTCCAAATTTCTCATCTCACTCCTCTCCTCTCTACCAGCACTGTTCCTGTCTTGTCCCTTGTTTGGCTTTCTGAGGTGGCCTCCTACTGTTCTTTCCTCTGCTTACTTGTATGGAACCTCCTGTGTAAACCCTTCAAAGGCTTTTCGCAGAGGGATGGCCAACTCCCTTCACATGACCTAAAGGCCTTTCCTTGTCTGACCCCTCCCTACTCAGCCTCATCCCCTGCCACCCTCTCCCCTGCCTCCCTGCTTCAGAAATGCTGGTACCTTTTCTACCACTGCGTGTGCTTTCTTGCTTTGGAACCTTTGTATCCTCAGCTGTACTGTCTTTCCCCTGCACCGATGGCCTGGAAAATGCTTGTGCTTTCTTCTAGATTTTTCTTAAATGCCCCCTTCTCTGGGAAGACTTTCTGTTTTTTTATTGCTTCTGTGCAAAGCTGATAATGTTCTCCATAACCATCCTTCTCTGAATAATCTTCCAATGTTGAACCAGGCACATCAGACTATAATTATTTGCATATAAGTCTATTTTAAAAGACAATCCTCTTCTCCCCAAGGTTAGCCACCATGTCCTCAGTGCCTCAATAAGACTTACACAATTAATTAGGGAAATCAATCTATTGATGGCTGCCATATTTAAAGACAAGTGCAATGTAGATATTCTTCTAGAAAATTGCTATTTTTTGTTTTTTTCTGGAATGCTCTCTGATGATTTGTATGTATGTAAAGAAAGTTTCCTGGCTATGGTAAGGATGCTGGCTCCAGTGTCATTCCACCTTATCCAAGTCATGGGGTGCCTGCCTCAGAGTCGGAGAAATGACTAAGCTTCCTAATTATAGTATGGTTAAGAGGGGTGCAGTGTCCAGAAATCAGACTCTGAAGGGCAGCCAACTAGAAAGGTGGTGGGTATTTGGAATGCAGATGTGTCCCCTTAGCAGGAAACAAGTACAAACCGGAAGATGAAGCAAAGAGGACACAGGCAGGAGCAGAAGGCAAGAGTGGAAAAGAAAAGGAACAATGAAGAGATGGGAACACGGGGCCAACCGAAAAAGACAAGGGTTTGTGCTATTACAGTTCTGAAACAGCAACACGTTCAATTTTAAAATCTGACTGGTAAGGCTTCCACTTCCCTTTCATCTTCGTTTGACCCTCCTGTGGGAGGGGACTTCATCATATTGTCATCTCATCTTTTTTTTCCTTTTGAATGGAGTTCACAGTATTATGTTCAGAGCAAAAGTGAGCAGAAGGTACAGGGATTCCTATACGCCCCCTGTCCCCACAAACGCATAGCCTCCCCTGCTATCAACGTACCACTCGAGAATGGGACATTTGTTACCATAGACGTACCGGCATTGACACATCCTAACTACCCAAAGACCATAGTTTATTCCAGGTTCACTCTTGGTGTTGTGTGTTCTAAGGGTTTGGACGATATAATGATATATATCCAGTTTCAGTTTCATAGAATCATACGGAATAGTTTCACTGCCCTAAAAATCTTCTCTGCTCCCTCTATTCATCCCTCCCTTCTCCCTAACCCCTGGAAACCACTGCCACTGATCTTTTTATAGTTTCCATTGTTTTGCCTTTTCCAGAATGTCATATAGTTGGAATCGTACAGTGTGTAGCCTTTTCAGATTGGCTTCTTTCACTTAGTCGTATGTAATTAAGGTTCCTCCATGTCTTTTCATGGCATGATAGCTCATTTCTTTTTAGTGATAAATACAATTCCATTGTCTGGATGGATGTCCCACAGCTTATTTATCCATTCACTTACTGAAGGACCTCTAGGTTGCTTCCAAGTTTTGGCAAATATGAATAAAGCTGCTCTAAGCAATGACATGCAGGTTTTTGAGTGGACATAAGTTTTCAACTTATTTAGGTAAATGTTCTGTTTGTAAGAAACTGCCCCGCTGATCCTGTACCATTTTGCATTCCCACCAGCATCTAGACTTGCTCGTGTTCTGGATTTAGGAGTGTAGTGGTATCTTATTGTTGTTTAATTTGCATTCCCTGATGACATATGCTGTGGAACATCTTTTCATATGCTATTTGCCATCTGTATACCTTCTTTGGTGAGGTATCTGTTTAGTACTTTTGCCTATTTTTTAAATTGGGTTGTTTGTTTTCTTCTTGTTGAGTTTTAAGAGTTCATTGTGTATTTTGGATACCAGACCTTTATCAGATGTATCTTTTGCAAGTATTTTCTCCCAGTCTGTGGCTTTCCCTCTCATTCCTTTCGCAGCATCTTTCCCAGAGCAGAAGTTTAAAATTTTAATGAAGTCCAGTTCATCAATTATTTCTTTCATGGATTGTGCTTTTGGTGTTGTACCTAAAAAGTCATTGTCACATTCAAGGTCGTCAAGATTTTCTCCTCTCTTCCAGGAGTTTCATAGTTTTGCATTTTCCATTTAGGTCTGTGATCTATTTTGAGTTAATTTTTGTGAAGAATGTAAAGTCTATGTCTAGATTCCTTTTCTTCTTTTCTTTTGCAGGTGAATGTCCACATCTTACTTTTGGTGTGACTATTTTATCACTTAAAAATACAAAGGTAGAGGTGTATGTAAGTTCTCTGTTGTTTCATCTGGCAATGTTTGCTTTCGCTGCTTATCAACACCCACCGATACCCACACTTGTCTCAAGCTTCTGTAAAAATCTGCGGAGGTTTAGCGTTTCCCTGCCTCCCCCTCCCCCCCCCCACCTACCACTTTTGACATATTAGATTAAATTTCAGCCCTGGGCCAATCTGTCAGAGAAACAGGAAATGTCTCTTACTATGACATATGTGCCAGCGGCTGAGGTTTGAAACCAGATGTGTATTAGTTCTCGCGCAGAAGCAATTTCTCCCCATCGAAGAGGCGGAATCACTGGATCTGCCCAGCACAAACCTTTGCTTTGTACGGCTCAGTCTCTCTGATATGAAGGAAATATTTTAATAAATCCGCTTCATAATTTGCAGAACTCTTGAGAAACTTAAGGAAATAAAGAAGACAACAATTTTCTACTTTGGAAAGAAAATCAACTCTAAATATAGCACGCTTTCACCCACATTGAAATTGTACGTGGACGATTGTAATACAGTTATCAACACCCTAAATAGGCTGTGTGTGACTGGAGACAGAGTGATAAGAGGTGGGGAAAAGTGTGTTTCTCAGACAGCCTCATAACACGCTCCTGTTCTCACAGCGATCTCTAACTAGAGGAGAGCCCCCAGATCAATTTCTCTTAACATGGGGACGATAAGGAGTGGCTCAGAGCTGCTGGGACTCATCATTCAGAGCCCATGGTGAGGGAAGGAACCCACCTCTCTCTCTTTCATGCTCTCATGCCTTTGCTGTTTCGCTGAAGGAAAAATCAATACTGAACACAGAGAACACATCTAGCAGCCCTGGAGAAGCCGCATTTCCCTCGTGCCTGCCTGGAGAAAATATCTCTTGCAGGTCCTGGTTAAGGAACGTAAGGGCTGCCTCCAGGCCATAGATTTTCCTTGCAGAGAAAATATTTTTACAGTAGTGTTCAGACCAGGTACCTCCCCTTTCAGAATTCCTACCCAGCAATCACTTTAGAACTCTTTCCAAGTCGGCTTGGAAGATCCAAGTGGAAGCCCAGAGTGGAGGGAGGCATCCCACGTTTTAGAAGCCAACATTCATCCCTGCCTTTTGTTTTATGGTGAATCTAGGTCACCGCCCCCCCCCCCCCCCCCCCCCCCCGAGATAAGTTGTTCAAGGTGTGGCAGAAACTTGTATATTTTGCCTTGAGGTTTTGAGACACTTATTTCAGAAGCTAGGGAGCCGCCTGAGCGGGAGAGCTGTGTGGAACTAGCCGAAGCGGCAACCAGCAATCGCCACCGAAAAACTGCCAGCTTCCCAGAGCAACCCTTCTTCTCTTTCCTGTGTTAATCAGTGATTCCCTTTACATTTACAAAATATTTTAAAAAATTCCTTTGAGTTTCATATGTTGATTTATATTTAATCCCACATATATATGTTAATTTCAAACCTAACCGGGAAAGGAAGCTTCATGGCTTTGGACAATAGCCAATGAAATGATCACCTTAAAGGATCTGCCAGTGACTATTTAAGCATCATTCCCCTTGGGACTAATAATAATCATAATCATGCTAGTTATAGTAATAAAACAACAGTCACCACATGTTGAAGATGTTCGATGTCTAGGCACAGTGCTTAGTCCCTTATGCATTTTTTCTTTTTCATTCTTACGGTCTGACTAGGAGATGACATTCGCTGAGGGTGTCAGAGAACGCAAACAAAAAAACAGGCAAAAAGGCCTTAATATTTATCATCTGTAATAACAATAACAAAAGGAACCTTCTATTGAGCACCTAAAATTCACCAGGCGTGGTTTTTCCTGCCTGGCACATGTTAGCTCATGTCAACCCTTTGGAACGGGTATTATTGTGTCCATTTGTAGCTGGTAAGTGATGGAACCAACAACCAAAGCGGACCCGCCTGGTCCCAGAGTGCCGTGTTGCCTGGGCTATCTACAAAGAGCTCTGTGCAGCCCGCTGTGAGCCCATCATGGAATAACTGCCATCTAGGTGTGGAAAGAGAGCTGTTAGGACTGGGGGAGGGGGTGAGGATGTGTCATGGGAGCCACACTGACTAGACTCTGGGAGCCGAAGTCTTTCCTGGATCAAGCCTCCGGCATCTGTTGGATAGCAATGACCTCATGCCATTGTATTCAAAATGTGAAGAAGGAGCTCTACCGCCAGGTTGGGAGAGTTGAAATACAGACGCTCAGTCGGAGGCCAACAGCGGAGGACCTGTTTTACACACTTAAGGAGCTGTTTCCTTAGTTTCTGCTTTTCCTGGAAACTCTCTCTCCATTCTTCTGACTCCTGTGACAACCATATTATAATGATGTCATCTTGACCTACCGGCCACAGCTGGTTAGTCCAGGTTGGGACCCCAGGCCACACTGGGTCAGTCATGGTTCCTACCCTGGGAATCTGGAACTGGAACTTAGAGGGTCCAGTCTCAGAGGGAGCTGTGGGTGGCCTGGGAAGCTCAACCTAGAGTGTGAGAAAGAGTTATGCGGATGTATTTGAAAGCATGGAGAGGAAAAACCCAGAGAAGCAGTCACAAAGGCATGCTGGTTTGGGTCTGCTCTTGAGGCCCCTCTGTGTCCTTGCTCTGGGGTTCAGTGAGATCATCTATTAAGAACTAAATAGAATATGGCAGATTTCCATTTTTGTTTAAATTAATCATATGGATTTTTGTCATCGGCAGAGAGAAGGGTCTTAATTCTGGGGTGGCTAAGGCCCGGCCCCAGGTTAGACAGTGGCCCCGAGTATGCAGAGGAGGGGATGTGGTGGTAAGGATAGCTACAGTGAACAAGAAGCCGAAGGAAGCGACAGCATCTTGAGTCTGAAAACTGTCCTGAAAACGGAGGATTGAGGGCATTGCTGTTTCCAGTCCAGTAATGGAACTCCCCATGGGTGAAGAGAAGAGAGCTCATGTACTGCCCCCTCCCCATTCTGCAGTAGCATAGAAAAGGGGGTGATGATGGGCAGGAGACCCAGAAGATCCGAGCAGCAGTAGCCGGTGCTGCCCAAGGGCCTGTGTACAGGTGGAACCATGGGGACGGGGCGGCACCCTGGGACAGGGCGATGCGGGAGCCACGCCCTCTGGGAAGCTTGGGGGAAGGGATTGGGAGGGACGTGGGGTTTCTGTGACCTGCGGAAGGGCCTGGGGCGTCTGTGCTCCTTGTTACCATTGTTGGGATGCCACAGCACCCTGGGGGCTGACACCGCCTGAAACAATGAAGCTTGCACAAGCTGAGAAGGGCTGAGAATAAGTCAGGCTCAAACAGAGAAAAGCTATCAAAGCCACCTTACCTGCCTCATATTTGGCAAAGATGGTTTTTGAATATAAAGCATTGTCATTCTACTTGCAGCTTCTCTCTATCTGAACCAGAGACAGGAGACCAGGGGGAATAACTGCCCACACTGAATCAGACATGCCCCTGTCCTTTCTAAATGTATCCCCATCCTCTTTCCAGGTGGACTCGCCACAGATACTCGGATACCACATCATTCCCCCTTGCAGCATGAATTCTAACTCTGTAATAGAAGTAAAGGAAGATCCAGGAACCGAATCTGGTGCAATGGTTACAGGATCTCACTTTGTTTTACCACATTACCTTTTTCCGTAAAAAGAAAAAAAAAGAAAAGAAAAGAAATGTATTATCTTTGAAGGAGAAGTGCCTGAGAAATTCTGTGCTTTACTGACAGAAGGGGAATCTAGCTTCTTAGGTGTTTTTCTAAGTAAGAATCCTTAGATGCTTCTTACTCTTTTCTTCTTCCTTGGAAGCTCCTTGAGTCTTTCTGATAAAAAGTCCTGTGATCCGTGAGCAGAATATCTCCCACCTGTGTGGTTCCTGGCCATCTTGGTGATATGTTTTTGGTTGTGTTCATGAGAAATTTGTCGTTTCTAAGTCACTGCACACATTTTGTACCTGAATAAAAGAGAAATGTGCATAGACGCCATTGTGCTTGATCAGATCCTTATGCATGACGATCTAAAGTGCTTATGCGAGGCATTATGAACAATTAATGATTTACTCATCTCTGTCTTCAAGAGATGTGTGGTGTATTACCTGAGGCTGATAAAAGGCATCGTATAAGTGCAAAGTGTTATTAATTTTTAGGGAAGGGATGATAAGATTTGAAGCATAACCTAGCCCTGGTGAAATACTCATTCTCGGGTAAGCTGCTTGCAGTTCAAATTGCAGTAGCAAAGAGGCTTTTGGTCCCTACTCACATTAATCTTTTAAGCAGAAATGAAGCCTAGAAACTCATACATCTAAAAATGGCGGGGGTGCCTGGGATGTACACTGTAGGCATCTTAGAAATCAGAGTGGGCACCGACTCTAGAGATGTGCCTACTGGCCTGTCTGGGTGACCTTCATTCAGCCAGGGCTGAGTGGGTGGGGTGTGGAGGATGGCGTGGGGCTGGGGGGAAGGCTTTGTTTGGCTCCAGGAGGCACCTCATCAGGAAAGGATGAGACATGCATCTCTGACTGATGGGCTGTTAGAGGTTTAAAATGTTTGCCTTGGGTGACCTTAGGGAAAAACACCATCCTCTCTGGCTTAATGTGAATTAAACTTTTCGATTACTCTAGAGGAAGGGAAGGCAGCGGCTCCAAGCATGCTTATTTGTGGAAAGTAAAATGAAATTAAACACTCCAGCAGAAGGAATCTTAGCAGCTTGCTGATCCCAGGGCATCGCCCCTTGCCACTCAACGGCAGCAAGAATTTGATTTGAGGGTAATAGATATTTCAAATGGAGTGTCCTGAATCCATCTAAACATGTTTTTATTCTGAGAGACTAACTATACTAATTTATATATCCTGGGAAAGAAATGAAGCATTTTAATATTTTTTCTTCCTTCAAGGAGAGTGCTATAGGTCTCAGGACTAATGGAAGGAGAATTTAATATCAGTATGTATATTCCTGTTGGCTGACATTTTGTGGTTTGCCATATACATGCAAGGAGAGGATACCTTCTTGGTCATGGGATGCTCAGATAAAAAATGGGATTTCTGGGAATGGGTGAAAGTCTCATTGTTTTCATAAAAGAAAACCTGGGTGGCCCTTTCTTTCTCTTTGAAAAAGGATGAGAAAAAGTGTGTGTGTGTGTGTGTGTGTGTGTTTCATTAGTGTGTGGGCAAGCCATCCTGATTATATATTAGAGGGCCCACAATGCATGTCCGTATGTAGGTGTAAAGTCTGGAACCGAGAGTCATAGAATTATCGTATCATCATCCTTGGGCGATCCTGTGAATATGCCAGATCACTATGAGTTTGGAGTGGTTTGGGCTTAATGATTCTCAGCTAAAGCAAGAGGATACTGAGTGTGAAGCTTGACTTGAGTGCTTCTGAATATCCAATAGTCTTTGTTTGGGGGTTTCGTGAAGAAGCAAACTAAGAAAGGATGAGGGAAGACAGGGAAAATGAGAAGTTATTCCTTTATATGTTGATTTTTTTGAAGTGTGCTGATGATCAAAATGAAAGTTTCCATTTCTGGTGAAGGCTTGAGTGGGCCGAAGTGAGCTGTTCACGTGGGCAAACTTGACTTTTTAGTCAGTAAGCAAGACTCTTTAAAAAGAAGGGGGTGTAAAACCACATGTATATGCGGCCACCATCCTGTGTCTCCTTGACAGCCTCCCAGGCTGCTGGACCCGACCGCTAACAACAGGTACAGGTGTCCTGAAAAAGTAAAATTTCGAATGTATTCATGTTACCATTGAGATATCTGTCAGATTAGCACTAGGCCCCAGGGAGGAAGAAAGAATGAAGGGGAGACAAGGAAGAGGATGAGAAGGAAAGAAAGGAGAGGAAAGGACAAAAAAGGGGAGGATGAGAGGAGGAAAGGGACAGTGATGTCCTATCTGGGATACATACTAAACATTATTCATTGTTTATCTGAAATTCAAGTTTCTCTGGGTGTCTTGTGTTTTATGCGGCAATCCCAGCTACGTTCCTTGCAAAAGGCTAATCGAGCATTTTCCACATATCATCTCATTTAAGCTCTACCAAACTCCTGCCCTTTGTTTCTAGATCAGGAAACTGAGACTCCAAGCAGTAAAAAGACTGCCCAAGGTCACCTCACTGGTGAGGGATGGCACCAGGCTAAGATCCCAGGCAGGACCTAGGTCCTGGAGCCCTAGAAAAAGAAAGAAAACAAGCAAGGAAAGCAAGTCCACCCTGGGATATTTTGAAACAATTTAACAGAAGCTTTAGCTCAAAGAAAGGGAAGGCAATTAGTAAGATACATGGTCTCTGAAGATTGTCAACGACAACTTCATTGATGGTGAATAACTTCCTTTGGGGAGCCGCGCTTAACTTGTAATCCCAGAACTTTGACCGAGGAGACCCCCTCTCTATCTCCTGTTGGTGGATTAAATGAAAAATCTTCCTATATTCTGAGGAGAGAAATGAAATCTTTGTGGTAAATCTCATAAAAATGTGCCCTAGAGACGAAAAATTGCATTCAAACCTCAGCCGTCTATATTAATTATGAGGAAAGACAGTGTGATTAGGGAAAATACGAATTACGAAATATTTCTAGGTGCTGCGTGCTGGGAGAGACGCTGACAAGCCAGGACGTAGGTGAGGTCAAGTGGCTGGGCTGCCGCTGGTGGCAGCGGGCGAGTGGTGGGCAGTGGGTGTGCTGAGCGTGGGCGACAAGGCCCCTGAGCACAATTTGTAAGGAAGGAAGGACTGGCAGTGGTTAGCCCGGAGATAGACAGCTGAGTGGATGTACCACAGCTCCTGAATTATGTGAGACACCATCAGTTCTAATTTCTCGTGCCTAGAATTCTGTTACTGTGAAGGATAGACCCAGCATGGTAGGTAAAGTTTTATAGAGGTAGGTTTCTACTCCTCATAGAAGATCATCTTCTAGAAATCAGAGTGGTGTAGTGGCGGGATGGGTGATCCTTGGAAATAGTTCTATCGTCTTTTCCTGCAAGCCTTCAAGCTACACCTGGATGCCAGGCCATCCAGGATGTTACAGGAAAGATTCTGAGGTGAGAGAACAGCTTGGTGAGGTACACACACACACACACACACACATATACACACACACACTTACACAAATGCGTATGCATTTAAGAAATTACACTTTGATTACACAGAAAACTTGAAAAGGTAAGTTCTCTCTCATATATGTCATTTTGGGTCCATCCCTACTGCCCTTCTCTTTCTGGGCCCTTCCTCGCTTCTCTGCATTACTGTCCAAACCTAATTATGTCTCCTGCTTCCAACCTCTTCTCTCCATAATGAATTTTCCACTGAACCTCAAGTGTGTTATTTTCTAACTTCAAGTATATTCATCGTATTCCCTTTGCTGGAAACCCTTCAGAAGCTCCCATCCTCTCTGGGGAAGACATGGGAGGAGCTTCGGCCTGGGCTAGGAGGCTGCTGGGCCTCCCCCCACACCGGCACGTCTGCCGCTTGACTTCCTGCGAGAGCTGTGGTGCGTTATGTCTCCTTCCTTCACAGGCATTCTCTCTCCTTGTGAAGGCCTCTCTGCCCCTGAGACCCTCGCTCAGATTTCACCTTCTGCGGGATGCCTCTGCTGGTCATGCCGGCTACTGTGCACCCCTCCCTTGCTGTGTGACATTACCTCCCAGTCTCCCGCCACCATCATTTTAAGCCCCACGAAGGCAGGGCTTGGGCATTAGGCCTCTGCCCAACCACACCGAGAGCGCACGGCCCGATACAAGAGAGACGCTCGTAAATACAGACAATATCATCAAAGAGGAACCTTGGGGAGGCTATAAAATGCACGTCTGCCCCAACATTTGTGAGGCCCAGAGCAACTGTATGAATGGAGGCCCGTATACCATCCGTCTAAATATTTAAAAATTATAAATCAAGCTAACAAACTGTTCTGTGAAAAAAGCTGTACCTTCCTACCTTGACAAATGCACCCTCAACATGGCAATACCAAATATGTATGCAGCTCTATGTTTTTAATGACTGAAAATCAGCAAAATACCAAAGATGGGTGAATTTAATTATTAATGCACACGTCTGAGAACTCTCTTGATGAGTTGGTGACATTTGCATGAGAATAAAATGAAGACATACATAATTCATAAATTACCATATATTTATTCCATTAAATTTATTCTCTTCACTTAACTTGAGCAAAAATCCCTAATTATGTGATTTTTCACATAATTTGAGTTCTATTCATAGTGATCTACCTAAAGGATTAAAAATGTAGTTGTATTCAAGATTTATTTTAAATATATTTAAATATATTTTCACAAGAAGATAAATCAACATCAAAGTCAAAATATAAAATTAACATTATTTTTTATGTATATTTTCAAAATGCTTTAATAAAATCAGAAGTAAAACTAACATTTTTAATTTTAATTTTTGAATAGTTAGCTAAATCGTATTAGATGTTTCTTAAAATAAATTTGCATTTTGTAGCATTCAGTGTCCCTTTAGGTGCTAATGTAAAACCTCGGTATCATACTTCAATCATGACATATATATATATACACACATATATATGTATAAAAGCAATATGCATTATATAATATTGCAAAACATTCCTCAATTGCCACGTGCAACTGTTGTGAATAACTCGGTAATTCACGAGCCTATGTGGAACTACGAACTGGAATGTGGACAGAAGCAGGAAAAAACCCTCTCAGTGCTACTGGGAAATAGTACTTCATTATGTATAGTTCCACTGTTCACACTTAGAGAAAGGATTTGACAAGTCAATTAGTCTTTTCTCTTAGCTAAGCACAAATCCTCTCCACGCCCAGAAACTGTATCTGCCTCCAAGTGTTGGACAAGTGGCAAAATCCACAAACCTTCATGGCATTCAGGTACACTTGCTTTTTGTTTTCGTTTTGTTTTTTTTTTTAAATTGAGATATAATTGACGTATCACCTACATTGCAAGGGTGCAACGTAATGATTCCATACCTGTGTATATTGCAACATGAGGACTTAGGGCCAGAGATGCAAGGTGGTGTTTGTCTGGGACGGGAACTGTGTTTGTTATCAGTGCAGATGTTTCAAGCTCTGTGTCAGGCTGGGCCAGTGCTAAGTGCCAGGGCTTGAGTGACAAGGGAGTCCACGAGCTCCTTAACATATGGATTTTTTGTTTGCATTTTCTCTTATTTGTGCAGAGCCCTCTAACAGTAGACGGTGCAAGGCACAGGCCCTTCTGCCCCAGCCTGAGGGGGTACTGATCAGATCTGTTGTTCATGTGGGTGTATTTAAAATAGCTCGATCTCTTTCATATTTAAAGTATTATTGCATCTTGTTTGTTACTTCAAGTTCTCAGCCCAAAGGCCTCAAGCCCTGGTAGTAAGAACAGGGAAGTAGGGATAAGGAGACCTGGCTTTGAATTCTAGCCCTGACACTCATTCACTGTATGAATTTATGCAAATCTGAGTCTCTGTTTTCTCATCAGAAAAAGAAAAGGAGGGGGCAGTGGAAATAAGGGTGATTGTTAGGTAAAGCAAGTGGAAGGGTTTTGTTACTAAGAAGCGTTCCTAAGTGAAAGGATTCACGTGGTATGGCCTTGTATCCGTTTGCTAGGCCTGTCCTAACAAAGGACCCCAGCCTGGGTGCTTCAGCGGCAGAAACCACAGAGACTTACCTCCTCTCTGTCTGCGGGCTGGAAGTCCAAGATCAAGGGGTCAGCAGGGGTGGCTTCTTCTGCAGCCCCTCTCCCTGGCTTGTGGCTGCTGTCTTTGTGCAGCATGTGGTCTTTCCTCCATGCGTGCCCGTGTCTCCATCTCCTCGTCTTGCAAGGACATCGATGACACGGGCTTAAGGTCCCCCCCCAATGGCCCCTGTGACCTTGGCCTCCTAGATAAGGTTTTAACACCTCTGAGTTGCAGCTCCCTCATCCACAGAGTGGGACTGATACCTGCTCGAGTTTCCGTGAGGATCACCGGAAATACTCTGCGTAAAGCTCCTGGCAAGGCTCCCGGCATGTGGTAAGTGCTTAATAAACAGGAAGGATTATGACCTCCCCAGCTCATCTTGGCACTAAATCCCGAGTGACATTGTCCTCTTCTTGACGGGTTTGGTGTAAGAGAACCAGTTGGGGAATGGTGCCGGGTGCATGAGAACAGACTTGTCAAGAACAGGTAGGTTTTGAATATGCAGATATGAAGAAGAATACTTGGGGTGGAGAGAATGAAATGAGTAAAGGCACAGAAATAGGAATACAGACTGGCCTCTATGGTGACCGGCAATGAGATCCATTTGACGGCGTTTTAGGAGACATGGAAGGGAGTGGACTCGATAGGCTGGAAAGTGGGAGGTCTAGCCTTGCTAGACTTGCATCCCCGCATGGCAGCCATAACCTTGAGGGTGCTGAAGGTCGAAGGTACAACGGTTGCTGTGGACTCAGGTGTGTGGGCTGGGATGCCAGCTACTGGGGAAGGGGGCAGGCGTGTTGCAAAGCTTGGCCTGAGCTCTGTGGAGCCTTTTCTGCTGCTCGGTGAGCCTGCTGCCTCGCTGGAAGCAGGACGCAAGCATCTCTCTGCAGCACATTAGGGAAAAGTCTTCACAGACTGTCCTGCAGGAGCCGTGGGCGTGAGAAGCAGAAGCTGAAGGGGGAATGCACTGTAGGGCCTGGGCTGTCGTCGTCCTCAAAGAGCGTGACGATGCAGCTGTTTCTTTGTGCTTACCACAAGCCGTCGCTCACCTGTGTTCCCCGAGGCCCATGACTAAGGGCCGAAGCAAAGGTTTGTCATTGCTTCTGCTGTTTGCAGTCTCCAGAGTGCTACCACGCTTCCCCCTGCTTCGTTAGGCCAAGCAGCCTCCAGCCCTGGTGCCGGGGCGAATTCACCTCCATGTCTTCCTTTCTGTCTCTCTCTCCAAGTCTTACAATCCCCATCCTATTTTTATTTTTTTATAGAAGTTCTATGATTTTTGTTTTAATTAAAAAAAATTTAATCGAAGTTTGGGTGATAACAAGATTATATTAGTGTCAGGCGTACTTTCTCTTTGTCGTAGGATTTTGTGACCTTTTCCACCTCAAACCAAGATTCAGGGCAGCTACCTTACCCATCCAAGACCTCCGAAAGTCACCAGGGCCCCTGGGAACTGGTTCATTTGTTCTCCAAGCCTGTGCTTTTTTCCAAGAGACAAATTGACCTCTGTTCTATTACAAAGAATTAGTAGGCACTAATTTATAGTCACTTTACTTCCCATCAAATGACTATTAGAAGTAATAAAAGGCTGGATAAAGGCCATCCACAAACTCCTAAATTGGAAATATCTGTGACCAATTGTCTTCACACTTTTAAATCCCATTTAGCAGCTGGTAACCTTCCCTGGCATGATGTTAGACGCACCCTAATTTTTCTGTGTTTCTTGAGCTTTGGAGAAAGAAATACTGTGTATGTAGTTTTCCAACTGAAAAGGTGCCGTGCTCAGCACATGGCCAGAGCATGTGCGAACACACCAGGCTGAACTGTGAGAGATTTTCCAACACGGCCTTCCAGTCTCTAGTCCCCCCACCCCCCACCCCACTGTGGACGTTCATTTCTTATGGCACAGTGTGTCCTCTGAAAAGTCACGTAGCTGCTGGCGGTGAGAGGTGCTCTCCCAGCAGTGAGGGCCCCTGCCTCTCTCCTACAGGCTGGCTCACCTCTCTCTGAGAGTCCTTGGACCTTGGGGACAAGGACGAGAAAGCAGTAGTAAGGGAGAACGTGCTAAAGGAAAATCACAGTCAGCAGGCTTATAGGCAATGACTCCAGCTGACAAGATCACAGGGAACGCCTCAGCTACAATCCTTAAAACATCTCCGCGGCTGGAGGAAGGTAGATAACATTTGCCTGTTTTGCTCACTCTTTCTGTTTTCACTTGTTTCTCACATTTGTGGGTACTCACGTTCAGGCAAACGTCTGGCTGCTTCTGAAGCAGGGAGGCCATGGAGGAGGGCAGTTAGGGTTTAGAGAAGTTTTTTTAAGGAGGTGAGAAAGGTCGTGTGGAGGGCACACATGGCAGAAGTAGCTTGGATTGAGGACTAAAGAAAGGGATTGAAAAAAATAGAAGAAAAGCAATGTGCATAAGTGAAAAAGGGAACAGAGCCATGCAAGAGAGGTAGGCCCAGGCAGGCGTCCTCCAGATTTGGTCAATGACAGGTGGAAGGCTAAGTTTAACCCATGGGCACCTTCAGTGATACTGTTCAGAGGCAAGCCTGAGGGAATCCTGGGCTCTGGTATTTCCTAGTTGTACAAACATGGGCAAATCGTGGAGTATCCTTGAACGTCAATCATCTCCAGTATGAACATTCGCTTGATGTTACCCATCTATCACAGATCAGTACCAGAGATCACTATCCTCAGGAAACGAACAGATAATCCCTGGCACTGCCCCGGCCACCTTGGGAACCCCGAGGAGGCTGGAGAAGTGGAAAGCATGGCTCCTGGCTGGGTTGGCCAACACTGTTGCTGAACAAACTCAGACAGACCCATTGAAAGCAAAGCCAAAAATTCAGGAGACATTGGGGGAGGGGGTGGAAAAGAGAAAGGGAGAAATTTATTTCGGGTGCCCACAGCCAAGGGAGGTGGTGGGCTCAAGCCTTAGCCCACCTCTCTGCCAGCACGGTGGACACCTAGAGTTTTACAGTAAAGGCTCAGGGGCAAGAACAGCAGAGGGCGTGTGATCATGGGTGGGCGTTGGTAGGTGTTCAGCCCCCTATCCCGGGCAGGAAAGGTGGCATGCGGGGTATGGTCTTCTAGGCTATCGGGGCTTTCCTGATCTGCTGTCTAAGGATGTTCCAAGTCACTGCAAAATGCCTTCAGCCATGCCTCAAGAAGGTGCAATAAGAAATAAGCACAATGGGTTTTAGTTAGAGCACGAGTTACATGGTCTTGTCTATTTCTGGTTTTAACCGTTGGGGTCCTTGGTTGAGCAAGAGGGCTCGCTGACAGTAATAATAATATCCAACAATAATATTCAACAATAATATTGGCATAGTGATCAAATAAGATCATGCATGTGGAAGCATTTTGTAAGCTGTAAGCCCTATCTAATGTAAGATATTATTGCAAACCACCTGACCCATTATTTATGTGAACCAGGCCAGAGACTGGTCAGCAATTACAGTGTGCCTTCAAGGAGTGCACTTTTATTACTTCACAGTAATTTGGACTATGTCAACAGGCCAGCTTAGTGAAAGAACTTGGAATATTCTCCTGCGGTGTGGTCGTAGATATTGGCAGTCTCAGTTTAACAAAAATGCAAATCTTCATGCTTTCCAAGTTCTTATGATGCTTCCTAACCTAGCCCACGGTCTGCGTGGAGCAGAGATGTGAACGTTCTGGTTACAGTTCAGGAAGGAATCCCAGTTTACCATCCTACCAATTCTTTCTTCCTGGAAAATTGGTCACTCTTAGTCATCCTACTTAGAAGATAGAGGTCATTTGGGTGGAAATGCACTTGTATTCTGTGGTTTCTTTAAAAAAACCCCCTTTTTTTTTTTTTTTTGTTAAGTAAACTCTACCCCCAACATGGGGCTTGAACTCAAGACCCTGAGATCAAGGGTCTCATGCTGTAGCAACTGAGCCAGCCAGGTGCCCCTATACTCTGTGGTTTCTGAGAAGACAGTTGAGCGAGTGCAACGTAAAGGGCTTGTGAATTATAAAGTGCTAAAGTCAAGGTGCACTACTGTTGTTCACAGAGCCAGTTCGTGGTAATGGAAACAAATGGAATCTTGAGCCAGAAGAGCTGAGTTCAAGTCCTGACTCTAATATTGTATATTTGTATGACCTCAGGCAAATCAGTTAACCTGCCAGTGCGCTACTCATGTTATCTGAAAAAGGTAGCAAATGTGGTAAATACCTATTTCACCAAAGCACAGTATGTGGGGGGGACAACATATGAGACAACAAGAAAGTGCTAATGTATTTGAGTGTAAGCGTGTGAGCCCTCTGTCTGCTCTTCCCGTTGTCCGCACTCTGTCCTGCTGGGGAAGCCTGCACGGTCTTTCGGCACAGGGTTTGCACCTCGGGTTTACGTGTCTGAACCTCACTGAGTTCTGATTGTTGACTTAAGAGTCATAACCTTTAAAATCCACAAGGGCTTTTTAGACCAAGTGGCCGGGGAGAGACAGGAAGTGTGATATCCCTGGCTGGAGCCCGAGGTCTGTGCCGTACTTCCAATGAAGGTGATCTCTGGTAATTTTTAGTTTTGAATACCTCCGTAGTGCACTTTCCATCATGTTTATGATGAGAAAGATGTCATCTGTGTAGCATCTGCAGAGCCTTGGTTGAGAAGTGAGTTGCTTTAAAACATTTCATTTCGGATTACTCATAAAGATTGCGGTGGCACCGTTCCTTCATTCCACCTGCTAGTCAATTTTCTTCACGACCACAATACCATGAGTGTCACCTTTCGAGCCTAAATACTGCAGTTTAAAAGTCCCTTGAACCTGAACTAAAACACTTGTTTTCTTTAAAGTGTGAGCTTTTCCATGGCTTGGCTTAAATTCCTTTTAAATCTGTTCTGGAATGCAGCTTATGTGAGCTGGTCAAGGATATTCTTCCCTTCCCTCTGCTTCCTTTTTAGGCCCCAGCGTGGTTCATCAGTTCAAGTACACAAGGCAGGCACAGACTTGATTTGCCTGACAGCTTATGGGAACTCCTGGCTCAGCATTTTAAGTGAGCTAGAGCTGGCATTTAGTAGGATGTCTTGCTATCTGGAAAAATCTGTCCTTATAGGACCAGGAGTTTTCATTCACCTGAGGAACGCTGACATCTTTCAATACTTATGATGCATTGCTAACACGTTTTCTCCTTTTTTGGCTACTGTCAACTGGTAAGCATTTTTCAGTGGTGGGGACACCATTGACATTTTTGCTTTGCAGGGAAATAGGTATTACTTTTGGGACACATGGATATTATTTCCTTTAATACTACCATTTTACAAAATTGTTAAAAATACACATTTGAGGCCTTAATTTAATAATATTAATAAGATGAGTGTGATTCTCTCCTGTTGGGAAGCAGACTGTTGTGGAAAGGGCCCTGGTTCTTAAATCGGAAGATTTGGGCTTGAATCCTGGCTATCCTACTAATTAGCTAGATGACCTTGGACAAGACATTAAGCCTTTACAAGTCTTAATCTCCTGCTTTGTGAAGTGGGGGATAGTAAGCATGGCTGGGACTTCAAATGAGCTAATGGATGTGATTGTGGGATGATACATAAGTGAAAAGAAAGATTATCATCAAGAATCTTTACCCTTCAGGCTGCTGGGAGTTGGGAGGTACCTTTTGATTTGGGGGGTTTGGCCAATAGATTTCATATGATTCTTGCTCTTAAAATTTCAGACGGTAGTGCAAAATCTCAAGGCTTCATGTTCCTTCCCAACAGTGCTGCTGTTTGATGAGGAGGACGAGGAAGAGAAGGTTCCTCGAGGAAGAAATTTTCACTCAGTTGCGTGATGCATTTCTAGAATCCCTCCAACCCTAAAATCCTGCTATGATAATATTCTAGCACTAACCACTGTGATTAGTCTAAGGGCCTCATGAAACTTGGACATTGACTCATTCACTCACATCACAGAGAGAGAGGGACAACAGCTAGGGGACAGATGACACTGTGCCCAGAGCTTGACAAACAATTGTTGCTTCGTTGTTTCACTTGACTGAGTATCATTCTAGCTTCTCCTTAGGTCTTTTGTGTCAATCCAGTTTAACTGATACTCAGATATAAGTAGGGACCTAAGTGCTATGCAGGGTACCAAAATTATAGAACTCATCCGGAGTTAACGATCCTGTGAATCCCTTTTTCTGTGGTGCTGCCTGTCTGACATCTCTTTCCATATCTGCACCTGCATCTGTATCTATACTGGAAGGGGACCATGTCTGTGAGGGCCTTAAAGAAAGAGTCCCACTGCTTCCAGCATCTGACTCACCTCGAAGCAGCTCTGGCTGCCTGTGGAGGATGGAGATCCGTAGTTGGTATACCCAGGACAAACAATAAAATTTGCTGGGTGCCTTTGGCTGAAGGGTAGATTGGTGGAAAGCAGGACAGTTTTGACATCAGGGATCACTCTTGTGTGATGGTCAACATAGTCATAAGCTCCAGCCTCAGTAGCTGTGGCCAGGCTGGGGCCACCTTTATTCCTTCAACACATGGCCTCTGATATCATCTTATAAGGAAAGATTGGACTCACCTGATGAGCTGTTGCCATAGACCCATGGATTCTTCCAGCTCGCTCATTCAATCATTCACTTGTTCATTCATTCCACAAATGTCTATTGAGTGTCTACTATGGAACAGCTCCAACTACTGGTGGCAAAGTGGTGAGCAAAACCACATATCTTTGCCTCATGGAGTTTTCAATTTATTATGAAAGAAATGCATGGATGAAAGTTATCCCTGTGATGGGCATATATGCCTGTGACAAGCGCTGGGAAGGAGGGAATTAGGCCTAGAGGGAGAGATCAGGGAAGAGCTGAAGGAGGAGAGGAGGATGACAAGCAAAATGGGCCTGGGAGAGCTTTTGAGGCAGAGGACAGGCTACAAACCAAGGCCGCCCACACCAGTGGTCTGAGAGAAGGCAGTGTCTGAAGGTCTGAGGGTGAGGAAGAGCAAAGGTGGGATGAGACTGAGGAAGGAGAGGCGATTAGGGTCAGGGTTTTAGATTTTAAGCCCACGGGCAATGAGAAGACAAAAGGGCTTTAAGCACGGCGACTCTTCCTGCGTTGGAGAAGGACTGAGGGTGGGGGTGTAGGACCTGACAGGAGCAGGGACCCCAGGTAGGCTATATTCTCAGTCTAGGAGAGAGAGAGAGAGAGAGAGAGTAGCAGCTGTGGACCAGGTGCTGGCCATGGAGGGCAGGGGTGGATACTGAGAGACATGCAGGAGGCAAGACCTTGGAGAAGGTTCCCTTGTGAGGGAAGGGAGAGAGAGAAGGAGACAGAGGGATGCTCAGGTGGGCCAGGAAGGCCAGAAATGAAAGCAGGAGTCAGGCTTGGAGAAGGCAGAGTGAGTAGGCAGCAGGAAGAAAAAAACAAAGGATTTGTTTAATTTTATTCCTTCTGCCTGTGAATGCTGCTCTAAGCCTGGTTTGTCTGATTTGGTTTCCACTGTAAGCAATTTTGCCTTAGAGCTTAACTGTGAGGGGTCATTCAACCCCGGGGTTCAGTTTTTGGTTTATTTTTCAGGGCTGCAGGTACATGACCATGTCAGTGAATAGGGGCATAGGGAAGGAGCGCCCCTCTTCTGGAATGTGCCTTTCCCGGACTTACACAATCTTCCCCCATGCCCCATTTCTCCTCACGAACTCACCCAACTCACCCGTGACTGAACAAGTTTAGTTAGCCTGAGGTTGCTGAAAGCCGTTCTAGTTTTTGTTTTCTGCTCAGTAGCCATTGTGTCCCCAGGCCATGGGTTGGGCTCGTTCCTGGCTGAATGGTTTCTGTGACCCTGGAGGTGCTTTCAGGGACAGTGAGGGTGGGAGTGACTGCAGGCTTCTCATCCAAGAGTCCTAACAGAATCCTGGCCCAGCCCAGGGAAGCTTCAAGTTGTTATTTAGGGCCAAGTGGCCTACAATGACAGCGCATATTACTTGCATTCTACGAAAGAGAGGTTGGTATTAGAGAGACGATGACATCTTGACATTTTAGGGGGATTTGGTGTGAAGAGACTGTTTTTTTATGTAAATGTCACAGTCCCTAATGAGTATGTCCATTTTTGCATCCAGTTAGTGACTGGATACAGATTTCCTGAGCCGTTCCCTGTGTGCCAGGAATAGTGCTGAAGAGGAGGAAGAGGGGAAACGTGAGTGATGACTGTTTCCAGGCCCAGCAGCGCTTCTCAGACGTTTCCTCGAAGAAGTCCCGTGGTTCAGGGACTGAGTTCAGACTGAACGCAGAGCTGAGTCTTGGCTTGGGGCTCCTCTGGTTGGGCAGCATTGCTTGCCAGAATCGCCTTTGATATTTGTTTGAGGGCTTCTGTCTCAGTTAAAATTTCATGCACCTCTTGCACTTGGCTCTATCACGTATCTGTGTTTGATTAAATATTCAAAACGTCCCCCACCCTCAAAAGAAACTTGTTCTCCCGTTAAGTACATCCTGCTTATCCCAAGTCCGTTCACCTACACCTGTGCACCCCCAGACAGAGCATCACGAGAAAGACGAGGAGGAGAACTCAGAGTCTGGTGGGAGACCCCGTCAGGCGTACCCGACAACAGTGCCACGGAAAAGACGAGCAATCAGGGAAGCAGACGCTAAACCAGGGTCCTGAAGAGAGGAGCACGGATTTTGAGGAGCGGGGGAAGCATTTGGGAAATGAGGATCGCCTGTGTAAGTGTGTGGAGGTCTGGAATAAAATGACTTGTGCCGGGAATAAGTTGCAAGGGCACAGTTGGTGGCGAGGGAATGAGCCAGGAGAGTAGACGGCAGCCAGACCACGAAGGGCGGTGAATGTCACACCGTGAGTCTGAATCCAACCCAGAGCCCCTGATTCCTTAGGCAAGGAGAAACATTCGAAGTTTTTCTCAGGTGAGCTAGAAATGTCACCGATAGGACTTGGCCACAGAATGTTACCGGGGAGGGCAGTGCAGAGTTCAATGCCAGGATTCCATTCACTCTTGGATCTTCTGGAACGGGGTGGGGGGGGTGGGTGGCGAGGAGTGGGGCGGCCGCCCATTTCTGGTGCTGAAGAAGTCTGGAGTGGGGTCTGGCCATGTGTGCGTTCAAATACCTCATCTCAAATCTGAAAGCAATTAGCCAGGTTTGGGCCTCCCTGATCTCCCGCCACCCTTTCATAGTGCGCAAGAGCAGACAGGAGCCTAGAGAGGCAAAGCCACCTCCCAGTGTCACCCCACTCATTATCGGCAGACACCTGGGACCCACACACTGCTCCCGGTCACGAGTTGTCCCCAGGAGCCCAGGCTGGGAGTTTTTCTGTTCCCCTTCTCCCTTGTGTATTTCTCCGTAACCAAAGGCATGTGGGAGGACAGAGTGGTTTTGCAGGGCTCTGGAAGTTTTGTGTCCCAGCCAAGGTCAGTTGAGCATTCTTATTAACATACTGTAGATAATGGATGTCTAAAAGTCCGAGGGCATAAATATTTTAATGTAGCTGTACCGTGTCACTGTTTCTTTCAGACCTGCACTTCAATTTTATTTACTTTTATATGTTGTTGGCGTAGGGCCACAAGGTTTTCCATCAACAGAAATGGCTGCTGATTGAGGCGATTTGCTTTCTCCCCAGCACTGAGGAGAGACACATTCTCCAAAGCAGGTGTTTTTAGATCAAGATGGGTTGTTGGATGACACAGTGGGGAATACACTTAGTAAAGCAATGCCATAAATTGGGCTGGTGTCGGCTTCCTGATTTAATGCTTTGCTCTATTTGGTCATGAATTATATATTCTTTTCAAGATTGATCATTTCTCCCACTGATAAAGGGACAGTGTTCTACCCACTGGGTTTGGCCCCTGACCCAAGAAATATACCGATGCATCAAAATTCCCTGAGCTGACAACTTGGGTGAACTCTGGAGACTAAATCTGCAAAGGCAAAGAGAGTGGGCAGGCAGGCATGTGTGCTGGAACTCTCCGCTCACTTAGTATGCATCGGCGGCCATGATAGTGGAGCAATTCCTCATCTGCTTTTTACCCAATGTGATTTGCAAATTGATTATTCTTCCTTGGAAGTCTTTCTTAATTAAACAGTAACTGCTGTTATTACCCTCAGAAAAAGGGGACATTTTAGTGTCTCGGTAGAGGACAGCCTTAGCTCAGTGGATTTTCATTTGTTGAGGTGCCCGCTATGGACTATTGTGTGCAGAGCCCCGCCTGATGACTCCTTCTAGGGGAATGAGATGGTACCCCTTGCCCACAAGCAGCTAGAAGCAAGGGAGTTAATAATCATGCTTTGCAACAAACTATGTATAGATGCCTTTGCTTTTCAATGCACTCATTTCAAACACTATCCTATTCCATTTCCATACCATTTATGGCAAATGACTGTAGTCTCCAGTTGTCAGATGAGGAAAGTAAGGGAGAAGAAGTTTAGGGATTTGCTCAAGCTCATAGAGAAAAGTGAGAAGCAGGACTAGAATATACATGATGGGTCTACTTGTCTGCTCCTGACGTTGAATGAGGTCCAACTATCTTCATTCAACAACATTTTTTAAAATGTCAAATATGATTGGGCCCTGTGGCCATGGGTAAAACTGTCATGAGGGAACAGGCATCTTCACTGGACCCCAGCCTTCCAACCAAGCCAGTGGTTCCGAATCCTTGACAGGTGTCAGAAAAACCTGGGAAGCTTGTTAAAAAATTCAGTTACTTGGGCCATAGCCTAGCATTTTAAGAAGTCTGGACATGCCCCAGCATATATATTTCAGAAGTTCTAGAGGTGAATCAGGTGGCCAGTTAGGGTGGAAACCACAGAACTAGGCCTTTATCTTCACCAGGATTGCACAAGGCAAGGTGAAATGGAACCTGACATATGGTTCCAGTCAGACAGGAGATTTGGGGGGGAACAGGTGTCACCACCAGGAAGGTCTCAGAGCCCATGGAGAAACAGGCACAGTCTCTGCTATAAGAAAACATACCCAAGTCTCTTTGATGAATCTCTTCTGGCATAAACCACGTCAACCTAACCGGCTGGAAAAAGAAAGCCCGTCCCCATTATGCACACTGGATCTGTCTCCTATGTTTCTCCCCATCTCCTCCTCCCCTCCATATACAAAATTCCTTTCCTCCATCAAAATCCTACTCCTCCTCCAAGACCCAGCTCACATGCTCCCTTTTCCATGATATCTTTGATTTCCCTTCTCAGAATGACTGTCTCTTTCCTCTATGACCTTTAGAACTTTGTACCTCTATGGTTTAACTTAGCCATCTTATATGAGGGTAGTTTCTGCCTTGGGGATACATTTCCTGTTCATCTTTGTCCCTCCCAGTAAGTAACACAGGGCCTGACACATTGGGAATGATCAGTATTTGTCTGTTGAATTAAACTGACCTAGTGAACTGAGCCTACTCAAAATTAATGAATGAAGGCATCAGTTCAAATGTAGGACACATATCTCCACCAGTAATTTCTATCCCTTGACAGCTTAAATAATAATAATAATAATAATAATAATAATAATAATAAAAGCAAAACACATTTAACTCAAAACACTTGAAGAAAGAATAATTGCTGGTTTCGATGATGAGTCTACATTGCCCGTTGGTAAGTTAACTTGGATCACAGATGTAATTGCGTGGTAGGCCTCTCTGTGTGAACAGAGATTGCCCCACACAGCCACCTTGTGGCTCCTAGGTCTTGGGCACTTTTCACAAGCAGCCCTCCATGCCGCTTCTCCTGTACCCCAGGGCTGACCTTAGCCTAGCCTCCCCTAACTCAGGAGGAGAAAGCTATTCCTGTTGCTCTGCTCTCTGTTCCCCTTCCTACCTCTGGAACCCAAACTGACTCCTGTGTGCTGCCCTAAGCGGCCTTGCCGTGAGTCTGTGGAGACTGGCCCTGGTCAGGAAAGGGGCTGATGGATCATCGGGCAGAGGTGTGCAGCCTGGATGTGGCTGCTCCAAGTGGGTGTGCACTCTCGGTTGGAAAGGCTAAAGGTCAGGCCTAGTATAAGGAGAAAGCCCTTCCTTCTCTCCCCGTCTCCTCTTCCTTCCTGACCCTGGAGTTAGGTCTGAAGACTTGCATCTGGCCAGCTCACTCTGCATGCACAGATTTCCAGCCAAGTTTTTCAGGCCAGGGCCGGGAACGCTCAAGGTCAAACATAGCCAACGTTCATTTTCCATATGAGTGTGACAAACTTGATGTGCCTACAGGGTGGATTCCTTCTACCCAGAGAAAACCCCCCTAGGGAAATAGCCTCACAATTCTGTCTGCCCCTCTGGAAATGGTGATGGGCCTACACGTCTCCATGTCCATCCTCTCACACTTGGTGGGTTGCCTTCATTGTCAGCGTGGCCCTGAATCAGGGGGAGAGGCAAACAAGATGCAACTGTGATTGGGAGAGTCCTAGAGCTGTCTGTTGGAGAAACACCAAAAGGTTTCCTGAAGAGAAATTTTAACAAGGCCAGCATGGCTGTCCTCAAACACAGGCAGGATCCTTCAGAGGAGGGAGAACTGAGCTTGCCCTGTGAGATCCTGATGGGTAGAACTGGGCTGAGTCATAAATCCAATCCCCAAATTACCTTCCTCCTCCAGCTTCTGGCTATGCTGAATGGCCTCTGCATTTCCCTTTGCTTTTCTAGAACCCCCTACCTGGATAACTTTGACTCCTCCTTTGGGTTATGGCTTATACTTCCTTTCACTTCCTTAGAACAGGGAGCCTGAATTATTCCTTAAATTCCCTAGATTAGGTTTCTTTAAGTGGCATTATTTTGGGCAGAATAATTCTTCGTGGTAGAAGGTTGTGTGTTGTAGGACGTCTAGCAGCGTCCCTGGCCTCTTTCCACTGGATGCTGGCAGCATTCGTTCAGTTGTGACAATAACAAATGTCTCTGGATGCTGCCAATTGTCCCGTGGGGGTTAAATTGCCCTCCCCTCCTCTAATCTAATTGGGAACCAGTGCCCTAGACGCGTGTGCCCAGAACAACCTGTGCTTTTACTTCTGTAGCACTTCTAGAGTTCTCGATGCTCGTTTAGTATCTATCTCTTCCCTCATCAGCTTCCTGATAACAGAGATGGAGTCCAGTGTTCTCCGCTACTCCTAACCTTTTGAAATGTTTAAAAAGAAATCAGTGAAGGAATGAACTGACTGAAATGAGAAGTTTGCAGTTCTCAGAGCTATCCACAGACGGCATAGCTTCCCCTCCGAGTTATTAAATGTCCTATCGCTGGAGGGGTCCAGACAAGGCGAATGACTACTTGCGGATGTTACAGAGGAGACGTAAGCCCTGGGTGGGTGATCTTGAAGGTTCCTTCCAGCTATGAAATTGTATGGAATGTGGGCTTTCAGCCAACCACCCCGTGGGTAAGTAATTAAATCACAAGGAAGAGGCCAACCATTCCCTCAAGAGTCAGGTGCTAAGTGTTCCCAGGAAGGGGTGATGCAACTTGGGGAGTGACCTTTAAGTGGGTCAAGAGTCACATGAATATGGAATGCCTTTCCTTTCCCTTTCTCCTCTCCTCACAGGTCATTTGACCCATATCCTCAGGGGTAGGATCATGCTTGCAGGGTTTAGAAAACATCTAACTAAGCCCCACTAAGTTTCACTCTCCACTGTGGCAAGCAGAGCCCGGCAGCCTTCTGGCGCGGGACGTGGATGAGAAAGGAAGCCCCACACCCTTCACTGGACAGTGCGGGAGTTGGCCTGGGTCGGTGTTCTCCAGACTTGGAAGGTTATAGCACATGTGATTTATTGCTCTATTCTTCTTTCCCTATAACCCTTTTTCTACTGGGGCAAAGAGCAGTAAACAGAGACGAATGGATGCCCACTGGGCCCACATTTGGTTCCAGGGGCTACGAAAGAATCAGGTTCGATTGCTGGGGACTGTGTGTCTGTGTGCCCGGCGCTGTGCTGCTCTCTTTCGTGTGCACGATCTCATTTCATTTCGTTCCCCAGTGAAGGAGATACGATTAAATCTATTTTCCAAAGAAGCAACTGAAGGGATCAGCGACTTGCACAACATCACACAGCTAGTAAGGAGCCTGGGTCTGGGCCTGAATCCATTCATACCTGCTGTGCCCCCCGCATGTCCTGCCACAAGCAGAATGTGAAAACCTTTTGCCCCAAGCTTGTGTTTCAGAGAGCCCCTGCGAGCTGGCATAAACATGATGAAAACTACCCTTGAACTCAAAGCTGCTTTTGTGGCTGTGGATTCTGATCTTGCCAGGTTCACTTGATTATGCCTTTGCAAATCTTTCTTTTCACATCTGCAACGGAGCCTTAAATCATTGTACTTCTGATTGAACACGGGGAATTGCATACATATGTTTATTTCTCTCTGGAAACAAAAGCAGAGGAATGAAGAAGGATAAACCTACAAGGAGAAAGAAAAGGAGAGTGAGGATCTCAAACAAAATTTGGAAGATGAAAACTGGATGGATGAGCAATAAATGGCCTGGCATAGCAGAGAAATCTGAAGCCCAGTGTCTGGGGGTGGAGTAGGGTGACATGGGGGCGGAGTGGGGTGGAGGGGTGGCAGTGGGAAGTCCATAAGACGTGAGACAGTTCCCATTGCAGAATCCCAGAAAGAATAAAGGTACGAGTGCTGGGTGCCACTAAGTACAGAAGAAAGAAGGGCGGCCACCTCCTTGCTCAGCTGCATGACCCCTCGTCTCTGACCTCAGCAGACTTTCTGAGTAAAGCATACTCTGCAGACTGTAAACCAGGAAAGCTCTGGATTCAGACATGCCAACTACAGCCGAAGCCTGGGAAGAGACACTGGTGGAAGCAGCAGCTTAAATCAAAGTTTGCATACGGCATGGTAGGATTTCACAAACCCCTTTCTCCCTATTGGCTCCCAGATTTCTGGAAGCTAGGCTTCTACCCAATACCCCAGGTAGGAGACTGGAAAATCCTTCTCAGGGGAAAGTGACCAAAGAGAAAAGACCAAAAGATTTGAATATTTGGGGTATCCTCCAATGGAAGGTCAGGTCCACATCATGCTGTAGGGTGGCCCATGGTGGACAAGCCCTGCCCTTGGCATACAGACCATTCAGTCAGGGGTTAGATGCCTCACTCTGGAAAGCCTTCAACTGTGATAGTGCTGCAAGTGGGTCTTTCTTTGTCACCAAACAAGCAACTTCATTGCTATTGAGGCATCTTTGCAAACATAATATTTGCATTTCTTGACGTTCTAATCGCAAAAGCGTTAGTTCTTATTTCCTTAAAAATTTTGGCCTCCCCCTTTACAAAGCTGGCACTCTTCTCCCTCTGTATATCCATAGGTCCACTCCCACCCGGTCTCCCAAAGCTCAGGTCTGTTTGTTTGTTTGTTTTCATTCTGACATAGATTAACACTTGGATCCACTTTGTGGGGGCTGACAGAGCTGACCCCCTATGTATGTTGCTCACTATCTCATTGGTTATTTTTATTGTGTTGATGTTTTTGTGTTACTTACGTTTTATGTCATTTTCCCCCACCTTACTCTTTGAATGCTCTGAACCTGATCCTGGTTTCCTGGGAATAAATAAATGCTTTAAAGCTTTTTGTGCTCTTGCCAGGTACCATTATCTAGAAATATGTTGGCATCTCATATAAACATATGTTTAGATTTCTATAACTAAATGTATCCTTATGTATGACTTATTATTATAACTGGATTCATCTGTAAAGATATAACTTTATTTACAGCTGTGATCTATTATAAGCTCCTGCATTTCTATTCAGTTGGTACGTGTGCCCAACGAAGAATGTGTCACTTCTCCTTAGGAGTAAAATCACATTATTTGCGAAGACTTAATAGAGCTTCAATGAATACCAGCAGTATTTACCTTATTAAGTAGGTATTTTCAACATGTATCATTTAAAAATGCCCATGGGAAAGAGTGATGTTCTGAGACATTTCAAGGTGACCTCTAGCTCTAGTGCTAGAAAAAATGAGAAAATGTGGGGAAGGCTGACACTTGTAGCTGTTTTGTGAGGAAAGCAACGTGGTGGAGTGGAAATGGCAGGAGGTCTGAAGCCAGGGACCTCGTGAGCTCAGGCTCTTCATTTAGTGACTGAGTGATCTCGTGTGAGCCCCTCCACCTGGCTATGGAGCCTGGAAAAAATGCATATTCATGACCTCACAATTTTGTTAGGCATTGAGTTAATGTGTATGAAAGCATAACATGAAACTGTTAGATATATTTAAACTGTTGTATTTCCAAGCCTGTTTTATCACCCTGTTGCTTACAGTGCCTCAGGCACAGTAGTCATTCAATAAATATTTGTTGGATAATAAACTAATAAATGAATTTGTGAGTTTGAGTTTTCAAAATATTTTTGTACCTCTCCGAGTCATAGATAGGCATTTATAAAATTGAAAGTTTATAAGCTGTTGCTGGATAATCAGATACCTTGATTCAGAGGTAAAAGATAGCTACTCAGGGTTTTAAGCCTTTCTTGCATATGAGACACTAAATGGCAGTCCTGATTATGAGAAATTGTCATCATCCTGCTCAAATATAAGATCATAGATTGGGGGAAACTTAGAGATAATCACCTTCTCAAATATAAGAAATCTGAAGCCCAGAGGCTCTTCGAAGTCAGTAACTTTATGTAGTTTTTCTCTTCTATGGCTCTAGGGCTGTTGGAGATAGTTGTACGACAGATACTTTTTTTTAAGGGTTTTCAAGGATTGTGCTAAGCACCAGGGAAATTAACATCAGCAAGACAAACCCATCCCCTCTGAGAAACTCACGGAAAGCAGTAAGTACGCTGCTGTTGTAGTCATGCTGTGGTGGAATTACAGGGGCAGAAGGGAGCTGCCAAGGGAATTTCCCTAACAGACACTAGGGAAATAGTGTCTACCTTGTGTCTCAGCTTGGGTTCCCCAGAAGGAGGTGAGTGGACAAGTGATTTCTTAAGGAAGTGTTCCTGGAAAGACCTGAAAAGGGAGTGTAGAGAAAAGAAGAGAGGGTCAGGAGAAGACCCAAGCAAGGATGAGATTTCTGGCCAAGACCCATGGAGAGTAGCCTGATGGTGTGGGGAGCTACAGACTATAGACTCAATTTCCTAGGGAATAATTTATACCTCAGAGTTTGCCCCTGCTTCCAGACAAAGGAACTGGACCTTCATAGTCTTACATTAGCTGGTCATTGGCTAAAGGCCATGATGGACAGGGTTGGGAAGAATTTATGGGCAGATTTGCTCCAGTAGCTAGAGCCTCTCTGAAGGGGTTCTGAAGGTTGTTGCAGGTTGTGGACCATTACAAACCAAAGCACACAGAAGGTGAGGGTCAGGTGTGCAGAAATAGTAACAGGAATCTGGATGAAGTCCTACCATGTCCACTCCACCTGAGGTCCATGAGGATTATGTGAGGTGGGTGGGAAGGACGTTCCAGGCTAAGTGATAGCATGAACAAAGGCTCTCAAGCGTGATGACATAGGATGTGTTTAGAGGTGAGAAGGCCGCTGGTGTGGCTATGTGGCCTTATATCCAGTAAGAAGTAAGAAGCTAAGAGATAAGTGTGGAAAGGTAGGCTGGAATCAGTATATGCATTTTTGTCTTTGTTGTTGTTTTGTTATAATTTGTTTGCAAGAAAAAGAGATCTACTTGAGGTATTTGGAATACCGGATGGTTTATTGTAAGGATACGTGTGCTCAGTAATGGAGGAAAGGCCTGGCCCCAGGAAGAGCAGGCTTCCAGACACTAGAACCCTAGAACAAGCAGTGCTCAGGGGTCTTCGTGCTGGTGCTTGGCAGCTGCTTTTCTCTATCTTCACTTTCAATGTCTGCTTCCATTTCTACCCACCTCCTTCTCTCAGCATGTTTCTGAGTTCAGATTTCCAGGGTGAGCTGCACGGACAAGAAGATGCCCACTGATGGGCCACAGCATAGCATCAATTGTTGTCCAATCTCTGCATTCAGTTGCTGTCTTAGGTTCAGATGCACAGTAATGGTCTAACTGGCAATGCCCGAGGGAAGGAGCAGAGTCACCTAATGATATGGTATAAGAGTAGCTAAGATTTATCGAACACCATTCTGAGCATTTTATATATATTACTTTATTTAATCATCACATTTATTTAATCAATAGTCATTTATTTATTTATTTATTTTAAAATAATATTTATTTTGTTATATTAGTCACCATACAGTACATCCCCAGTTCTTGATGCAATGTTCCATGATTCATTACTTGCATATAACACCCAGTGCTCCATGCAATATGTGCCCTCCTTACTACCCATCACCGGCCTATCCCAATAATCAATAGTCATTTAATTCACTTTCACATTCACTTAATCAACCCATGAAGTTGTTCTATGATTATTTACAGTTACAGAAGAGGAATGAAGTCTTAGAGATTTGGATGACTAGCATGTGGTCAACTTCCTTAGAAGGAGCTGGCCAGGGTTGGCGTGTGCCATCAATGTCTTACCGCTTCATGAAGGAATATGGAACATATCTGATGGTAGGCATTAAGCCACATGTCTGCAAAGGTGGAGTAACATCTTAGGTGTGATCTGATATGAGGCTTGGGGTGAAGAGTTGAGGAAATATTCCAGTGTGAAAAAAAAAATCCCGAGACTATTCATTTTATTCTTCTAGAGTTTTCTCTATCAGCATCAGTTTCAACACACTAAACTCTTTTTGGTGAGAAGCAAGCGTCTCTAGCAGCTGAGTAGAAAACTCAGGAAGTCCACAAACAATAACAATGGTCTCCATGAACAAAGTCTCTGTTTTCAGAGAAATCTCCCTGTGTTTCCAGGCAGATCGATGTGTGGGTCTGCCCTGGTCATGAGGGTAATGGTGGGCCAGATGCATGAAGCTGACGGTACCTGGGACTCTCCTCTTTGTTGAAATAAGAGGTTTAATGGATTCAGCAGTCATGGGAAGCCAGCTCTATCTTGGCAACCTGGAAACAGGGAGGTGGGTGATTATCTACTTAGGCTTCTCCTTAAAAGGATGGAATTGAGTACTATTACTTCTTGTTAAGAGGAGGAACCACAGGGAGATGAGATTGTTTTGGCCTAACTTTCCCCAGGTATTCAGGCTGCAGCTGGCTGGTGCAGCATTAGAAGTACCAGAAAAAGACTTTTAGGGAAGAAGTGACAAGGTAAGTGTAGACCCTAGGCCTGGCCTCCCATTGTGCTTCCTTGTCAGTGACTCAGTGCAGATCACTTTGCAGCCAGACACCAAAGACCCTCAGTCTGCGACCTGCACCTCCGATGTGACCAGTTTATTTGCCTCTCATTAGACTTTATTTTTAACTCCATTACCGAGAAAATGGTAAGATACACTTATTGGAGAAAGGAACACTTGCAGAAACCCATTCTGAGAATAGAGGGAAGAGACTGTCGAAGTTTGGCATTGTTTCACTGTCTCCTTGGGATTGAGTGGCAGTGGGCTGTTAGGAAAGAGCCCTGGGAGGAAGGACGGGCTCATCTCAGACTACCGCAGCTTTGTGCCTCGGTTTCCTTGTCCATAAAATGAAGCTTCTGGATTCAATCTCCAAGGTCCCCTTCAGCACCCATATTTAACAAAGAGGTGCAGCCAACACCATCTCCTAAAGGAAAAATTAGAGGCGTGTCAATTTCAATTTTGACTTTGGGTGGTTATTGCACAAAGCTTTTGAAATTAAAAAATATATATATTGTTTTGTAACTTCCTCTTGGACCTACCTCTGAGCCCATCCCAGCATTATACCCAGGCCCCCTTTTCAGGTCATATGTGTTTCAGCACCCTCTTCCTTTCTCATAGAACATTCTAGTATGTACACATATACATTGATACACACGTAATACATACAAGTTTGGTTGAAGCATGGGAAGCCTTTTCTTATCTGAGGAGGAAAAGAATAACAAACTTATAGAGCTTGCAAAAGTCCTTTCAAGGTTCTTGTGGACAACACTGTTCTAGAGTCTCTGGCTTCCTCCTGAGGTGTAATTGGAAACACAGTTGGCCTCTGTCTTCTGTTCACTGATCTTTTCCTCCACCTAGCCTCTGCTTAGCCGAAGGGCATGTGGTCCCTTCCTCCTGGAAGGGAGAGAGGACAATTCTGCAGATTAACATATGCCTTTATGTGACCTCCATTTTACCAGCCTTTTTCTCAAGACAGGCATTTTCTTACACTTCTTGTCCTTATTATTCTGTTGACCTGTGGCTATTTATCTTTCATAACCTGCAAACCAGAGGGCTTGTGTGCTTTCTTCAGGGAGGTGGGAGGGAAGTGGGGGGGATGGGGGGGTAGAGAAAAGAGCAAAGGCAGTGAATGGGTACTCCATGCCCAAGTCCAGCAAGGAAACTGTCCTGAGGTATCTCCAGGATCTAGAAGTGGTCCAGGCAGGTATGCAGCCCCAGGAGGCTTCCTTTGGAATATTCAGCAATATGAGCATCTTGTCCTCGTTGTGAACATGACATGAGGAAAATTCCACCTCTAGTTCATTTTGACATGGAAACACAAAGAAAGGAAGATGGTGAGGCAAATGATCATTGTCTTTTGCCTTGGCTCTCGTCTCTGGAGTTCTGAAATGCTCCTGAAATGGACCTGGAAGATGCAAATGCTAACTTAAATCCCCTTCTCACTTGTCACTCTAGGATTTCATCAACTGGAGAGTGAATTAGGGCTTCCTGGGAGGGTAGGATGTGCTCAGGGGACTTAAACACAGTCTTACCTAAAGTATGTTTTACTGGTAATCACTGGCGATGAGGGAGCAGAAGGCAAGCTAAGAGCAAAGCACAAGCTAACCCCCTGCACCCCTCCCCCCAGGTGGGAAAGATGTGACATTCCTCAGGTACTCCTGGTTGCTCAAGAACAAAGGAAAGGGAAAGACAAGAGGTTAACAGATAAAGATCACAGTCCAGCAGGACACGAGTCTCCATCAGTTTATAACCGTCTTAATGATTTATAAGAAAAAAAGCAACCTCCAGAAACCTATAGACTCAATTTCCTGGGACCTTAACATCCTGCTCCCCTCCCTGGGACACAAAATATTATATAATCAGTCACTCTTCACAACCCCAGTGCAGCTCTTTCTGCCCAAGGGTCCTGTCCCCACGCTTTAATAAAATCACTTTTTTGCACCAAAGACGTCTCAACAATTCTTTCTTGACCATTGGCTTCAAACCCTAACACTTCAAGCCACATCAACCAGTTCTCTTTTTTTCTGAAGACTGTGAACATGGAATATTGTTTCCCAACTCCCTCTGTAGGCAAGTTCCCTTCTTCTGACACAGTGAATGATGGAGGGGCCACAAGATCGTATAGCCAGGATCACAGAGTTACCACATAGACGACAGCTCCCCGGAGAGTTACTCATACCCACCGCAGACCTTGCGTGAATGACATATTAACTTTGCTTGTATTAAGCCACTGAGATTTTGGCGTTGTTTCTTATTGCAGAATAACTAGCCTATCCTGACCAATACACAGACTCAGTCTAAGACCATTTGTCAAACTTATGTGTTCATCAAAACCACCCTAAGTGCTTTAAAACTCACTCTACAGCTTCTGATCAGATCTGAGGTGGGGCCCAGGAATCTGCATTAAATGATATGTTATATTGCCCACAGAAGTTTTGGTTCAGTCTGTGAATCTGCTCTTTCCTGAGGTCCACACATGGGGAAACACTTGAAGGCAGGTCGAAGAGGTTAATTTACATTGCTCGCTGTTGGAGTTGCGTTTTTCTCTTACTCTGAAGGCCTCAATTATTTCCTTAGCCACTGGAAAAACAGAAGACGAAGAGGTGAGTCTACAGGCAAAGAATGCTCGCATTAGTCAAGATCACGGACATAGGAATGATCCCTACCTCTTAAGCTCGTTCTGGGGATTCAAGGAGATAATTCAACAGGATACATAAATCATGTAGCCTCTTGTCCAGAGCAAGCAAGGTGGTTAATAAATGTAGTTTCTTTAAAAAGGGAAAAGAAAAAGCTAAGTTTCAGGAATGGTTCGTTTCAGTAAAAATAAACAATTATGATGACTTTTGTCATGCAGGGCATAGTTGGGCAAGGGAGCTGACCTGACCCAGTTGTTGCAGAGCGAAGTTGGGCGGGGGGCTGAGCTTCGTGCGGCAGAGATAGCCAAGGAGCAAGGCTCTGTGGATAAGGGCTTCAGGAATTACGAACCCCAAGTACTATGGGAGTTCAGAGAAGGGGGAGATTTCAGTTTTCTTTGAATGTTGACTTGCTACGGCATGGTAAGGGTAATATCTTCTAAGAATGACAGTCAGGCCTTTCTCACAAGGGCTAATGAATCACTCCATTTAGCTATGACAACAGCAAGGCAAAGAAATATCTTCAAGGGCCCAGACGTTATTTTTCCAGCCCTGTCCCGGGGGTATAATGTGCTTAGAAGTTATGACAAATTAGCTGCTTGTGGCAAAGCTACACGAGCCCTTTTATAAAAATGGAAGTGTGGGCCTGAGTTAATGGGTTATTATTGGCAAGGGAAATAACGTTGGATGAGGAGGGCGGGCCCCAGCTAGGAAGGGCTTTGAGAAGCAGACCAAGAGCTCAGTCCTGGCTCAGGAAGTCAACTGTTCCAAAGGCAGAGACCAAGCCTCTCTGCGGTCATGGGCCATTGCTGCGCGTGTGGCCCAACAGTCATTTTACACACGGAGGTTGAGGGCAAAGTCACTGGACCACTGTACTGGGAAATGGAAAAGAAATAAAACAGAAGTAATTAAGGAAACAAAATGAAACTTGAGATGTGATGAGAATGCAGTGCTGTGGTATTTTTTTTTTTTAACCGTGCTAATTTATTTTCTCACCAGCATTGTTTTCCTAGGAGGGAGCATCCCTTAATTTCACACTGCCGTGTTTATGCTTCTGCGTGCCCGAGTGACATTTGCAATGGCCAGCCTCTGGGTTCTCTCTTGTGCTTTGGGAAGAAGAAGCCATCCCTGAAGTCAGCGCGCTCAGGCAGCAGAAACTTGTTTGGGCAGAGATGTGTGTCCCTATGTTCATTTACGTTCTATTATAATGTATGTAGAAACAGTAACCGTGAACTACGCTTTTCCATAACCTTAAAAAAATGCATATATACACATATATATGTATACATGTGTATACACACATATATATCTCTTAAACAAATGTAGTGTGCATAAATATTTTTTATTTTTTATTTATTTTTTATTTATTTTTTTTAAGATTTTATTTATTTATTTGACAGAGATAGAGACAGCCAGCGAGAGAGGGAACACAAGCAGGGGGAGTGGGAGAGGAAGAAGCAGGCTCACAGCAGAGGAGCCTGATGTGGGGCTCGATCCCATCACGCCAGGATCACGTCCTGAGCCAAAGGCAGACGCTTAACCGCTGTGCCACCCAGGCGCCCGCATAAATATTTTTTAAACACAACAGTAAGCTATCTGCACCTTTTACTAATGCCTTTATTTACCTAAAATGGCATAAGGAATGAACCAATGAACCTCTGTGTCCTATGGAAAATGTATACATGTTATCTGATATTGCTAATGTAAGAGTCATTAATATTAAATCACAAATAAACAGTATTTTATTTATTTATTTATTTATTTATTTATTTATAAGATTTTATTTCTTTGAGACAGAGAGGAAGAGAGCACAAGCAGGGGGAGGAGCAGTGGGAGAAACAGGCTCCCCGCTGAGCAGGGAAACCTATGTGGGGCTCCTTCCGAGGACCCTGGGAATGTGACCTGAGCTGAAGGCAGATGCTTAAGGGACTGAGCTACCCAGGTGTCCTTAAACAGTAATTTAAACAATGAACAAAACAAAAGAACATAGCTGACCTCAAGTGACCCCTCGTCCTGGGTGTTGTGTAGTCAGGATGCCTATGCATGGAGACTTCAGGAAAGCAAGCAGCCTGGCAGGGGAGCAGGACGAGGCAGTCTTCCAGACCCAAGGTGGCCATAAACCTTGCTGTGGTTTGTGGGTCTTCGCAGCAATCTCTCTGTTAATGGGCCTCTGCTACATTTCCAGTGCTTGCTGGCTTCTCTTTCACCAGCTGCCTCCCTCATGCTTCCGGGCCTCATTGCTCTGCTCATGCAGGGTTTCTGCCTCCTCATAACTGGGCTTCTTCATAGCCCACAATGGCCCTTGCTCTTGCCTTAAAACACGGCCTTTCAGCTTTGTTTCTTCTTGCAGATTGCCTGCTTATATCTGTTTTGTTTATTTATTTTTTCCAATTGTGGCTCCCAAAAGAAAAAATCTGAAAGGACCAAGTCATTTTATTTTGTACCAAGCCATTTTACTTCTTTTTTTTTAAAGAACAGCTTTATTGAGGTATAATTACGATACAAAGAACTGCAAACATTGAATGTGTATAATTTCATGAGTTTGGACATATGCAAACACCCATGAAACCATCACCACAATCAAAGTGTGGGTCACTGGTGAGTCAACGGTTTGGCTCCCATGACTACGTGCCAGTGAATCACAGCTGTGGGGCTCAGACCCATGGGGACTAGACGGGGACTCAGACCCATGGGGTTAGCACAGGGTGTCTTTCAGCAGGGGCTGTGGCAGGGCAGGCACCGTGAGGGGCCCATTTTGCCAGGTTCTCTCAATCGTTAGTTCCCCTAGCTTCTCCGCTGGGTGCTGGCTTGGGGATCTAAGGCTCCAGTTACTGGGGTGGTGCGCACAGAAGGCCCTGATATTCTTTCTGCCTGTCTGCTGTGGTCAGAATGTCTGTCTGTGCTAGAGCCCACAGGGAGCCCCCTATACTATGTCAGGGTGTGACAGATCAAGGTAAGTGGGTCTTTCACCGCAAATGATAAGACAAAAGAGAAGTCAAGATTGTCTCTTGTAGGACTCCCTCTGTTGCTGCATTTCTGAGGTGCGAGAGCCCTATGTGGTGGGGAGGAATGGCTGCCCTCCCACTGACGAGGTAAGGGGTTGGTAGCAGGCAGCTTGCTCAGCAGCAAGGCCAAAACCCAAATCTGGCTGATTTCACTCAGGAAAGGTATGATCAGACAGTAGTGGGAAGCTCCGAGATTCTCTGGGAGGGTTAGGAAGCTGTATTACCAGGTATAACCAACCTCTCTTACTGCCAGTCATTGGGCATGGGGGCTCAGCTCCTTCCCCTGCACACAGTCCTGGTCTCTGCTGCTAAAACTGCGGCTACACTTGCTTCTGGAAAAAAACATGGCCAGCCTTTGCCAGAATGAGCTCTCCAAGGCCCAGGCTTTTCCCAATTTAAAACTGAGGGGGTGCCGTCTGATGGTGGGTCATCTGATATCCAGGCCTTAGTTGCAAGGAGGGCTAGCAACACAACTTTCAGCAGTGATCTCTGCTTCTTAAGATAGAGGATTCCCCAAACATGGAAATAGGGTTCAGATTTTGGGCCTTAAAATAAATGACAAAGGTTGGGGCACCTGGGTGGCACAGTGGTTAACCGTCTGCCTTTGGCTCAGGGCGTGATCCCGGTGTTGTGGGATCGAGCCCCACATCAGGCTCCTCCGCTATGAGCGCTTCTTCCTCTCCTACTCCCCCTGCTTGTGTTCCCTCTCTCGCTGGCTGTCTCTATCTCTGTCGAATAAATAAATTAAAAAAAAAAAATGACAAAGGTCATTCTCCGGGGCCTTGTCCATTCTTAAAACAGGAGAGCAATGTGAGGAAAACAGTGTGCTATGTCTCACATGTCTGTGTTCCCCCCACCTTCATATATGGAAACCCTAACCCCTTATGTGATAGTATTTGGAGATGGGGCCTTTGTGAGGCAGTTCGGTCATAAGGGTGGAAGCCCCAGGGGATGAAGGCCCTTATAAGAAGAGATATCAGAGAGCTTGCTTTTCTCTCTGCTTTCCGTATGAGGATACAAGCAGAAGACGGGCCACCTACAAACCAGGAAGAGAGCCCTTACCGAGAACAGAATCCACCAGCACCTTGATCTTGGACTTCAGCCTCCAGAACAGTAAGAAAGAATTGTCTGTTGGTTAAGTCCCGCAGTCTAAGGTATCTTGTTATAGCAGCTGGAGCCGACGAAACAGTTTTGGGGAAGTTGATCTGGCGGAGTTTGCAGGCTAGACTGTAGGAGAGAGGTTGAACCAGAGGGACTACGTGAGGAGGGGTACAAGAATGACGTGCTGAGCTCGTAAGGGTAGAGCCGTGATTACCTTATCGTGGTGTCTCAGCAAGGGAAGAGAGCTCTAGTCTAATGTAGATAATTTCTACGCTGCCTCAGTTTTGGGGGAGGCGGATAAGCTGAGACAGACCAATAAGCACCCAGACAGACACACAGACAGGCAGACGCATCCAGAGTGCAGGAGGTGGTCCTGTCTAGTTCTAGAAGATGCTTCAGCTCCACGGCCCAAGCTGGAAAGTCCATTCCACTACTAAAAGTCCTTGCTAGCTGTGGAAACTTAGGTAAGTTAATTCACCTCAAAGCCTCAGACTTGCCGACCGTGCAAAGGGGATAATGATCACACCTACAGTGTGCAGTGAGGACTAGAAGAGTTTGTGCTCAAAGAACTCCCAGCAGAGTGGCTGGTCCAAACCAGGTTGCCAATAAATGCTATGTATTAATAATGATATTCTGATGTGAGGCCGAGAGGCTGGCCTATTTGGTTGGCATGAAAGTGAGGCCAGGAGGGCGAAAGCAGGAGAGCTATGAAAGGCAGCACAGACGGAGCACTGTGACAGATGGGGGCAAGGGCGCAGGAGAGAAGGAAGGGTCAGAGAAGACTCCATAAATTATTGATAAATCATCTTTCTCATTTGGTTCTTGGCATTGGGTTATTTTGATTTGAGCTGGCATTTTTCAGATAAAATAACAGGGAGAGAACAATTGAGAATTTGATCTGATAGAATGTATCATCACCCAAGAAGTAAAAGAATGTCTGAGGGCACACCCATAGGAAAGCAGAGGGGGTGGACGAGTTGGGGGGAGTGCAGCTTCCCCTCCCTTCCTTCTTCATATAAAGAGGACACTTGAAAACATAGGGGAAGATTTTACACCGGACTTTACCAGTCAGATAACCTGATCCTTAATCAGAACTCTTCGCTTTAAATCCATGTTAGAAGGAGACACGGTATAAATTGCAAATAAATAAATAATCAGGTCAACTCATCCACCTTAGGAATTAGTTTCTTCCCCAGCAAATGGAGGTCAGACCCACATAAAAGGAACAAGAACTGGCCTCAAATTTGAAACTGACCTCACTGAAAAGTCAGTCCCGGTACTAGAAGTCCCCACTGTGCCATTCCCCATGGGGGCCTCTGAAATCCTGCACATTCTAGTATCTACTCACCAGGAGAGGTAATGGTGGCTAAGCTTACATCTAACAGTAGTGGATATGATTTTCCATTAGTGTCTAGTCTTACCTGACAGAAGGGTAACTAGGGAATGAAAGACAGGATTTATAGATAATCTTAAGACACTTCGATTTATTTGATGCCTTGCTACCAAAAGCGTAGTCCAGGAACCAGCAACATCGACATCCTTTGGGAGCTTGGTAGAAATGCAGAGCTTTGGGGCCCCACGCCATCAGACCAACTAAATCAGAATCTGCATTTTAACAAGATCCCCAGGTAATTTGGGGGAATCTCTGCATTTTGAAAAGCACTGGCTGAAGGCAGGGATGGGGGGCAGGTAGAGAGAGATCAGTTTTATGGAAGACAGATGAGGCACTGGGAAGGTGGCAGAATAATGAAGTTCTTACTCATCATTTTGCCTAGGGCCGGCTTTTGAGTGGTGTTTAGAATTTTGACTCATGACAAAATCCCTTACCAGGAAGAGTCTTCACAAAGTTCTCTGAAACCTGTAAGCATCACGTGAGCTCAGCTCCAGGTGCAGAGCTGCCTGTGGACGACAGGTTTATTGAGCTCAGCGCGTGCAGAGCACTCGCCCTCTTCCTTTAAATTGGAAACAGATTGCAGCACTGTAGGCAGTGTCATTGAGAAGGTGGCAACTGCCTTGTTCCATCTCCAAAGTCACCCAGAGTAAAAGTGGATTCTAACGTCCCTGGGCCATTCTGGCACGACTTTTGGGCCCTCCGAGGGTCATTTTCCAAATACCACCTCCTATCCAGTTCGTTTGGGTTGAATTCCCTATGTTAGGGGCTCTCAAACCAGGCCCTTAGACCAGTAACCTCCACATCACCTGGGAACGTCAGAAATGTAAAATTCTCAGGTTCCACTCCTGATCCACTGAATCAGAAAGCTGGGGCTGGGACCCAGCAATCAGAGACAAGCCCCCAGGCATATCAGATGTCAGCTGAAGTTTGCAAACCAATGCCCTGCATTTGTGAAAACTTAAATGGAAATGAAACAAATCTCCTTTGGCCTGCCTTTCTAGATGATGGTAATGTAGACTTTCTTCTTTGATGGCCATTGAATTTCTGTGCTATTAACAATA
The DNA here is from genome assembly GCF_002007445.2 of Ailuropoda melanoleuca. NCBI lineage: Eukaryota > Metazoa > Chordata > Mammalia > Carnivora > Ursidae > Ailuropoda > Ailuropoda melanoleuca. The sequence goes on from NC_048222.1 coordinate 57,694,604, forward strand.
AGAATGAAAAGGCAAGTTCTTGATATTTAATTTAATTTAATTTTAATTTTTATTTTTTAAAAGATTTTATTTATTTATTTGACAGAAAGAGAGACAGCCAGTGAGAGAGGGAACACAAGCAGGGGGAGTGGGAGAGGAAGAAGCAGGCTCCCAGCGGAGGAGCCTGATGTGGGGCTCAATCCCAGAACGCCAGGATCACGCCCTGAGCCGAAGGCAGACGCTTAACCGCTGTGCCACCCAGGCGCCCCAGTTCTTGATATTTTAAAGAGCACTTTGGCAACTAGTGTTCCCTGTCCTACCACACACACACTCAAACACGCACCCCTTTGTGAAGCAAATAGAGCAGGTGTCCAATCATATTTCCCATTTTAATTGACAAGGAAACTGTCCCCAAGCACACAGCTGTTTGATTCCCAGGAGTCAGGGTGATTTGGGTTTTGAATTTTAAGAAGACATCCAACACAGAAATTCAGTAAGGTCTCATTCAGGAAGGGACACGTCCCCAACGATGAGGCATTCTGAAGTTTGGTCATCTTTTGGGAGGCCTTGGAGTGACTGGAGGTGTGGAAAATCTTGGACCACACTTTGCTTTATTTGCAAAGTTCCTTGTTCTTATACACACTGGAGTTAGCACATTTCCAGCCCCTTCCGAAGAAAGGGTTCAACAGCCGGAGTGTGACTTCATATTTGTCTTGCTTAAAATCTGAGAGCCTCCACAAGGCCCGATGTTGGGGTGATGGGCTGGGGGCTCTACTTTAAAAGGCAGGACATTAGTGTGGTTTTTCTACTGCCAGGGGAGCGGCCATCTCTTGCCCACTTCCCAGCACCCCTGAGGGTATACTGTGATAAGTGCATATTGGACCAGGAGTGGAAAGCATGGGGAAGGAGTGGGCAGGAAGGTGAGACCCATCGTAAGGTAACCCACTGCAGACCACGGGGCCATGTGGCTTCTAGTTCTAGGTTATGCCTGAAAAGCAGTCTGTGAGAAGCTGCCTGCTGGTGCAGGAAGAATGGTTAACTAGGATGAGAAGATGTGGGTTCTGGTCCCAGTTGTCCTGATTCATTTGCTCTCCAAGTTTGGGCAAGTCACTTAAGCTCTTGGGCCCCATTTTCCTCACCTATTACATGGAAGCCTAGATACCTGCCCTGCGTGTCTCCCAGAGCTGTTGCAGGCCTTCCTGAGGTCTGCCTCTGAAAGTAACTTGTAGCCTGGGCAAAGTGAGGGGCTGGGCACTTTGCATGATGCTTCCTGTTGGGTGGTCCCCACGCTCTGCCCCTCATGGAGACCTCTGCCTTTCCACCCCTGTGGGAGCATAGAAAATGTCTTTCACAGAGACCGCTGAGGCTTCTTGCAACAGGGCAATGATTCTTCAGCCATGCTTTTGTACCCCGGGACTCAGGGCCACCCAGAGGAGCCGCAAGAGGGTCCCTCCCCCCTCGGTGCCCACGAGGCCCTGCCGCCAGTGCCCTCTTCCACCCAAAGCACACAATCTGACCCTCTGAAGACAGTCTCTGTTCTGCCCTCCGCCAAGCTGAATGGAGTTCATTCTCCTTCTTCTGCACCTGTTATCTCAAAGGATTCCTGAGCCCACAATACACTTTACAGCCTGGTCCTCCGCCGTTAGACAATAAAGGGTCTTTCATTGACCAGTGCTGTTGAAATGCCACCACCTCCGCTGTGCGGCTGCCAGATGGCTGTTGGGAGCCGTGCAGAAAACATCTCTCAATTCTGGGTCATTTAGAATGTCATACGCCAATGAGAGTTCAGGGTACCATCAAGGCCCGCAGGTTATAGGAAAGCCTGGAGTTTCGTAAAACACACACACAAACCAGAACCAACCTCCCAACCAATCCTAAGAGAACCAGACTGAATTCATTTATATGATGTGGATTTGTTTTGCACGGAAGATCCAAGATTTGACCCTGTACATTTTTGTCCTATTCAAATTGGATAAACAATTCTTTATTATTATAAACAATTAGGCCTCTTAAAATGGGAGTTGTATAAATAAAGTGTGAGAGTGGTATAATAAGCTTTCCTTGGTCCCATCTCCAAATAGCTATGGATAGTCGTGTGTTTTGCCTGATGCAATTCCACGTCTGCTACGTGCCAGAGCTGACCGGGGAGCTGAGGGGCTGACATGAAGTGGACAGTTTCTGGCCTCAGAGTCAAGCACGTTCAGATGTTCACATTTCCTATGTAAAAGGAAAGGGCTTGGGGTAATTTCAGACCCGTGACTCTTCTTTACAACAGATGGGCCTCTTTTGGCCAAACAGCCAACAAGAGCAGCACTGGCAGCCACAGGCTATCTCAGCCTGCCCTCAGTTTCCCTCTTACTATTAAAAGGAAATTCAGAGCCAATCTGGGGAGCTTTTCAATAATGATTGCATAAAAAAACTTACAATCATGATACCAGAAATGACTGTTGGCATTTGGGCTTCTTTTCTAGTGTTAATTACATCCAAGCATAATTTTTATTAGGTTTCCTTCAAAGGGATGATTCAGATTTTTATTGTGCTGTTTAGATTTTTTTTCTTTAACTGCCCCCAAAAATGTCCCCAAACAAAGGAAGTTTGAGTTGTGACTATCCCACTGAGCTATACATGTGGGTCTAATACAACGATTAGAACCCCTACCACATCAGCTCTTCGAATTCTGCTGCTTTTTTGTGGGTGTTAGCTATTCCTAAAGTCAACATGCTCCTTTCACAGAATCCTTCAGGAGCACAATGGGACAAGGAAGGGGGAAATTGTGATGGCTTAAAATCGGTTCAAAGACTCAAATTTGTATTTTCCACAGAACCATATAAAACCAATCATCGACAATTTGTTAAACACGTTTGTGCCAGAGCTGGAGCGGGGACTTGTCAGAAGCCTACAGTGAGTATTTGAGCTCTATAAGCACAAGTCCTTAAGGAGATCTGGTCAGCAAGATGAGATAATTATGGGGAACAATTCGAGAATACTCCAGGATGCTCTGTCATTAAGTACTACATTTTCGGCTATGGAGTCCAAGGGCTGTTGAAGTTGGTAGTTGGAGTTCCGCCAAGAGGAGGCATTAATTTACACAGAGGTAGACGGATCGGGGTGATGGCCAGGCACATTTATGTATCGATGAGTGAGGGTGAAAAACTTTTGTTGGAACAGTAGCTTTTAAACACTCAATTGACCATTGAGATGATCCATCGGTGGCCACGTGGCCATTCCATAGAGTGGCAAATTTGCTTCTGCAGCTCCAACTTTTCCCCTCCCCTCCCCCAAGATCAATCTTCCCAGGGAGACAGCTCCTCCATAGACTGGTGGTTGACTGTGGTGATATCACTCTAAAGGTATGAAATTGTACAATGGATATTTCTAGATCTTCCAATCCAGTGGTTCTCCCATTTGTGTGTACATCACGATTACTTGGAGGTTTTATTAAAGCACAGACTATGGAATCCTACCCCCAGAGTATCCTGTTCAGTAGGTCTGAGGCTTGAGTTAGGGCCAGAGAGACTTGCATATTTAACAAGTCCTAGGTGATGCCGATGATACTCGTCTGGGGACCACACTTTGAGAACCACCCATCTAATCCATTATATCTGTTTACAGATGAGGACACTGAGACCCAGAGAGTTCTGAGTTTTAAAGAGTATATTAGAGGGTGGTTGCCCACCACCCCTTCACTGCACACTCTGTGCCAAGTCCAGTCTGACTTCAGTTAGATTTTAATTGTCTGAGAGCTGAGCCTCTCTAATCTCAGTGCAAGTTCTTGAATATTTAGGAACAGATCTGCCCCAAGGCAGGAGGATAAACTTGCCAACTTTGAAGATTTTAAGGCTATGAAAATGTTACATTAATAAAATAATTTTTTCCTACAAATTATTAATTTATTATGTCCCTGATTTTATAACCTGTAGGTGGCAGTACCTTCCTTCTGTATACACAGCTAGATGCTTGGCCAGTTTCATTTCCTGAGGTGCTAACTAAGGCTGCAAAACATTGAGTAGGGGAGATTAGGGCACCTACCCCAGCCCACAACAGCTCCTCCAGGGACAGTGGAATCAGATAACAGGATTTAGTATTCTGAGAACTATACTGTTCCTGATTACACGGGAGGGTTTTTAAAATTATATTTTTAATTGTAATGTTTTTATTTTCTCATTTTCTTGTTTAGTTACATTCTTATTTTTTTGCACAAGGTTCTAAAATTTAAGATCTGCAAAAAGTCAGAAACCAGCGCCACGGAGAAGTGGAACTATTGAGATGCCACAAGTTTATTCTTCACTGGAGAGGTTTCTAGCCGCCAAAGCATTCTTTTACTGGTGAAAGTCGGGGGCGGGAAGGAAGAAACAGAAAAGTATGATTCTAGGAACCACATTGCAGAAATGCTGAAGGGAGGTTCGAACAAGTGAGTGATTGTTCATTAGCTACTATCAATGATTAAACATGAATTCCCCATTTCCATATGACCCACTACTTGCAGATGACCTGTTGGTACATGATTTCCATTCCGTCAGCAGCCACTGACATGAAAAAAGAAAACTCAGTGTACGTTCAAAAGGAAACTGAAATCACATTTTAAGAGGCTGAGGTGCGCACCTGCAAACATTCAGCCCCACATGCACTTGTGCACTCTGCTTCCTGAAGACCCCAAGGTCGGTCCCTTTCCCAACGTCATTTGAACGTCACTGAATTGTCTCCACTGTTGCTGTGCTAGAGAAACACTGATCTGATGCCTTTTGACCATTCCCTCCTTTTTGTCTTCTCAAAGGGGACCATGATTTCTCAGTGCTGATTTCTCTCTTTTACGTCATGCAAAGATCAATCAATTCCATCTTAGTTAATTTCCTTTGTTGTTCCAACATGCTAACTACTATTACAAACCGAAGTTGTGATCCCCAGGTTACCCACAGAATGGACTTTTTCAGCCTCTCTTTTGGCGTTCAAGGAGATAGGGTTAGTTTCCCTCTGTTCCCTACTCTACTTCTCTGCATTTGCTCTGAACCTCGCATCATTTCCAAAATGATTTCATGCCTGTGGTTTTGTACGTTTTGTTCTCTCTGAAAAATTCCTGGTCATTTTTGAGGATTAACTGCCATTTGGGAGAAGTGCTTCCAGACTCCCCCAGAGAGCACCACACTCTGCCTTTGATACAGCTTTTAGCACATTATAGTGTAATGTGTGTGCTGATGTGTCTTTCTCCCAGCCCCTCGCCTCATCTTGTTCCACTCCCCCTCCCCCTCTTGCCCGAATGGGTGGGTTCCATAAGAGTAGCAACTGGCTCATTCATCCTCATATCCCTAAAACCCAGCATAAAGCGGTGCAGATAGTAGATGCTAAGTAAAAGTGTGGGGGCTTTTAATCAATGAATCCTACTCAAGATGCTTCTTTCGTTTCTTCCGGGAAGTCCCACTTTTCTCAATTACAACCTTTCTGCTACCCTATAATTTCACTCTGAAAGGACAATCACTTACTTCTACAAGTAATAGGTTCGTATCAACGAAAAGACGAAAACGTTGACGTGGAAAGCTTGAGTGATGATGATTCTTCCTCTCCTGCTCCCACTCCCAAACCAGCCTCATGGTATCTCCACGTCTTGGAAAGTTGCCTGAATTTCCTTTCAGAAAGTTCACAGAAGTTTTCAGCTAACCCTTTGTCTCCCCTAGAGGAACTGACCTTTCCTCAAGCACCAGAATTCAAATAAATAAAAATGATTTATTTGTGGCTGTTGCATGTTTTATTGTCAGTTTCGAAACAATGTTGTGTTTGACTTGTTTTCATTACAATAGTGTGCGGTTTCTGATGCTTTGTGGGTTAGAGAAGGTGTTGAGGCCAAATATGTGGTCAGCTCCAACACTACAAAAACTGTTTTTAGAAGAAAATGGGTTTCACATTTCGGCAACTGACCTAAAAATGAACTTTTTTAATTTTTAATTTTTTTAAAAAATTTTAATGATTTTTTATTATATTATGTTAGTTACCATACAGTACATCCCTGGTTTCCGATGTAAAGTTCGATGATTCATTAGTTGCGTATAACACCCAGTGCACCATGCAATACGTGCCCTCCTTACTACCCATCACCAGCCTTACTACCCATTCCCCCACCCTCCTCTCCTCTGAAGCCCTCAGTTTGTTTCTCAGAGCCCATAGTCTTCCTAAAAATGAACTTTTTGAACATTCCTATGTTTTAATGTGAGAAACTTGGCGTGTATATATTTGAGAGAGTGATCAATTCTTCCATTATGTCACATACGGGGCAGTACGTGGGGCGGAAGACATGTTGCCTGACAATGTCCTGGGAAATCTCTCATGACTCCTAGGAACACATATCGTTCATAATCCCCAGTGACCTACCTTTGTGTTTCCTGTCATAATGGGGATAAAATGAGATAAAACTGGGGTAAACAGGAGGCTGTCCTTCAGGCAAGGGCTGACTAGCCCCGTGCAAAGGATGTTGGAACCGGTGTCATAACATGGGTGAGGCTTGATAATTCTACTTGCGAATTGGTGACAATGACCAACAGACCTGACGCACCTTCTCTCTGAGGTTAGTGCACCTAGAGGCATGGGAATAAGTGATGTAAAATTAAAAAAAAAAAAATCTTGAAAGAAGGAGCCCATCGCTTTGTTATTTAGTGTGCAAGCAGAGACACTGATTGTTTGGGAAGTCAGGGAATGAATTTGTCTTAAAATTTCCAGATGGAGACAATGACAGAACAGTGAATACCGTGAGGTGGCTGGCAGGACTGGGTCAGTCTGGAAGAGGAGCGTTCAGGTGGGAGGGAGACGACAGGGAGAGGAGATCTCAGCAATGACTCAGGGAGACCCCCGGACCCATGCGCACAACTTCTTCTGGTGAGATCCATTGGGAGCAGAAATTAAAATAGGAAACAGCACAAGCCCTGTAAGAAGGCAGTGGATAGGTTTTATCCACAGCTGCTAGAGCCAGGTGGTATGTGTGATAGTGTGACACAAGAAATCACCATAAAGAACTTCAGATTGTGCAGGAAGAGCTTTCCAGATAGCACTCATGTTAGAAATTATTTTCTTTTCATCCAAAATTTAAGATAATTTAGAACACCTTCCCACCACAGCAGTGCAGAAGAGAAGGCATTTTATAGCAATTATTTTGCAGAAACATTTTCGTATTGGAGTAAAATAGACCTGGAGAATTTCAGCTTTGCATATGTATGAAATAGGAAACTAGCGACCAAAATACCTAGAGCAAGAGAAACACATTAAAAACAACCACAAATAAATAAAACCACACATTGTTTGCAGGCTGACCTCTAAGCATGGTAACTGCACTGACAAATATTTTATTTATAAATATATATATATCCACATTTGTTTTTATTAAACATAACATATATACCAGATAATATATATGTAATTTATATGTCAAGTTTTATGTAAAGTTTAAAGAGTAGTAATGAAATGAACACCAATGGATTCGCCAATAAGCTTACAAAATACAGCAGTCAATGCTCCCATGTGTTCCTCTTGCTCTGATCCCTCTGCCTGCCTTCTAGAGCTAACCACTGTCTTGAATTTTTATCACATCTATATCCCTAATGGTTTAGCTTTAAACTTTATACAAGTGGAAGATAACACTGAATATATATATATATATATATATATATATATATGTATATGTATATATATATATATATATATTTTTTTTTTTCCCTCTGGAAATTTTCCCCTCTCAGTTTCGTGCTCCGAGAATTCTGATTTTTATTGCTGTGCGGTATTTCGTTTTAAGAATACCACTGTTTATGTGTCCAGACTCTTGCTCATGGACATGTAGGCTCTTTCTAAGTATGACAGTTCCAAAAATGCTGATATGAACATGTTTGTCCATGTTTGCTGGAACCCATGTGCAAGAGTCTCCCAAGATCTGAATAGTTATGTAGTAGGAAATGCACATCTTCCGTTTGATTAGGTAATGACAAGTCGTTTTCCTACTGGAGTGGTTTACACTCCGCCAGCAGTAGAGACGAATTCTTATTGCTCTATGTTCCCTCCAACCTTTGCGGTTGCCAGACTTCTGCATTTTTGCCATCTGGTGGGGGCAAAATAGTTGTGGTTTTTATTTAAATTCTCCCTTTCGATAAGGCTGAGCATATTTTCATATGATTATTGGCCATAAGTATTTTTCCCCATGAACTGTCCAATTTTTATGGGATTGATTATTAATTCTAGAGATGATTTAAATGTCCTGTATATTAATCCTTTGTCCTTTGTGTGGCAAGTGTGTGAGTCAGATTTTAATTTCTTTATAAAATTGTGCTACTATTTTTGTCTCTTATCATATACACATACATAGATAGCTCTGTTTGGATGGGAAAAGTAAATTCCCGTTGCAGTGTAACAAGACTATTTAATATCCTAGTGTGTGACTGGTAGTAACAGTGTTTCATATAATTGGCTACATTAGAATCTGAACAGCTAAGGCTTTCTCTTCACCAGGAACCTCCTACCTAAGAGAAACACCTGATTGGTACCCTGATTAGTACCACTTGCTTGTTGCAAAAGAGGAGAAAATCCAGCAAGGCACTGGCCATTCTCATTTTGTAGTTAGGTAGCAGTTCTCTCTCAACCCACAACTTTTTCTTTTTGTCTGCACTTCAAACATCCTTATATTCCCCCAAAGACAGAGAAAATAAAAGAAAGAGACCTCAGAGCTACAAGGTTGAAATGAATGAGGATGAGTGATAGATCTGTTCATGTCTACCCTCTCTACCCTTGCTTAACAGCCTTAAATTCTTCCTGATGTTACTTACTGCATTAAGTACATCACTTACCAGTATGTATTCTGACATGGAGATTGTTTGACGTCTATTTGTCCCATTTAACCCCAGACTATAACACTCTCTGAGCGCAAGGCTTTGTGTTTCATTTGTAGTGCCCTCGGCACCCAGCACAGTGCCTGGAATCCAGTGATTCTCAAAAAAAAAAAAAAAAAAAAAAAAAAAAAAAAAAAAAAAAAGAAAAAAAAATCACTTGTTACATAAATGAAACAAGTCTTTTGTAATTTACTCATCCTGCTTCTTTGTGTTCTCTGTTCTCTTATTTTGCAGTTTGAAAGGGTGATGCTTCTCTCTGCCTATCTTACCTCCGATGATCACCTCTGCTTTTTCCATTGAAAGAAAGGTTTCTCATCTCAGTGGTTGATATACACATATGCTTTCATATTCTGTCCTGTTCTACTTGCTTTCAAAACAGCAATGGTTTGGATGATGGCATTGATAACATCCTGATCCAGTCCATGTATGCATAAAGAGGGAGGGATGGAGATTGTGATAGGCTCAATCTATCAATGTGGGATCTAACAGGCACCAATGTTAAACTCTTGGGTTGGGCACAGAAAAGAAAACCGTGCAAATTGTAGAGAAAAAAATGTGAGCTCCAGCGGCAACATAGGCATTGTTTATAGTAGAGTCTTCTAGATTATCTGATTCTTTGGAGATTTTGCACCTTTCATTGCCTTTGAGCTATTTTACGATTATGTAAATTATAGATAAGCTATAGCTGTGCAAAATAATTCTTGTCTATAGACTTGCAAATAAGTTTTGTCTGGTGGAATTTCAATCGACTCTGTGGATTGGTGAGTCTTGTGTCCATTTGCAAATTCATTTCAATATTCCCAGTCTATAAATATATTCTTTGGATTCTCCTTTGAGCTTGGTTCCCTCACTAGGTAATTATTTAAATAAAACATTTAACACATGTCCACTTTGTATTTATACAAGAATCGTGATTTTACCTTATTTTGAAAGTTATCTTTAATAAAATAAAGAATGGGAATAACTTGGATAGATGAAATACATGAAAAAGCTTTGAAGTCTTGACTGACAATAACTCTATTGTAAGTCGTAGGTGTAATATGTCTGTTGCTTTGGCTCTTTGGATATTAAGTACTTAGTTTACAATCACTATTCCAAACCACTGGTCAACTTTTCTTATTTTTAACCCAATAACTAATTGTTTTGATAATGGTTGCAAAAAATCATGTTTTAAATCTGGTATAGCAAGCCATTATAATCACCTTGGTTAAAAGAACACTTCAATATTCTTGATAGTTTATTCTTCCAAATGAATTACTCTGTGAGTTTGTCAGAGTCCATAATGTATTCATTTGGGATCTTGGTTTTGCATAAAAACTATAAATATTTGCTTAGGAATTATTGTCATTACTACTGTATTTGGTTTTTCCAATAAGAAGCAATATATATCTCTCCAATTATTCCTCTCATCTTTTATTTCTCCCATTAGGAGTTTTAAATTTTATTTGAATAATTAAATCATTTATGTCTTGAATTAAATAAATACACATTTAATGGTTTCAATTATAATAGAATCTTTTTTATTGTGTCTCTAGCTATTTGTCATGGGTCTAAAAGAATGCAATTGAGTATTATATTTGTTTTTTTTTCTTAAAAAGTTATTATCAAACTTTCAGGGAAATTTACTGTATTTTTATCCAGTAAATACCACCAGTATTTCCAGTGCTATGTTCTCAAAAAATGGGTTAAAAAACCCAACTAGATATTCTTGGTTTGAAAATAGTCTGCATTCATCCTGGAGAAAACCAAAATAAGAAAATTTTAGGTCCTCCTTTCACTTCCTCAAAGCTACCTTGAGTAAAGAATGCTTCACTTTTTAGGTAAGGTTATTTTGGGATGAGGCAGTTAGGAACACCAACACACATTATAAATCTTTCTAGTCGATACTTGACCAAAGATAATTTAGTACTGCCATGGGTTCAATCAATGTCTGCATGTGTAGTCCAGGGCCCAGGAGAATATTTAATCACAGATACTATTTGGAAATTATTATTTTTTTTAAATGATTTTATTTATTTATTTATTCGACAGAGATAGAGACAGCCAGCGAGAGAGGGAACACAAGCAGGGGGAGTGGGAGAGGAAGAAGCAGGCTCATAGCGGAGGAGCCTGATGTGGGGCTTGATCCCATAACGCCAGGATCACACCCTGAGCCGAAGGCAGACGCTTAACCGCTGTGCCACCCAGCGCCCCAGAGCAAGATTTTTCTTAAATGTTAATATGTTTTCTATTCATTTCCAAATTTTCCTTCCTTCTTCTTCTTCTTCTTTCTTCTTCTTATTCTTCTTTTTGCTAGTTACCATCTGTCTTTAATTATAACTTAACTCAATTTCCTTTGCAATTCCTTTTTCTAAATTAAAAAGTTTTTTTCTAAGTATTCTCTAAATTTCAGTTGTTTGAACTTAAGAAATTATGAAGCCCTTCTGGCTATCCATTTCCTTACTTGAAAAATGAGAAAGAAAAAGTTCTGCTTGTCTCCCTGGGTGGTTGTCGGAATTATATAAAATGGTTAGGATATCTTCTGCTTTGTAAGAGCAGTTGGCCATTGAGGACCACATCCACTAAATTCAATAAGAATAGGTTCAATCTACTTCATGGCTACCATGGTTCCATGAAATGACAAATAAATGCAAATGTAAGTGAAATACAAAATAAAGTTCCTGTCTCCCAGATAAAATGCTTCTCAAATATTCACATGCACACAAATCTCCCAGAGTCTTGTCAAGTGGCAGATCCTGATTCAGTTAGTCTGGGGTGGAACCTGAGAATCTGCATTTCTAACCACCTCTAAGAGATGCTGATACTGCAGATGGCAAGATCCCTACAGTAGAAATCATACACAACAGAGGGAGAGATCAGGAAGAACTCCGTATCCTTGAGTATCTAAATAGATCTGTGGGCCAGAGCAAGGAAGATGGGACAGGATTCAACTTTTGATTCCTTCCACTGTTGGTAAGGAGACAAAGCAGGCATACCACAGTCTTAACAGGAATGGAGAAAATGGTTCATCTTTTGCAAGATTCGGTGGATTCAGGCATTTGAAGATGCTTGAAATGGCTTCTGACAAAAAGGTATAAAGGTACTTAGCCAAGAAACAATAGGGTTAAGTTGCTGTTGGAGTGCAGTATTACATACACACATACATATGGAAGTTAGGAGAGCATAGGTAGACATGTAATACTTATGTGCACATATGATCTTAGTATCAATTAGGATATTTTTTGTGTTTCTCTATAGACAAGTCACATGCTTTGTGTTTGCAATATTATTAAAGGCAGTATTTAGGCTTCACTAAGCACCAATTAAGCTCCCAGGAGAGTCAGAAGCAATTCTTTCCTACATGCCAATCAGCTTGCTCTGGAACGAATGCGTTGCTGTTCTCATCCCCAGGGGTGGTCTGCAGCATAGCTACAAAACTGGATAAATTTGTCCTCTAGGCTCGTTGACTTAGTTGCTTTGGTGTCCCATCCCTTGAGGACCCAATGCCTGCTTCTCCCTGATGATCCCGATCACCCCCACTCTAATTCCCATGCTTACACCCCTTCTTGCTATCCAATCTGTGTCATCCTATGTCTATCCCCTGAGACTGGACCTATTGTTGCAATAAACTCACTTAGGCCCCAACCTGAACCCTTAACTTCAGCCAGAGAGATTAACTAACTGTTCCCCGAGCAGGTGTTCTGCTTTCTGCTCTATGCTTTAGCTTTCTTCTGGACTGACGCTTCTCTTCCATTCTTTCTAGCAGGTTCTACCCATCCTGAACCCACCTCAAATCCTGCCTACTTTGTACAGCCTTCCAAGATTCATACTCCCCCAATATGAATCCCTCAGTAAGTTATTATTTCTACTGTCCATTGACAATTAATCATCTGCTGCTGTGTTACTGCTTTCCTATTGCTGCCTTCCATGGTCATTTAGAACTTACATTCAGCTCTTTAAGACTTGATATCTTGGCTCTCCAGTCACAAAGACTTCTTGAAGTTAAAGTTTGGATCTTATATGTTTTTGCATATTGTATGGAGTCTCACACAAGTAAATGTAAAAAGTTGCTTTGACTTGATGAGCTAATTCTAATTCTAGATTTTTAGGATGATCTTGGTGAATATAGAAAGCCATCCAGTTAAAATGTTAACTGGGGCTTCCACCGGCTTAACTTTAGAAACCTGTATGGGAGCAATGGAAGTTGTTCTGATTTCCTCCCAAACATCCCCCAAAACTGACCCCTCCCTGGAGCCTGCCCCTCCTGTTGTGCTGGCCCTGTTGCCATGGAAACATGTCCTCAGCCGTGGTCCAAGCTGCCATGTAAGAAAAGACGGAAGGAAGAGTATAACTTAGGTCTTCTCATCCTCATTCCACTCTTATTCCCCGTCCAGGTAGGAGTGTGGCATCTCTCCAAGGAGGCATACACAATAGAAGCTGGGAAGTGAAGTGTAGCTGAGGGCACAGGCAAACACCTGAGTGGGTGCTGGAAGAGGTGCTCTGCCACGGGGAGTCAATGTCGGTGATGCATTCATCACACACACCCTGCCTACATCCTCAGAACCCTGTGGCCTGTGGTCTGGCTGTTTCACTCTTCTTCGGGGTTCCAGGAGTCTTGGCTGGATGGCAACTCTAGAAAGCCAGGCATGATTCTCTGTTCCCACTTTATGTGGGAGAGGTAGGGCAGGGCAGGCTCTCAGCTCAGAGAGGCAGCTGAGCCCTTCTAGGCACCAAGTAATGATCTTAGCTTCAGGGGTCCAGCACTGGATTCAGGCCATTGTTTCTCCCTTCCCTCCAACCCCCAATCTTTCTATATCACTAAGTTATTTCACTAAGAAAGGCAAGGCTTTAAAAAGTTACTTCTGATCATTGATGTCTGATATGTGTTCTGCTCCGAGAAATCATAGCTGCCACCCAGGAAAATGACAGGGGAGAAGCTAGCTTTCTCCTCTGCTTTGTTCTCTGCTGGCAGCCACAAGACCGCAGTGGCCAACTTGCCCTGATGAGGTCGTCTTGCAGCCACACCCTGGCTACTTGACCCATGGGCTTAGCCTATCTTTCTTCTGCCCACTCTCTCATCTGAGCCTCAGAGAGTATTCCTAGAAAGACAAATACTAATGAACGAACCTCCTTCTTCTGGGTGAAGGACGGGTGTCAGGGACTGGAGTCAAGGGAACAAAGAAAGTGTAAAGGATTGAGTGAAGAAATTGAGGCAAGGTGAGTTTGGGGCCCAAGAGTGGCCAGTTCGTTGAACCCTTAACCGGTCAAGAGGGCAGGTATGGGGAGGGGTAGGGAGCCGTGTAAGAGGAGCTGGAGGGTAAAAACGTTTATGATGTTTGATCTTAAACGTAAGAATAATGATAGAGTAAGTGTCAAACCCAAGGAAGCTTATTTAGAGCTTGCTTGGGATGATCTGAGAGATGCTGAGAAATCTTCCCTACTTATCTCCTCCTATCTCCTTAAATCTAACTCACCACTAATCACAGAACCTGAAATTGCACGTTAGGATTTTTTGAGTATTAAGATATCCTAACTTCTAAAGTCTTTAGTTAAATAGTATCTTATAGACAAGACCAAAAAAAAAAAAGATTATTCAGAATTGTTTGGATATTTGGAAAATAATGTAATTATCCCTTAGTAACTCCATAAAACAAAAAAAAATCTCTAGTCTAATGTAATACTTAAATGTAAAAACAAAGAAACCCAAATCCTCAAAATACAAGAATATAGATAAATCTTTACTTATTCCAGGCCAGAAAGCCTCTCTAAAGAAATGGAAAAAAATATGAAGGAAAAAAGTAGGCTTGACTACATAATAATTTAAGAATTCCGTTTGTTAGAATAGACTATAAACACTATTAAACAGTAAATGTCAAATTGGGGAAACTTGCAATAAATATGGCAGGGGACTGATATCATAAATGTATAAAGAGCTTTTCCAAATCAATATAAAAAACCATAAGATCTCCATTGGAAAATTGGTGAAAAAAATATGAAGACAATTCACATGTGAAATAAACATTCAATTTTACTAGCAATCAAAGAAATGCAAAATAAAATGATAAAGAAATACTATTTTTTGTAAGTAATTGACATTAAAAAGACAGTTAAATGGAACCTAGGTGACAGTGAGATCTCCAACCTGATGTCCCCAGCCTTCTGGACTGGCCCCCTTTCCACTCCTTTAGGCACTGAACTTGTCCTTCAGCATTTCTGTGTCTTCCACTGCCCTGAATGGTCTTTGTTTGCTGTGGGTGTTTGTCTGGGTATCTGGGGTGGTGTTGAGAAGGAAGGAACAGAGCATGGAGGGAAGGAAGTCTGGAATAATTATGTCATGTTTCTAGATCCATTCCTTTACTTAGAAGAATATTGTATACTTACTCTAGGCCAAATAGCCTCTGGTTCTCCCCTGCCAAATCTAATAGACACTTCCGGTATAGAATGACTACACTACAGCTTGGAAGCCATTAACTCTGGCCTTAATAAATTGATAAGGGTTACTCTCTGGGCCCATAATTGGCCCATTAGCCCCTGCCTAGCTTCTCTTGACTCCTTGCCTGGCTCGGACTCTGTATTTGGCAACTTTAGTGCTGTCTTCTTTACTTTTCTAGAGTTTTGTCATCCTAATTTTGTGTTCTGTCACATTGCTTTGCCCCCTACCCCTAGGGTGAATTCCCACTTGTCTCAGCTCTCTACCTCTATTCTCTGCTTGCTGGAAAAAGACAAGGGACCATCCTGGCTATGCCCACTGCGGTTCACGTGCTGTGCAATGTCAATCTCCTATTGATTTTCCTCGGCACTTCCCATAATGGCTAGTTTAAACATGTCCTACTATCCACAAAGCTCTTCTAATAATAGTAATAGTAATAACAACTACAAAAAACTGAATTTTACATTTTGTGACTCCCTTCGTGCCTAACAAAGTGATAACACTTACGAGTTGTCCAAATAATCTTTGTCAAACTGAAACTACTACAATATACAGAATGCGAGTCACAAGTTCCTGAACCCGTGCCTGTGGCTTTCTGATGAGCTCACTGTTTGAGCAGCCAGAGTATTTGAGCACCTTTCTTGACCTCTTATTACATAGTTTCATCTTTTCAGAGAACAATTCTATCATTTCTTGTCTAGTTTGAGTTTTGTCCTCCCTGCACAAAGGAAAGATGAGGTAATCCAAATAACAGCTTGTTCTGCTTGGAAAGAAGGCCAGAGACACCAACATCTGAAATAATTTTCTTTTTTGATTTCTTGAGCATCCAAAAGTGTGTGCACTCTAATGGCCTTGAAGACCCAAAAAGCTATCATCCTGGGTGGAGAAAGGGCAGCATGGAGCCAAGGCCCATTCTCTGCTCCCCAGGAGCCCCCGTGTCACCCACTGAACAGCGGGCCAGGCAGCTTTGGCAGATACAGCCTTGGACTACGGAACCCTTCAGGCTGAGGGTGACAGTTAGGGATCCCTGCTCCAAGGGTTATTGCTCACCTGTCCCCTCCTTGGACATGGTGGCTTATCCAATCCCATTTCTGTCCTCAGCACATGCACCCTGGAAAACTTCTGCCTTTCTTCATCCTGAATTGGCCATCAGCATGACTAACAGCCAGATCTTTCTCCAGCATGTTCCACATAACCCTCGTTCCACAGGAGATCAATCAAATCAGGTTTCCACAGTCAGATAATGCAGGATTGAGTTTAGTTTCTCAGAGTCGTTAACATGCTAAGATGGTTCCTAAATCTCCAAGATGGGTGGCATTTAAAAAATTCCTATGACTACAGAAGACTTTTCTGCGTGGCCAAAAATTAGATCATTAAGCAATCTGTGCAAAAAGTTTTGGGAAATGCTGCTTAATGCTAGTATAAACAAACATATGGTAACATGGTATTTATTTACTTAGCATGTAAGAGAATGAGCTATTGTGCAACTATGAATTTTCTGGATGACTAAGAATTAAATCTCTTTTGAATCCCATTTGGCCAGCAATGTTTCTGGAATATATCACATATAACGTGGGGTACCATTTTGAGATATTCTCTATGTTTGTTCTTCTCTGCATTTATCTTTTTTCCTTTCCTCCATCCAGGCAGGGTCAGCCTTCTTTGGTTCACTGTCTCAGAGAAGGAATATGAAGCGTGGAAGGCAGAAGTAGCCTGTATATCCATCTGACTTTTGTGTGTCAAAGGCCCAGGCTCTTAGAACAACCTAGAGTATTTGCAGAAGGGATGGAAGAAAGAGGGTTTGGGGCATAGAAACATGAGAGGACTAGGATAATCCTCCTAGTCCAGAATAAATGCACCCCTGATCAGAGGGAGTAGAAGGGAGAAGAGCAGAGAAGAGGCAAAGAGAAGGAGAGAAGGGGTGGAAGGAAGGAGAAGAAAGGGGACAGGTGGAGACAGAGCGCAGACATCGGGGCCTAGAAAGGAATGCTTGAGTGGTGCATCTGGGGAAAAGGGCCAGGCACAGCTTTGTAGGAAGATCTTGATTCTCTAAGACTGGATCAAAAGAAGCAGTGAGCCAGGGCTAGGATGGGGATGGGTGTGCTGACAGCCACAGAGATCTCACCTGCGTGTGTGGGTGACTCAGGGGCCACTTAACCAATGTTTTGACAATATTGACATCTCTTGGGGCCTTTGACATAGCCTCAGAATGGGGCGGAGGGGTGCTATGAAAGCTTGAGGTTTGAATTCCTAATCTGCTTAGGGGGGCCCTCCACAGAAATGATCGTGAACTAAAAAAGTTCAATTTCTTGCAAACCTTGCTTTTGTGAAGCATCCCGCCGTCTGTTCCACAGCTGGGACCAGTTCAGGGTCAGGTCTGGAGGGTCTGTTGAGGAGGAAGAAGCTTCCACCCCCACCCCCACCCCCTCCCACCAGGGTTGTAGGTTCTGGTGATTTTTCAGTTTTTGTGTCTGCTTTTTATATAGTTTTCCTGTCTTCAGCGAAGTCTCACTCCCCAGTACTTATCATGGGCATCCATAGTTCTAGCTCTCTCTTTTCCTCTCCAGATTTACTTTCCTTTATGTGCCTTGGCCAGGAAGCCAGAAAGGGAAGCTTCTTGGAATTATACATAAAGGGAGAGAAAAAATCAGTTCTGAGAGTCAGCTCGCTTCCCTCGCCTACAGGGTAAGGGAGCTGTGATAGATCATTGCTAAGGTCCCGTCCAGCTCTAACCTGTTATGATTGCTCTGAATAGAGTGTGTGAGCTTTTATGTGCCGTCCTGGAGTATCTACTTTCCCCGTTCCCTGATTCCCAGCCGTGTTCTCAAGGGATGAAGTTGCTTAGCTGTGGCCTCTTGGAAAGTAACGTCGTTTAACTTGGTGCTTTTTGCTCAATTTACAATTCATCCATTCATTATAAAAATTATCAAGCCTCTACTGCATGCTCAGTGCTGTACTGTATAATCAGAATAGAAAGATTACTATACGATCCCTCCCCCAAGGAGTTCCCAGGCTAAAGCGTGGATTCCCAATCTTTTCTGCGCTCATGGCACCCTTTGGGAATCAGATGAAAGCCCCTTCTATTAGAGACGAGTATTTATAGAGTACTTAATAAGTGCCAAGTTCTGTTCCAAATGCTTCAAAAGTAGCGTGTTTTGTCCTCAAGTATCTATGAGGTAGCTGCTATTACCTGCATCGACATCTGAAGAAATAGAGACCCACATGTGAGGACACACGGCTAATAAGTGGTGGGACCCACAGTTCACTCCTAGGCAGTGCAAACACATTTTTCATCTGGGATAATGGTGCTTCTGTAATCAACAACAAAAACAACATGGTACCAGCGACGATGGTTTTTGAGAATCGATGTCATGTGCCAGGCACTGTGCTAAACTCTCTACATTGGTACCTCATTTCACACTAACATCATGAGTGGGTATTTTCATTATCTACACATTTTAGTAGAAACCCCCTTGGCTTCAAAAGGTTAAAATAACATGTTTCAAGGTACACATCTAATAATAAGGGGAGAGGGAGTATGAAGTGCAACTTTGGTACACATTTTGATGGTTCATGAACTTCCTGTCCTCTGGCCAAGAGGAAGAGATAGATGAGAAATATATTGATTTGTGGTCATGCAGTGGGAAGTTCTATGGGAACAGCATAAATCATTCTGCATGCTCAAGTAAAGTTTCCCAGAAGAAGGCGTACCTGAGCTGAGTTTAAAGCGGTAAGTGGGAACATACATTGGACTCCATGGGGAGAAGGGCATTGAGGAAAGAGCGCATACAAAAGGCAGGAACAGGAGGCAATAATGTGACCCCGGAGCAAACTGCAGACTTGAGTGCTGCGGGGCAGGGTAGAGAGGAGTGAGTCTGGGAAGGCAAGCACCAGGCAGTGCTCACAGAGCCCAGCTGTCAAGGTGTTTGAACTCTGGGCAGCCCGTGCAGGCTTTACGTGTGGGAGTGCCTTGTTTGTGCACCTTAGGGATGCTTCTAGCAGAAGGGTGCAGGGAAGCTAGGAGGGGGATCACTGCACCAGAAATAGAGAAAAGTAAACTAGACTATCATGATCAAAGCCGGATGTGATGAGAGTCAGGGTTCAGACACTGATAGTAGAAACTAACTTGAGGGGCACCTGGGTGGCACAGCGGTTGAGTGTCTGCCTTCGGCTCAGGGCGTGATCCTGGCGTTGTGGGATCGAGCCCCACATCAGGCTCTTCCGCTGTGAGCCTGCTTCTTTCCTCTCCCACTCCCCCTGCTTGTGTTCCTTCTCTCGCTGGCTGTCTCTATCTCTGTCAAATAAATAAATAAAATCTTTAAAAAAAAAAAAAAAGAAACTAACTTGAGAGGTATTTAAGAGATAAAATCAAAGAATGGTAGGAGTGAGTGGGAGAGTCTAGGAGACTCCCAGGCCAAGCCTGGAAGCCAATCTAGAGAGGTTGGTAAAACAACATAGAAAATGAAATGAGATGGTGAAAATCATATTGAGCAGTTTCTTTTAGGGATATTCCCGACTACAGTTGATGGTACCTAACCTCCATATGCTGTGGATGAAATGGGGCTGGGAGGCAGCGGTGCCCGGTAACCAACATCAAGTGTTCTGGGTTGAATTACGCACCCACCACCCCCATGGGTATGTAAAAGTCCTACTCCCCACTGCCTCCGAATGTGGCCTTATTTGGAAATAGGACCATTGCAGATGTAATGAGTTAAGCTAAGCTGAGGTCATACTGGAGTGAGGTGGGCCCCTCATCCAACATAACTGGTTTTCTTTCACAAAGGGGAAATTGGGACACAGAACATGCACAGGGACAACGCCGCGTGAAGATGACGGCAGTGGTCAGAGTGATGTCTCTGTAAGCCAGAGAACACCAAAGGCCACGGGCAAACCACCGGAAGCTAGGACAGAGGCCTGGGCCAGTCCTCCTCACTGCCTGCGGAAGGAATCAACCCTGCCAGAACCATGAGAATGATTTTGTGTTTTCAGTCACTCAGTTGGTGGTACTCGTTGTAGGAGCCCTGGAAGCTCACGCAGCAGGTAAGCACAGATGCTCTCCAAATTGCCCTCCAAGGAGATTCCGAGTGACCAACCACCCAGACTCGCCTGGAACTGCAGGGTTTCTCAGAACACCAGATTTTCAATGATACACATCAAGGAGGTCCTGGGTAAACTGGGACGATCTGGTCACCCTAAGAGAGCGGGTCTGCTTAACTGTGGCTTGAAGGTGTGAGGCCAGAGCTGAAGTGCTCTGCAGTAGAGAGTGGGGAGTGCTGCCACATGGGGCCTTCCTGCACTCTTCCCGCAGGCGGCTCTGAAGGACTCCTCCAAAATGTCTGATTGTTGTTTAACAAACAATACTTTGAAGGGCCGTCCACTCATCCTGTCTTGGTCACTTTCAGTCCCCTGAACGGCTGCTGGCGCCATTCCCTGAGATAGGGGATGCTAGGAGTGGAGAAGGCCTGGCAGGACACATGGTGTCTGTTCAAGGCATCCACGGTTAAGTTAACAGTGATAAATTCGAGGGTCGTAGCAGCCGGATGGAACCAAACAGAAAGTGTATCTGGGATGTGGGTCTTCAAACCCAGGAAAGCTGGAAGAAGCGGCTGATATTCCAGAAGAAGGGTGCATAGGATACAGGGCCCTGGACTCCAAGTCATTGATAATGAGGAAACTGTAGTGAGAAGGGAAGTAGGGGCAGGGGAAGAATGTCAAGCAGGCGGAGAGAGAGAGAACCTGACTTATTCAATAAGGAAAAAGAGCTGGACATATGGAAAGTCTGTGTACATTCAGACAAACACATGGGTGTTATGACGCCATCCTGCTGTGAAGACATCCATTCTCACTGCCTGTCTCAGCCCATGACAGAGCTCCCCTGACCATATTCAAGAGCACCTGACGACCCCTGCACTTCAGGAAATAGGAGTTGCCATGTGATATGAGTATTCGGTTTGCACGTCCATCCCCACATTTTCCTCTTTCCTCCATTCCTGGCCCAGGAGAAAGTCTTAGTT
The DNA here is from genome assembly GCF_002007445.2 of Ailuropoda melanoleuca. NCBI lineage: Eukaryota > Metazoa > Chordata > Mammalia > Carnivora > Ursidae > Ailuropoda > Ailuropoda melanoleuca. The sequence continues at coordinate 57,715,861 of NC_048222.1, forward strand.
TACTGACTTATAATTCAGGGATGAATGAATAATAATAATGAAAAAAAAGCCCTTTTCAGCTGGAGCGGGTTTGAGGTATAGTTAAAGCCTGTCTATCATTTCTTGGTAATCTTGTGGTTGTTCATTTCTGGTAGAAACATATGGCCCTAAATAATAACAACAGGTTAATACCTTGTCTTTGCCAAAGGCTTTACACTTCATCAAATGCTTTCCCATGCGTTCTCTCACATGGTCCTTGCATGCTATTGATAGGAATTCTGGTGTGAGTTTATACAATCCTATCACTATCATAGGTTAGATGTTAATTTATCGATCCAGTAGTAATTGGAGATTCCACCCTCTGATCCTCACAGACACTCTTTGGAGGGTCAATGGGAACTTATATTCTCACCCAGTAGGAAAATTCAGGGAATTAAGAGATAACTATTTAGCCCATTATTTGAGTAAAACACTGGGCTAGGCATTGAGGGAAGATATAAAGCAACAGTGGAGCCTCTGCCATCAAGGAGTTTGGGATTTGTTTGGGAAGACAAGATGAACACAAGAAAAGATGACTCAGTGAAAGGATCTTACAGGTCAAATGTGGAAAGAAGGTGCAAATTAAAAGGAGAACAGGTGGTTGCTGTGGCCTGTTCAACTGAAGGGTTCATTGAGAAGGTGGGGTTGAAAAGCCCTCATCCTGTGGCAGAAGAAGGGGGAAGCTTCTAGAAGGGGATGCTCTGCTCATCCAGAGAATTTAATCATGGAACTTGTTAAACTTTGGTTTGCTTGCTGGAAAGGGAAGAATGACTGCCACCAACTGGTACACTTATACTCAAAAGCACAGGAATGGAATTTGTTGAGCTTTGGATGTTAATGTTTTTGCATAGTTTACATGAAGAAGTTTAACCGAAGAAGAGGGAATATCAGGTGTGGTCAGTGGCTTATTGCATTGGAAGCTGGAAAAATTTCTAAACAGGATACTATAACCTGTTTAGGGGTCAGCCCCATTAAAAACAAAACAAAACAAAAAAGTTCTCCAGCTTAATTAGCTTCCAATTTAGAGTGAGTCCCCTATTCATGAATTGGGTTTGGTCCAAAGTCTTGCTACTCCAGGGGTGGTTCATGGACTGGCACCACCAGCAACACCTGGGAGCATGTAGAAACACCAGCAACACCTGGGAGCTTATAGAAACTCAGAATGTCTGAACTCCCTGCAGGTCTCCTGAATCTTTACCTCCCTTTTTATAACTCAAGTAGGCACATAAAAGATATTCGGTTATAGGAGCTCAGAGTATGTCTTTATATTGCAACAAGTTTGAAAAGGTTATTATTTAATACATGATGGTTCTGGTCACCACCATGGAAACTCAAAACATCAATTTATATTATTTCTACCCATTAATATATTCTTAGGTGCAACTTGCAACTCTAGGGATAGCATCCTGCCCCTTCACCGCTGTCCACATGGCAGCAGGAGCCCACTTCTCTCCCCTAGTGTTCCTTTCTGGAGAAGATGTCATAGATGCTGCTGAGTTGGGGGTGGGCATCTGGTGCATGGGGAGAAAGCAGGGGCTTTGTAGACAGATGTGGATTCAAATTTAACTTACCTCTCAGCACCTGCCTCCTTCTTTATAAAATAGGGTCATACAAATGATGAGGTTCCCTACCATAGAGTTTGTGAAGTTTAAAAGGATAAATTATGCAAAGCCTCTAGAAAAGTGTCTGGCATATTGAGAACATTTCCCTGCAAAAGGAAAAGCAAAGTTAATTCTACCCCTATTCCCCACAAGTACCTTGTTATCCAACCTTTACTACGTCATTCAACCTCTTTGGGATTCAGCTTTTACTTCTGTATAAGCAGAGCCAGGGACTAGGTGATCCCTAAGAGCTTCCCAGGTTCATAACTGTTCAATGCCCCGGGGTGCAAGCAGAGCACACACTGGCTTGGTTACTGTCTCCCCACGCCCATCCCCACCCCACCCTGTGTTTCTCAGGCTACTGCGCTCCCTCTTCACGGCCCTCTGCCACCTGTTTCTGAGATCAAGGCTGGGTGGTACTATTCCTAGTATTATTCCTCAAAGGACCAGGTTCTGCCTGGTAGGCTGACAACCTGGGTGAATTCCGTAGCAGTCAGGAGGACTAACACCCAGGATGCCAGCGCTGAGAACCCAGGTCCACTGGGCATCATTGGCTGCTAGCATGAAGAACCTGGCTGGGCTACACCCCTTTCCCGAGACACTGTAATTCTACTTAGAGACGATGTAGGGAGCTCAGGGCTGTGTTGCACAAACAGGTGCCACCGACAAGGCTCTTCATACCGCAAACCGAATCAAAGCACCTATTACCGAAAGTCACGGGACCTAATTTTATGGGGGAAGTTGGGGTAACTTGCCAATTTTTTAATTATAAGGTTTAAAAAAAAACCAACGGTGTTAACTCAAGTTCCACTTGGCAAATTTGGCCAAGTGATTTTGTGTTTGGCTGGGATTTCTGGAAACAAGAGAGGGTGCCCGCTCTTTAGTTGGGAGTTGCTGAGGGGAAAACACTGCCAAGGTGGTTAATTTGGGTCTTGTCTTTCCCGCTGACATAAAGGTTTCACCTGAACCACTGTATTTTTCTGGTCCTTTCTGAGGCACAAAAGCAAACACAAAAACAAAATGCAAAGAAAACAAAAACCAACTGTTTGTTTCTTAAAGATTTGAGCTTGGAGGGAAAACAGGACTTGCTTTTTCCTTTGCTTGAGTGTGTTTGCTTCCAGAGGCTGGTCTCTCTGAGCTGTGCTCTGCCCTTGCTTTTTTATCATAATGCACCTCGTCCTTCCTCCTGTTCCAACCCTCCAAGATTCCTTCTTCCCTTGAATCATGTCCTCATTCTTAAAACCATCTCGCTGACGACGGAAGCATCATAAGCTAGCCAAGTAGAACATTTCTCTAGTAGGACTTCTCTGATGCCAGAAAAGCCATTATTGCTCCACCTGAAAGATTCGACTTCAACTTCCTGTAGCTGCTCTGAAATTTGAAAAACAATGAGTCGATTTGTCAGTAAATACTTACCAAGCCTGTACTCTCTACCCTCCTGTCAGAGGAATGGAAGAGCAGAGCTTCTCCAGCATGAACGTAAGAATTACCAAGAGTAGAGGAGTGTGGACTCCAGGAAGAGCTTGGCGCAGACCTGGGGGAGGGTGTCTGTGGTGACTGAGAAGCCTTCGGCAAATATCAGATTTCAACCGAATCCAGTTTTATCTCAGGAAGTAGTGTGAATATTCTACTTTTTAAAATATCTGTTTGTATTCATACATCAATAATGTTTCGATTATTTACCATGGAATAAAACCAGTGCTCCTGGAAGGTGTTTTTTTTTTTTCTTCTTTTTCTCTGTTTACTTATTTAAAAGTCTTTCTTTTTTTTAAAGCAGTTTCAGATTCACAGCAAAATTAAGAGGAAGGTAAGGAGATTTCCCATATACCCCTGCTCCTACACATGCATCGCCTCTCCTGTTACTAGCATCCCCCACCAAAGTGGTACGTTTGTTACAACTGACGAATCTGCATGGACACACCGTTAACGCCCAAAGTCCATAGTTCACCTTTGGGTTCAGTCCTGGTGTTGTAGATTCTATGGGTTTGGACAAATGTATGATGACATGTATTTATCATTATGGTATCATACAGAGTAGTTTCTGCCCTAAGTATCATTTGTGTTCTGCCTATTGGTCCCTACCCCCCACCAACCACCGATCTTTTAACTGCCTCCCATAGTTTTGCTTTTTCCAGAATGTGGTGTAATTTTCAGATTGGCTTCTTTCACTTAGTAATATGCATTTTAAGTTTGCTCCATGTCTTTTCATGGCTTGATGTTTCACTTCTTTCTAGTGTTGAATGATATTCCATTGTTTGGATGTGCCAGTTTACCCATTCACCTGCTGAAGGATATCTTGGTTATTTCCATGTTTGGCAATTATGAATAAAGTTGCTATAAATATTTGTTTATAGGTTTTTATGTGGACATAAATTTTCAACTCCTTTAGGTAAATACGAAGATGGTATTATTAAAATATATGTAGTTTTGTAAGAAACGACCAAACTGTCTTCCAAAGTAGCTGTACCATTTTCCATTCTCACCAGCAGTGAAGGAGAGTTCCTGTTGCTCTATATCTCCATTAGCATTTGGCCATTCTGATAGGTGTGTAGTGATATCTCACTGTTGTTTTAATTTGCATTTTCCTGAAAATATCTGATGTGGAGCATTATGTGTAACTTTTCTTTGATGACGCATCTGTTAACGTGTTTAGCCCATTTTTAAATTGGGTGCTTGTTTTCTTCTTATTGAGTTTTAAAAGTTCTTTGTAGATTTTGGACAACCGTCTTTTATCAGATATGTCTTTTGCAAATATTTTCTCATACTCTGTGTTTATTTCTTCACTTTCTTGGCAGTGTCTTTTGCAAAGCAGGAGTTTTTAATTTTCATGAAGTCCAGCTTATCATTTTTCCTGATGGATAGTGCTGTTGGTGTTATATCTAAAAAAGTCCCTGCCATACCCAAGGTCATTTAGGTTTTCTCCTATGTCATTATCTTCTAGGAGATTTGTGGTTTTGCATTTTACATTTAGGTCTATGGTCATTTGTGTTAATTGTTGTGAAGAGTTAATTCTTTCTGTGTCTAGATTAATGTGTGTGGGTTTTTTTGTTTTTTGCTTTTTTGGGATGTGGATGAACAGTTGTTCTCCTACCATTTGTTGAAAAGACTGTCTTGTCTCCTTTATGTTGCCTTTGTTGTTTTGTCAAAGATCAGTCGACTATATTTATGTAGGTCTATTTCTGAAGTTTCTGTTGCTCTGTTGATTTGTCTATTCCTTTACCAATACCACGCTGTCTCGATTACTGTTACTGTATAGTAAGACTTTAAGTCGAGTGGTGTCAGTCCTCCAACTTTGTTCTTCAACGTCGTGGTGGCTACTCTGGGTCTTTGTTTCTTCACATAAACTTCAGCGTCAGTTTGTCAATGTCCACAGAATAATAAGATTTTAATTGGGATTTCACTGAATCTGTAGATCAGGTTGGGAAGAACTGACAACTTGATAATATTTAGTCTGATTTAGTCTTCCTGATAATAAACAAAATACCTCTTCATTTACTTAGTTCTTCTTTAATTTTGTCCATCAGAGTTTTATAGCTTCCCTCAAATAGATCTTGTACATATTTTCTTAGATTTGCACCTAAGTACTTAATTTTTAAGGTGCTAATATAAATGTCATTGTGTTTTGGATTTCAGATTTTACTTGTTCATTGTTGATACGTAGGAAAATAAATGACTTTTACATATTAACCCTGTATGCTTGCCATAACTGCTTTTTCGCTTCATGAGATTTTGGTCAAATATTTGAATTTCTACATTGACAATCATGTCATCTGTGAACAAAGATAGTTTTATTTCTTTCTTTGCAATCTGTATAACTTTATTTCTTCTTCTTGTCTTATCGCATTAGCAAGAATTTTCAGTATGTTGTTGAAAAGGAGTGGTGAGAGAAGACGTAATGGGCTTGTTCCTGATCTTAGCAGGAAAACTTTCACTTTCTTACCATTAAATATGTTGTGCACTGTAAGTTTTTTATAGATAATCTTTGTCATGTTGTAGAAATAAGCTATTCCTAGTTTGCTGAGAGTTTTTATCATGAATTGGTGTTGGATTTTGTCAAATGCTTTTTTTTTTTGCATCAATTGATATAATTATGTGATTTTTCTTTTTAAAGCTTGTTGATATGATGAATTACAGTAATTGAGTTTTGAACATTGAATCAGTCTTGCATACCTGGGATAAATCCCACTTGGTTGTGCATTATGATTCTTTTTATACACTGTGGATTCAATTTGCTAACATTTTGTTGAGGCTTTTTACATCTATGTTCATGAGAGATATTGGTCTGTAGTTTTCTTTTTATGTAATGTCTTTGTCTGGTTTTGGTATTAGGGTAAGTCTGGCCTCATAGAATGAATTAGGAAGTATTCCCACTGATTCTAGCTTCTGAAAGAGATTGCAGAAAATTCGTATAATCTATTTCTTAAAAGTTTGGTTAAATTTACCTGTGAACCCATTTGGCCTGGTGCTTTTTATTTTGGAAGGTTATTCATTATTTATTTAGTTCCTTAATAGGTATAGGAATTACTCATACGGTCTCTTTCTTCTTGAATGAATTTTGGAAGATTGTCTTTCAAAGAATTGGTATATTTCATCTAGGTTGTCAAATTTGTTATCAAATTTTGTAGGCATAGAGTTGTTCATAGTATTCCTTTATTATCCCTTTAATGTCCACAAAATCTGTAATGATGTCTCTTTCATTTCTGTTATTAGTCATTAGTATCCTCTCTCTTTCTTTCCTACTTAATCTTGTCTATGATCTGAACGTTTGTGTCCCTTCTCAATTCATATGTTGAAATCATAACCCCTAAAGATGACAGCATTGGGCGTGGGAACTTTAAACGGTCATGAGGGTGGAATCTTGATGAATAGGATTAGTGTTCTTGTAAGTGAAACCCACAGAGACACCTTGCTCTTTCCTCCATGTGTGGACACAGCCAGAAAGCATTGGCTGTGAAATAAGAAGAGCATTTTCATCAGAAGGTGACCGTGCTGGTGCCTTGATCTTGGAGTTCCCAGCTTCCAGAACTCTTTTGTTTTTGTTTTGTTTTGTCAGTCGTTGTTCTCTTTGCTTTTCAGTTTTGGAGGTTTCTATTGATATATCCTTGAGTTCGGAGATTCTTTCCTCAGCCATGTCTATTTTACTAATAAGCCCATCAAAGGTATTCTTCATTTCTGTTGCAGTGCTTTTGATCTCTATCATTTCTTTTCGGTTCTTTCCTAGAATTCCTATCTCTCCACTTACATTGCCTGTCTCTTCTTGCACACCGTCTACTTTATCCATTGAAGTCCTTAGTATGTTAATCATAGTTGTTTTAAATTTCCAGTCTTATAATTCCAACTTTCTTGCCATGTCTGGTTCCAGTGTTTGCTCTGTCTCTTCAAATTGTGGGTTTTTTTTTTTTTCCTTTTAGCATGCCTTGTAATTTTGTCTTGATAGTCAGGCATGATGTGCCAGGTAAAAGGACACTTAGTAATGTGGCTGTCAGGTGTGGGGGGGGAGGAAGTGGTCTGTATTCCTATGATTAGGTGTAATTTTTTAATAAGCCCTTGGACTGTGAACATCACAACTGTTTCCCAGGTTTTTTGTTTGTTTGTTTGTTTTTTGTTTTTTCCCCTCCCCCTTTAGATGGGACAAGATGGCTAGGGTAGACCACAGTTGATTATTTCCCTTCTGCCACATGAAAGACTAGAGTGAGACAAAGTTGGGTATTTTCCTTTCCCCAGATGAATTAAGCCTGATAGTATTGCAGCCGGTTAGGTTCTAGTTCGTTTCTCCTGAGAGCAGATCTTGTTAAGAAGAGCAGAATGCTCTGCCATATTTCAAAAGAGTTCCTTTTCTCCTAGCCCTGCCAGAAGCGGGAGGGGAATTTTCTCTGTAATTTACTGTGAGAACCTGATTAGGCTTCTGAAAGTGAAACTCACAGAAGACTGGATCTCTTTAAAATGTTTAACTTTCAGGCTTGTCTACACTCCATCCCCAGGAATTCATCAATTACATTTCAGATTTTTCTAACCTGGTCCAGGTTCCCCAAGCAGTCTCCACTCCTGGATCTCTGTTCCGGTAAGCTATGCCTACTGTATTCACCTGTTTCTCCAGTCTTGGACAGTGCTTTGTCTTGTGTCCTCCTCTCTCTTACAGATGTAAGAAGATTTGTTATTTGTTGTTAGGATGGAGTGGTGGTGACATCTAAGCTCCTTACATGTGGAACTGGAAACTAGAAGTTCCCCGAAGGATATTTTTTAGATGGTTTGCCTCCCCCAGTAGACTGTTGAGAGCCCCAGCAATGTGCTGGCTTCAGTGTGAGAATATGACCCCAGGAAACATGACAATAGTGACCACATGGATGTTCAGAGACATCTCAAATTTAGAATATTCTATCTGAAAAAAAAAAAGAATATTGTGTCTGATTGTTCTCATACATGGACTGCTACTGGTAGATCCATAATGAGCTAAATTTTAATTTAGGAAATAAGATCCCCACCAGCTTTTGAGATTTGTAAGGTATTTGTTCTGCACTCGAAGAGTTACTAATCTGAAGAAAGAAGATTTGCACATATGAAACAACAGACAACATGAAACAATACCTTGACTTATTCCCAAAAAGGATTTGAGATGACGAGTAAGGCCATTTTTAATTGTGTATTAGTGAGTGGTGAGTTATGGCGGCTGAAACAGTTCCGGAAAAAGAAAGATCAGTGCAGATGGAGGGGTCAGACGGGAACTGCGCTCAAGCTGGGAAGGAAGGGGGACTGTTTTGGCTTTCAGAATTACTGAGCAATGATAGTTGCCAGTGAAGAACCTGAAGATTTGAGAAGAAGGACTTCTTTTCTTTTCCCAGAAGTGTTGGCCCATGGGGCAGTGGGGAGCTGTGCCTATGACCTGTGGTCAGTAGGTCCTTCCTGTGGTTTGTTACAGGCTCAAGTGTTCTCTGAGTGGGCCACTCACGAGAGAAGGAAGGCTTTTCAAGTGATTCGTGCAGTAGCTTTTTCCATCCTATTCCACCTTCATTCAGTCTTACAAAGGCCTCTTCTTCCTGCATTGTTAGCACCTTTTTGACTTTTCTGAAACGATGCCTGCCCTTATCTTGGAGAACACCCTCAAAGGCTCAGCCATCCTTCATTTCTTTTATGGGCCAGCGTTGTGAGGTGCCCGGGAGGCTTTGTATTAGTTGCTACTCCCACAAGAAATAGCAGAGCCATAATTTGGGGCCCTAAGAAAAGGAACAGGTATTACTCTCCTCTCCTAAACCATAATTTGCTCTAGGGAAGAAGTCACTTTATGGGAGTAGAGTCACTCTCAAGTAATAGCTGGCCACTCAGATTACTCCAAAGCAAAGGGTAAATGTGAAGAAGAAAGGACCAGCCAGTAACAAATGGAATATCTACAACATTGTTGGGCAAACACTTAGATCTCCCTCTCAGTGGGTTTTATAAGCAGGGATCTTTCTAAAAAAATAGTGAAGTAGGTGGCAGATGTTTCTGTATTATCAGTAACGCCTAACACCTTGCCTTGCCCATGCAAGAGGGATAATAAATATCTGTTGGATAAATGAATGAACAGATAGAGCATCTCATTTTAGAGCCATTAGGTTTTTATGAAAGAGCAACATTTTTTATGGAGAACAAACTGGTGGCTGCCAGAGGAAAAGCTGGGTGGGGGGATTGGGTGAAATAGATAAAAGGGATTAAGAGCACACTTACCGTGATGAGCACTGGATAATGTATAGAACCGTTGAATCATTATATTGTAGACCCGAAACTAATTGAATACTGAATGCTGATTATACTGGAATTAAAAATAAATTAATAAAAATTGTTAAAAAGAGCAGTTTTTTAAAATCAATTCTTCTATGAAATAACAGAATCCCTGAACAAGGTATGGGCAAGTATTATTGAAGTTTGTGAAAGAAAGGTCTGCACAGAGTTATATAAAATTTGTTCTACCTTATAAGATACTGGGCATTTTCTTGTTTGAGAGAAAAAAGTTCCTGCCCACCTTAGATTTCCTGCTAATATTAATGTCTTTGATTCTAAGTGATGATGTTGTCTGTGAGAACGTTACAGTGGGTTGGTTTCTTAGCTTGAGCTGAGTGTTGTTATCAATAATCCTGGACCCTATTCTGAAAGATATACTATGGACTTGAGGGAAGAAGAACAGAGGGATGGAGAGGGCTCTTGGGTGACCCACAAGCTATGTGAATGTCTAAGCAGCCATGGACCACAATTCTTGCTCCCCACATATATATACACACATGAGCTGGCCCCTCATCCCGACTTTCTACTTATTGGGGCCTGATTAAAGAAAGAATGGTGCAACCACAGAAAAGTGAGAAAAAGAGAAGGAAAAAAAAGGAAGAAAGATTGGAGCACAGCACATGGAACATAGAGTTGCAGTTACAATAGGCTCTTAATGGATGCTTACTGAATTAAGACAAGAGAGAACAGAAGGTAATGGCTGACGTGACTTCGATCATGAAAGATGGGATGCAAGTAGACAAATGAAAAGACAATGCAGGAGAAAACGGGGTGGCCAAAGAACCTGGAGATGGGGTACAGGTTCACAAGAAGCAGGGAATACACAGGAAGCAGGAAATACCCAGGGAATACCCAGGAAGAAATACACTGGCAGGTCAGAGAGCAGAGAGCTAGAACTGAAAACTGCCATCACCGATAGATGAGGACCACTACAAAAATGTATAGGGGATCCCCCATCCCTCAATAATGGCAGTACAGGTTTAACCAGCACAGAACAACACTGTGAAGTGGGGGCATTGAGTTGGAAAGTCCAAGATAAAGACAAATCACTTGGGGCATGTCCCAACTAGCCATTCTAACAGCAAAAAAGGTTATAGATAACACTACAAAGCAAGGAATTATCTAAGGAACATTTTTAAATAATGTTTAAACATTTTATTCCAGAAATATATTTTCCAATTCTATGAAAAATAATTCCAATTATAATCTTTATTCACATCCTATTTTAATTAAAGAATAGTAAACATATCTCTAAGAGTTAGATAGGAGGTTGAGAATCTGGGTTTTGGTGTCACTTAGTTCTACAAAATTAAGTGTCCAGCTCTGTCATTTTTCAGTGTATGACAGCAAATTACTTACTATCTCTAAGCTCTAGTTTCCTTACCTACAAAATGGGACAATAATACATACCTCCTATGAGTATAGGGAATTAAGTGAAAATGTGCTCAAGGTATACAGACAGCTTGATCTGCAGAAAGAACTCAAGCCTAACCAGTGGTAGCTTTTACTGCCTACAATCAATGTCACTGCTGGGAGGTAGATGCTGGTAAGCGGGCTCGTTGGAGACTGAGAAAGGAGGGTGTGGGAATATGTACCTTCCAATTAACTTTGTCAGTGATTGTTGGGTAGCGTTGGGCCAACTGCAATTCTTTAATGAATGGGGGTGCCAAATATATTAAGATTAATGACTATCACGGCTTGTAGCCAGATGTTTACATAATTCCCTCTGTTTTAGAGCAAACATATCAGAGGAAAAGAGTTGAATGATAGAATTAGGCAAATAAGAACAGTATTTGGGGTATGTATTTTGATTAGGCTAATATTAAAAATTAACCACCATGAACCAGTTATCTAAATGAGGTAGCTTTGGATATAGGTGATGAGTGATGGAAATCCAGTTTGGGAGTGCACGCTTCCAGCAAAATTTCCATTGATCAAATTGTCCCCTGCAGAACACAGAGAGTTAAATATGTCTTTAATAGCCTATAGTATGAAAGGGCAAATAATTTCCCTTAATTGAGGAAGAATAAAATGTTTTTGCCCTACACATGTATTTATGTTCTATTTTAGACTCATAATTATTTTTGCAGCTGTCAGAATTTCACACAACCTAATAGGAAAATAAATCTGAGTCTAGAATAGCTCAATACTTTCCAGAGGAGTCCAGTAAATAAAAGCTCTGCAGTGACCTACCAGCCTCATTCAAGTCACTACTCCTAAGCCCAAATAGCTGGAATGAATGGGAAAGAGGTTAATTAGTTAGAATAAATTCATGGGATTTTTTTTTTTAAAGAAACATCCTGAATCAAGGTGATTAAAACAACGCAAAGGGTAGAGCTGTGAGAGGACAAGTTTTGCATAATTGAGTGTCTCGATTATGTAGGGAAGATGGGAAAGTGATCGTGCCCATTAGGGTTGCAGACTACTAAAACCCGGGAGAGGCCAAGAGGCTGAGGCCACCAGCGTCGAAGTGAAGCCGGAAACATCGCTAAGCTGTCCAAGGCAGGAGCACAGGGTCTCTGGAGGCTTGCTGTCAGTCGTGTGGGTGCGAATTCGGAGGCTCTAGTAATTACATTTATTTCCAGGATTTATAAAGTTAGGTCAGGAAGCCGAATATTAACACTTCACTTCCTCACCCACTGCTTAATTCAATCATTTAGCACATATTTATTTATGGACAGTTCCTGGCACTGCACATGCCCTCAGTCAGCTGCCAGCCCAAAACTGCAAAGGGGAAGTCAAACAGGGAGGCTGTGATAAGTACCATAACGGCCCCTGCTAAGACATCTATGGAAAAAAAATCCCCAGAAAAAAATTATAGAAATAAAGAATAAAAAAAATATATATATAAAAACATGGCAAGGTGGGGGACTAAGGTCTGCCGATGGAATTTATGTTGCTGATCAGCTGACCTTAAAATAGGAATGTTATATTGGATTATTTGTGTGCGCTCAGTGTAATCACAAGGATTCTCAAAAAATGAAAGGAGGCAAAGGAGTCAATGTCAAAGAGATTCCATGTGATGAAAAACTCGAGTGGCCACTGCTAGCCTTGAAAAAAAAAGGGGGCATTAGCCAAAGAACACAGGTGACCTCAAGAACCTGGAAAAGGAAATGGCTTCTCCCACAGATCCTCCAGAGGGAATGGAGTGCTGCCGACACCTCGACTTCAGCTCAGAGAGACCCCTGCTAGACTTCTCACCTCCAGAACTGCAAGAAAGTCCGTTTGTTATTTTAAGCCACTAAACTTCCATCTGAATTTCTTCAGAAAATTTTCCTCACCCGTGGTCACCAATCCTAAGGTGACAGATTCTAGAGGCGATAGCTTCTGTAGTCTTTTCTCAGGATATTCTAGCCAGCTTTCCAGGAGTCCAGGGTCATCTTCTTGACACCGTGTAAGGGGTAAGAGTGGCGGGGAGGGGACAGTGGAAAGTGGGAAGGACAACTTTTTTCTTCATAATCCCATCACCTTGCCTCCAGATTTGCTGATCCTTCTGTTCTTTCCAAACCATAGTTCCAGAGCTTTCCTACCTACAGACTTCCTGGGGGTTAGACTAGAACAGGAGTTGTACTACAGCATATATCGTTCCTATTACCATTTTGTGTCCTGCTGAGCCTTACCTGCTGGGCTCCTCCACGACCACCCACTGGGCAGATAATTTGCTCCCCCTCAGGAAGTTCCCAGTGCCCACCTTGGAGGCGAAGTGCTGCCAGGGCTGATTGTTCCTGAGAACGCCATTTCTTCTGTGCCCTTTCAATAATCTCGGCACTCCTGCGATCACCGCTAATCCGTAGAAAATTGCAGGATGAATTTTTGTGAAGGACTGAATTTGCAGAGTTGTTTTTTGTTGTTCATTATTGTTGAGGAGGAGGGGGGATTCTGCCTTTTGCACGCAATCCGTGTGCATTTTATTGGAGGTTATGGGATTAGATTTACCCCACTCATTCACCACCCTGGCATCGCTGTGCCCGCGGTCGGGGCTTAGCATTAAATGATTTTCTTTGTTCAGATTTGGATGCTGTCTCCGCTTGCAAATTATTTTTCACAATGCCTTCTCTTCTCTCTCTCTTTCTCTCTCTCTCAGCGCGCACACACACAAGCGCGCACGCACACACACACACACACACACACACACACACGCAGAGCTGAGATTAAATACATTTTTCTATTGCTGAGTTCAGGACTGGGATAAGTCTTCTTCATTCTCGTTCCTGATCATCACACAGCCATTGTGTTCTGCTAAACAAAATAAATTACAGGAAGACACAGAGCCCATGTCTGTGTTTTAATAGAGCATGGCTTCTCCACTTCGGCTCTGTTGACATTTTGGGCTGAGCAATTATTTGCTATGTGGGGACCGTCCTGAGCATTGTAAGACGTTTAGCAGCATCCCCAGCCTCTGCCCCAGAAATGTCAGTAGCAATACTTCCTCTACTCATGGCAATAAAAAATGTCTTCGGATATTGCCATATGTTCCCCGAGGGGCAAAATTGCTCCTAGGTGAGAACCACTGGAGTAGAGAGATCATACACACCCAACTTTGAGCAACTCCTTAAGACAGCCTCAAAAATAGTGAACGGGCTCAGCTGTTCACCCAGCTGTGTGGACCACCTGTGGCCAATTACTTTGACAAGATTATTGAGTTACAGGCTTGGGCATGTGGTCTCAGCTAGAGGCAAGTGTATGCGCTCTGTGGGTTGGCTCCACTGCTGGGATTGGGTTACGCACATTCCACTTTGCTCCGCTCTTCAACCGCTTGAAGGCAGCTCACGTACATGCTAGCTGAGTGATGACAGTTCAAGTTCAAACCAACTGCACAACCCCAGTGTGGTTGAATGTGCGAAGTAGAGATAACCACAGTCACTTTTTGCCCCAATTATTATTGTTGATATGGCTTCCATTATTGTTGTTGTTATTATTATTATTATTTTATAAGGTAAAAGTTCCCAAACTTGGGGGATGACATAGATTTTATTGACTTCTCCTTTAATGACTGTAGATGCGCCTTTTCACCGGCTTACATGTCCCGATGGCATCTTAGGTAGAATGCATTTGAGTCGTTTATCACCATTCACTTTCCAAACAGCATTCTTAAAAACTTTCCAGTTTCTTTTAGTTGCTTCTGTTACCTAGCCTTGCAACAGCTATTCATGAGCTGCCTAATTCAGTTATCATCCTTCAAGCCTTCCAACATACAGTTACCAGATTATCTCTCCTAAATCAAAGGTTGGATTAAAAAAAACTATTTAAAAACATGAAATGACTCCATGAATTATTGAGTTCAAATTTTGTAGCTCAGCATTTAGGGCTTTCCGATATTCCCCTTTTGCCTGTATTTTCCCCCCTCCTTCTGTCTTTCCTTCCCTCTTCCACCTCCAATGTTATCTCCTAACCAAGTGTCTCTCAAAATGTGGTCCGTGGTTCACCCGAAGAAGAATTGACAAAGATTCTGTTTGAAATGCAGATTTCTAGGTCTAACTCCCTAGAAATATTATCCCTAAAAAAATTTATCCTTAGAGATTTATTTAGGGAAGAATATATCCTTAAAAAATTTATTCCTAGAAAAATAATCTGATTATCTAAGAAACAGAAATATCATTATTCTTTTTTTTAAAAGATATTTTATTTATTTGACAGAGATAGAGACAGCCAGCTAGAGAGGGAACACAAGCAGGGGGAGTGGGAGAGGAAGAAGCAGGCTCATAGCAGAAGAGCCTGATGTGGGGCTCGATCCCAGAACGCCGGGATCACGCCCTGAGCCGAAGGCAGACGCTTAACCGCTGTGCCACCCAGGCGCCCCAGAAATACCATTATTCTTAATACTCAGCTCCAACTAACTTCTCTCTCTAAGACACTGAGTGCTTTTTCTTCTGGTACTTATCACATTCTAACTTGGAGGAGGAAGAGGTGATGAAGGTGGAGGGCAGCTATAGTTTTTGTGCCAGAGACTGTGCCAGGCTTTTTACATTGCTTATTTCATTCAGTCTTTGCAATATCATTATTCACTTTATAGATGTGGAAACGGGGGCTTAGAAAGGTTGATTTACTTGCCCACTATTACACTTAGTAGGTAGGGGAGCTTCTCACCCCAAGGTTCACAAAGTCAATATTGAGCTGTGGCCTCACTCAGATTTCACTCTGATGGCTCTTCATACACTTGTCTCATGTCTTTTGCTGAGTAAACTTTTGTGTACAGCCCTTGATAAGATGGCTCTGTGGAAAGAACATGGGACGCAATCTCTGCCTGAATTCTGGCCTTGGCATTTTTGGGTTCTTCTAGGTGGCCCTAGGGTATGGCCATCTGCCTCTTGTCCAGAACACAGCCTGACAATAAAGGAGGGGGGATGAGGTTGAAAGGTGCAAAGGGCAAGCACCTGTTGTTTTTTAAGGAAGATACCTGAAAACTTCCACCTACCCTTCGGCTAATATTCCATAACTTAGCCCTATCCCCAACCTAGCTTCAAGGGAAGTTGGTGCTTGTTTCTTTACTCAGTGGGGCCTTGAGCCCAACTAAAAATTAGACGAGAATGGACTTAGAGAGCTTTCTCTGCCACCTACTCATAATTGACATCTATTTTTTTTTCATTTTCTTTTTTCCAGCTACAATATCTTGTTTTTCCTCTGGGTGCCATCCTTCTCCATCTTTTTTTTTTTTTTTTTTAAAGATTTTATTTATTTATTTGACAGAGATAGAGACAGCCAGCGAGAGAGGGAACACAAGCAGGGGGAGTGGGAGAGGAAGAAGCAGGCTCCCAGCAGAGGAGCCTGACGTGGGGCTCGATCCCGTAACGCCGGGATCACGCCCTGAGCTGAAGGCAGACGCTTAACCGCTGTGCCACCCAGGTGCCCCCATCCTTCTCCATCTTGATCTATGAGCTTCAGGTGAATCTTACTCCAGACTCAAGGGGAGGACACAGGCTCCAGGTCCCACTGGTTAGATATGGGCATAAGATCCTAGTCAGGCAAACACCTCATATCAGAGTGAATCCTGAAACTGCTGGACTAATTGGCAATGAGCTGTGCCCTCCCTGTTCCAGCTGTGAAGCTGTGAGGGGGTAAACTGGAAGCCTGGAGAGTCCAGGGCCATCAAGGTGGGAAGCAGATCTGAGAGGCAGAGGCAAGGATCCTGATGACATCACTCGAGGCCCCAGATCAAGTCCCGCTTAAGGCTGGGGTCTCCCCCTGTGTGTATCATTTATGTGTTCTCATAATTTTCTTACTTTGCTTAAGCTAGTGCTAAATAGACAGAGATTTAATAAATGGTCCCTAACAAGATGCTCATCTTTGAATTTCCCCCACTATCACCTTTTTTCGTATATAACAGATGCTTCAGAATCACTGATTGGGAGAAAGAAAGGAAAAACAATGAATGAATAAGTGATCAAGGCTCAGGAAAACCACATGAAGTTATAAGAATTTTATTAGTTTCTTTTATTCCAAATATCTTCTCGGACCACATTTACTCTTAGGAGTCACAATTATGAAAAAATAGGCCAGATGGCCTGAGATGCTTTTCAGAGCTCCTCTCAAGACCTTGAAAAGAAACCAAAAAGAGAAGATCTCCCCAGTTCCAGTCAGGCTGTGGCCATATGTGAAAATAGAACCATTCCCGAATAGTTTCCAACTAAAATTTTATTTTCCACAATCATCTGTTGCCTGTCTTCCTGGTGATGGGATGTAGTGAGGGTACCGTTTCAGGGCCATCAGATGGCATCCTCATGTAGATGGACAGTTCCCACTCAGGTCCACTGGAAGGGGACAGGGGAAAGATTTCTGCAACAGGCCCTTTGGTGGAACAAAACCTGAAATTAATCCACACGTTTGTAACTTATACCCATTTTGCTTCCAAAACAGATTTGAGTAAGCTTTCAATAAAAGACACATGTACGATAGATCTTTTAGAACCAGGTTAAAGGCACAAACACCATACAATGAAGGGTGATTACATCTATTAATTACAAAAATTTTTAATAATGGCTGTATTTTGGGAACTTATCATACACATGGTTAAGTGCACTGTTCTAAGCACTTAACTTGCATCATTTCATGTAATTCTCATAACTCTATGCTCCTATTATTTTTTGCATTTTATGACAAAGAGGTTTAGTGGCCAGCTCATGGTCCTACATCAGTAACTCATGCATATGGTACAGCTGAGCCAGGATTTGAACCCAGACAGTCTAATCCAGGACACGGGCTAAGCAGAGGAGTGGAGAAGTCCGTGTGTTAGAGTCCATCAGCCTGGGTTTGAATCCCTGCTCTTCCACTTATTAGCCAATGACCTTGGCAAGTCAATTCACTTTTTAAGCTTCAGTTTATTCACCTGTAAAATGGGAATAATGATCTTTGTCTCTGGGGTTTGTGGTGAAGACTAAAAGAGGTAATGTGTAAAGCTGTGTAGTGCAGTGATTGGCACCATGTAAGTATGAGAGACATAAAGCTATATTCTGCTTGTAACCCCGTGTGATTTCCTTTCAACAACACCTTAATAATGCTCTAATAACCTAATAATAAGAAATTTAATATTAAGCAAATGTTAGGTTTTTAGCTATGGAACTATGATTTTTTTTTTCTCTTTTCCAATGTCATTTGTAAAAAACATCATCTCTCTCCCATCATTTCATTTTGGTGACATTGCTAAGGTTGTACCCCTTTGCGGATGGAAAACTTTAAAAATTAAGAGGAACATTCCAGAAGTTCAAACTGGGTAGTGATAGGATATGAAATAATAACATGAAGCCAAGTGAGAGTCTCTCAATTTTCCTTTTTGAGTATGCAAATCCTCAATAAAGCTCATCAAATACAAAAGTAGGATCTAGCTGGTATAGCCCAGCCCCCCTTCACCGGGTGCTTTTGAAATGAGCTCTTCTTCTTCCTTTTTTTAAACAAATAAATAACAAACTCCCTGAGTGTTCTCAGGACCAGAAGAAAGAGTGACGCTGTCTTTCAAGGCTGCCGACACAAGGAAAGATGGGGCACCAAAGTCAACTAGCCAGCAATTATGTAGAAGGACGGTCCTGTTACAGAAATCATGGAGAGGACATCACCATGGGCCTGAAAACACTGGTTTGTCGTTGCGTTATGGAAAGGCACAATGATGTACAACGTGTCTCTGCTTAATGACCCGAAAAGCCTTAATATCAAGAGCTCTGTGTGTGTGTGTGTATACAAGTGCGTGTGTTTAAGTTAAATGAACAAAGCTCAGTGGGAAAAATAATCCAGCCTTCTAGATTAAATTCTGTTTGGCAAACCTCGGTTGTGAGCCATCTATTTTCTGTCAGTCTGAGCATTGCTGCACAGGTCAGAGGGTCAAGCAGGAGCATATGGGCTCAGGATACAGGGCACCTTCACCTCACTTCCTGGGAACTAGATGGTAAGTAGTACAGGCAGGCCCCAAGCTCAAATTACTTGTTAATCTAATAGGGCGCTTTCTCTTAGGGGGGAAAAAAAGTAAAAATACGTTGCAGTGAAACCTTTGATTTGCGGCTTCTACCAAGGGGAGGAGGCAGCGTCACTGGGAGCCCCCTGGAGCCCGGAGGGAACTTGCTCAGTTCTTGGTGTTAAATAGGTGTTTCACCTCCTTTTCTTCCTGTCCTGTTTCTTTCAGCTGCTTTTTTCCCTCTTCATACTCTCCTTTCCTCACTTTGTCTTAGTCTTCTCTTTCCTTCTGTCTTTCTTCCTTCTCTTCTTTCTCTTCCTCCCCTTTTATGGTCATACATCATTATTACATACAGCATATGAGGATAGTGACTTCTTTCCTTCTATCTTTTCTTTCTCCTTTTCCTATATTCCTGAATTTGTACCACACATCCAGGAGTAACCCAAGGGCTATGGTCTGAATGTTTGTGTCCCCCTAAAGTTCATGTTGAAGCCCTGATGCCCAGGGTGATGGTGTTAGAAGGTGGTGCACTTGGGGAGGTGATTTGCTCAGAGTGGAGCCCTCGTGCGCGGGACTTCCGTTCCCATAGAAGAGCCTCCAGAAAGCTAGCTTGCCTCTCTTCCACCATGTGAGGATACATAGGGCCAATGAAAAGTCTGCCACCTAGAAGAGGGCCTTCACTCAACCATGCTGCCACCCTGGTCTTGGACGGCCAGCCTTCATCACGGTGAGAAATAGATTTGTGTGGCCTATAAGCTACTCAGTCTACAGAATTTTGTTAGAGCAGCGCAACCAGACTGGACCATCAGGACAACTTGAGATTTGAGCCATGCTAAGCATTTACCAGGTTGGCATTAAACACAGACTCTACTCAAGCTAATTCCATTACTTAGGCACATCGTGGCATGTCCCTCAAGGTCAGCATTCATGCGACAAAATGCAACACAATGTGGTATGATTTTATTTCATCTGGTGACATACCTGAATGATTAGAAGAAAACCCAAGGAGCTCTTCTTTCTTTAAAAGCTTCTCTGTTCTTAGAGTTAATACAAATTTAAAACATCTGATGACCAGTACTCCTGGGTTTTCCACTTCCTATAATTTAAAACATCTAAAGTTAAGTGTATTTGTTAGCAGAGGTAGACTTACTGTGAACCAAAGGCAGACGAATCATGTCAAAAATCATGTTTTTGTAAAAGGTCTAAATGTAACTTGTTCCGCCACGTGGTCTCAATTCACAGGAAAAAAAAGTTATAGAAAGAACGTAGTGACTTCACAAGCTGTAATCACTCTAAAAATCTACCCAGTTCTCCTGAATTTCACTGGACTCTGCTTTAGGACTGACTAAGAGGGAGTCCCTTGGGACTCTACACTGATTGAGTGATGTGTTTTTACCTCCAACATGGCAAGCTACTGGAAAGGCCTGCCTAGCCACTGTCAGGCTTGGGAGAGGTATCCTGGGAGAAAGCAACGTTTTGAACGGGTCGGGTAGTCTTCTGAGGTTGCACTGGCTTGCCAGAATGCTACTCCATTTCATCTAAAAAATAATATTTTGATCCCAGACCATACCATGTTTCCAGCAAAATGTTACACTTGACATGCTTTACCCAAATTACCATACACAGTCACATACTGTTTGCAGCTGATTCCATTTTTAGCAACGTCAAAGGGAAAAAGGAATCTCAGAATGGTGAGTGCATTTGATACGCCCGATACTGGTCAGAAGGTCAATTCCACACATGCCTTCCCCACAGGCCAGCATTCCCCAGGGCTCTTCAAACAGCTCCCTCCTGCATGAAAACCCCCTAGGCTTTGCCAAGTTTCCCCTCCTTGTACCCAAGCCCTCCCCTTCTTCAGATCTAGAAGGAAATCTAGACGGTCCAGCATTTTGGCTTTGTTCCTCCATCCATGATGGAGGCCTGCTAATTCGCTAGTCTTGGCAGTGGAGTTTGGGGAAGTTGGGGAGGGGGCGATTGTGACAATTGTGGCTGCACTGTGTGTGTATGTGTGTCTTTGTGGACCCACATAAGCGTCTACATTCTGAGCCACAGGCTTTTTCGAATTATTTATTTTTTTTTTAAAAGATTTTATTTATTTATCTGACAGAGATAGAGACAGCCAGCGAGAGAGGGAACACAGGCAGGGGGAGTGGGAGAGGAAGAAGCAGGCTCATAGCGGAGGAGCCTGATGTGGGGCTCGATCCCATAACGCCGGGATCACGCCCTGAGCTGAAGGCAGACGCTTAACCGTTGTGCCACTCAGGCACCCCTTTTTCAAATTATTTTAGCATAAAGCCACAGAGTAAGGTGACTTCTAGGCTTGGGGAAGAAATAGAGCCTGGGTATCAACTGTCATAGCTTATATTGGAAACCTTTTCTATGCTAGCTGGAACCTTCACTTTTTTCTTTCTTTCTTTGTGGTTTTACTGTGAAATAGGACATACATACTAAACAGTGAATATAATGGAAATAAATATGTGAATGAACATAACATATATTTATGTATACATTCTGTGTGTCTATATATTTATATAATACGTAGCAAAAAAAAAAATCAATACCCATGTCCTAGCATGCAGCTTAAGAAATAAAAGAAAAAAATAGAAATTTCTCTGTACTTTCAACAACAAAAATAGAAGTCTCTCTATACTCTTGATGTGTCCCAGTTGAATTCTTATCCATTCTTTCTGTTTATAATTCTCTCTCATTTTGTTGTACCTTTGTTATATATACAAGTATCCCTGAACAAGCATTGTTACATTTATATGTTTTAAGAATTTACATAAATAATGTAGGTGGTTGTCTGCACCTTGTTTTTTCCATTCAATAATATTTTGAGGGGTGCCTGGGTGGCTCAGTCAGTTAAGCAGTTGCGTTTGGCTCAGGTCATGATCCCAGGGTCCTGGGATGGAGGCCCACATCGGCCTCCCTGCTCAGTGGGGACCCTGTGTCTCCCGCTCCCTCTTCCGCTCCTTCTGCTTCTGTTCTCTTAAATAAATAAATAAAATCTTTAAAAAATAATATTTTGAGATTCATTCATGCCAATCTGTATAGCATATATTATGAATGCGCTTGAACACGTAGGATACTTTATGTTTTGACTGCATCCTGATATAGGACCCATTCTACCATTTACGAACATCGTGCTCTGTCTGGTTTCTTTGCTGACATGCGCAGTGCTTCTGTGAACGTTCTCTTACCTGACTCCCGGTGTACACACGTGTGAATTTCTCTAGCGCACACAATACGTGTGAAGGGGCAGTGTCACGGGGTAGGCCCGCTATCAATTCTACTGCCCAACACCAAATTGCTTTCCAAAGGGATTGTCCAAACGTACATTCCCACCAGCAGTGTATGAAAGATCAGTGTGCCCCTCAGCCCCACCAACATTTGGTGCTGGCAGACTTCAGAATCTGCGCCAATCTGATGTGCATGGAACAGTGCATTGTTAGGGTTTCAATTTGTGCTTCTCTGAATTCTAACGAGCCCAAACACTTTTCCATATGTGTATTGGCCATTCATACTCCCTTGTTTGGAATTATGTCTTTTGGCTATTTTTCCCCTGGGATTTTTTTTGTTCTTATTGATACACAATACCTAAAAAGACAAACAAACAAAAAAACCAAACAACAAAAAAACTATACCCAGATACTAACACTTTTTTGCTTTTACATGTGATAAAAGGTTTTTTTTACTTTCTTTATAAAGCCCTTTGAAAAACAGATATTTTTAACTTTAATGCAGTCAAAATTCCCAGTATTTTGGTTATAGTTGCCTTTTCCACCTTGTCTGAAGAGTCATGCCTCACCTCAAGATGATAAAGATATTCTATTTTGTCTCCTAAAATTTTTCAAGTTTTGTTTTCCAACTTAAGCCTCTAATACATTTGTAATTGGTTTTTATATGTGGCATAGGAAGGAATCCATTTTTTAAAACATCGATAAGCAAGAACCTCACAACTTTACTAATTACTAGGTACACAGTCCATGTGCCCTCCCCCCACCTCTGTCGTAGATCAGGTTTCCGTATACGTGGGTTTCTGCACTATACTCTGCTCTGGGTTCTCTGTTATATTCCATGGGTCTGTTTGTTATATGTGCCAGGATCATGTTCTTACTATTGAAGCTTTGCTGTAAGTCTTGAGTTTTGGTATCTCCTTGCCTTATTTTTCTAACCTCGGAGTATAGTGACTATCCTTAACATTTTGTTCTTCAACATGAATTTTAGAATCAACTTGTCATGTTTCACTAGAAACCCTGTAGGGACTTCTATTAGAATTTTATCGAATCTATAACTCAATTTGGAGGCAGTGTATGTATTACAATATTGAGTGTTTGAACCCTTGAACATGCTCCCTTCATTCCTCTGTCCCCCCTCCCTCCCTCTCTCCTTCCCTCCCTTCCTTCACCCTTTCTCCCTACCTCACTTGCTCTTTTTCCCCATCATAGGCAAACGTTCTAATTTGTTTTTTTTGTGGATCTTTTATATGTATATGTTTTTATAGCATATGCTTTTGCATGTATTCTAGTTTCTGTAAATGCTATTGCATAATATCATTTATTACCTTTTTCATCTTAGTCCTGTTTTTCAGATACACTAAAGTGCTTATGTGCATATCTAGACAGTTCTTGCAAACTGATGCATAGAATTCCAATGCATGAAGCTACCTTATTTTGCCAATTTACTCCTCAAGTTATGGGTACCCAGATTAGCTTCAACTCATCCTGCCCTTCTTATATACACACAAGTAATAGTTCCATGAACGACCTCATGCAGGTGTGTATAGGTGAATTTCTTTGGGGGGTTGCTATTCACTCAGAGGCAAAAATGTGTCACAGAGTATGCATGACCCTTTGGGGTCTTTTGTGGTTTCATAAAAGTTTTAGGATTGTTTATTCTGTTTTTATGAAAAGTGCCATTGGAATTTGGATAGGGATTGCACTGAATCTGTAGATCACTGTGGGTGGCATGGACATTTTAACAGTATTAATTCTTCTAGCCCATGAACATGGAATATGTTTCCATTTCTTTGCGTCTTCTTCAATTTCTTCCAGAAGTTCTTTATTTTGATGCCCTCAAATCAATCCTCTTTTTCCTTATGGCTTGACTTTTTGAAATATTGCCAGGAAACTTTTTCCCATTCCTAGGTGTGGTAGACAGAATAATAGTCCCCAAAGATGTCGATACCGTACAGATATATTACTTTGCGTGGAAAAAGACTTTGCAGATGTGATTAAGTTAAAAATCTTGAGATGGGAAGAAGATACTTGGTTATGTGGGTGGGCCCAGTGTAATCACAAGGGTTCTATATTATGAAGAGAGAGGGAAGCAGGAGAGTGAGAGTTGAAGAAGGAGATATAATGACAGAAGCACAAGTCAGGGAGAGAGAGAGAGATTTGAAGATGCTATGCTATTGGCTACAAGCCAAGGAATTCATGTGGCCTCTAGAAGCTGGAAAAGGCAAGAAACAGGATTCTTTTCTAGAGCCTTCGGAAGGAACGCAGTGCTGCTGGCACCTTAATCTTTAAAAACTTCTGACAGTAAATATGAATTGTTTAAGCCACTAAGTTTGTGGTAATATGTTATAGCAGCGGTAGAAAACCAATACACTAAATCACGAAGTTATTTTCCTGTTTCTTTTTAAGAATTTTATAGTGTAATTTTCACAGATTTTTAATCCATCTATAGTTCAGCTTTTTAACTGTTATACAGGGATCCACCTTAATTTTTTTTCGAACAATACCTACTAAGTAATATATTCTTTCCCCATTGATTTATGGTGCCACTTTGTCATATATGTAAATTCTTTTATATCCTGGGCTCTCTGTTCTGGGTAGGGGGTCCATTTGTCCTGCTCTCCATTTATTTAGATCTTCTTTAATGTTATTTGTCAAAGTTTTCCAATTTGCTCTATGGATTCTTTTTTTGTTTGTTTGTTTTTAAGATTTTACTTATTTATTTGACAGAGAGACAACCAGCAAGAGAGGGAACACAAGCAGGGGGAGTGGGAGAGGAAGAAGCAGGCTTCCAGAGGAGGAGCCTGATGTGGGGCTCAATCCCATAATGCCGGGATCACGCCCTGAGCCAAAGGCAAACGCTTAACGACTGCGCTACCCAGGCGCCCCTGCTCTATGAATTCTTGCCCATACTTTCTAAGATTTATCCTTAGGTATTCTATGTTCTTTTTTTATTATTGTTGTAAGTTCTGTATTTCAAAATATTTATTGTTGGTTTGTGTCTGGTGGAATAAAATGTGACTGATTTTTGTATATTAATCTCATTTCAGCCATTTTACTAATCACAGTTATTAAGAGTATTTGTCTGTAGACCCACCAAAATGGATATATCATTCACAGATATTTTTGTATTTTCTTATTATGGACTGAATTGTTACCCCCTGCCCTGAATTCATATGCTGAAGCCTTAATTCCCAGTGTGATAATTTTTGCAGATGGGGTCTGTGGGAGGTAATTGGGTTTAAATGAGGTCATGAGGGCAGGATACCTCATGGTATCATTAGTACCCTCAGAAGAAGAAACCAGAGAGCTTCTCTCTCTCTTCCATATGAAAGCACAGCAGGAAGGTGGCTGTTGGCAAGCCAGGAAGTGAGACCTCCCCAGGAACTGAATTGGCCAGCACCGTGGTCTGTTGTTTAAGCCACCCAGTTCATGATATTTTGTTATAGCAGCCTGAGCAGACTAATACACTTCCTTTCTATGCAGTTACATCTTTTCTCTTGCCTACCATTCCAGCTATATCTCTAGTATATTCTTGGTTAAAAGTAGTAATAGTAGGTACCTTATTCCTGAATTTACATGAAACCCTTCTAATTTTTTACCATTACAATGCTTGCTATATGTTTCTATTAGACACACTGTATCAAGTTAAGGAAGATTCCTTTAATTCCTGTTTTGCTAAGGTTGTCAAATTTAATTCACTGCTTTATCTGTATCTATTAAGATAAGCATATGATTTTTCTGCTTTAACTATACTAATTTGTAGAATTATATCAATAGACTTATATGTTCCAATCCTTTACCAATGAATAAACATATATTTTATACACATTTTTCTGGTTTCCTGCTCTTTGGTTCAGGTAAGATTATTGAATCTGTGTTTCTTAGTGAGATTATTCTGCAATTTTATTTTCTCATCTTCTTGTTGGTTCTGATGTCAAAGTTATAGTTATCTGGCAAAATGAGTTGGGAGAGTATTATCTCTTTCTTTATTCTCTAGGTTGAATAAGACAGGTATTATTTATTCCCCAAAACTTTGCTATAACTCATTTGTAAAATTATCTTGGACCTGTTATGAGAAGATTTGGAATTACTGATTTGATTTCTTTAATAGTTAAGGGAATAGTCTAACTTTCTGTTTCTTCTCAAGTTTGGTAATTTATGATTTTTTTCTAGAAATGTATCTATTTTGTCTAAGTTTTCAAATTTATTGGCATTAAGTATTAACAATATTCTCTTATTAAATTTTAATCTATGCTGTATCTGAAGTTACATCCCTCTTTAATTTCTAGCATTTATTGTGTGTTCTTCCTCTATTTTTTCTTGATCAATTTCCCCATAGGTTTGGTTATTTTATTAATCTTTTTCCAAGAAAAATCTTTGGATCTGTTGATTCTCTGTATTACATCTTTGTTTTTGATTTCATCTATCATCATCACTATGTTATTAGAGATTTTATGATAACTTAAAAAATACCTAAAGTTTATTGACAAATTGGCATTGGCCAGATACCATGCTGAAATGCTTGCTTATGTATCTTATACGTAATCTTACTTTGTCCTTATGATGACTTTAGTAGGAAGATATTATCATTATATCTAATTACAAGTTAGGAAAGTCTGTGAAAGTCATAGAGCCAGTAAATCACAAAACCGGGATTCAAATCCAAGCCACATATACTGTGTTATTCCTCTGTTTTCTTTGAAACAGAATTCAGAGAATAAAGATAATGTTTAACTCCAGGGAATAAATTAGTAAGTGTTGGGATTTCAGGTATGGTATAAAGCCATAGAAAATTTTTGTTGAGTTTGGAGTTGAAAGCTACAGTCCATTCATGGCTGCTTCCTTCAGCAGTACTTCTGTGCTAACAGCAGCAGAATGAGAGAGCCTAATTATTGTCTGAGCCAAAAAATAGTCAGACATATAATGGAGTGCTTCCTGCAAATTATCAAATTGTCTTGTAATGAATGATAATATATTTTTAAATGTCAGTTTTGAAATAGCTTGTTTAGAATCAGTTCTCAAAGCTTTTCAAATACTGCATCTAGTTCTCACAATTTTTGCATCTCAAGGAGCCTGTAGGTAGATAGGACTATTGTTATTCCCACCCTACAGATGCGAATTTGAGAAGTTAAATACCTTGCTCAAGTTTACATACATAGTGAGATGCAGAATGATTCTCTAATGTAGGTTTTCTGATTCTCAGCTTATTCATTCTTTTTTCTTTTTTTAAGATTTATTTGTTTATTAGAGAGAGAGCATGCATGCATGTGTGAGCTGGGGGAGGGACAGAGAGAAAGGGAGAGGATCTCAAGCAGACTGCTCACTGAATGCAGAACCCACATGGGGCTCGATCCCAGGACCCTGAGATCATGACCTGAGCCAAAATCAACAGTTGGACACTTAACCAACTGAGCCACCTAGGTGCCCTCGTTCATTGCTTTTTTAAAATTCACATACCTACATATATTTATTTAAGACCCACTATATGCAAGGTACAGCGTTGGGCACTATAGTATAATAGAACATTATATAAATCAGGAATTTGAGACATTCATAAAAATAATTATGATAAAATGTTATAAGAGATTCAGGTAAAGGGTTTTGAGAAATTCAGAGGAGGGAGAGAATTAATTTTTGGTGGAAGGAAGAGGAGGAGTCTGATATTTTTCTACTAAGCTCCAAATCAATCTTAAGAATTAATTAACATCAGGGCGCCTGGGTGGCTTGGTCGTTAAGCATCTGCCTTCAGCTCAGGGCATGATCCTGGAGTCCTGGGATTGAGACCCACATCAGGCTCCACCGCTGGGAGCCTGCTTCTTCGTCTCCCATTCCTCCCCCTTGTGTTCCCTCGCTTGCTGGCTGTCTCTCTCTCTCTGTGTCATATAAATAAATAAAATCTTTAAAAAAAAGAATTAATTAACATCAAAAAGCCAGACAGATTTTGGGGAAATTTTGCAATATAACATTACATTACATGCAATAGAATAAACATATCAGAAAACCAAAGAAAATTCTAGAAAGAAATGAACAAAGTGGGAAGCTCAACATACTGTAATACTACCCTCAGCTGGAGTTAAGGAACTTTCCAGATTTGCATGGGCTTATGGTGAGACCACCACTCTCATTATCAGACACTGCCCACTTCTCTCCTGTCATAACCAAGAAAAAAGCTGTGAATGGAATAAATGACCCACATTTCCCTAAGAAACCACTGGGACTAATGCCAGTGTGCTTCATTTACTCAGTCTCATCCAGAAATCCAAGAACCTAGGTCATCAAAGAACACACAGACATACCTCCCTATGTAAGAATCTGCATCTCCTGAAGATCCAAATCCCTCCACTCTGCTCTCTGACATTTATGCTCCATCTCTGGCGTAATCTTCCACATCCTCGGTCTCTCCACCAAACGCTTGCAGTTAATGATCTATCTAAAACCTGATTCTGCCTTTTATATTACGGTCTTTAAAAAGTTAGGGACAGTAGATTCCAACTATTTTCCTTGAAGCCCTTTCAAGTTGTACCGAATTTTACTTCACGGTGGCCATACTAGGAACCTGAAGAAATCATGATTGGTACCCTCCTTATCCTCATTGTTTTCCCAGACATTTTCTTTTCAATCTTCTCTCAAACCCCAAATGTTTTGCAGCATATGCCATGAGACAAAACTACCTTCCCTTCCTTCTTGCAATCTCATTCCATGATCTTTCAGTCATACCGCTCACTGAAGATTTTAGACTTGGCTTACAGTCTATCTCTGTCACTATTGCTGTCATCATTCTTGGCAACTTCAACAACTGGGTAGATGATCCATTCAACAACCGACCTCTTTACTTGATACCTTGCACCAATTCACCTTGGCTACTTACTCTTATAGCTAAACTCTAGATCTCATCATTACCTTTAACATCTCCAAATCTTAATTCGATCATTTAATTCTTTAACAATCACTCCAAGCTTTCCAACATATTTAATTCTGGTACTCTAATCGCATTTCTTTGACCCCATTGGGAACTTCAATTCATTGCCCATGCCTCTCTTTCCTTTATATCATACTTCTTTTCTTATTTCTATCCTCTTGAGCTGGACCAGCTTCCATGCTCCATCACTCCCTTGCATACAACCTAATCACACTTTCCGTCTCTCTATATGAGGCACCTGGCAAAACCACAGCTCTGGTTAAATGAAAATTTCTGTGTCCTCTTTTCCTGCATCTGAGCAGAGTATAGCCAGGGGCAAAAATCTATTACCATGCTGCATAAAGTCACTCTAAATTTACAACCTGAAATTTACAACCTGAATTTACAAAGCTGAAGCAGATCTGCGCTGTTCAGACAATCTTCTTCCTGTCTCTAGTCAATTTCCTTCCCGCTCTTTGAGAGGATTATTTCTCACCTTCTGTCTCTTCAGTCTTATTCTCCCCTTCTCACTCATAACTGATGATCTCACTCTTTATTTCACTGAGGAATAAGAACAATCAGAAGAGAAAAATGTATCTTCCAACACCAATGTATCATCTGCCTTCTCTCCCAATAAATGGGATAAACTTCCTCATTCCCATCAAATGCTTGCATACTGGATCTTATCTCCTGTAACCTACTCAAGAAGCCTGGTATTCCTCTTCTCTTCTGAATCATCAGTTTGCCCCTTTCTACTGGGTCATTTCTATCAACAAGCAGACATGGTGTAATATCTCTGCTTAGGGAGAAAACGTTATTCATCCTCCAGGGAAGGAAGAGAATGGATATGATTGGTGAATAGAGGAGCTGGGCTCAGTTCCTTCTTCCTCTCTCTTTCCTCCTTGGGCGCCACCTGTTTAAAGAAAGCCCACATTTTATTCCTTTCTATAAAATTATAAGTTCCCCAGTAGGCAAGGTCTACAATTGTTCAGTGCTGTCAGGAACTGGGCAGGTAAGTCTGCTTAATTCTCTGTAAAATATTATCAGTCATACTTGGCTAATTGACTTAAATCTACCTAGTCCAACAGTTTTGTCAGTAATGAAGTAATATTTTGATCTTTGCCCGTTTCCTATCTCTCATAGATTCAGAATTTGGGCAGAAATGAAGGGGATGCTTTTATTGGGTTCTCTCAAACCCCAACATCTCCAATCTTAAAGAATATTCCCAATATTCCCTGGAACTTGTCTTTCTGCATCTCCCCCGATCATTAGAAATACCCTCCATTAAAGCTGAACATCCCAAGGAACTTGTTCTAACTCGCTGTCGTCAACTTGGCCTTACCTCCTCTTACCTCCTCAGACTTCCAATCCCAACATACCACTAAAACAATTCTGTCAAGACTATTGGTAACTTACATCCTGCCAAGTCCAATGGACAATTCTCAACACCTGAATTATTCAACCTCTCAATCTCATTTGCCACAGCTGATGACTCTTTCATAAAATGCTATTTAAAATTTTCCTCTTGACTTTTTTTTTTTTCCTCAGAAACCACTGAGGTGGGTTTTATCCTACTTAATTGGCTAGCTCACTGCCCAGTTGCTTTTCATTCTTCATTTCCCTTCTCCCTCCATCCCCTGATGACTTTCAAACTATCATTCCCTCATTGTTCTTAACCCTCCTCCACCCCATTTTCCCTGCCATCAGCAAACTAGCGTAAGTACTTGGTGACATCAGTAATGACCTTTCTTTTCTTTTCCTTTCCTTTTTTTTTTTCTGCCTCAGAAACTCCCCTTCATTCTCAAAGTTGTCACAGGAAACATTTTTCTTTCAGCCCTAACTGAAATCTGGTTTTCCTCTGAAGATGCCACCGTATTTTTAGCTTTTTTGCACACCCTGCGAACTTCAGGGTAGAGAGGGAATCATAGCATTCTTTCACTTTGCCATGACTGCTTTCAGACCACTGCTTTCCCATTTTATGTAAAATATCCCCCTTTGAAGCTCACTCCTTCTGGCCTCACCCACTCTCTTTATTATTCTCTCTCATCCTCCAAATGTCTCACCCTCCTTCATTGGTACCAAAGTCTCTTTGGTCTTCTTGCTACTTTTCCAATTCACCAGATACACTGCCTCAGGGCCTTTGCCAATGCTGTTCCCTTTTCCTGAATCACATTCCACCCAGATTTCTAGTTGGCTCTCAGTTACTTTCCATCTTCTCAGTGAGGCCTTCTCTGACACCCATTTTTAAATTATAAGCCTCCCAATTTAGCATTCCCCATCTCTTTTCTGTTCTATATTTTTTTCAAAGCTCTTCTTCCATTGATAAATCTTTTATCTTATTTATTTGCTTATTGTCTGTTTCTCCCATTAGAATGAAAATATAAGCTCCATGGAGACAACAACTTTTGTCCGTATTATTTCTTTAAAATAGTCCTATTTCATGGTGAGCCCTTCTATATTTACATAAACGAGCAAATGATTGAATCCTCTTGGGTGAATTCAACATACATCTAGCTGGCCCGTTCACTGCTTTGCCTGGGTCCCTATGACTGTCACCTGACTCAGCTTCAGCCACTACCTGCCAACTTGCTCTGTCTTAGAGTCCATGACCTCATATTCTCACAGTTCTCTCTGTCTTTAAATCTTTACCTCTTACCAGGTGCATGACTTTTTTGGAGAGCATTTTGGTAACACACATAAAAAAAACATCTAAAAAAATTTGGACCCCAAAATTGTATTTATAAAAGTATATTTTAAGAAAATCTGAAAAAAGAGAAAAGACATTTTCAAAAATGCCCATTTTAACTTTAACTTTAATTTGAAACAAATGTATATATTCATTAATTGCAGAGTATTACATATAGTCAACAATATGAATAGCTGTGTAGTTATTGACATGGGAAAGTATTATTTTAAGAGAGGCAAAAAAAAAAATCCCAGGTTATAAGATAGTAGGTATGTTATTATCCCATTTTTATTGTCTATGAAATTATATTTAGTAGTATACACATAAAAATCAGTTTATATAGAGACAGAGTCTTAAAACGTGATATCTTTCCCATCCTTCTTCCCTATTGGATTCAGGTTGGTAGAAAAAGCCAAAGTAGGGGTGGTGGGTGAGAACTTCCTGAGTTTGGAAATAAGAACACAGATCAGAAAGGAAAAGATTGATAGGACTGATTATATATTAACTTCTCCATGTTCATCTAGATAGCAGCTTCATATATATATATACGAAGCTGAGAAAAATTTTCAGTAAATATGACATGATTATATAAATATATCATTCAAATTAGATAAGAAAAGCACTAAGCCAAAAGTAAGTAGCACATATGAATAGGCAATTTTTGAAGAGGAAACATAACTGGCAAAAAACATGAAAGAATATTCAAGCTCGCCAGGAATTAAATGTCAGCTAAGATTATAATAATGGTATCTCCCCACTAAATTAGAAAATTGTAGAATGTATGTGTAATTATGTAACATGTATATATGTATTTATGTGTGTAAGTATAAGCATGTATAGACGTATATACTTGAATACAAACACACATACACTCTCCGCCACACACACATACTCCCCACCTACTAGGTTATAAAAGTTTCATGAGGGATAAAACTACTTCTGTGTGATTGATTGCTTTATCCTGAGCACTCAGCTCAGTGACTGTAACTTACTAAGTATTTAATAGATATCTGCTGAATGTATAAATGCCAATGAAGTTATGGTGAAACTGATGTACATTTTCGAAGTACATTTTCTACTATTATGTCTTGCCAGTTTATAAAGCCATTTCAGAATTATAAGTATTTTACATCTTTTTAAATTTGCCAGTTTCTAAATGTAATCAAATGTGTATATTGATACAGTCTTTAAACATTTTTAATTATTCTGATTATAGCTCCTTTTTAATGTTTTTTTTCCTGTTATTTAGCAATGTAATCTACTTATTTTACATCATGTTTTAGTGCAACTTACAAGAAAAATAACATGCCAGAGAAAATTGCATTGTAAATGTAAAAATGTAAATCAAATAAAAATCCCATTGCAAGTCTCTGGCGAAGCTATCTCTAACATCGATTACAGGACAAAATACAGCCGAAACAACCACTGCCTTATTATGCGGACTATAAAGTACACTTTTAAAAACACTGCAAAAGGTCAAGGTCTTTCTCTTTCCCTTTTTTCAAATCAAGTTGGGTAAATAATAGTGCATTAGAATGAAAAACTATAAAGATTAGTCTCCTTACCCTGGGATTGAAAACCATGGAATATTTACAACACGCATAACTCTAAAAGTACTAGTTTTTGTTTTAGCATTGATATTTGAATGATTTTGGTTGAAAACATGTATAGTTACATTGCAGTGTGTTTGAGAATTGAAAGGCAAAGCAGATCTTGGAAAGAAAGCTACAGAGTGGTCATTTGGGTATTGTGACCTAAGGAGCCGCATTGGTGTCACAACCGGACAATAGAAATGCATGGCTCTGGGCAAATAGGTGTCCAGCTTTGAAATTCTAGGAGAAAGAAAATCTAGATAAATACCCCCAAAATGTGGTTTCTTGGGCATTTTTGCTGTCACGAACTTTCCACTGACCTCCCTCTTTCCCCCCCAATAAGAAAGAAAGGTGCTTCCTAATTCCCAACAGCATTCAAGAACACTGGCCTTTCTACCTTTTGTTTTTGAGAAGCAGGCTAGCATAAAGGAGAAAACCACAGGACTGGGATTTAGGAAAACAGAGTTCAAATCCCAATTCTGTCATATGTAACCTCAGACCAGTCCTTAAATTAATCTATAGCTTAGACTGTCATGGAAATATGGAATCTCAGATTTCTCGTGTATGTAATACAACTAATGGTATCAGTTCCAGCTGCCTCCTGAGGGTATTATAAAATTACGTGGTGGTGATGTTAGTTCAAGCAGTATGCACATTATATTATTCTTCTTTCTATACTTTTAGTCACCCTTATCCATGGGATTTTAGATTTGACCTAAGGCAAGTTCTCCTCAACAAGCTAGCAATCAGTCATTTACCCTTTAGTTAAAAATAACATGGACATTCATTTTCTTCTTAAGGTGTGTTGAGATCGTAGCATGAAAGGACTGAAAGTTTTAATTCACAGGAGAGATAGAGAGAAGTAATTTTGAAATAGAAGGCATTGCCCAAAGTAAACTTAAAGGCCTTCCCTGGTTGATTTTCTCTTCACGCCTCTCTCACCGATGTACTCAATGACTCTCTAACTGATGTCTACAGCCTTGGCCCTCCCCTCAGCTTTGAACCTCAACCCTTACGACCGCCCTGTCGGCACCTGCGGCTCAGCAGTTCTCCATCTGAGCTCATCGTTCCTGTGTGCATTTCCCCAAGCCCCAGTCTTGGTCCCTGGGTGAACCATTCTAGCCACTGTCAGTGCTGGAAACCTCCGTTACCTTACCCTTCAATCCCTAACACTCACGTTTCATGATTGTCCCCTGCTGTTAATACTTTCTGAACTGTCTTTCCAAACAGCCCCTCCTCCCTCTTCTCATCACTGCCACTTCCCTATTTGAGATTCTCGTCATTCCTGCCTATTGAATTAACCACTTAACCAGATTTCTCCTCTTACTATTCATTTTCCATCCTACTATCACAGTACTCTTCCTAAAAAAATACCAGTCTTCTGCATTAACCATTCAGGGATGCACCACTATCTAGAAAGCCCAAACTTTTTCATATGGTCTTCAAAACACTCAGACGTTCCAGTTAGGCTTCCTCTTGGCCACTCAGCCCCTCCTCCCAGCATCAGGTGCTCAAGTGCTTTAATCTCTCTGGCTGCCTTCTGCCTTCCCAGAGTGCCTTGTATGCTACTAACTCCAGACCTTTGCTCATGCTGTGTCCCTGAGAGACATTTCTTCCCTGGCTGAAATGTCATCTCTTTTGAAAAGACCCACCTGGACTTTTATTGCCTAACTTTAGGCTCTGTTTCTTGGATATGCAAACTTTGGTTCCCCTTCCTTGGGGTCCCATAGCATGTCTATTACCTTTCTTCTAGGATTTACAGCCTGAAACACTTGTTTATCTCTATACAGGACTCTGGGCTCCCAATGGCATGGGTTGCTTCTTATTCAGCTCCACATATCTAGCCATTGACTAAAATGCTTAGATTATATTAGGTGCTCAATACATGTCTGAATGACAAATGAGGGGACAATGCATGAAGAGGTCCCTGGCAGCCAAGCCAGCCTGGGAGTCCTGGGTGATGTGGCTGGTATGCGGTAGGGAGACAGGAAGGAGAGTAGGAAGATACTGACAGTGAACTTTTGCTTTGAAATTCATAGAAGAAGCCAAGCCTAGATTTGAGAGAAGATATCAGTACAACCCTCTCCCTTCCTTGACTCACATGCCAAGTCCCCATGCTCGGCCGGTCTTCTCAGCAAGGCACCCCAGCATTTGCCCCTCTACTGGATAATCATACCAGAAAGCTACAAACAGGAGTCCTGGGGGGAGATGCTGGGCCCCTCCCTGCCTGGGAGCTTGCCCTGGGAGGAGCCACCTGACTGCCAGATAAAAAATAGAGGAATCTCAGCTTCTGTGTTTTTTCACTCTACCTGCCCATCTCATAGGTAGGCCTCGATCTTTTCAACTCTGCAGCTCCGCTGCTTCACGTGACACGCCAGCCACCGCAGAGAGCGCTCAGCCTCGAGCCCCAAGGCGTCCCAACCTAGTTGCAAAGGCTTGCCTGAACTTCCGCCCAAGCGCTGTCCCTAGGACAAATGTTCTTAATTCCCTTTGATTGATGCAGGGAGATTATTGAGGGACCTGGTCGAGGAGAGAGATCACCAACAGTAAATTCTCCTTTAAATATGCTGGCAGTGAAGCTGGGTTCGAGTTGAAGGTGGGTACGTCTCTGCTCACAGCTCTGACTGCAGCTACCCTCCTTCTGGGGTAGACGACTCTGAAGAGAGGGTCGATAAGGCACTCTCCAACAGGAATGACTTAAGGCACAGAGCAGTTTTCTTTTCTCATTATAACCAGAAGAATCAAAAGTCTTGGCTTCAGTGTTTTCACCAGGAAAAAACAGCTTCCTGCTTATAGAGAAGGCCCCTGGACCTGCCTAGGAAAGGCGGCGTCCACGCGGAGCGTTGTCACACACCTGGTTTGCTCAGGGCCCCTTGTCCCTTCTCACACACCACAGGTTGCAGCGATCATTTATAAGACTTCTGGGCGCTTCCCCTGGTGTTGCACAAGAAAGCCGCTCATCACTCTCTCTGTGATGCTGGGCTTCAGAGTTCCAGAAAACTTCCTAATCACTTCTCCTTTTCATTGTACATCTCCTATTCTTCAAAGATGCCCCCCAAACCAAAGGAGGCCAAAGAAATATTGGCCACCAAGGTCTCCTGGAGAAAAGGCAGAGCACATGGACCCAGCCTACTCACTTGGACCGATGGATATCAGACTCACAAGGAGACTCTCTGTCTCTGTCTTTCTCTCTGTTCTCTCTCCCTCCCTCCCTCCCTCCCTCCCTCTCTCATCTCTCTCCCCTCTGGGTCAGACAATTGAGTCTTAGCACTGGCCTTTACTGGGATTATTTGTTCTTTTCTATAGGGTTCCAAGCCCAACCCTCAACTCCGGGCCAAATCCGTGCTCTTAGCAACCACTGGGGCCTTGTTAAACGGGTGCATGGTTCCTTGGATTACTTCCCAGGACCTTTTGAACACACTTCTCTCCCTGGGCCCCCTCAATCTCTCAAGTCCCTCTTCAGTACTTTCTCTCCTCTTCTCTCTCTTGGCCACTCTTAACCGCCAGCTGCTGACTTCCTGGCCACCCACTGCAGCTCATTTTCCTGGGTTTATCTCATCCTTTTCCTTGATCCGCTTTCTTTTAAGCATTACTCCCCCTTCAGGGACTCACTACCCAAGTGTATCCGATTGCCATTTCCTCACTCTTTGTCCTCTGGTTTCAATTGTTGTTGACATATTATATCTATTATCATGTCTAAAGACCTTACAGTCAGTTTTGTTCGTCTAAAGAGAATCAGTACATTTCCAGGGAATACAGAATTGGAAAAGATGGCAATTTTTATTAATCTCCTTTTTTTCAAAGTTCTCCTTATCCTATTTGACCCTTTTCTGAGATGGCTTAGTAGGGAATGGGAATTATAATTCAGAAAAGTCTGTTTTCCATTTTATACAAATACAATTTAATTTATGATTAGTAAATGTTAAGTAGGAAAATGCATAGATTTCCTTACAATGCTCACAGTCCATATGAAAATTTGATAAACTCCATAATGGAATAGGGTTCTGATTTTATTTTGCATAT
Source organism: Ailuropoda melanoleuca (assembly GCF_002007445.2). Taxonomy (NCBI): domain Eukaryota; kingdom Metazoa; phylum Chordata; class Mammalia; order Carnivora; family Ursidae; genus Ailuropoda; species Ailuropoda melanoleuca. Next base: position 57,753,052 of record NC_048222.1, read on the forward strand.
ATTATTTATTTTATTTTATTATTCATATTTGTTGTTTTATTACCAGTTTTTTTTTTTTTAAACTGAAGTTTTGTGTTTCCTGGCTCCTTGTCTTGTCTCTGTCATTCCCTTCTTGGCAGATATGAAGGCTGAGAAGCCATTATCAGGGGATTGCGTGACTTACATAATTCCTCCTATGGTTTTTGTGACAGGGTAGGCAATAAAAATGGAAGAATAGTCTGAAAATTCCACAAACTTTCTTTCCATATAAATGTATAATGAAGGAAGAGCAAAAGTGGGCCTCTTCTACGAAGATAGCTGTGTACCCAGAGTTGATCTAAGATGTTTCCTTAGAGCTTAATATAGCGTATCACCTGCCTTTTGGTGAACTGTTTACAAAAAGCTTCCTCTTGAAGTAAACTTTAAAAGTAGTATTATGAAGATAAAGAAAAAATAGGAAACCAAGCATGGTTCAAGAGTGTGTGTCCTCGAGACATTCAGAGGCTGAAAAACTTGTGATGATTTAAAGCATCTATTTTTAAATAGAAAACGAATTCATGCTGATTACAGAAAATATTGAGAGGAAAGAAAGAAAGAAAACAGGGAGCCCCGGTGGCTCAGTCGCTTAAGCGGCGGACTCTTGATTTGGGCTCCGGTCATAATTTCAGGGTCATGAGATTGAGCCCCTGGTTGGGCTCCATGCTCAGTGGGGAGTCTCTCTCCTCTCTCTCCCTCTCCACCCACCACCCCCTGTGCTCCCACACTTTCCATCTAAAATAAATAAATAAATGAATGAATCTTTAAAGAAAAGGAAGAAAAATAAACATCCAGAATCTCCATTTCCCTTAAAGCAGACAGAAATATATACTATTTTCATTTTAGATTTTGCTGTATTTTCTCTTTTTTCCTAAGGATAAAATTTTGCATTGTTGAATTACTATCTCTAGATGGTTTATATAGCTAATTTATCTGTTTTAAAAAACCTATTATATTATTAAACATTCCTCCTATCTATAACAGCTGCATAAAATTCTTCCATCAAATAACTATTCCGTCATTTATTCAATCACTGCTCTCTCTGGAACACTTAACTGACTTCCAGTGCAGGATGACAAGCATCTTTGTGCATAAATCTTCACACAAAATTTCAAATTATTTTCCTTAGGATAGATTCCTAAAGGTGTGTAAACTGAGCCAAAGGGCTGGAACATATGTAAGACTCTTGACATATTTTGACAAATTGCTTTTCCAGAGGGTGGTACCAATTTACACTCCCACCAGCGGTGTCTGAATGTATCTCACCTCACCAGGATTGGAATAAGATAATTTTCAAAACCTTTGCTAATTGGATTAGTAAGAAATGACATTCCTTTTTGGTTTTACTTTGTATTACTTTATTTCTAGAGAAGTTAAATGTTCTTTCATCCTTATCATCCAGATAGAAAACAACCTTTTTTTTTTTAGAAAATCATGTGCAAATTGAGAATCTTATTAGCCTCTCTTATTGTTTTGCAAGTGTTGATAACAGCTTCAATGGAGGAGGAAAATGTCCTCCGAGTAGAAATGGTAACTGTTAAGTAAGCCTATGCTGATAGAGGCATTAGCCGGAGTATTTACGCTTAAGAAATGCCCGGTTTGGGATGGAACTGAAGAATGGATTCAATTTCTCCATGTGTCTTAAGTCAGGCTCCCCAGAATGAGCCCCAGAGGATTCGTGTGAAAATGATTTATTGGGAAATGTTTCTAAGAAAACACAGGCAGGGCAGCAGGAAGTGGGTCGGGGACAAGAAAGAGGCAAAGCTTGTGTGAGGTATCAAGCAAAGTCAAATGGAAGGTAGCTAGCTATGTCAAGGGCTTTCAGGATTGCCCTGGCGTCATACCTCAGAGTCAGGGACCGAGGGAGCTGGAGCACTTATTTATTCCTCCCCAACCTCTGTCAGTGTTTAAGGTGCTCTTGAAGAGAACTTGGATTGTTCCAGGCACTGCTAACTTTCCACGCTCCATGCCTGCAGGCCAAGTAGGTTCCCGCATCCTGAGGGCAGCCGTCGGACAAAGAGATGCAGCTTCTGGCTTCGGAAAGTGGAAACACTCTGAGGGTAATTGTGCACAGAATGTTAGAGGGACTTGAGGGAGGGGAGGAGCACTGGCGACATCCCCACCCCAGGCCTCCTGGGACTAAATGTTCTGGATAACAACTCCTATGACCACCTTAGGCAAAGTCGGTCACTGCCTGTTGGGTGAAAATGGACCCACGTTTTCATGGAACAGTGACTCCTAAAAGGTGAAGAACCAATAAAGGAAAACCTTGTTCATATCTCTCTGTGTGTGTGTGTGTGTGTGTGTGTGCGCGCGCGCGCACGCACGTGTGTGGTGTGTTGGGGGTGGGGGTAACTTGAAAATGTAAAAAAAAAACAAACAAACTTGGAAGATTCTAAGGGAGGTGGAGGGAAAACGGATGGTAAACCAAGCAGCTGGTGGAGGCGGCTGCCTGGGGGACAGCTGGGTCAGGATGCGGGGGGAGGAGCAGCCGAGGCGTGGACACCCATACCATGGCGGCCGGCGCAGGATTGGGAGCTCCTCCCTCCGTGGTATTTTCTGTTAGGCTTTGAAAGAAAAGCATAGACATTGACTTAAGAAACCAAATAATGTGTATATTCAGAACTCCATGAGATGATTTGAATACTTTGAGCCTCAAACGCTTATATTTTGCTAGGTTTACTGTAAAACATAGATGCCGTTGTGTGACTTAGAAAACGGAAGTGAGAACTGTGGAACCAGCTTGAGGTAGTTGCCACTGGTTAGGAAGACTGTAGTTTTTCTGCAGCAATTTCTAGAACTTACTTTCTAGATTTCTGGGTGTCAAGAAACATTGGTGGTAGCAGCAGCTCTCTTTCTTCAACTCTCTGATGCGTGCGTAACATTTTTAGGTGTCCTTTCTTGGTGTCAGGGTGTCTAGAAGCTGCTGTGGAAGGGGCTCCAGCCAGCATGGTTCCACCAGCAGCCTCTGTCCTGCATTTTTTTCAGAAATCATTCCCAAAGGCTCATCCTGGAACCTGTTTCTTCCTCCTCCAGTGAACATGTAAGCATCCGATTACCTCAGTCAGGTAAACACCTCCTGATAAAACCCGTGGAGTGATTTGCGTTTTACACTGAACGTTGACTAACCCAGGAGTGTATACAAAATCTTTTTTTTTAATAATAAAAAGAGCAGTGGTTTTCTTCCTGTTTCCCTCCCTTTTCTCTCTTTCCTTTCTGTCCTTTCCCTTCAAACCCCTTCCCTTCCCAAACAATTCAGTCCAAAAGCCATTATGTGGACAGAACAAGCTAAGCATGCATGGGGTAGGAGGCATCCTGGAGTGGCATGAGAACCCACGTGGGGTGAGGAGGGCATCCGAAGGGAGGATGGTGACATTGAGAGTTGGGTGTAGGCCATCAAAGCCACCACAAAATGAGGAGTGTATCTGAGCAGGGAGATACCACCAGAGCTTCCATGAGGTGAAGAAGGCATGCATGTGTGTGGTGCCGAATGTCAGAGCCTGAGAAGGGTCAGGACATTGTCTCTGTGTGTGCATGGCTGGTGTGGGAGGAGCCGTGCAGGGTGTTGGAACCCCGAGTGAGAAGAGCACCCACGAAGGCCAGCAGCATTGGTGGTAGCCTGATGTGGGGTGATTGGAGAATGAGACGGTTGAGGAGGGTATCTGTGTGAGTATAGGTGGACTGTGTGTGTGTGTGTGTGTGTGTGTGTGTGTGTGTGTGTGTAGGGGAGATGGGCTGCCCTGTATGCAGTTTCAGAGCCTGAATGGGATAAACAGGGCATCTGTGCAACGAGAGGGAATAAATCCAGCAGCATCAAGACGCTGGATACATACAGGGATATAGAGCAAAGAAGTAAATATTTTAAAGGTGAGGGAAGCAAGATTTCTCACTGTCAGAGAAGGGAGTTACAAATCTGAAAAGAGACAAAGCTAGAATGAATCCTATGGTGATAGGTTGGAGATATTGATGTGAAGTCATAGTTTTTGATAGATCAATCAATTGCTAGAAGTGGATGTAAATAGCAAGCATATATTCTCTAGCTCTGTCCATGGAGAGAGTCTGGGAGCAGTGACACCTCGGTAGCAATACACGTATCAAGCATCTAGATCTTGGTAACCAAATGCCTTCTCCACTCAAAAGGATCCCTGCAGAAGCCCCAGAGATGGGGCAGAAAAAGTGCAAGTAATCCTGGGACATCGTATAGCACCAGACAGTATTGATGTGGTCTCTGAATGCTGAGGACACGTCAAGGGACACAGAAACTAGCTTGGGGAGCTCCCAGGAACCAAATCCAGGATAATTGGAACAGCAAGACAAATCATGATTGTAAAGGATTATGAACCATTGAATAGTCCATGCAGATACCAACCAGCAAATATATAGGTTGAAAGTTTGATGAGGAATGGAACATTTTATCAAGTTTCAAAGTACCTCTCTACAAAACATTGATTAAATACGAAGAAGAAAAGGATAACTTTACAGTGGAGAAGCTAGCAGATACCACCTTAATCAACTAATCAAAGGTAGCATCCTCAGTGATGGGACAAATTGATACCATGTACCACCTAATAGGACACAGTAAAAAGAACACAGCATCCCTTCATAAGATGCATAATCGAAAACTAATCTTGCCGAATCATCTGACAACTCTGCATTGAGGGACAGTCTACAAAATCACTGGTCTATAATTAAAAAGCATCCAGGTTATAAAAGATTGAAAAGCTCTTTCAAATTAAAGGACATGAAAGAGACATGATAACTAAACGCAGCTTGTGATTTCAGACTGGTTTATTTTGCTATAAATATAAGACATTATTGTCACAGTAGGTGAGATTTGAATGGGTCTGAGAATTAAATATGCATCGATGTTACTTTCCCTTTGTTGATGGTTGTAGCGAGTTATATAGGAGAAGGTCCTTGTTTGTAGGAAACATACACTGAAGCATTCAGGAGTGATGGGGCATCATGTTAACAAGTTACTCTTCAGTGGCTCAGAAAAAAAATGTTCTTGTACTGTTCTTGCAATTTTTTTGTATGTTTGAGATTGTTTCTCACACACACACACACACACACACACACACACACCAAAAACCCAGCTGTGTAGAGTATTACGATCTAGACTCTCAAAAAAAGGAAAGGTGGGTGCCTGGGTGGCGCAGTCCTTAAGCGTCTGCCTTCGGCTCAGGGCATGATCCCAGCATTCTGGGATCGAGCCCCACATCAGGCTTCTCCGCTATGAGCCTGCTTCTTCCTCTCCCACTCACCCTGCTTGTGTTCCCTCTCTCTCTGGCTGTCTCTCTCTGTCAAATAAATAAATAAAATCTTAAAAAAAAAAAAGGGAAGGTGCTGAGGAAGACATAGGACTGGAGAACTAAAGGGAAGAATTCCTTCATCCTTGGGCAATGGCAGTGAAGTAGCCAGACCCACCGTGGAGCTTCCATTCAGTGGGGGTGGGGCTTGTTAGGGGTCTCTGGAATGAGAAGACAGCACAGAACTGGACAGCGGCTGGGGGCTTGGTTGCAGCTGGTCAGGCCCACTGAGTCAGACTGGTGGAGTTGCCTGTGACTGTTTTGATCACTAAACCAATGTCTTGTCATTGTCACTCATCATGTCCCAGTCCATCGGGGAACAGAATCCCCTATCCTTGTCACCTTGGGCAGTTCCAGGTGCAATGCAGGCTACACGAAGAGTTCCCTTACAATCTTGACACACGTCCGGCAATGCAGGTGTTCGACACCTGATGAGAATGAGCCTCCATTGCTCCCGTTTTACTCGTTCTTCCTTTGCTCATGACCTAGACTGAGGATTTTTTTGTCCTCTTTTCATTCACATTCTCTTCATCCCCATGGCTCTCCACCTCTTGCCTCCCCTCCTGCCTGCAGCCTTAGTCTCCTCCCTGTGGACACTTCTGTTCCTAGTTGCTCTAGAAACACTCTTGGCCATCAGTCAGGTGCTAGGGAAAGAGATTGGCCTTCCCACTGGGAGTGCCTCTTCCTGCCGAGGGAAACCAGAGCAGATGGCTCTGCTGGAAGAGCTCCAAGGAATCACATGGCCCATTTCGCAGGTGAGGACACGGAGGCCTAGAGAGGCTGTGTGATGTGCCAGTGGTGACAGAGTCGAGGGAGGACAGAGCCAGGAGCAAAGCCCAGATTTCTGTCCCTTGGTTCAGGCCACTGTGGATTACAGATGGTGGTGGCAGAACTGAAAAAAATAAAAGTGGAAAAAGAGAAGGGAACATCTTAAGAAAGGCAGAGAATTCAAAGGCAAAGCTTTTCAGTTTGATTTGGAAAGGAATGAGGAGTCACTAAAAAGGGATGATGTATTTTTGTGGATTATTTGGTATTGATTAAACATAGGGTTTCTCAACTACGGTACTATTGATATTTGAGGCTGGATAATTCTTTCTTGTGGGGGCTGCCCTGCACAGTGTAGGGTGTTCAGGGCCATTGCTGGCCTCTACCACTTGACTCAGTAGCACCCCCCCCCCCAGTTTGGACTATTAAAATGTCTTGACAGGAGCGCCTGGCCGGTTCTGCAGCCGAGCATGCGACTCTTGATCTCAAGGGTATGTGTTCAAGTCCCACGTTGGGCATAGAGTTTACCTAAAAATAAATAAATAAAATGTCTCCAGGATTGCCAAGTGTCCCCTGGAGTTAAAAAAAAAAATGATCCCTCACTGAGAAACACAGGGTTAAGGGATAGATTAGAACCGAGATGCCCTGGAGAAATGAAGCCAACGGGAGGTGAGGAAGGTTTCAGTTCACTGAGGCACACAGCCAGCGGTTAAGCTGTCCTGCTTTGGAGGCAGAACCCCTGTCTCAGATCAAGACCAAACCACTTACCAGCTGGGTGGCTTCCCTTGGGTTTTTCTGAAATGCGGGTAATGTGAACACCTATCGTTTAGGGCTGTTATAAAATAATATCTATAAAACACTGATAGCAGGGCTTGGCAAATAGGTAGATGTTCGATGTGTGAAGAGAGTGGAGGGAAGATGAGCAAGGCTTGACTGCCCATGGGGCCAATGAGGCAAGCCTTGTGTCAGTGTCAGACGGATGTGCCTCCCTGTATAGATGCTCTGAGCAAAACACCTAGACCATTCTAAATGGTCTATTGATGACTGTATTTGTCCTATAAGGATTTGGTGACTGATTGATAAATTAGACTTGTGGGCATTTTAGAGTTTTTATCGAAGAGCCGAGACTGGTCTGTTTTACTAAACTTTATTTCATGTTACGTAGAAATGTATGAATCAAAGGAAAGGAATCAGGTCAGATGCCTCATTTTTGTTTCAAATACAAAGATAGGCAGGGGTGTAAATATTTACTTAGAATGAGAAAAGAAATCACAACCGATGCCGGGAGCTCCGGCAATGCAGGACCGTTTCTTCTGGGATCTCTTCAGTTTACTAGAAATGCTTACCCAGAAATGGTACCTAGTGCTGCCTGCCTTCCCCTCACCACCTGCCACACTTTACAATTCCCAGCGTTCTCAGGGGCCCGTGCAAGTGAGGAGACTTGAAGTGTTAACGTTATTAACCCCATGCTTCATCCGCCACTAATCACAGGGTGAAAATCCCAGAGGATTGCACCGTTATGGGACTACAACACTCTGTGTCTTTGTTCGTGGGTCTTCTGGAAATATTTTGTGGGAATGAAAAATCCCCTGGTGATAGCCACAGCATGGCTGAGCTCCAGTGGCCTACAACATTAAACTGGAGCTCCTGAAAACACTCCAGCAACGGATCTGTGAACGGGTTTCACTTGGCTGCTGTTTGCTTTTCCCATTTGTATTGTTTCCTGTGCCAGAGGTATGTACTTATTTTATTTTCCCAGCCTGGAGATTTATGATTCTCCCACCCAGAGGCTTGTTTCCCTCTAGCAGCATTCCTTGAAGTAATAATGGTAATAATCCTCTGCATTTATAATACTATATACCTTTCACTGCAGTTTCGTGTTGATTACTTCACTTGTACTATTATTTTTGCCTCAGAAATAGCTATCAGCCCTATATAGAATTTCTAATTTCATCCTAAAACCCCATGATCCTTCCCATTTGCTCTTTTAACAATGTTATACGTTGTTCAGTTCACAAGGTTCAATCTTAATTAAACCAAGTTCAGGATACAAGCGGAAATGACTAGCAGCGAGGGGCAGATTACTAACACTCTATGGCACATTCATTCTAAATTTAGACAATATCCTTAGAGTCTTCCGAATTGAATCAGAATCTTATAATTAATATTTCCTGTCCTTCCTCCCTGTGTGAAATTGTCAGTCCCAGGGGCGCTTCACAGTATTTGCAAGTATTTATTCTTTACAGATTGTATGTTGCTATATGTGAAGTGAAAATAGCAAGACAGTACTTTTCATTTTTCCGAAGGAGACAATAAGAAAATAAAATCCAAACAATAACTGCATAATTGCATGTAAATATGCTGATCTCCTCTCAAAGTCTCTAGTTTAAAAAAATCTTATATTTATTTATTTATTTATTTATTTATTTTTAAAGATTTTATTTATTTATTCGACAGAGATAGAGACAGCCAGCGAGAGAGTGAACATAAGCAGGGGGAGTGGGAGAGGAAGAAGCAATCTCCTAGCGAAGGAGCCTGATGTGGCGCTCGATCCCATAACGCCGGGATCACGCCCTGAGCCGAAGGCAGATGCTTAACCGCTGTGCCACCCAGGCGCCCCCCAAAAAATCTTATATTTAAATTCAAAATATTTTGACATGTGTGAATCCAAATTCTATTACGGCAATATGTGTGCATATGAGCACACACATATATGTATAGAATGAAGAATTTTTAAAGCGCCTTGCAATTGGATAGATAATCGATATGAAAGGTAATGTTCCCTCTATTTGGCGGCAATATATAAATATGCAAGAGGAAATAATATCAGATTAAAATTTATTAACCATCTGAAAACTTTCCATGTTTTCTCCGACCGGTTTTAAAGATACTGAAAAAGAAACTCAATTTCAAAAGAGTTGAGGCTCAGGGTCAGGTGCCGGGAACTCCATATTCTACTATGTGACAAATCTCTAGCAGACATGGGTGCAGAGGGGGGTGGGGGGAGGTGCAGGAGGAGGGGAGGAAAAGACACTGAGCATCTAGTCTGAAATTGGGCAATGCTGCGTAAAGCGGGTGTGCGCTTACTCATGTGTGGCCACAAGAAGTGTGTTTCATGGCTGATTTCAACAGGATAATGAAGGGCTCGGATGCACCCATCCAAAATTGCCAGTCGAAGGTGTCCTCGATAATTGGCTTTAATAATAATGTTGCATAACAGTAACCAAGAGAAGAATTTGGCTAGTACTGGTTTCTCTCTGTGAAAACCACGTTTGGGATGAACTAACAACAGCCGAAACCGTGATAAATCTAGGGCTCGAGCAGAAGCCAAACGCTGACTCAATCCATTTGTAGTTAAATGATCTAATTCCTGGTCGATAGCAGGCAACGTGAAGCTGTAGTTAAAGGAGCCACATACCAGAGTATCACACTCGGAGAGGTTTATGGTCGTTTGAGGTGTGACAGCTGTCTCTTTGCTATGTCTCCAGCCATTGATGCGTCGAAGACCTCTGCACATCTGTCCTGGTCATTTGGTATCAGAGAGGGTGGCGCTGCCTTACAGAGTTAGGAACATATGTAGCTCTCTCCGTATGAGGTTGGTACACATCGTCTGCTGGTTAACAACTTCCTAAAGAGCCCTTCGATACCCTTGTACACCAGCGGTGGAAACGCAGAATCTTGAACCTGGACCTCCTGCATCAGAATGTGCATTTTAACACAATTCTCGGGTGATTCAAATGCACTTTAATGTTCAGGAACTGTTGCTTTATATGGTCTGTCACACTTTCCTTTGGGCTCTGTCTTATAAATCTGTGTCACTGCAAAAGCCTCTGAACTGACCCTCCTGTCACCACTCTCACTCCACATCACGCAGCCGCCGTGTGCATTTCTAAGGCAAAACTCAGATGGTCCGGGAAGTGCACTTGCAATCTCCCAGGGCCTTCCTGTGGCCCTCAGAACTAAGTCCTGACTTCTCAGTCCTCTCTGATCTACTCCTCATCTACAATTCCAGATGTTTCTTGACATCTCCGCGGGATGTGAGAGTGTTGTAGGCAGGGTAGGGATAGCTACTCTAAACCAGAAGGTCTCAGAAGGTCAGAGAAGACTTCTAGAGAAGGGGTTGGTTAAGCTGAGACCTCAGTGACAAGATCCCACTGGGCCAACATCATGCCTCCTTGTTTTTGAACAATCCATTTCCTGTACCCCAGAGGAATGTGGTTACCTCACTCTGCTCCCTGCCTTAATTTTATGTTCATTTTTCCAGATTGAACTGAAATATTATTCCTTCCTGGAGAGTCTTTTCTGAGCTGCTCTGATTCATGTTTGGGTTAGTTCCCTTACTCTGGACTTACATGCCCCTTCTATATCAGGCTAAAATGACATTGTGAGGGTTTGATTCTCTGGAAGCAGACACTGATACAGAGTTTGGGCTACAACATATTTATTCGAGGTCAACATTGTGAATGGAAGATGGAGGAAGGAGTTGGGGTAGAGGAAGTCATCGAGCTATGACACAGATCTGATAAGGCCTTGGCCAACCCAGTGGGAAATCTGAAGAGGGCATGGCCCATCGGAGTGCCCAGTATTGGGCCAAAATGGCCAGAATTTTAGAACCCTCTCTGATTCAATCACTGGATGTGGGAACTCCAGGAGGGGTGCGACTTTGGGCAAGACAGCTCTTTGCAGCTGAGGCTGACCCTGTAGGCGCCGACAGCTAGAAGCAGATGGGACCCCATTACCTGCAACTGGGCAACAAGTCTTTCCTGGAAGGGGAATCTAGGTACTGCAACTCTGTGTGTACCTGAGGCATTTACCATATCATGTTGTTTTCTCTCTAAGTGGACTTTGAGCTCCTTGAAGGGAACAAAACCATTATGATTTTCCATTATGTTTTCCTTTTTGTTTTAAGACACTTGGAGCAGGAGCGCCTGGGTGGCTCAGTCGTTAAGCGTCTGCCTTCGGCTCAGGGCGTATTCCTGGCATTCTGGGATCGAGCCCCACATCAGGCTTCTCTGCTGGGAGCCTGCTTCTTCCCCTCCCACTCCCCCTGCTTGTGTTCCCTCTCTCGCTGGCTGTCTCTCTCTCTGTCAAATAAATAAAATCTTAAAAAAAAAAAAAACACTTGGAGCATAGCACAGAGAATGGTCCATAATAAATATTAAATACGTACATGTTTCCTAAATGATTGACTTGCTTTTTGAACACTGTCCCCTCTTATTGAGACCCACCCTCACACTCTATGTATGGCGGTGGGGATAATACATGCATGTTTTTTTAAGTTCTCTGAACACCTTCAGAGATTCCATACACTATTTCTTCCACTCAGTCACATTTGCTTGCTTTCTCACTTTTTTTTTTGTAGAGCTGTAGACATCCTTTCTAGTAATCAAGCCAGAGGAAGCCACACTACAGGGAGAACAGTTTTGAAATTGGTGGTCAGGCTATTGGTAATTTTGTTTCATCACATTAAATTAAAAATAATGAGAGGGTGAAGTTAATAAAACAGACCAAGAATATGGCTATGGACTTGACCTCCAAGCTGATGCAGCCTCTAGAAAGGATAGCCCTGTGTGAACTCGACAACCACGGCCTGCCCCATGTCACCACAACTCTATGAGCTAGTGCTGAACATCTGGGCCAGAGTGAGTTAATAGGTTCCCTCCTTGGGATCTTTAATTGGTGCCCTGAGAAACTGAGTTTCACCAATGCCATTCAGGCCACTTAGGAGGAAGGATCACATTGTTTCCCTTAATTTTCAAGCACTATTGGCCAATAATGTTGTAAAATACAGTAAAAATGAATTATCAAAAAATCAAATTGAAAGATATACTGTGAGACCAAAGGACCCAAATTCTTATTATTAGATTCAGCAGACATAAAATTCCTTTGCAATAAATATAAATAGTACAAACATAACCTATGGGGAAAAAGAATTTTAAAAATCCTGCACATTATTCACTAGAAATACAAAGAAGTGCAATTAATATAGAGAGTCATTACTGCACTTGTAACTTCTAGGTGTTTCATAATCACAGCTAAACAAAAAGTTATGATTTTAATAGTCATTCTCCATTGTGCATGAATGTTTTAAGAAACACCATGTATATCAATATTTAAAGTTTTTAATGTAACCGAAGCCTACTGCTTGCTTGTCAACTAATCTAATCCAGGTCGCATTCATGATGACACTATTTTCAAAGGATCACATGGATCTAAACTGCTTCCGTGTTTTATTTTAATAGCACTCGTCAGAGAGAAATCAACCTTACAGAAGTAGGTTGATGGAAATGGAAGAAGATATTTTAAAGCAATTTCCACAGGCTCCAGATATTAACTTTTACCCAAAATGAAGGAGATGATAATGCAGTTTTAGATTATACCTTCAATTTGGTTCAGTAGCCAGTTCCCAAAACTTAAAAATATAACGTTAAATTTAAATATAAATTTGCTTTCCATGAGGGATATGAATTTTGGGTTTATACATTTTTGGGTTACAGTTGACAAAATAACCTTAAACTGTCACATGTTGTAACATGGTCCTGCTGCATATGATGTGTGTCTCAGGCAACACACGACCTCAATTTAGTAACACCCACACTAGTCTCTATTTTATTCAAAAAAGCAGGTCCACTCCTCATGTCCCAGATTGGAATGTGGGGCAAGATCAAATTGCTATGAAAGTTTCTAAACATTTATTCTCAATTTCTGTACTTTTCCTTTTCTTTTACAGAATGGTAAAAATCTTTCTACAGATGGTCTGTGGACCCAATTTGAGGGGGCCAGAATTAAGTAATGGAGGAAATATGGACTGAAGTCATGCAGATTTGGGGCCAAGAGAAATTTTATGCAAGCTGAAGTTTGGGGGAAGCAGAGAAGCTTCTCAGTCTGCAAAGAGAAGAGTAGAGAAGTCAAGATCTGTGGGGTTCATTTAGAGACAGACAAGCAGCCTCAGTTCTTGACCCTCGCTGTTTCATCCTGGGAAAAGCTGCGTCAATGAAATCGACTGCTTGGCCTAACCTGTTCAGCGTGGAGTTCTGTTTTGTGCAACAAAGGATCCCAGGCTAAGGTATTAGATGACAATACATCCCCTCAAGAAAGCAGAGTTAGAGTGAATTTCTCAGCCTCTTCTATCCACAGCTGGCTGCCCAGGTCCAGCTACAAGCGATCCAGATGTGGACTGCCTCCAAAAGACAAGGGTCTCATTAGTCTGGAAATTTACTTGGGTCTCTTTCTTTTTTATAACACTACCAGGGGATCGTAAGCTCTAAGCCTTAGTGTACACTTGCATTTGGGAATGTCCCGATCCATTCTCGATGTTTTGGAGAGAGAAGCGAGAAGCGGAAAGGTTGATGGGTAACTAGAGAATGGAAGACCGAAGGTCTTCTTCAATGATGTTACAAAGCTTGTGAGTATTTGCTGTGTATTGTGTAAGAGAGGGATTTCCATGCCAGTAGCTCTGGCCGAGCCTGATGTCATCGACTAACAAGCATGACCAATGGCTGAAAAACAAATGATGAAACTGTGACTGCTGGTATTAGCTGGAATTTTCCCAGTGAAGGTCAAGCAAGATGAATGCACCTGGAATTGACTGGACCAGGCAGACTGGGCTATTCTTTGGCATATTGACTCTACTTCTAGGGTTTCTACAGACTTTCTGTTGTTGATGCTTGTGCTCAGCTATGATTCTATTCACCTTGCTGTCACGTATGTGGGTGTTTGGTTTTACTGATGAGCATCTAAGATGATGTTTATATATTCTGGTTTTGCACAGATGTGTCTAGGGATTTAAAGCATGGGGATTTCATTATGCTCCTCTTAATGACTAGATATTTATTGACTAGATTAATTAACACATTATATATTCTTAGGCGCAAATATCTCCATTGTCAATGATTTAGTAATTTCATGGGACACATCCAAATCATTCATTAGGGTACATCATTACCCTCCTGGAACACAAAAATGATTCTAAACTGTTGTTCCTGGAAAACCACACTAAATTAGAGACATTGGGAGAGATCATGAATAGTTTATATCTGTGTAACTCCTAAAATCTCAGCAGCACACATGGAGGGCAATGATATTAGCTAACTCAAAAGCCCTCCCCTCTGAAGGTGATAGAACATGCCAACATATCTGTGTTTTAGGAAGTGAAAAGAAAACAGAAACCATTAGGACCATAATTATGGGAATCAGCAAAAGAGAGTCCAGCCGAATGGAAACAGCTGATTTCAACTGATAGCCGGGTTTAATTCCCTTCCGAATTCATTACACACCAGGTAAAATCTTTGCATCTCATAAAAGTCTCAAATCCTTCCCTCGGAGAGCAGGAGCCAATATCATTCTGACCTATTGACTGACAGATACACACCCCAGGCTGACCATAGTTCATTAAAAATAGTATGTGTGTTTTTCTCTATGTCATCATTTTATTGAACCCCGAATGTTCATTGTGAGTTCCGAGGCTCGAAGGTTAAATCGCTGATATTGCAGAAGTTCCCTAACTTCTCTGAAAGTTTTTCTTCGTGACCTCAGGTTTGGCTCTTTGAGGTAAACCTCAGGCATGGGCATTTTTAGCACCTTCTGCTTTTGAGAGGCAGCCTGCTGAAACTGCTGCTCGCAAAACATCACACTCAGATTGCTTACTGCCGCCCCCCACCTCAGTTGTTGCCAATAGGCAGGTTTTAATGTGTCAGTTCACAAAGCTCTCAGGAAGCCGCTGTCACTTTTCATTTTTGTCACTGTGAAGTTAGTGGACGCGCTCAGCATCATCTGCCCTTTGTGGTGTGGGGCGTGAGCTTTACATAAGCTGGCATGAGACAGGTGGCTGCACTAAGCAATTGGGGGAATTAAAAATATACATTTATATATATCGGATGTGCTGTACCCAAAGGCTCCCATTCTCCTGATCCCATCCTAGATCAGGGACTTGAATCTTTCTCCCAGCCACCCCCACTTCTCCCTTGAGACTGAAGTTCAGCATCTAAGAAAAAGGGGCTTCCTACTCTAAGATGTACTAGGCATTTTTTTAAACCTCATTATGTAAATGCATTACCCTAATACACTGTTTCTTCTCTCTCTCTCTTTTTTTTAAAGGTTTTATTTATTTATTTGACAGAGACAGCCAGCGAGAGAGGAAACACAAGCAGGGGGAGTGGGAGAGGAAGAAGCAGGCTCCCAGCAGAGGAGCCTGATGTGGGGCTCGATCCCATAATGCCAGGATCACGCTGTAAGCTGAAGGCAGACGCTTAATGACTGCGCCACCCAGGTGCCCCGTGTTTCTTCTCTTGTTCAACAGAGCCCTTAGACATGAGACAGCCTACTACAAACTCAGAATATTAATCAGAATTCTTTTATCCATCTACTTATTAAGAAGCATTTTGGAGTTCCTACTATGTGCCTGAGGTACAAAGATCTAGCTTAGGCCATTGCAAAGATTCAGATTCAAGGTGAAGTTACATTATGTTTTCTTACAATGATATCCTCCTCTCCCCAATATTTTTTATTTAGGCAACATTAGGCTAAAATTAACTTTTAACATGAGATGTTAAAAGAGTAGCATAAGGGCAACTTACAGACTGCAAAGCAAATACAAAAATAGGAAGGATGGACTCACATCACATCACCCAACATGGGCTTTGGGTTTTATGGGGAACAAAGGAAAGGAGGTACTAAGATGACCGATAAAACTCAGGAGTGTTTGGCATCCACTATGGGGCTGCCACCTCTTCCCTCACCTGCTTTCTAAGCTTCTAAGTCACTCCCAGGTATTCAGCAGAGCTCCCCCAAAGAAAAGGCAAAGCAGAGAAGGTCAACACATAATGTCTGTGGCGTCTCAGGTTGGCCTTGAAAGCAAGTGCAGTTCTTCTTAGAGGACAAGAATAGAGAGGTCCTTCTTGTCCAGAGGGATCACAACACACAGGCCTCACAGAGTCACCAGGGTCTGAGTAGAGACCAGAGGTCAAATACACACAGGTGACAAGAAAGGCAGGCTGGTAGTGCTGCCTTCGTCTTGTTTCTTCTGGCTCTGGGTCCCCATTTTCTCATAGCTAGACCACTGATTCCCCCTCTTGTAGTCTCCATCTTGGTCCTGTTCTCTGCCAGTCCTGATGGGGACGGAAGGTACGTCCACAGCCATGCTTTCCTTCTCCGCCAGGACTTGCTCACATAGATTTATGTCACCTTTACAGACCTGGCCTGGATCCTAACATTCTACTCATGTGACCTACTCATCAGATCCAGCCCAATTGGTGCCCCTGGAGCAATGCCTGGGATCACAACCTCCAAGTTACAGCCTACTTCCTGCTCAGCTCCCTGCTCTTCCTGCTATTTCCGGGACTTGGCCCTCATGGCTCTGCCTCACTCTTGATGATCTCCCCCTCCGTGGGATGGGAGTTTTTACCCCTGACCCCTGCCCAGTTGCTGGGATTTAATTCCCAGAGAGAGCTTTGCAAGCTGGTTATCTGTCTCTCCAATGCTCTAGATTTTGGGCCACCGTCTCTTGCCATTCTGACTGGGAGCCCCAGTTGATAACCAACTGTCATTTGAACCATGACTGAGATTGGTGCTGGTTTAAACACCCTTTAAAAGACTTGGTACTGTTCTTTACCAGTTCTTCCCCGTCCAGCTCTCAGCCCCTGGAGCTCCATTATTTCTCACCACTCATTCTGCCCTGGTGGTTGGTTATCTTGCTTCTTGAAGAATCATCATACACTGTACTTAAATACAATTTAATCAATTATCAAGCATATTTTGTGCATAAGAACAACGCTGGCAGACAATCTCAGCTAATAACCTGTGATGTTAAGATCTGATTTTCTATGTAATGATAATTATAACAATAGCAGTGAATGCTGGGATGATACAATACCTTAGATATGTACTTATTTGGTTCTCACAACAACCCTGTGGTAAGTACTATTGCAATCACCATCTTATAAGGAGGAAAACCAAGTCACAGAGAGGGGAATTGGTGTGTTTAATGTCACACAGCTAGTGAGCCTATGGCTGAGTTTGGAACCCAGATATCTGACCCGAGTCCACATTCTTCACCATCATGCTATGTGCCCCTCTGATGCAGGGGCCACTTCAGGCTCACAATATAATCAGGTTGACTTTTAGGATATTTTTGGAACTGTTCACATAAAATATTTCTGTCTGAATTACTACTAGCTGAAGCTAAATTAGGCTTGCAGTCTGCATAACACACATAAATCACAACAACATACATACCAACCCACATACATTGTGACACAGACAAGTACTTAACCCCTCAGTTCACAAACGATCAGTGTGGGCACGAGTTGTGGAGTGAAAAACAAACACTATAAAGTATATATGAAGGGATTATCACAGAGCATGGTGCATTGTAAACATCTGATAATGTTATTAATTATTATCAATGCACCATACATCTGTATTATGAATTGATGTGCAGTATCCCCATTACTATCATAGACAGAATAGCTTTAATAAAAAGCTATGGGAGAAATGTCAAGTGCTCCGTTGTCCTTGGATATCTCCCTAAAATGCTTTACATGACAATTTCTCTATATGTAAAATGGATGCTGAAATTTTGTCTCATTCAGCAACACAATAATGTTGGGAGGTAAAATAAAATAATCTGCAAATTAAAGCCCTCGAAATAGACTATTTTAATAAAATACAGGAAGAGTTCCTTTAAAGCAGATTATATTTCATACTATTACCTCTAGGCACTCACTAGAAATATACCATGTTGTAGTAGCTTTTATCAGCTAGCACTAGCATGTCCAATAAAGGGCATGGGATTATTCTCAAGTACATAAGAAAAGGAACTTCCCCCTCTCTGTCTCTCTCATCTGTGTATCTGTCTGGGGCCAGCTTCATGGTGGATTTGTACAATCCTACAGGCCTCACACTTGAAGCTCTCTCTGCTTGCTCTGCCGGCACTGTTTTGAAATGATTAATTTACAACCAAGAGACCCTGCATTTTCGTTTGTCGTGAGGACCCACAAATTAGGCAGCCCCTACCTTCAGTCTGTGATGGGACCTACCTCACGATGTACGGCTGATTCACACGGGGGGCAACTTCTCTGCGGGGCCTAATAACGCCCATGGTGGGGCTTAGCTAAACTCAGAACAGAGGAGAATTAATAGCACATTTCCACTAAAGATTTTCTTATTTACTATTACCAATTAGACACCTACATCCTGGCAAAGCAACTTAGTGAAAAACGAAGTGAGCTTCAATTCTGTGGAGAGAAAAGGGATCAGGGTCAGAAATACTGCCTCAATCAGGGAGGAAGGGGGTTGCACTGAACGCCCCCATTTCTGGGATCTTGGGTGTTAAGAAGCATCTCCCATGTTCAGAGGCCTGTGAGGGGGACCTGTAGGATAAGGGCTGACGGCCTTGCAGGCTGCACCTCTCCGTGTCCTTGTCCTGGGCCGGGCCACACACCCTCCTCCAGCCCCCTTCCCCTCAAACATGGAGCTGCTCCTGTTTCAGTGCTAGTCATTTCTTAAAACAACTTCACTGTGTTAAAAAAAAAAAAAAAAAGAAAGAAACAACATTATTGTAATATAGTTCACATACTATAAATTCAAAGTGTACAAGTTGGAGCCTCTTTAATAAATTCACAGAGTTGCACAATCATCACTATAGTCAATTTTTCAACCCCCTGAAAGAAATCCCATACCCATTAGCAGTCATTCTGCAGTGCTCCCCCACCCCCACTCAGCCCCTGGCAACCACTAATCTACTTTCTGTCCCTATGGATTTGTCTATGCTAGAGATTTCATACAAATGGAATCATACAATATTTGTCCTTTAGCATAATGTATTTAAGGCTCATCCATTTCGTATCATCCATCAGTACTTCATTCCTTTTTATGGCTAAATAACCTTCCATTGTATGGATATACTGCATTTAATTTATCCATTCATCAGTTGATGGACATTTGAATGGTTTCCATTTGGGGGCTATTATGAATAATGCCGCTGAGAACATTCATGCACAAGTTTTGTGTGGTCCTGTTTTCTTTCCCTTGGGTATATACTTAGAAGTGGAATTGCTGGTTCGTGTGGTAAAGCCAGTCATTTTTCTCCATCTCTACAAAAAGAAGACCCTGCTATCGATATCACTCAAACCAAACCAGACATTGGATATGAAATCCCCTAAGGCTCCAAATTAGGCAGAGTGAAATCTTTTATATTTAGATTCGAGACTCGGAGTCAGATTTGCTGGAATAGCCATGGCATAAATGGCTTTATAATTAAGTAAACAAAACCCAGGAACGGTAACATCTCCTTGCCCTCTGGCACAGAGTAGATAATCCAGGATTTTTGTTCTCCCTCTGCCAAAAATTGCATTTGGCACCAGTTCAGAATCATACTCTCTCTGGAGGCACTTTGAGAGAACTGGCCTGGGAGATAGTTGTAGAAGAAAAAAAAATTAACCACGTCCCTACGTATGCGCCTAGGACAGTTTAGGGAGAGAGAGCTCTGGCAGGTGCCATGGTCCCTCTGGACCTCCCCACCCAATTCCTATAGTGAAACCTACCACAAGGAGAAGGTACTAGGAGGTGGGGGCTGTGGGATGTGATTAGGTCATGGAGGTGGAGCCCTCCTCAACAGGATTCGTGTTCTCATAGAAGATGTTCCAGAGAGCTAGCTTGCCCCTCTTCTGCCAGGTGGGGATACAAGATGTCTGAGATGGAAGAGGGCCCCCACCCCATCCTGCTGCACCCTGATCCCAGACTTGCAGCCTCCAGCACTGTGAGAAATAAACACCTGTTGTTTATAAGCCGCCCAGGCTATGGTGTTCTGTTACTGCAGCGTGCACAAAGATGGGAGGGGGGTTTCACTTCAGGGGAGGAGTTATGAAAAATAATCCGAAACCTGCTAAGGCGGTGTCGTAATGCTGACGTGCCCACGAAATACGGAGTCTATTGGTAAAATGGGTATTCTGATTCCGTAGGCTTAAGGAAGAGGCTTTGATGCTGCATTGCTAACACAGTCCTAGGTGACATCAATGCCGCTTGTCCGTTGGCTCACAAGAGGAGTGACAGGGCTCGAAGGGACCCTGGGGCAGAAGGAGGACATGCTAAGTGACATGACTCCCTTGACTCTGAGCAGTTCATGCATGCTGATTCACTGCCCCAAATTTGACTCCTGTGTGGTTTTCTAGGAAAACTCAAGCATAGTAGGACCGAATAGCCCACATCTAGTCCTCCGATGGAAGAGAGGGAAGACATGGGCACCAGAAGCCCAGTCCTCCTCTTGCAGAACCAGCAAATCTCATGGGGTCTTTCAATACCAGCAATCTCAACCAGCTTGATTAAGTGGAGACCTATTTGAAAGTCGGTCAGCTTCCTGGTGCAGTGAAAGGTCAAAGTCAGACCAGGAATGAAGAATAATTGAAAATAAAATTCAAAATCGTACTATTGTCTCCTGAAAAACATGAAAAAGGAATTTAATTTAAAAAGCTACAGAAAAAAAATATTAACATGCTGCTTTCCCAACTATCCTCTCAGTGTTCTAGACACAACACAACAGCATTCAAGATCTTCCTTCTCACATTTCTCACGACTCCGTGCCTCTCCCAGTCTTGCCCGCAAAGACTCTCTTTTTCCCCTCTCCACCCTTCCCTCTGGGTCAGGTTTTAGTCGGGAAGACACCACTTCTCAGACTTTAAAGGGCATGTGGATCACCTGGGGTCTTGTTAAAACAGATTCTGACACAGTGTATCAGGTGTGGCCCAAAGAATCTGCATTTCTAACAAGCCATCTAGGTCACGCTGACATGTGTCATACTCTGAGGAGCAAGAATGTGGATTATCTTAGCCCCTCTGCTCCTTTAATTCCCCCTCTTATTTCTCCACCTCCTTCAATTAATAGGTAACAAATGCTGACTGAATAAGTGATTCTTAGTTTTATCATTTATAGTAGGGATGACAATGAAGGTTCTTTTCCCAAGGCCAGATTGAAGATTAAATTTAATAGTGTGACAGCTTAAGACCTAGCCCATGTGTCTGACACTCAGTAGATGCTAAATAAATATGACTTTATTTTATTTCACCTTCCTAGGTTCCTTATGGAGCTCTAGGCAGGCAAGTTTTGTAAGTGCAAGGGTTAAACAAACATTAATAATTTATATGAAGAGATATCCACAAGCCAGACTTCTCCCCATTAAGAAACGCACTTTTTATTAAAACAGAAGCATGAACTATACAACTAATCATTGTGGAAAAAACGAAATCATCCTGACTTAGAAACTGCATGAATCGGGGGTGACATCCTTTAGAATCCAGGCCATCTAAAATGAGATGAAGATGTCAGAGAAACCCAAAGGCAAGGGGCCTCACCAATCTTTATTCCTCATCTAAGATTAAGCTATCAAAGACTAAGGTAAGAGCAGTCAGATGTTACCCACACAGCTTCTAGCCCTCTGCCTGAAGGTGGGTTCTTCAATTATCTGAGTGTTTCTGAGCCCTGGCTGACTTGGCTCTATCCATGGAGGGCAGACAGGATGACAAATGGGGTGCCTGGCTCTGTGGAGTGGGGGTGGTCTGCAAGCCTGAAGAACGTCCTTGCCAGAGAGGAGACGTTCCGACCCCTGTTGCATGCTTCCTCAAGGCAGAAAAACGGGAGACCTCCGGGACAACCAGTCGTGAGTCTAATTTCATCAGGGACACTGAGGATCGAGATTCTTATATTATCTGATAGAGCACAAAAAGTCAAATCAGTGTAATTTCCAAACAAAGAGGGACTTTGAATAAGAAAGTTGCAGACATTACACATTCTCATTCCTCATTGCACTCCGCAGTCCATCTTCCAGGAAAGAGGCATACAGATCATGGCGTAACTTGCTTAGAACAATAGACAATTGTCGCAGTCTATTAATTCCATCTGCTTCTGACGGGAAGGAAAAATGGTTACATGGTGAAGTCAGAGGGTCTCAGGCACAGAAGGGGACTTTCCTGAGGGTCTCCTGCAATACAGATGTATAAGTGGAAGAATGATGTAAAGAAGAGAACCGAGCCATTCTTTGCCTCTGGGTTATCAAGGTCTCAGTACCATCATTCTTCCTGTGATCTGAGGCTGTTCTTTAATTTAAATAAAAAAATTTTTTTTTCAGTTGAGAACTGTGCTTGGATCTGCAGTATTAATATGGGTGATAAAAAAGTAGAGGAAAGCAGGGAGGGACTTTTGCTTGAGAGTGAGATGGTATTATCAAGCTAGTCCCAAACCAGAGAAAAGGACAATACCTAAATATTCTTAAGTTTCTCTCTGTTTTTTGCTATAGAAAAAGTTCATATAATTTAGGAGTATCATTTAGATGACCTTACTTTACTTGTTTCATCCCATGAAGTAGCCCTGGTTGGGAGTCAGGACTCCTGACTCAACTCAGTGCTCATGTGGTCTTTGGTAAGTAGGTTGAACTATCTAGGCCTTTATCCTTAAGGAAGAGATTAGCCTGTACTGATATTTTCCAATGCGTACTGTGTGAAATAAGTGTTAGATGACAATGGGATTCATACAAAACAGATGAACATAGGGGAAGGGAAGGAAAAATAAAATAAGATAAAAACAGAGAGGGAGGCAAAGCATAAGAGACTCTTAACTCTAGGAAATAAACTGAGGGTTGCTGGAGGGGGGGTGGAATGAATCACTAAATTCTACCCCTGCAGTTAATAATAGGGCTATGCAACATAATACCCCAATGTTCATCACTATATGTTACCTAAATTGAATTTAAATAAAGAATTTAAAGAGGTAGGATTCATTGATCAAATAAATATGGATAAGTTTAGTTTTCTTTGTTACAGGACTTCTGAGCCCTTGATATGCTAATATATGCTGGAACTCTCCCAAAAGAGGTCAGAATATGCTGTTTCCTGAAAAAATTTGATCACAGAGCCCCTCTCCTTTGGCCCTCCCCCTGTGTTAGTAGCATTTTCCAAGGAATTGCATGAGATCGAACATATTTTGGGAAATGATGATCCAAATAATTTCTGAATTTTATCTAACTAATGGTTATTTTGAAAGGATATTGGATTCTATTTCTCAAATTGCTAACCTAGAGAACATTGTCAGAAACTTCCCACACACATTAAAAAATTGCATTCCTCTTTGCTTTTTCATTGACGTAATATGAATCTGCTGTCAATCATGAAAGCATGAATGAACCCAGTACCTTCGTGTAGTACATCTGAAGCGAACTATTCACACTCTTGGGATTGCTCTATTAATTCGTTGATCAGGGGAATGTTTATGTGATTTTAACATAAGCTCCAAATATGCTTGAACCAATGTGTTAGGCTGCCTTTAAAACACATCATATTGATTTTAAGCTGATTACTCTAAAACTTCTTTTGAAAATGGTCCATGAAAAAGAATAGACTTCATACTGGTTGATTCAAGGGACTTACCCAGAGTACATGGAAGTTCATTATAAACCAACATCTTAGTGGATTACAGAGGTGCAAAAGGGTCTACCAAGGGTAATTTCCAGAAAGAAATTATGAGCTATCAATGATCTTTAGAACTTGGGTATTTGTCCTTAGTGGGGATATCATTGTCTGTGCAGGAAGAGGTCCTAGTCACAAACAGGCTATTATAGTAACCCAAGCAGTGATGACTAACCATCTATTCATTTTAATTTCTTGGGTAATTGGTTCCATCTATTAGCAGTCAGCCACATATTTAAAAGACTTTTCTCCATAAAAATCTTTCCTCTTGGGTGTGATGATCAGCTAAGCCAGTAAGCAGAGTGGATTTTGCCAGCGTCTTATACCAGTGATTTCAGACACTCCAGGGACTGGCCATAAATCCTTCCCCCAACAAGATCTACCCAGTGACTCCTACCGTTCTCTAACAAAAATCATTCCAGAATGGTGTACATTTTGTAATTAGTTTTCTTTTATTGTACAGCACAGATTTATATCATTTACTCTGTAAATGATAGCTGTCTTCCTGCTATCCTCAGAACATTGCACACATCAGTGTAAGATGCCATTTCAGAAGGAATAGAGTAGCGGAATCTGTTTTACAGTTTGTAATAAAAAAAGTCCTTCCTGAGAAGAGAGCACGATACTGATTTTTATGTGCCTTTCACATTTCAAACTTGGATTTAGTTGGACTACAAAATATTTACATTTTTCACAACCAACAAGTTCCTGTTTTGACAGACTGAATGTAAAGAGACTCCCAAATCTTACTCCGTCTTCAAAACTGTCCACACGCCTCACCCTCTTCTTCCTACCACCATCTAGATATAATCTACATTTTGGAAAAACAATCCAAGGTGATCCCTTTCCAAGCCGAGGCTAAAATGTGCTATCGTGTTATCATAGGAAAGAATGATTTCATTGATATTATTCCTGAAGGGGTAACAAAAATCTGTTCGAAGCTGACAAAAAGCATCACGCTGTAGTCCTCTGTTGCTGGAATTACAACACATTCACCCGAAAAGTGCGTGATTCATGTAAAACTCACTTTACGGACTTACATGCCTGTCACCTGAGACCACCCTCTAAGATCATAAAACATAGACAAGGGGAGAAAATGAGGATGGATTAATTATCTACAAGAATAGAGCAAGGGAATAAAATACTTTGTTTCATTCTTAAAGGTTCAAGTTTCATTTCGGTGAATTCAACTGGTTGTAAGAAATTATTTTTTGTTTTAGATTTTTAAAAGTTAATTATGAAAGATTTCAAATCCCCAAAATAATGCAACAGCATCTACATGAGAATAGACAAGAGTAAATTTCCACGACATTTTCCCACATTTTTCCTGGTATGCCTTTTTAA
Source organism: Ailuropoda melanoleuca (assembly GCF_002007445.2). Classification (NCBI taxonomy): domain Eukaryota; kingdom Metazoa; phylum Chordata; class Mammalia; order Carnivora; family Ursidae; genus Ailuropoda; species Ailuropoda melanoleuca. The sequence goes on from NC_048222.1 coordinate 57,777,935, forward strand.
AAGAAATACTATATTAGAGATGCCTTCCAGCACCCTCCCATTCTCCCCCTCCTGCCCTCCACAATAGCTGCTTCCGTCTTGAATTTGATGTGCATCTCACTGCGATGTGTATTGTGAAGTTTTATAATATCTACTTTTGCTTTCTTACCTACGTGTTGTATTAGTCAACATCCTTTTTTTTTAATTGTTCATAGTTTTTAATGCACATGCCATATATCCTTACATTGCATCTAAGTCTCTTGAGGGCAAAAAAATGTGATTAATTCATTTCCCCCTATTTCTTGCCCTCTGTCTCTCCTTTCTTTTTTTCCTTTATATCAATACATATTTATTTACTTATACTTGTTCAGGAAGAATTAATTAATTAATTAATTAATTATTTTTTAATTTTTTTTATTATATTATGTTAGTCATCATACAGTACATCCCCGGTTTCCAATGTAAAGTTCGATGATCCATTAGTTGCGTATAATACCCAGTGCACCATGCAATACGTGCCCTCCTTACTACCCATCACCAGTCTATCCCATTCCCCCACCCCCCTCCCCTCTGAAGCCCTCAGTTTGTTTCTCAGAGTCCATAGTCTCTCATGTTTCCTTCCCCCTTCTGATTACCCCCCCTTTCTTTACATCCTTTTTTAAAACAACTTTATTGAGATAAAATTCACATAACATGTAATTCATCCATTAGGAGTGTACATTTTAATGGCTTTTAGTATATTTACAGGTATTTGCAAGTGTTGCCACAATTTTATAATATTTCAGTCACCTCAAGAAGGACTCCTGTGCCCTTTAGCTACTAGCCCTATTGTTCCATCAATCTTCCCCTGCTCCCCAGTTGTAAGCAACCACTGACCTAGTTTCTGTCTCTATCGATTTGCCTATTCTAGACATTTCCTATCAATGGAACCATATAATACATGGTCTTTTGTGACTAGCTACTTTTACTTAGCATAACATTTTCAAGATTTGTCTGTGTTGTAATGTTCCATTAAATAGACTTAACACAATTTTCCATTCATCAGCTGATGGACCTACGGGCTGTTTCCATCCTTTAGCTATTATGGATGACGCTGCCATAAACAGTCATGTGCAGGTTGTTTTGTGGACAGCCGCTCTCATTTCTCTCGGGTATATTCCTAGGACCCAGCGCTGGGTTTTGATACGTGTAGATCCCGCTGACCGCCAGAAGGGGCCTCGTTTTATTTCCCTCTTCTCCTGCTAACAGTGCGGTGGTTCATTCTCTCTGTCTTCTGCTCACAGTGCTGCAGAGATGTCCTTGTATGTGCTCCTTTGCACAGGCACAGGGCCTTTCAAGAGAAGACCTCCAGAGGTGGAAGACGAGCACCTTCTAGATGTTGTCAAACTGCTCAGCAACACTGAAGCAAACACGTTCACATTTACTGGCAAGATAATAACTTTTTTCTCTTTTTTTCTTTTTTTTTCGAGAGAGAGAGAAAGAGAGAGAGAGAGGGAACAAGCACAGGGGAGAGGGGAGGAGAGACTCTAAAGCAGGCTCCGCACCCAGTGCAGAGCCTGACACGGGGCTCAATTCCACCACCCTGAGATCATGACCTGAGCTGAAATCAAGAGTCAGGCGCTCAACTGACTCAGCCGTCCAGACACCCCAAGATAAACACTCATTTCTTCACGTTTTCCCAAAACACAGTGTTATCTGACGACTATTTTTTGCCAATGTGATGAGGGTAAATTGGTGCTTCATTAGTTTGCTTCAAAGCGCATTTTTCTGTTATTAGTGAAGTCGAGCATATTCTTGTGTTTACTGGTTCTTGCCATTTGCTCTGCAGTGAATTGCCTTTTTACAGTTTTTGTTTTCTACTGGGCTATAGTTTCTCTCTTATTAATTTGTAAGATCCCTTTTATTTTTTTTTTAATTTAATTTTATTATATTATGTTAATCACCATACAGTACATCCCCAGATTCCGATGTAAAGTTTGATGCTTCATTAGTTGCGTATAACACCCAGTGCACCATGCAATACGTGCCCTCCTTACTACCCATCACCAGTCTATCCCATTCCCCCACCCCCTCCCCTCTGAAGTCTTCAGTTTGTTTCTCATAGTCCATAGTCTCTCATGTTTCATTCCCCCTTCTGATTACCCCCCTTTTCTTTATCCCTTTCTTCCCCTACCGATCATCCTAGTTCTTATGTTCCATAGATGAGAGAAATCATATGATAATTGTCTTTCTCTGCTTGACTTATTTCACTTAGCATTATCTCCTCCAGTGCCGTCCATGTTGCAGCAAATGTTGAGAATTCGTTCTTTCTGATAGCTGAGTAATATTCCATTGTATATATGGACCACAGCTTCTTAATCCAGTCATCTGTTGAAGGGCATCTCGGCTCCTTCCATGATTTGGCTATTGTGGACAATGCAGCTATGAACATTGGGGTGCATATGGCCCTTCTCTTTACTACGTCTGTATCTTTGGGGTAAACACCCAGTAGTGCAATGGCTGGGTCATAGGGTAGTTCAATTTTTAACTTTTTAAGGGACCTCCACACTGTTTTCCAGAGTGGCTGTACCAACTTGCATTCCCACCAACAATGTAGGAGGGATCCCCTTTCTCCACATCCTCTCCAACAATTGTTGTTTCTTGCCTTGTCTATCTTTGCCATTCTAACTGGCGTAAGGTGGTATCTCAGTGTGGTTTTGATTTGAATTTCCCTGATGGCTAATGATTTTGAACATTTTTTCATGTGTCTGTTAGCCATTTGTATGTCTTCATTGGAAAAGTGTCTGTTCATATCTTCTGCCCATTTTATGATTTGTTTATTTGTTTCTCGTGTATTGAGTTTGAGAAGTTCTTTGTAGATCTTGGATACCAGTCCTTTATCTGTGGTGTCCTTTGCAAATATATTCTCCCATTCCGTGGGCTGTCTCTTAGTTTTTTTGACTGTTTCCTTGGCTGTGCAGAAGCTCTTTATCCTGATAAAGTCCCATAAGTTCATTTTATCTTTTATTTCTCTTGCCTTTGGAGATGTGTCGTGAAAAAGGTTGCTCTGGCCGATGTCATAGAAGTTGTTGCCTATGTTCTCCTCTAGAATTTTGATGGATTCCTGTCTCACATTGAGGTCTTTCATCCATTTGGAGTTTATTTTTGTGTATGGTGTGAGAGAGTGGTCAAGTTTCATTCTTTTGCATGTAGCTGTCCAATTTTCCCAGCACCATTTATTGAAGAGACTGTCTTTTTTCCACCGGATGTTTTTTCCTGCTTTATCAAAGATTAGTTGCCCAAAGAGCCGAGGGTCCATTTCTGGGTTCTCTATTCTGTTCCATTGGTCGATGTGTCTGTTTTTGTGCCAGTACCATGCTGTCTTTGTGATCACAGCTTTGTAGTACAGCTCGAAATCCGGCATTGTGATGCCCCCAGCTTTGTTTTTCCTTTTCAACAGTTCCTTGGAGATTCGGGGCCTTTTCTGGTTCCATACAAATTTAAGGACTATTTGTTCCAGTTCTTTGAAAAATGTCCTCGGTATTTTGATCGGGATAGCATTGAAAGTGTAGATTGCTCTGGGTAGTATGGACATTTTAACTATGTTAATTCTTCCAATCCATGAGCATGGAATATTTTTCCATCTTTTTATGTCTTCCTCAATATCTTTCAAAAGTGATCTATAGTTTCTAGGATAGGTCCTTTACGTCTCTGGTTAAGTTAATTCCAAGGTAACGTATGGTTTTTGGTGCTATTGTAAATGGGATGGATTCCAGATCCCTTTTAGATATTAATTTTACATCAGTTAAAAAGAGATTGCAGATATCTTCTGGTCTAAAGTGTTTCCCAACTATTTGAAAAAATTTACAATTTTTAATTTTTCTCCATTTTTATTTGGATATAATTGCCAAATCATTGTGTAAGTAAGGTGAAGAATGTGATGATTTGACATACTTACATGGTGCAAATAATCACCACAATAGGGTTAGTTAATACATCCATCACCTTACATCATTTCCACTTTATTTTTGTGGTGAGAACATTTACGATCTACTCTCTTGGCAACTTTCATATACATAATACAATATTATTAACTATAGTCACCATGCTGTGTGATAGATCCCTGAATCCATTCATCTTATGACTGGAAGTTTGTACCCTTTGACTGACATCTCCCCATTTCCCTCACCTCACAGCCCCTGACACCCATCCTTCCGCTCTGTTTCTGAGTTCAGCTGTTCTAGGTTTCACATATGAGTGAGACCATACGTATTTGTCTTTCACTGTCTGACATATTTCACTTAGCATAATGCCCTCAAGGGCCATCCATGCTGTCACAATGTTTCCCAGCTTTTTTTATTTTAATATATGTATTTATTTTAGAGAGAGAGAGCAGGGAGAAGGGCAGAGGGACAGGGAAACAATGTCTTAAGCAGACTGCATGCTGAGTGCAGATGGAGCCCAATGCGGGGCTCGATCTCAGCATCCTGTGATACAACATGAGCTGAAACCAAGAGTTGGATGCTTAACCAACTGTGCCACCGAGGCACCCCAAATGTTTCCAAACTTTTAAAATGCTTTTCATTACACATTGGTTTTAATTTTTAAGATCAAATTGATCAGTTTTCCTCTATAACTGATATATTTTGTATCTTAGCTTAAAAATTATTTCCTTTCACAATCTTACGTTAGTCTCCTATACTTTTTTCTGAAATGCTAGGTTTTGCTTTTTTACATTTCAGTCTGTAATTCATTTGGAATTGTATGTGTATTGTCATGAGATGGGTTAAAAATTCAATTTCACCTTTTTCTATAAAAGTATCTATTTAGATATCTAATTGTCTTAACATCATACATTAAATAGACTATTCTTTCCTCATTATCTTGAAATGTCGTTTTTGTCATACCCCAATATTGTGTATATATGTGTGCCTGTTTGTGTGTTGTTTGTAACCACGTGTGTGTGTGTGTGCGTGTGTGTGTGCATGTGTATGTGTGGTGGGGGAGGGTAAGGGAGAGACTATTTCTGGGCTCTTTATTCTGTTCGGTTTGTCTACCACTGTGGTAAAATGACTTTATTTATTTTAGCTTTATAGAAAGTCTTGTTACCTGAGAAGGTGAACCCTTCCTCTTTCCCCTCCTCCTCTTCCTTATCTTCAACATTATCTAGCTGTTCGTGGTCTTTTGTTATCCCATATATATCTTAGAATCATATCACAATTGATAATGAACACTTGTTAAGTTCCAGAAAAAGCCTGCTGGTGTTTTTCTTATAATTGTACTGAATTGAGATTAATTTGGAGAAAATTGATTAACTTTAGACTTTGTTGAGATAACACAATCCAACATTCCAAGAGTAGCCATTAAAAAATAGAAATGGAAAAAAAAAATAGAAATGGAACATGTAACTTCTAAACCAGTCCAAAGCAAAAGGGAAATAAAGAAAACCAAGTTTGGTCTACTATTGACATTTTCACACTCAGATAAACCATCTTGAAGGCATGGAGGGCCTGGACTTGTGTGCTACACCCTCCCCCCGCCAAAAGCAAACATTAAACCATATTAAACAACAAAAAAAAACCAGATCTGTTATAACCATATCAATATTAGCAAAAGGCTGCAAGGCACAAAGACTTACCAAGACTAAAGACCATAATTTTATGATAAAAGGAAATATTTACCAGGAGTAATATATATGTTATATGTGTCACTGATTTGTAATCCCAATATGACATCAAAATGTACAAAAGAAAACAGACTAGAATTACAAAGAGAAAAAAACAAATAGACAACCGTATATATTGTTTCCTTTTCAAATCTACCTGTGCTCTGACTTAGCACCTAGTGATTTTTTTAGGGTGTGCACACACACGCACACCCACGCACAGACACATACATCTCTAGTGGTTTTTCAGTATTCTTACTTACATTCTCTTCCACGTTCTTGTCCCGTCACTCTAGTTCCTGAAGCTTTAATCCTGTTTCATCCGCTGACCCTTGCATATGGTAGATAGACTCCTTGAGTATTTATAATGATTTTCATTGCAGGCTCATCTTTAACAGACATGCTTTCCCTACCCATGCCCCAACCCACAAATCCCCGTGGATTGCGCTATGAGACCTGAGAGGTGCATTGGCTTCTGCCAAGTACCTCAGAAGCATCACCAGCTTTCAGACTATCTTATGTTGACTTCTTGATGCAGGAGCTCTTGGGAATGGCCTAGTGTGGATTTGGATGCCTGACAACACAAGGTACAGGTAGGGTGACCAACGGTCCTGGTTTGCCTAGAATTGAGGGGGCTTCAAGGATCCAGGATTTTCAGACTTAAAACTGAGACAGTTCCAGGCAAACTGTGACATATGATCGTCCTAAGTAAAGGCCTGCTTTCAATTTTTCTCCCCCAGGGAAGAACGGTTTTCCACCCAAATCTCAGGCAGAGACGGATAAGCTTCTATGTCATGCCCCTAACGAGGATAATATCTTCATGTCCACCCTTCCAATGAAGCCGCCACCCTTGGAAGCTCCCAGCTTTATTCCAGGGTGTTGGCTCCTACTCTTCTCTCACCTGCTTCAAAGGCCCTGTCTCCTGTCCCTGCACAGACACCCCGGCCCCACTCTGGCACTTCTGATCCATTAGCTTGTGTGCTTCCAAATCTTGTTTTAGCTCCACCTTTATTTCTGGCAATTGGGTGTTCCTCTTCTTCCTCGTGGGCTCACTGTGCATTTAAACATTTTAGTTTGTTATATTTTTGCAGCATTTTCTGTCTTTATAGATGGAGAATGGTCATATTATCTTCATCTGCCATCTCCCCGAGACCAGAATTCCTCCCATAACAAATTTTTACCAGCCTGCCTGGCCTTGCACAACACAGCCTGTAAAGTCCATAAGTACAGAGAGCTCTAAATGATTCAAGTGGATAGGTTTGCCAAGGAACAGACATTGGATAATTTGTGTCTATTGGTAAAGGTTCTCCAAAGAAACAGAACCAACAGGATATATATAAGAAGGGATTTATTATAGGAATTGGCTCACACAATTATGCAGGCCCAGAAGTCCCACAATCTGCTGTCTGTAAACCAGAGAACCAAGAAAGCCAATGGTGTAATTCAGCCTAAGTCCAAAGGCCTGAGATTGGGGACTAATGGTGTTAGGTCCCGGTCAGAATCTGAAGGCCCAAGAAACTGTCCTAGAACAAAATAAGATGATGTCCCAGCTGAAGCAAAGAGGGCAAATACACCCTTCCTCTGTCTTCTTGTTCTATTCAGGGCCTCAAAAGATTGGCTGATGCCTACCCACATTGATGAGGGCAATCTTTTTAACTCTACCAACTCAAAAGCTAATCTCTTCTGGAAACACCCTCACAGACAGACCCAGAAATAATACTCTACCTGCTATCTGGGCATCTCTTAGCTCTGTCAAGTTGACATATAAAATTAACCATCACAGCATGAATCACCATTTCTATAAATTATTTCTGAAACGACGCTGTGCAGTAGAAAATATATTGTTTAGCAAACAGACACAAGAAATTCTTCTTTATGGCCTTGGGTAGGCAAGAGAAATCATGCAAACAGTTTGGCAGGGATATATAAGCGAGGGGGTTTATTAAAAATGCTGATATTGATCAGTTCGCCAGCTCCCCCATGTATTTTGTCTCCCATCACTATGACAATGACCTGTGGCTGAGTCAAAACTGTGGCCCATTCTGAACTGTTGGCTCAGGAAAAGGTAACCCACCTAGAAAAAAAGACGGATGTGAAGTGTGTGTGGACCTTAACAGTATAGAAAAGTTCTTCTGCTCGGCAAGATCCACCTCACTGAAAATAATAGAGGCTCCCATCTATACAGTAACCAGACTTATTCAGTAAACAGAAAGAACATATTGCTTTTCTAGACATTTGAAGAAAGGAAAAAAACTCTTGAAAATAAGATAATCTCACCAAAACTATGTCTCTGAAATTGCAAAGGTTGCGATGTGAAAAGAGATAAACCTAGAGAGATCAATAATATGTACTGTGTGTGTGGCTGTTCTGGTCTTGATCATTCCTCACATCCTTACATCTTGCAATTTAGAGCACTGGAGCCAGGTCATGTGACTAAGTAGGCATTTCTCACTTTTATGTCTACGTTTGGCAGGAGGGCTTTGCTCCTGTAGGATGTCAGGGAATGGTGGATAAATAGCATTCAGGGAGTTATTTGGCTGTTGATGTCAAACCAGATATGCTGGTTACATTTCCAGCAGCCATTTACTCTTCTTTGCTCACAAATCTCTAATTTCATTCAGGTTCCTACTTTTTCCCCACATGGCTCTGGTAAAAATCCCGATTCTTCTCGGCCAATCTCTTCAGTCCCATTTTCCTAGCCAGTAAGTGGGAAGGGGTAGGGAATGCGACTGAGCCAGTGAGAATTAAGAGGAACTCTGGTTGGAATTCTCTAGCAAAGGAATCCTTCTTTAAAAAAGGACAAATGATAGTAACATGCTCTCATTTGACTGGACTTTGTTATTTGCCAATAATGTTTGTAGTCTTGGAAGTCATCTCGTAAATTGGAGGAGGAGTTTGTCAAAGACCAAGCTGCTATGTTGAGGTTGGAATAGTGGAAAGAAGATGGAACCAGGGTCTTGGTGTCCTTGAGTAGCTTTCTGGAGCCACCCTCGAGCCATCTGATGCTAGGACTTCTTGTTATATAAGGTTGTTGTTGTCCTTACTGTTGAAGCCAGAAGAGGCGGGATTTTCTGTTATTTATAGCCCAAGTCATTCTAATTGAGACAGTAGCACTTTTCAAAGGTCTTGGCTTAATCACCACTCACTGGCCCTCATCGGATTTGGAGGACAGGGGCAGAAAGGCTTTGAGAGGTCTTCTAACTTCCCAGACAGCCTAGCGTGGAGAGGGATGATAGATGTGAAAGGAGGAGGCTGTAGGGTGTGACATCAAGGCTATTTCTAGGATTCTATCTGAGGCGCGCAAACTCCATTACCCGTCTCAGCAGAACCTTCTAACTCTGCTGGAGGTGCCCACTGGCTGATTGTTCGATGTTCAGGCTGCTGTGGTTTGATGAGTAATGGGGCTCTTGCTTGCATCAAAAGTACAACATTCCCCATTTTTTTCTTTTCTCCTGTGGTACAAACACCGTCCAAGATGTTTGACACTGCAGGGAGGATAGAGGGATGCGGAAAATCTGTTTATTTGGCACCTTCGCCCCTGGCAATATTGGAGTCTAAGAGATTGTGCTGCTTGTTTTGCAATTTGAAAAGGGAGGGAGACTTTCTCCAACTTTTCCCGAGTGAATACAACAGTTCTGAGCAACTGATGACTGCCAAACAAGAACCTGATCTTTTGTTTTGTTCGCTTGTTTGTTATTTTCTCTTAAAACTGGAAACAGCTGATGGCCAAAGAGCTCGAGCTTCCAACAGCGAAGCTGTGGTGGACGCACCAAGGCAGGTCCTTGGGGCTGCCTGACTTCCAGTGCAGCAGGGGAGATGTCTACATGAGAATGAAGGACGTGCTCCGGGATTTCCTTCCTAGGAGGGCCATGCTCTAAAAGTTCATGCCAAAATAGAAAAATACCCCAAGAGCAACAGATACCCATCCTTCCTTCCTGTTACTCCCTCCAGCCAGCTGTAACCACCACAGAAGCCTGGTTGTAGGTAGGATCAATGCTCTGTTATCACAACTCTACTGCACCTAGTTTCCCAAAGACCCGAGAGGAAGGGTGGGGAGTAGGAGGTAGGGGGAGTGGGGAAGGAATATTCCAGAACTGAGCAATATGTATCAGATCGTGCCCAGGAATTATACATGGAGATTCAGAAAATGCTCCCTCAGCATCACTGCTGTCCCTAACTTGCCTCTAGTGTTCCCATCTGCAGCTGGGCTGCTGAGTCTGAGACCCTCTGAGTCCCTGGACTGGAGCAAGGAGGGTGGGAGGGAGGCCAGTCTCTCGCTCGTTATGATTTCCTTTTGTTGATAATTGGGATGGACTCTGGTAGGAGAGGAAAGTGTGAAAAAGGGTCTCAACTCTTTCTCCATTTTCAGCTTGCTTTTGTGGCAGCGTTTATCACCTCTCCTTTGCTCTAGTTACAACTTGCCGGAGTCCAACCAAACGTTGGGGGTTTAAAACTCAAACAAAAAGGTAATCACCCAGAAATCAGATTTAAATTTTTAGTGACTGAAGCTGCTTTGTTAGAGAAATAAAAGTGTTGAGAAGCTTTTTCTTCTAAGGCTACTAACAGTTGTAGCTGGCACAAACAGGTTTGGGGCTGTTTGCATTGAGTGATATAAAACCTACCTCGCCTGTGGGAACAGGCTATATTTACTTTGATTTCAGAGCTCCTGCAATCGCTCAGAAAACCGGAAACAATTCCTCGCTCCGATTTGGAAGAATTGATGCTTTTCTTACTAATTGTGGAGGCTCAAAATAACACAAACTTGCTTTTGGTTGGATTCCCGAATACCACCCCCACAGCAGGAAAATGAGAAGACAAATTTGACACGGGAGCCCAGTGCCGGCAAAAATTACAATGCATGTCACATTGTCATTTTACAAAGTGACTTTTTAAAATAGAAATTAAATAAATAAAGCCAGAAAAACCCCACAGAGACACGTTAATGCCTCAACCTGGAACAATAAAGCTCCGTTAAAAACACTTGCCATTAGCCACCATCTGCTGTCAGCAATTGGGGGTAATCTTTATGTCCTCTTGACAGCTTTGCCTCATTCCTTAGCCCCTTGATGAAACAAAGACTTCGACGCGGACAAAACAGTTAGGGGTAAGGTCCCTACCTTACCTAAGGATCAGTTCTGCAGCTTTTCAGTGCTCTGAGCTTGGTGACTGATATTCAATAATCTGTTCAGGGTTTTCAAGACTACATATTGAATTAGAGAAAATCTGCTAACTGTCTTTCCTTCACCACTCACAATGCTCGGTGGGCTCGCTCTCCTTGACTTATTTTGGGATTTGGGAAGATAAGAACTACGTTCTTACTCTGCTCTGATAAATGAGGGAACCTGTGTGCAGCAGCAAGATTCTCCTGATCAGAATGCTTCCAGTGCACCTGCATTTTTCTCCCATTTGAACGTGCACTGGTAGACTATTTAGTAAATGTAATTCTTGTTCACACCAAAAGAAAACTTATTTTCTCTTTCTAGTACTGTGGGCTACATCTCTAAAAATATCAGCAAGATCAATGGCAAAGTCATGTGCTCCCTGACTATTTGGCAAAGAGCTCTCATGCAGACAGAGGTACAGAGCAAAGGAAAAAGTGCTATTAATATTCTGAGTGCATTCAGACCCCTGTTTCCATCTTTCAGATGTAATCTTACTGCATATGAGGGATATGACTAGAGCAGGGAATGCCGTGCAGGTAGAACGTGGGAATGACACACACTTGTTGTCCTTTACTCCCTATGGGCGTTTTCCCTATCTAGCTCTCTGTGGTGGCACTGAGCCATTAAAATGCACTTTTATTTTTCTAGAATAGTCCTTCTCCAGTTTTTGGACTACACGGACTTCTTCAAGACAAAGTTCTCGTATTCTTCTGTGAACCTGCTTATTACAGTAGAGGAAATAGACAGAGGGCGTAAACACAGTGATGGGACAGGTGATTTCTTCAATAGTCTTCAGTCCCAAGAGTAGTGCCCCCGATCTACTCCGGTCATGCTTATTGCAGTCATGCCCTGTTACTTCATTTTTGGCTTGTGTCTCCTGGTGGAGAACTGAGAAGGAACAGGGGTTGTAAGAGGGGGGAACAGTGGAGAAGGGGAAGGAAATATACAGTGGGCTTAGGCCAGTCTATCAGATGTATTTTCTTTTACCCACACTTTTGCATTCCTCTTCCTCCTAACCTGTGGACAGTATTCCTTGCCTTAGTCTAAAAGGACCTTATGATTTACTTTCCCTTTAACCAGTAATGATAGCAACATCCCTGTGAATCTATCCAGAACACTCATGAGCTATTGGGAAGAAGTCGTGCTAGACACACAAATTTACCTGAATCTCTTCTCTCCTCTCCTCTCCTCTTCTTTTTCCTTTTCCTCTCTTCTCTTCTCTTCTTCCCTTCTTGTTTTTTTCTTCTCTTTTAAATCTTAGACTAGCTGTGGACTTCACCCAGACCAAAAATGTCACCCTATATTTGTCTACCGGTAGTCTGGAGGACTCCAGAAAACCAGTAGACATTATTCTAAAGAGTGAGAACCACTGCTCTAGGAATTCCTGTTATCTTCAAAGATTCCAATAGTAAGTATTTTGCATAGGTATATGATTTATCAATCAGAACTTTCCTTCTTCTACGTGTACCACATGTCTTCTTCTATGGCAACATGGAGAAATTCCGGAATACCTTTGATAATGGGGGTTTATTGCAATCCTTGTGGTATATCCACTCAGTCTCACGGAGGATAAGAATGGTAGCTCTCCACTGTTTTGAATATTGCTCAAATTCAAAGAATGTTTAGTCTCAGTGCAAATCAATAATCATAACTCCCGAGAGAGGATAAGATCGAGTTAGTTTTCACCATTCAGTATCAAACACCCCACTTAATCAGAGATTCACCTCATGGTCAGGTGACCTTGTTTATGTCCAGACCAGTCACCATTTTCATCAACTGTGTCAACATCATCTAGGCCCTGTTGTGAGCATTTTACACACATAAACTCAGTTTAATTGTATCAACAACTTCATGAGGTAGACACTATCATTATCCTCATTTTATAGGTAAGGAATCTGAGGAAGAAAAAGGTTAAGTTACTTGCCCAAAGTCACTCAGCTAATGTTGGAGGAGCCAGAATTTTGGCTCAGGATTCATGCTATTAACTGATAGCACATTCAGAAACCCCTAATTCAATCAGATGGGCTCATTAAAGTGATAATGCTCCACTGTGTCCTTAGGTCTCTTGCTGTGGCAGTTAAATCTTTAATTGCTGGATCATGGGGAAGTTCTGGGGTCCTCAGGAAAGAGCTGGGGCAGCCTCTTTAGGGCTGGCGGAAGAGCTGTTCTTCAGTTGGTAAGGAGGAGGTATCTCAGCACGTTAATAATGGGTAGTCCCCCGTGACACGTACAGCCCTCTGAATATGTATGCATATTCACAGTACTCTTTTCCTTAATTGAAAGTCCTGTTTCCTCTAACCACAAATAAAGGTGCCAGTTATAACACCTCTTTTCCAATATGTACACACCATTTCAGTAACGTACCATTTGTACAATTTACTTAGGAGCAAACGATACCTACATGAAGTATCTTTGGAGCCTATATCTGAAATCAGTTCAGATGTTAGTTCAGATAAAATTAGATCAGAAGAGATTAGTTCAGACAGTGAAGTTTACATGTATAACTCATTTTCAAAGATTATTATTAAAAAGGAGGAATATGTTCTGAGGGCTAGACAGCGTCTCATTTTGCATTTAAAAAGCATAAGTCTAGGGGCGCCTGGGTGGCTCAGTTGGTTAAGTGTCTGCTTTTGGCTCAGGTCATGATCTCAGCATCCTGGGATTGAGCCCCGCATCAGGCTTTATGCTCAGTGGAGAGCCTGCTTCTCCTTCTCCCTCTGCCTCTACGCCCACTCGTGCTCTCTCTCTCACTCGCTCTATCTCAAATAAATAAACAAGATCTTTAAAAAAGAGTATAGGTCTATTTAACAATCCAGTAGTGTGCACCCATACTATAAGTAGAGCCTAAGTGAAACAATGTAGAAATCAAATATAGAAATTATTTACAAAGAGTTCATTTAATGAGAATAGAATGAAAGAATGAATCAGGTGTATACAGATGTAAAGCTGAAATTACCACCCAACTTTTTATTTATTTTTATTTATTTTTTTAAAAAGATTTTTATTTATTTATTTATTTGACAGAGATAGAGACAGCCAGCAAGAGAGGGAACACAGGCAGGGGGAGTGGGAGAGGAAGAAGCAGGCTCACAGTGGAGGAGCCTGATGTGGGGCTCGATCCCAGAACGCCAGGAGCACGCCCTGAGCCGAAGGCAGGCACTTAATGACTGAGCCGCCCAAGCACCCCACCACCCAACATTTTAAACACTTGCACTGACTTAAGTGTGTTACTGAATGCAAATAATTCACCCTAAGGAGGAAACTAACTGCTTTAGGAGTGACTACAGCAAAGCTGAAAACAAATGTTACCTCAAGCCCAATGTTGTAATCAACTTTTGCATACCAGATCCATATTATACGAGTGGGAGAACTGCCCAGATATAAACCCATAACAGCCTTTCCTTTCCCCCAAACTGAGGGAGCCACTGTAACTTGGACAAAGGGAAACACCATCTTTTTAGGCCCTGTATTTCATAAGTTGGGAGCTCAAGGTCCTAAACTGACAAGAGCTTTAAAAAACCACCATGAACCATGAAAGACTATGGACTCTGGGAAACAAATTGAGGGCTTCAGAGGGGAGGGGGGTGGGGGAATGGGATAGACTGGTGATGGGTAGTAAGGAGGGCACATATTGCATGGTGCACTGGGTGTTATATGCAAGTAATGAATCAAGGAACTTTACATCAAAAACTAGAGATGTACTGTATGGTGACTAACATAATATAATAAAAAATATTTTAAAAAATTTTAAAAATTAAAAAAAAATTAAAAACCACCATGACTACTCATGGCAGTGGAAGTCATATTTTCTGTTGTTTTCCCCTCACCTATCAGAAAAGATGCATCATGGAGATTCTATGAGGTCCTGCAGCAGACAGGATTCTGGTTAATTCCAAGCGTCACACAGGCAATTCTTCTGGAGATACTCACAATTCTGAGAAGACAACTTTGAGGAAGTAAGGAGGCAATCCCATGCACACGCTGCTTTAGAAACCTCAGGGCCAGTCACACTCACTTTTTATTTTTTTAACTGTAATAAACATGCTGAATGGAATAGCTTGAAATTGCCTCCAAGTATTAAACTGCAGGGTAATGAAAGGTAGCCTTTCTCATTAAAATGGTCCCAAGAAAGTCTGGTTTTGTTTGTGTCCCGTTCTCCAAGAAGAGCCGATAGGCAGCAGCAATTGTCGAAGTTGCCAGATTGAAATAGGTTTGAACCAATTTGACATGGCAGGTCTTCTCACATGCCAAACCTTGACATTTCTCATGTTGTGCCTGAATTATATGCCCGGAAGGACTTAGGTTCTCTCCTCTGATAGCCCTGTACCTTACACCAAATCTAAGTCTTAGAAGAAATAAGGAAAATTTACAGTGCTGAAAATGGCCCCTCTGTGACAAAGTATTGCTCAGCTTGCTGTCTACTCCAGTGGAGAGCATTCCCTTAACCTCAAACATGCCAGTCCTTCATAAAGCACTCCTCTTCCTGGGGATGAGAATATGGCCCATCCCGATACTATAATCAAGGTTACAAGCTGATGGAGTGGATTTACTATAATTATAGCATACCCAAGCTTCAGGTTAAGGCTTACTTCCTTGACTTGGAAAGACAAAGGTTACTCTGGTTTGACATATTCCATTCTTGGGAGCTATTTTCTTCTCTCTTTATTAGAACTGCAGTGTTTTAAGTGAGGACAACAATGAACAATGGCCAGGGATAAAGATAGAATTGAGGTGCAAGAAAAAGCTAGCCATCACTTCTGAACCTTCCACTATCATCCCAAGGCAATTTGAAATAATTTCTATTCTAGGATAGGTGAGAAAACTCTTGTCATAATCCAATGAATCTTAGGGGCTTTCTTCCCCTCACCCCCTAAAAATTGTCCAGAAAAAAAATCTGAGAACTCCCTCTGGTGGGATATTTGTACTGCATCATGTCTAGCTTTGTCAAACCTTTATTTATTTGTGTTGATTAATGAATCTTTGGGAGGTTGTTCAATTCAACCAGCTCATTCTACCAACGAAGAAGCCAAGGCCTCTGAGAGAGTGAGTGATTTACCTAAGATTCCAGTGTGAGAGCATGGAAAAGCTGGGATTCAACGTCAGTTCTCAAGACCTGTCTGAGTTCATTATGACCCCATGCCTGCGATGCAATTTACCACTTAATAATAATCCAACTTACAGTAGCAATATCCAATCCACAGAGCAGGAAAAAGATTTGATAGATAGATATCCATGTCAGAGGGATTAGAAGAATACGGGGGGGCGGGGGGGGGAAGGCTCAATCTGACTTTGTTCTCCAAGTTCACATATATACTTTTGTCAAATAATTTACTTTTCTATACCGGGCACAATTTTACATTCAACATGAGGCAGAAGTCGAGTGTGTTTCTAATTTAAGGTTAACTCAGGATAGGTCATGGTTAGAATTTTGTTGGTAAGGGAATTAAAAACATATGCCTGAAGTTAACGACAAGATGCTCATTGCTTGTTTCAGATGCCCCATGACTCGAGTCCATTCATGATCCAGGACTCTTTGAGCCACAGACTTAGCCATCACACATCAAGAATAAAATCTGAAGGCTAATCTATTTTGCCAAGTAGTTCAATAGATTGTTATTCCAATTTTTAAAAAAATGCACAAATTAGATTTTATTCATCAGAACCTCTTACGTAATAGGAAAATGTAATGTTCAAACTTCGAATTAAGGTAAAATATAAGAAAGTACATATAAGGTTTTAGTTTGATGAATCATCACAAACTGAATGCATTCATATAAGCAACACCTGGATGAAGAAACAGCACATTACTAGTGTCCCCTTTGGGCCCAGTTTTTGTCCTTAACAACCCCACCCCCATCCCTAGTAACCACCCTCCTTTCTTCTACCGACTCATGCTAGTATTTCCTGTTTTCTACAGAAAAATGGAATGACGCGGTATGTATTTTGGGGGCATTTGAGTTCTTTTGCTCAGTCTTGTGCTTGTGAGAATCACCCACGTTGTCATATTTATTTGTAATTGTTCATCTATCTGCAACTCTATCACATTTATTTAACCCTTCGAGGCTTGCTGGGTGTTTGGACAGTTATCCTAAAGATTTTTTATTGTGTTTAATTGTTTGCAAAAAACATTAACTCAAAGGAAATGAACTCACCTTTTAGAAGTATGGGAGCTTTAGAAGCTCACCCTATGGAATTATTTTCCAAAATCGAGTTTATATTTTTTCTGTGTGTGTGTGTGCATTTGGGTTTACTGTCGTGCTGACCAACAGTTTCTACTGAGTCTTCAGTGGCAACAACCCGAGCCTACAGTAAGGAGCCTTGACATTGCATGCTCCAGTCAAAATGAATGACTGAATTATTGTGACGTTAGTAAGTGGGTAATTCATTTCCCATGTCATTGTGCTTCACCTTGAGCTGGTCAGCCAAGCCTTTTCAAAAACCCCAACTTGTTTGACCTGCTCCCAGTTATAGTCCCTTTCAAGGTCTTCTGTATAAAATGCAATCTTGTCAAAAGGGAAGACACCTGCTCCCAGCAGGAGGGTTACTCACCAACTGTCAAGTCCTTCGTTATGGTGTCTAGAAATGAAATGATCTTCTGTCTGGAATGTGTCTGCCACCATGACTGCCGGCCTTGGGTTGACTGCCAACCTCTGGTACACAAAAGGGGCAGAGACACATGAGAGGAGGGTGCTGGGAAATGGATGTTGATGAGTTCTTGATATTGCGATTTTTAAAGCTAATTTTCTCTGAAGGAAGAGCTTTTACTTTTTGGGTGTCCTCAGCAAAATGCACACATTTCTAGGTCTGGTTTCTCCTTCCGTGACCCCAAATCTAACTTATTTACTTCTTCTTACCTATGAAATGTTTTTTTAAAGACTTCATCAATTCTTACTTTTTCTCTAAAATATTCTCCTTCATGGAAAAGAAACTCTTTTCTTCAAGGCAGGAGAATCCAGTGAGCTGCCTATCTGCTTCACTGCCCTCCCCAACAGCGTGGGACCCTGGAATCCTCTGTCCAATGGCAGTTATGTCACACAGACACATGAGTCAGTCCCTTTGCAGTGTGGGCCTATTGAAGGAGGCTCCTCTTTCCAGCTGTGATTTAACACTGTGAGCTGAGTCCACCTGATGCTTAATTGGATGCAGGTTTTCATACCAACCCCCTTCTTCCTGACTGAAAATTACTAGTGTCCCCACAATTTCCAGCTGCCTGCTCTTCAGAGTCAAGAAGAAGCAGAGGGCTTCTGAGAGGGCTGACTTTATTTCTATCACCACTGGGTTGTGCCCAGAACTTAGACATATATACAGTTTTCAGGTGGTATTTAAGTCACACAATGGAAAATGTAACACCAACATAAAGAAAGCATTTTAATAAAAAATTCAAAATATTTTTCAAGATTACTACTCTCCACTGAAACTCATTTAAAAGAACTTTAAGATTTCAACCGGAGAGTATTATTTGATGTAATTGCTTTAGTTGGGATAAAGGACACCCAGTTTGATGCTTTAAGATAGGCTACTGGGGCGCCTGGGTGGCTCAGTCGTTAAGCGTCTGCCTTCGGCTCAGGGCGTGATCCCGGCGTTCTGGGATCGAGTCCCACCATCAGGCTCTTCCGCTATGAGCCTGCTTCTTCCTCTCCCACTCCCCCTGCTTGTGTTCCCTCTCTCGCTGGCTGTCTCTATCTCTGTCGAATAAATAAATAAAATCTTAAAAAAAAAAAAAAGACTACTGAGAAAGAAAAACTTAACTATTTAAAGGCATTCTATAAATTGTGAAGTATGGCATAAGTGTATTGTTATTTTAATGGACCTCCAGGAATTAAATGTTTAAAATTTATCTAAATGTTCTTGGTCTCCAGATTGAGTGTAATCTTAAAAAAAAAAAAAAAACAACAGTGACCACCAAACCACGAAACAAAAACCCTTCCCCTGTAGAAGCTCAGTACTAATCTCTCACTCTGAATTTATTTCCTCAGAAGGTAAATAACCTCCCATGGGCTCCATCTATGTACCCTATTTAATTAAAACAACACTAATCACCTACTAATCTAGCTCACTCTTAACAAAGGATTGTATTCTAACAAGGCTGGTTGTTGTTGTTGTTCTTTAATTTGGTTTTCTTCCTCCAGGGAGAAAAAAAAAAGGTGAGAAAAGGTAGGTATTGGTTTGAGGTCTGCAAGGAAATTTACGTAAGAAAACTAAAGTACCAGGGGAATCAACTCCATTTAGCCATAAAGCATTTCCCCTTGCAAACTCAGGAAGGATTCCAATTCTTTACAAACAGATAACATTGTATAGCTCCCCCAGTATTACAGATAAGTCACCAGAAACAACTAGTTTGACAAAATTGCCCAGAAGCTCATTAACTGTACAGCTCTGGTAAATATCCACCAGGGGCATCCCTCTGGAATTTGCTAAGGAAACTGAGGGTGGAATGAGTTCCCCACCAGAATTCTGGAAGTCAAAAAATAAGAAGTTAGGAAATGGCTTATATCACTGATACACCAGTTGTATCAGTTGAAGGACTTGTTTTCATGTTTGGGTGTGTGTGTGTGTGTGTGTGAGAGAGAGAGAGAGAGAGAGAGCACGTAAATAGATGGTAAACATCCAGTAAGAGTAGCTAAATGTTCTGGACCTTCTAACTGTGAATGAATGTTTTGTTGCAATCTGTCTAGGGGTAGGCCAGCTTAGTGATCACTAGAGAAAGGTGTCTCCTCTGGTTCAGTTTTTGAGAGTGAAAAATTGTTTTCTTCATCTTAATGTAGATACATTCCTATCATACTATGGTACAATTGGTTAGGAATTCAGCCATACTAGGCCTGAGACTCTGAGATAAAATAAATGACTTTAGTTTAGTGGTGAATGTTGAAAATCCTACCAAGCAACATTTTCGAAAGTTTTTTTTTTTTTTTTTAATTTTCTGTTTCCCTATGATGCCTTCTCTACAGACATTAAGAGACATCCAGGTCACTTCTATGTTTTGGACAGGCAGGTGGGGGGGGGGACTATTGGTGAATGATAAAGATAAATATCAAACTAAAAATTACAAAAACAGATACAATTTAAACATTTGCATTTAAGATGTTAGCACTTTGAACACAGAAAATGCAGTTTAATACAATTGTGCTATTGCAAACATAATTCGAGGATTTATTTTAAAATTTAAATTATTGTCAACTATAAGTAGTTTCATTTGGTAAAGGAACAAAAGCATAAAATTATTGGATGAAGGTCATCTTCTTCCGATCCTGTTAGTTCATCTCTGTAATTACATATGTAAATAACTTCGTTTGGAGATAATGTCTGATATCTAAATTCCAGGTAGCCATGGTAATGGGAGGCCCAGGCCACAAGGACCTCTGCTGCTTTCACGCTCCTGATAGCCTATCACCTGATTTCATTTCTACCTGTTCATGATGCTGAGTAGGGTCTGAGTGTGGGAAGCGATTTGAGGAAAGAGATGCTTCTTACCAGTGGTTCTCAAAGGCAAGTCCCTGAACTGTCACTTGCTTGAGAATAATCTGGAATTCCCATTAGAAATATAGGGTTAATATCTAAAATATATGAAGAACTTATACAACTCAGCATCAAAAAACAAAACAAAAAAAATAATCTAGTTAAAAAATGGACAGAGGACATGAACAGACATTTCTTCAAAGAATACACACAGATGGCCAACAGACACATGAAAAGATGCTCAGCATCATTCATCATCAGGGAAATGCAAATCAAAACCACGATGAGCTATCACCTGTCAGAATGCCTAAAATAAAAAGCACGAGACACAACAAGTCTTGGTGAGGATGTAGAAAAAAAGGAACCCTTCATGCAAAGAATGCAAACTGGTGTGGCCACTGTGGAAAGCAGTATGCGTGTTCCTCAAAAACTTAAAAGTAGAATTACCATATGATCCAGTAATTCAACTACTGGGTATTTACCCAAAGAATACAAAAACACTAATATGAAAAGTTACATGCAGTTCTATGTTTACTGCAGCATTATTTATGATAGCCAAGACATGGAAGCAGCCCAAGTGTCCATTGATAGATGAATGGATAAAGAAGATGTGGTACATGTACACAATGGAATATTACTCAGCCATAGCAAACAATGAAATCTTGCCATTTGCAACAACAGGGTTGGATCTAGAGGGTATTAGGCTAAGGGAAATGTTAATCAGAGAAAGACAAACACCCTATAATTTCACTAATATATGGAATTTAAGAAACAAATGAACAAAGAAAAAAGAGACAAGCAAACAAACAAAAGACTCTTAGAGAAAATATAGAGAACAAATTGGTGGCTGCCAGAGGGAAAGTGAGTGGAAGGATGGATGAAATAGAGGAAGGGAATTAAGAGTACACTTATTGTGATGAGCAGTGAGACATGTACAGAATTGTTGAATCACCATATTGTACACCTGAAACCCATATAACACCGTACACAATTATACTGGATAAAAAAGAAAAGAATGTTATATGAACGAAATTATACAGTATGTAACCTCTTGGAATTGGATTTTTTCACTCACAATAATTATTTGGGGATGCATGTAGATTGCTGTGCATAGGAATAAATTTGTTCTTAGAAAAAAAAAAAAGAAATACAGATTCTGGGGCACCTGCGTGGCTCAGTTGGTTGAGTGGTGACTCTTGATTTTGGCTCAGGTCATGATTTCCAGGTCCTGGGATCGAGCCCCGAGTCAGGCTCTCTGCTCAGTGGGGAGTCTACTTCTCTCTCTTTCCCTCTGACCCTCCCCCTGCTCTCTCTCTCTTTCTCAAATAAATAAATAAATCTTTAAAAAAACAAATTCAGATTCTTGGCTCCACCTGAGACCTTTTGAGTCAGCATCCGTGGGGTGAGTCTCAGAAATTTGCATTTATTACAATGCCTATGTGATTTCATTTGGGAACCACTGAACTATGGGTTGGGATTGAGGGTAATAAGGACCGATTTCATGTGACTACAGTTGCCACCCACATTCTGGTGGAAATGCTACCTTATAATGTCCATATTTCAATTACTTACCTTCTATCCTTGGATCATCTGAACCATTCACTGGATTGGGAACAACTAGGGTGGGTCTTATGATGAAACACATAAAGCAGACACTCTGGGCCCAAGAAGCTCTTGCAGTTTCCTCGATGGCGGGGTCTTGAGCCACTACTTTGAAGGAAATAAGCCTCTCTCCTCCAGAAAAGGATCCAGAGAACTATGACAAATACTTGTACACCACCTCACTTGGCAGGAACTTACCCTGGGGCGAGGGCCCACCAGGGACATGAAGGCAGGGTAGCAGGGCAGGGCTATGTCATCCAAGTGGCCTCCCTCTACTCCCTGCCTCTGCCTCAACTCCAAAAATACATAGGCTGAAATCCTTCCCCAGGAGTGAGATGAAAGTTCAGAGATTCACGGCCAATGGGAATATGCTGTTCCTAAGAACCCGAACATAGGTCAGCCCTCCTGCACCATCCATGCCCAAGCTGTGTTCTACTTGGATAGAGAAAGAATATGTTCAGCAGGTGAAAAAATGGCTGGCCCCTCCCATGGAAAAGGACTTGGAAAGAGTGCAAAGAACAGACCTGGCCAAGTCCTGGAAACTGTTTACAAGGAAGTGAGCCTTTGCACGGCACTGCAGATCACGCTGTTCCATTAACATAACCAGAGGGCAGAGTGTGTTGGCCACAAACAATTCCATTAAGTTGGGTGCTGAGGTAACCATCCGGGCTTGGGATAGAGTGTCTTGGCTAAACTGTATCCCTGAATAAGAAGAAGGAGGTGAAAGTTGCAGATAAATGATAAAGCAGTACATGTGTTAGTTGCTACTCTTATCATTAACAGCCATCAGCAAATTACTAGGTGATGTCACTTGCTAATTAATCATCTCTTTTGATGGAAGGATTCCACCTGCTTTGGCGCTGTTACCGTGTCAAAACAAAGCATTTTGAACCTATTAAAGTTATACATTGTGCTGGCACTTGTTTTGATTCCGAACGTTACATTTCATATTATAAAGGGAGATGTGGGGTACTGCTGAGAAGTCTTATTTATGCCTCCCATCCCTTCCTCCCCACTGAAATCCTTCAAAGCCCGCACAAATGTCACATTCATGGAGTCTTCTGACAGCCCTCTCTCCATCCAGAATTAAAAGCTCATTTCTCTGCATTCTGGAAACTTGTAATTTGTACCTCCTTTTAGCATTTCTGTCCCTCTCCCTTACATGATAGCTGTTTCATGCCATCCTCTCACTAGATAATGGTCTCTGGGAGGACAGGGGCCGTGCCATCTCTGCTTCCCCATAAGCTTACACCAGGGTTTTGCAAATAGCAGGCATTCATGAAATGTCCACTAATTTCAAGTCTGTAGTCCTACGACAGAAGCCAGCCACAAGCCAGAAATATCTACATTTTTGACACGATTGCCTATTTGACATCTGACATTCTCCATGGCTATAAGCACCTTGGACAGAGGGGCAGCTGCCCCTTTAGAGGGGACATACTTCCTCTCGTTTCCCATAATTGTTTTTCCATCATTTGTATCACCTGCTTGTCCTCCATGGACACCCTTCTCACAGAGATACTGTTCCCTTACCTTTTCGACGTTGGTCGGGACTAAATGCTTCCACGAATGGGTGCGTGACTATGCTTACAGTAGGTGCAGTTCAGAACCAAAGACTATGTTTGCCTGGATAGATCATTTACAGGTCAGCTGGTAATCAGCTGGTTTGCTGTGCTCAATGATCTAGTTTAGTTTTTAAGGGGGCAAAATATGATCTGATCGTATTTTGGTTAATTGTTTAAGGACTAGTGGCTTTGTGGAATACTAATCAAACTTCAGTCTGAAGTCAGTACAGATAAACTAATGTAAACATTAATACTTCTTTCGTATTGGTCTGATTTTCCAGTAGGGTGTTACTTCACAGTCTCCCTCCTTGATTAGAGGGGCTTATAGGTTGACAAGGTTTTCTCTACCTGAGGTCTCTATCTCCCCACTTCTCACTTGTTCCTTAATCTGCTCCAGCCTGGTCTCTGATCCCATCGTACTAAGGACAGTTCTGATATTGGCTCCATGTCACCATGGAATATTTTTCAGTGCTCTTGGTATCCAATCGTTTGGCAATTCTTTTACAATTGACCATGCTCCATTTTTCCTGAAGGTCTTCATATGTGTTCCTGGTGGCCATCTGGCTTCTCTTTGTCCAAAGCTTCTCCTTGCATATTTCCCTTCACCCGGTGATTAATACTAGAGTTCTTCAAGGCTGAACCTTGCTCTTCTTTTCTTGTCATTCTGTATATTCTTCCTAAGAAACATACTCATGTCCTTTACTTTAATTACTATTCGTATGCCAGGGATATAAAAATATATTTATAGCACATATCTTTTCTTTAAGCTCTAGACCACGTGGTGCACTTTGTACCTGACATCTTCACTTGGATGTTTCAAGGGCATCTCAAGTTTAATTGATCCAAAAACAAATTCACATCACCTCCCAACCAATTTCTTCAGGGTTGTCTAGATAGCAAACATCATAGCTGTCCAGATAAGCAAGTAAGAAAACTGGAAGCCATCTGCCTCACCTACCTCCCCACCATATGGTTTCCATCACCAAGCCTGATATTCTGTCTCCTAAATGCCTTGAAGCTGTCCCCTTGTCTCCATCTCTGTCATCCTATACTGGTCCCAGCTACATGTCTATTACTTAAACAGTTTAGCATGTCAACTGGCTTCCGAGGCTTTATTCCTGCCTGGAGCCAGAATAATCCAAATGCAAATGTGACTGTGCTTAAAGAGCCCTTGTAGTGGCTTTCCATTGTTCTTAAAGACCAGAGTCCCTGAAAAGGCAGTACAAGACCTGGCCTCCAACTACTTTCTTAACCTCACCTATCAATACCCTGCCAGCATTCTCTGTGAGCCAACCATACTGGACCTCTCCACATTTCTAGCTGCTGCAGACTCCTTCCCATAACAGGGCCTTTGCTTATATAGGTTTTTTTGTCCACATACCTCTATTTCCAAACTTGCCCCTCTTCAACTAATTATTTCTATTTCTTTGTTAGATGTCAACTGAAACATCACTTCTCCAGAAAGTCTTTCTTGACCTCCTTTAGTGTGTCCTCTCTGTAATGGAACTAATTATAGTCTATAATTATACATTCATTTTGTGACACATTTAATGTGTCTTTCTCACACTATGTTTTTGCTCATTGTCCCCCTATCTCTAGCCCCTACATAAGGCAGGGGACAAATATATATACTTTAGGGGGTAAAAGGTGTTACTTACCAAATTAGCGATCAGAAATATCTGAGCCCTAAGTCCGCCCCCCAAACACCCTGTTATACTTCATCATGTCACTTTGCATTTCAAAGCAATACCGGATATAAATTGTCTATAGAACAAAGTTAATAGGAATGCTTTACTTGAAAATAAGAGCAGATTTCTGTGTGTGGAGCTCCATACATTCCCTACTCACACCCTAAATTTACAATTCTTTTGTAGTTTCAGAAAGTAAAGTGTCAAAGATGGATGGCTAATGGTAGAATATTTAAATTACTTCAGTAAAACCATTAAAGAGAAACTGGGAACAATATTTTGATTGATGCAGCACAGCAAACAAATTGCACTGATATGCCTCTAAATTGCTACTATCATGATCTTTAGCAATTGTATAGTGTAAATCATTACTCAATCAAGCACTCAATATACCGTGTGAGCTCTAAGAAAAATAGGCTAGATATGATAATTAAGTGAAAGTGTGATCATTACATGAAAATGAACATGAGGCTTGTATCAATTTTGCGGTTGTGTACAGTCATCCTGGTCCTTGTATACTGTACTAACAATTATTCCATTAAGATTCCCTGTAAAGCATTAATACACACTTGAGCTCAGGTTGAATTTCTAGATCTGAAACATAAAGAATATTATGACTTGGGTTTAGATTTAAAAAAAAAATCCACAGATTGACTGATTTCAAATTTCCTATCACCATTTTCCCAAATGCAAATTTCCTGACTTGGTTGCCAGGGAATGGAGGAACTATCTTGACAGGATTTTTCTGAGAGTATTGTCAAGCAGACATCGGGAAAAGACAGAAGACAGACATAACGGAGAAGCCAGAGATCATAGAAAATATTTAAAAGTCAAAGAGCTGTATTCTCTAGGCTCTGATATATTTTTTAAGGCAAGCATACCAATAATCAAAGACAAGTGTCTTTCAAGCAGTTTGGCTGCCAGTTTCTCCAGGTTGTTCTGTTTGGTCTCAGAAGTATCAGCTTTCACTGACACCAATTTTCTGCATGTAAAGTGGAGAATGTCATATGCTCTGTACACTCGGTGCCCCTCATCCGGATAATTCTCAAATCAGAATAGATCTTCGGTGAACACAAGGTATGGTCTTTGGTGAGAGCAGAATGCGATTTGAGTCTCCTTTTCAGCAGGCGTTCCGACTACACTCTGGAGTTGGTTTTTGTTTGAAAGCTGATCAATCGCTGACCTGCAATGTGACGTCAAATGGCATTAGTGCTGTGCTGCACTTCTGAGCATTGGGGATCATTCAGAAATCGAATCTTCTAACACAATCAATGACCGCCATTTATCTTCCAAAGGCACATTTGACTAATCAGATTCTCTCATTTTCCTCTATCCTGACTTTCAGCCCTGCTTCCTATTAGAGAGAGGAGAAACACAGAACTCTCCTTTCAACTGCTTTCCATACAATTAACATCAAAGAGAAATAAGTGACTCACAGTCACAGATAAAAAATTAGCCAATTATATACTGAAACTGGGACAAACAATTATGTCAATAAAATCGACTGGCACAAGAAACCAGACCCATAAAACCAGGGCATTTGGCAGAATCTCACTTTCCTTCCAGTCTGTCACCCACTTGCACCACTGGACGAATGGACAATGGAGACTGGAGACTGGACAAAAAAAAAGGTCATGACTCTGGCGGAGGGGCCATTTAGGGCCAATTTATCCAGCAGGATTGGATGAGTCTGGAATGGACAAAAAGCACTTTCCCTTTCCTCTAAGCAAACCTTTGCAAAAAGACATTAACTTAGCAGCCTTTAGGACAGATGAATGTTATTTTTCAGACATAATTATTTTTTTCCTGGCATATAATTTGGAGGGGAAAAGAGCCATCAGTTTAAAAATTTAAATACTTCAATCTTTGAACACTATTTGCCAGACAGTAAGAATGAATGGCTTGATTCAAGGTCATGCCTCTGTGCAATGAAACAACCGACCAGAAGCATCACCGAGCCAGCTAGCGCACCATCTTAATGGGACATCAGTCTCTGAGTGGTCAGGGCACATATGGCACATCCATCTGATTGAGTAGACAGGCCACAGTGATCCAAAGTGACGGGTTCTATTGCTCCATGGTCTTTTCATTCCAGTTGATTACACACAGCTTCAATTTTGACTAGTTTACAGACGGAGATGCTCGATGCATTCCAATTTGCGGGGATATTATTGAGGGGCTAGAAACTGAGCTCTCGTTGGTTATCCAGAGCCTGTGTGGGACAGATAATAAAATAGAATCTCCGTCATCCCCAATATCTGAATCCCTCCTCAGGAGAAAGTTTGATGCTTAGAGAGGCTTATTAACTATTTAAGGCCATTCAGAATACCATTTAATGCATTATTGCTACAGTAATGCACTCTTACCCTTGCAAGGGAGCAGCACGGCTATTTCTGTGGGAGATGGAGAAATGTCAGTTAAGCTTGGCCTCTGACATCCTCCTAACATCTCTAGTCGTGCCATTTCCAAGGGGAGTAACTCTATACGTTATTGTCAACTGTGGGGCAGGGGAGGGAGCCCGCACTTAACTAAGACATAAATCTGGACTCTTATAATTACGGTATTTTTTTAAAGTCCCCAATGCTGAGAGTAAGTTTCTAATAATCAAAAAACAGTTTGGACACAGTATCTGAGAGCATCACTTGTTCTTTTTGCTTGTCATTGGGTTTATTTCTTTCCCTTTAAGACCAGAATTGCATTGGCAGTCAAATGCCCTTATCTGTCTGAGGAAGAGAGATGTGGAAATGGGAGCATGCCCCCGTCCTGTGTCCCTTCAGATCAGACAAAATAGCTCCTTGCCCAGTGTCCAGAGGGCCAGCCGTGGAACATGAACTCAGGGAATGGAGGAACCCAGCCAGGGTTGGCACCGTACCCCTGCTGCTGACAGGACAGGAAGAAATGAGGCATGCCTTGAGATACCCATGTGAAGGTCTGATGACCAGGCAGAGTGGCGGGCATTGGAGTTGGACAGAAAAGTCTTTGACGTTTCAATTTTCATGTTATGTAACAGATTTCTGACCCCATTCATAAACTATCAAGCTTAAGACTCAGACTTCACTATTCACAAAAGACAAATGAGTGCCTATTGCATGAGTTGAAAAAGAAAATTCCAAGATCAGCTAACTCGAAATCCTCAGCAATCTTCTTTTCAGCTTCTTTCCTCCTCACCACTGACCTCCCAGCTGACGTCCATTACGACTGGACAGATCTCTCCTGCCTGCAAGTGACTTCGAGAACCAAAAGTCAGCTGTCGGGAGGAGGGGTCATCCTTTTCAAAAATGCTCCCTGGGCTGATGAGGGGTCTCACGGGGTCTTCTTGTCGTCCTGATGCCGAACTTGGATAGCAGTGACCAAAGTCGCCGCAGCTGAATGTCTCTCTAGCATGTAGACAAGTGAGTCTGTGCAGGGCCTGAGTGACGAGGAAGAACAACCTGGACACACGGCTGGGGGCGGGGTTCCAAGCATGAAAATACTCAAGATTTTAAGCTTCTCAGCAGCCCTTCTGGTGACCACTGACTGAGCGTACCTGTGTGCACGTGGAGGGGAGAAAGGGTGCAGAGAGGAATGCTTTCTGACAGTCTGTTGTCCTCCCGATAAATTAATAGACTCCTTCGAGGGGGTTTTAGGGTTATGGAAAAAGAAGTGGAGAGTACAGAGAGTTCCCATGTACGCCCTCACCTTCCCCCACATTTTTCCTCATTACGACCCCCTTGCAGGAGCGTGGCACATTTGGCCACACCAGTGAGCCATACTGACACCCAAGTATGAGTTCCAGCCCACAGTTTACATGAGGACTCACTCTTGCTGTTGTACGTTCTGTGGCTTTGGACAAGCGTACAGCGACCTGTATCCTCCACTGCAGTATCATCCAGAATAGTTTCGTTTCCCTAAAAGTCCCTGTGCCCTGCCTCTTCATCCCTTCCTCCCCCAGGCCCCCAGCAGCCCCCGATCTTTCTACTGTGTCCACAGTTTCGCCTTTTGCAGCATGTGATAAAACTGGGATCACGCAGAACGCACGCAGCCCTTCCAGACTGGATCCGTTCACGTAGTAATGTGCGTCTCCGTCTCCGTTAGGTATTCTCATGGCTGGAGTGCTCACTTCTTCCTGTGGCTGAATAATATTCCCCTGTGGGCATGAGCCGCAGTTCGTTTGCCCGCTGAAGGACCTCTTGGCCGCCTCTAAGGTTCGGCAGCTATGAATAAGGCCGCTGCAGACACCCACGCGCACGTTTTTGTGTCAACACGTTTTCTGCCTTTCTGTTTTTCAGTATGGAACTTTGAGACTTGGGGCTAGATCGTCGCAGCTGGGGTTCCCATACGTCATAGACCAAGGAGGAAAGACAACAGCGCTCACTGCACACCCCAGGGGGAGCACACTCCTGGGCCATTGTAACTGCTTGGTAAGTAGTGCTGAAACAGACCACTGAATGACCTAATACAGAGGCTCCTTGGGGTGTTATGGACTGAGTTTTGTCCCCTCAAAATTCATGTGTTAAAGTTCTAACCCCCAAGGTTATTGCGTTTGGAGATAGGACCTTAAGGACATAATGAAAGTTAAATGAGGTCATAAGAGACATCAGAGCTCTCTTTCTCTCTTCACATGCACACACAGAGGAAAGACCCCGTGAGGACAGAGTGAGGGGTTACCACGTGCACTACAGGAAGAGGGCTGTCACCAGAAACCAAGCCTAGCACCTCCATCCAGGACTTCCAGCTTCTTCCAGCAGACTAACAGACGGGTCTCTCTTCCGTGGCTTAGTCGAGGGAGGTGAAGCTAAGGGGATGAAGAGGAAGCTTCCTCTATTCTGGGCACCCCTATGGGTTTGCATAGGTGAGAGCTCATTTATCCCTAGTCCACGTTGTGACCTCCTCGTGCAGGAACCACAGAAAGGAGCTCTTATAATGCATCTCTGATGATTTCCTTGGATTTAACTCTCAAATGCAGAAGTTCAGTCCTGGAGGTAGAATTTCCAGGTTAAAGGGTATATTCAGCTTTAAAGATTGTTAGATGTGTTGTCCAATTACCAACTATACCCATTTACGTTTCTATGACGAGTTTTTTAAAGTATTCATTTTACCATATTTACCAATGTTGCCTATTATTACTATAAAACATAAAAGTAAAACAAGTCTTGTTAACTTCAAAAGCAAAGCACATCTGACAGCTTTTGAAATTTTTATTTACATGGAAATTATTGAGGTGGAGTATTTTTATATTTTTGTGGTCATCTGTATTTCTTCTGTGACTTGCAATTCACACCTTTTGCTCCTTTTATTGTGTGCTCCTGTTTTTCTTATTAAATTGTAAGGAACCTTTATATATCGAGAAGACTGACGCTATCAGCCAAATTGTATATTTTTTCCATGACTTTCTTTCTTTTTTTTTTTTTTAAAGATTTTATTTATTTATTTGACAGAGATAGAGACAGCCAGCGAGAGAGGGAACACAAGCAGGGGGAGTGGGAGAGGAAGAAGCAGGCTCATAGCGGAGGAGCCTGATGTGGGGCTCAATCCCATAACGCCGGGATCACGCCGTGAGCCGAAGGCAGACACTTAACCGCTGTGCCACCCAGGCGCCCCTCCATGACTTTCTTTTGACATTGAATTGTGTGTAGGTATTTTGATGTGCAATTTTTTATTTATTTATTTATTTTTATTTTTTTTAAAAGATTTTTATTTATTTATTCGACAGATACAGAGACAGCCAGCAAGAGAGGGAACACAAGCAGGGGGAGTGGGAGAGGAAGAAGCAGGCTCATAGCGGAGGAACCTGATGTGGGGCTTGATCCCGGAACGCCGGGATCACGCCCTGAGCCGAAGGCAGACGCTTAACCACTATGCCACCCAGGCTCCCCCTGATGTGCAATTTTTTAAAATATTTATGTTACTACAATACACCGATCTATTTGGTTTCTGCCTTTAGCATCATGTTCGGAAATCCTCAACCATAGCAGGGTTAAACATATTTTTTTTCTACATTTTCATCCAGTATTTTGTTGTTTTGGTTTTTGCAATTAATTTGGTTTTCGCCCTGGAAATTCTCTGTGTATAAAGTGGGCAAGAGAAATCTCCTTCTGATTCTTTTTGAGGAAGTGTGAACCGGTTTCCTTCTCTGTCTCTGTTGTTTTACTTTACTTCTCACTGACTTCTTGAGAAAATCTGAACTGAATTTGAAGATCTTCCATCAACAGAGGTCAAGAAAAGAGAGCTGGGGAAGAGTGAAGAGAGAAAAAGGGAGATCAAGAGGAAATTCTTGGTTTAAAAAGCCAAGTAGAAAAGTCACTTCGGTTTCTCCATCTTCTAAATGAGCAGGCTGGACAGGATAATCTGTGGAGCTCCGTTCCAGCTTCATTTTATAGGATTTGAGGATTCAGAGGGCAAACCACATCTCTCATCGGTCTTTCTCAAAGCAACTAGTGCACACGAAACAACTCTAAGCCAAAATGACTTTTAAGCTCACGAAATGCTGCAACCCGAAAGGATCTTTGAGAACTTTCAACCTCAGTTGAATCATTTTGCTGATAAAGACAGAATCCGGGGGAGGTTAATGGATCTGCTCCAGGTCCCCCAAATGGTCAGTTGCTGGGGGCCTGGGGTTCAGGCCCCCAGATCTGCATGCCGCCCCCCTCCTTCCCACTTCTCTAATGATCTCTTCATTTCCTCTTGCCTTCCTTGTCTTGTTGCCGCTTTCAGTATGTAATTCATTTCACTCTAATCATGATTGCTCCCATCCACTGGAAGTGGCACTGTTTGCCAGTGAAAGCTGAGAAAGAAGGTGACTTGCAGCAAGAAAAATGTCATGGAGAGAGTCTCTCTTAGGAAATTTCCCACTTAAGGCCACTGTGTGCCTCCCTCGGGCACTTTAAAATATTTTCCCCTGGGAGTGCAGAGATCTTTTCAGTTCTTTTCTGAGAATCTGATTGCAACCAAAGCAATAGACTCTTCCATTTTTTGCCTAAAAGCAACGAAATGATTACCTATATCCTTAATTTAAATTCCCACTGACAGCTCAGACACTGTTGCAGCTGGAGAGGCAAGCCGACCTTCACATCTATTGTCAGTGTAGAGACAGAGGGGAATTTTATTGACCAGAGAGGATAATATGCATTAGGGAAGCCGAGCAAGGATGTTCTGACCTATTGGAATATAGTGCAAGGTCAAAGGGCACAGGATTGGAGCTGTGTGCTGTGCGGCATCGTTAGCGTAAATGCCAATCGTGTCCCTTTGTGTGCTCTGCTGTGTCACTTGCCTGTCTGTACCTTGGGGACTGGCAAGAGAGTCTCTTTCAGCAGCTCTTTGCTTATCTATGGTATTGAGAAGAGCTGCTCCCAGTCCCCCCCCCCACCCCGGGGCTGCCTCTTGAAAAAAAGGGAAAACAACTGATTGCAACATTGCAAATCCCAGAAATTCCATCTGCATATTTTCAGAGCCTCTGGTACACTGGGTCACTCCTTAGGGGGACAGATTACTGTATTTGCCTTTAGAAATGAACCCTCAGAAATCATTCAAGGGAATGCCCGATGAACAATTCCTTTCTCCTTCCCTCCTCCCGCTCCCCCTGCTAGGTGTCTCTGAAAAGCGCCTCTCCGGGGACACTTGTCCATGGTATTATCAAACTCCAGTAATACGGGGGACTTCTGGATATTTTTGTTGTGTACTTCTCTCCCCATTTTCCATGTATAGGAAGAAAGGGGGAGGCTTCGGGGCCCATGAGGAGTTCATCAGATGTTCTTAGGGGCTGCCGAGCCCTATTGCAGGCAGACAGCTCTGTTCTGAGTGACAAGCACAGGCCTTCGTGTTTGATTGACGTTTTCTCGTTACATAGGTATTACTAGTATTCCCATTTGACAAATGAAGAAGCTATGGCTCAAACACTTAAGTAATTTGCCAAGGGAATACAGAGAGCAAGTATAGAAGTGTGATGAGAACCCAGGCATGTTGGCCCTAAAGCTCATACCCTTCACCACTGCCCTTTGCACCAAGACTCTCTCTCTTTCTCTCTCTTTCTCTCTCATTCTCTCTCTGTAGCAGATGCTCTTAATGCCCCACCCAGAACCCCTTTAGCAAGCAGCGCACCACCCATTAACTTCTGTCCATGTTGACTCTTCCCAGTTCACGGCCTTCTCAATGCCCAGGAGCTTATCACCCCCTCCCTACCTCTTCAGTTCCAGGAGTAGCTCATAGAACTAACTGACCAGCTTGGGAGTACAAAAGAGCCCCTTGTCCCAAGTTACAAGCAACTGTCCCATGCAAGTCCTCCTTCAGACGTGTCAGTAGTGTCAGGTCTCAGCTGAGACAACATCCATGCTTGTCTTTATTTCTTCATTTTAGTCTCCTTTCCTCACCAGCTACCCACCTTTCTTGAGAGTGACTCCTTAATAAATAACTTGGAAAAGCATCCCCTTCTCAGACTCTTCTAGCCAGCCCAGTCCCAGACACTTAACCACCATGCTTCTCTGTGCCCCTCCGTCTTGCTTTCATCTTCAGACTGATTCTTCCCATTTGGTATCAAAATGAGCACAGTAGTTCTGAGCTTACATGGTCTCCCTACAGGGAGAAACTCCTCTTTCTCTCTTAGCATTTTAACACTCCCTGAAGATAGGTTCTCATGGACCAGTCTGGGTAACATGCCAGTGTATTGGGGTGAAGTGGGGTCCTGTGACTGGCAGCTAAAACGAGAAAAGAAGCAATACCTGCAAAGAAGAAGGGTCGGAGATGCCAGAGGGAATCGTTCAGGGGGTCATGGACAGTGACCAAGTGACCCAGGGTTGCTTATAACCCTTGCTGGCATGTGACAGTCATCACAGGATAGAGAGAATTTGCATTCACACATCCTACCAGGTTGGAGTTAGGGAAATGGTCACCCTGGTTCAATTGCGTGGGTCTCAGTAAGCATGGAGCCAGGGATTTGTGGGTGGGGGCAAGCAGGAAGAAAAGGAAAGAGGAGGAGGCCTTGGAGAGAAAAGTCTCCCAGGTGCAATCCAGGTTTGGGTCTGTTTGGGCAAAAAGTCAACCAGCTGAGTGGTAATAAAAAATGTTTCACATCATTCTATGCATTCCATGTATATTTGTTATTGGTCCTTGAGTGCAAGTTTTCTTTCTGGTAATAAATAATGGTTTTGAGTTTTTCGATATTGCAGGGATTCATAGCACATCGTTTCTCCCAACAAGCCTAAGGTAGGTGCTATCAGTCCCAAGTACAGATAAGAGGCAAGAGCCTTCTCAAAATCACACGGAGAATCTGAGGCCAAACCCAGATGCCAGCTTCCCATCTTCTGGCTCTCTGTGAGTTAGCAGATGGTGGCTTTGTATTTGCTGGGCAAAGGCTGAGGACCTTATAAGCCAGGGGTGCCAGAGGACAGTTTAAATCATAAACAAAAATTTAGGGTCACAGTTCTCCCCTCCCCCTTTTTGGGGAGCCAGCCTGGGACATGTTGTCAACTACCAGCCATGGATTGCTTCTGAATTAAAACACAGGCGGTAGGCACTGTAGTTATAATTTCAGCAGCTAGGGGCTCGGCATGGAGCCAGAACAAGAACCTGGCTGGCTTCAGACAGATCAGAGCCTCTACCCACTGGGGTAGATTTTCAGGAGAGGGTAGAGGAAGGTCTAGAGGAAGAGGTTGGGCCAGCACCAAGACAACATAGACACTCAGGTGTTACATGGAAATAGAATCAGAGGGTGAATGTCACCACAAAGGTGCAGCAGTGGCCTCCAGGGGAGACAGGGACATTAGGGAAAACCATGAGCAGGTGGCAAACCATCAGGGGTCCAAGATCTGGGGCCAGAATTTTAATTTACCAGAGGACTGGAGAGCAAGTTCCTCACTGGTTGAAACCGAAGCTTAAGTTTTTCAGTTTACTGTTCTTGTTATAGATGTGTCCTGACAAGTGCAGGGAACATGGGACTCTGATCTCCCTGCAGAGGAATGCTGTTTCCAAGTCTTTGAGTTAGGAATGCCTTAGCAGAACCTGAATATGGCCCCATCTATAGTTAAGGACGTCCCTAGGCATCAATTGATATGAGTTAATGTGCATAAGGGGTTTTTTTGGTTTTTTTGGAGAAGGGAGAGATTAGTGGGGTGAGGGCATCTGTCCCCGTGCCCAGCCCTATAGTTCTTACAGGTAGATGAAGCACAAAGACAGGCTGTGGGAACTGCTCTCATGAGGACTTTTGTGAGGAATGGAGAAATGACGGCAGCACAGCCCCATTCTGAGGCCTGTGGGGCTTCTCAGTTCTCATCCAGAAAATAAGACAGCACCCAGGGCAGGACAGCATTCGCCTACATAGGGAGCAGAGGTGACAGGGCACCCGGAGGGGGTGGTGGCTACTCACAGGCACCGTGAATGCCCAGTGCACAAGGTTGGTCATCAACAGAGGCCCGGGAAGAGGCCAGTACACGGCACTGGAGCCTCCTCTGAAGACTCCAAGGGGATTTAGCAAGGGTTAGAGGGCCTGGGTGTCCAGGCGGGTGCAAGAGCAGGGAAATCAGTTTACGAAACTTAATACAATTTCATCTGAATTCATAGCTGACTAAGGCCTCAGGGCACACCAGTTAATATTACTGAGTGATATATCTCCTTAAAAGTCAGTGACATAACAAAACCACTGTATTTTGCTTACATATTCCATGGGTCAGGAAAGCAGAGAGGGTGCAACAGAGACATGACGTCTGGGGCCTCACCTGGGAAAATCCAAAGGTTGACAGTGACTTGACAGCTGGGGGCTGAAATCATCTGGATACGTCTTCACTCACATATCTGAATGTTGATGTTGGTTGTCATTAAGAAGGACAAAAAAGACCCAGGACAATCAGCCATCTGCAGAACACATAGACGGATGGCAGAGTGTGCCAAAAGGGAGCCACGGATCTCCCTCATGGAGGGCACCAGGTGGGGGGTGGGCTGATAGGATGGACGATCAAATCCAGCCTCAAAATGGTCTTGACGTGCCACATCCCCATGCCAAAACTCTGCAGATGAACCTTCTTACTCCTCTTTCTGGGGCTCCCACCTTTTCTCAGGTCCACTTGGTGGTGGCCTCCAAGTCAAGCAGGACGGGGTCTGGATGCCTGATCATTCCTGAACACTTGGGGAAATACTTACAAGTATGTCACTAGATCAAAGTATATTATGACTGGAAGGAATCTTGGAAAATATCTAAATTAGTAATTTTTAACATTTAAAAGATTATCTTGACATGTTTTTCCCAAAGAAAACATAAGGAAAAAAAGAAAGGAAGCGAGAAAGCAAGAAAAGAAAGAAAAGAAAAGAAAAGAGAAAAGAAAAAAGATAACAAGGTCCAAGCCCAATGCTTAGAGCAGATACAAGGACAGCCGCTCTGATGAAGCAGGGGTGGGGGTGTCACAGTGTCTACACACTCAACCTCCCATTGGACACCTGTGTGCAACCCGGGGGCTCTTTTTGACGAGGAGGGCGTTAAATTCCAGAGAACGGAAATGACTTATCCAAGGTCACCCAAGTGGTTTTTGATGGAGGTAAGAATGGAACTTAGGATTCTGACTCTCAGATTAGGGCTATTTCTAATTTTAACTAATGTTTTTCATTTTGGTTACATAAGTAACATAGTCATTGTAGAAAAATCTGAAAAATACAGACACATACAAGAAAATAAAAATTACTTTCAATCCCATGACTAAGGAGTAAACACTTTTATCATTTTAACGTATGTCATCCCATGTTCCCCCTTTGTGTATATATACATGGTAACCTAATATAAACATTGTTTTACAGCCTGTTTTTTTCTCTTCATAATTTCATGCCAAGATTTCCCATGTCATTAATTTTTTATAACATCATTTTAATGGCTTTACATAAAGAGGTAGCATGACCTATTTAACGGATCTCCTGTTATAAGATTTTTGCTTATTTATGCTCATTCTTCTCTTTTGCAACATCAAACTAAATTGTGATAAGCATCTTTGTAGACACTTCTTCATGCACGTCTGGGTTCATCTGATTATAATATATTCCTAGGAGTACATCTTTGGGTGAAAATCTACACACATTTATTAAGGTCTTTTGATACCTTCTGCCAAATTGACTGGGGTTCCTTCTCTGTAACACCAGGGTGCCTCTTCCTAGAAGACCACTCTGCATTGCACAGTATAGGTTTTCCTCCTTGGGGAGTGTGACATTTATTGTTTTGAGTTCTCTTTATAAGAAAGAACCATAGCAACGTTAACCTGGAAAGAACTTTAGAAGATGGATGGACCATCTCTCGCCTTGCTCTACCTAATACAATTTAATCTGAGAATGAGTGAACTGAGGAGAAAAATAATGACAGGAAATCTCAAAATGCTACCACTCTAGGGTCATTTATAAAAGTAAAATGACTAACTTGAAGAAATAAGTATCAAGATTCTTTGCATTAGCTTAAGCTTGGATTTAGGGATATCTGGTTATGCTCAGAGGAAGTGTGGAGTGTGCCTGCCAGGGTAGCCTAATAAAAGGAGTCTAAGGAAATGGTTGATTCACTATGTTGGAAGGAAAGGAACATTCTGAATACAAGGATGACTGCCTCTAGGACTGTATTAGTTTCTTGTTGCCACTACAGGAAATTACAGCTCAGGGGCTCAAACTGACAATGTGCTCTACATTTCTGGAGGCCCGAAGCCTTAACTGAGTCTTATGGGGCTAAAATCCAGAAGAAGGCAAGGGTGGTTCCTTCTAGAGGCTTTAGGGGAAAATCCATTCTTTGCCTTTTCCAGCTATTGGTGGCTGCTGGTATTTCTTGGCCACATCCCTCCAGTCTCTGCTTTATCACATCACTTTCTCTTCTTCTGTAATCAAATCTCCCTCTGCCCCCTCTAATAAGGACACATGTAATTACATTTAGGGCCCTCCAAAATAATCCAGAATACTCCCCCATCTCAAAATCCTGAACTTAATCATATCCATAAAGTCTCTTTTGCCATTCAGGACAACGTTCACCCAGGCCGAGGCCTGGGGCCTGTGTAACCCTGGGGGTCATTATTTGGTCTACCACAAGGCCCACCTGCAAAGAACTCATGCCTAAACTGTAGTCAAGGAAGCTGTGTCAAGGGGGGAATGACCCTGAAAAAGCTAAGCCATTTCACCCAAGTCGAGATGGTGGTAGACTCGCATAAGCAACCAGGAGCCAAAGGGAAGCAGCAGCATGTCCTCAGCGTGTCGTCCTTGGAGTCATTCATGCACACGATATCAGTGCTGTCGGCCTCAGACTCAGAACCTGAGCTTGGAAGACGGTGGTAGAACCATGTGCTTTCCTGATGGTCCCTTGATGTGGCCTAGCTGGGTTATTGCCACAGAAATCTAGAGCAGAAAAGACAAGAATTTTTGGAAACGTAGCCACAAGGACTGTTACTCATAGGCTACAGAGGTTATAGCTGTAAGAACCATGTGGGGACTCGAAGGGGGACAAATTCCCACGAAGTAAGTGTGGTGATATTGAGCCAGAACATCCCGTGTTGAGCTTACATTAACCATCCGTATCTGCAGACTGGTGGGCCTGGGAAACGCGGGTGGGACACACGTGTCAGAGCCCACGTGTCTGTGGAGAAGGAAGTGCAAACTCTTGCTCAGCAAGAGAGTGGCAATGCTGAAGTGGGAAGAAATGCAGAGTCTTAGGTCCCACCCCAGACCTACCGAATCAGAATCTGGGTTCACAAGACCTTCAGATGACTCACCTGCACCGTCGATTTTGAGAAGCACTGATGACTCAGAAAGGGGGATGGACGCTGAACAGTGACAACAGGTGACTGTGAACAAATATCCCTGTGATGGGGTTAAATTGATTCTGACAGCATTTTCCATGGCAGAGATCACTAACGAGTTGAGCAGTTATCCTTTACCAGATTGAGTGTTTTCAGCGACAGATAAGGAAGCTCCAATTCAACAGACTTAAAGAATAGGAAAAAAATTAATATCGTACATAAGAAAATGAAAGTAAAGTAGTTCTTGGGCTTGTTAATTCTTTTTAAAACCTTCCCATGAAGGGCCTCCTGGGTGGCTCAGTCGGTTAAGCATTTCCCTTCGGCTCAGGTCATGATCCCAGAGTCCCAGGACCATGTCCCGCATCAGGCTCCCTGCGGAGTCGGAGTCTGCTTTTCCCTCTCCCTCTGCCTCGCGCTCCCCACCCCCTCCGCCGCCAGCTTGTGATCTCCCTCTCAAATAAGTACATAAAATCTTAGAAAAAGAAAACAAAACAAAACCCCCTTCCCATGAAGACGTATGCCTCCCTGCCTATTTCATTGACTGAAACTGGCATCCACGCCCACCTCTACACTGAGGAAAATGGGATCTCCATCCCTGGCTTGGGCCATTCAGGATGCATGCTTGACTCATGAGAGGAAGGAGCAGATGCCAAAACCAGATAGGGTCGTGTCAGCAGGGAGGAAAGGCCATTAATACCCAGGGGTCAACTGTAGTGTCTTTGGTGTATTTGTGGAACTTCCTAAGGTTGCTACTATTTTTGCCAGAACCTAGGTCAGTATGCTCCATTTCCTTTTAATCAGTCATTATTTTAAAGCTCTACCTTAAAATAATTAACTTTATTTGTTTACATATCTTTTTTCCCCAGTGAAGCAAGGACAATTTTTAATAGGAAAAGGAAAATGGAGCAAGAACAGCAGGAAAGAATTTTCATATTCAGACCTCTGATGGAGTGTGACAAAAGGCAAAATAAATAAAGAAGGCACTTGACAGAATCCTTTATAGAAAGCGGTCTTATTTGTTTTGTGTTTGGGCAGACATAGCTTCCTTTTCCAAGGCCTGCAGCTCGGGGTCAGACTGTCTGTATCAACCAGGATCACTAGGATTTTTGACATTGTGCTGCGCAAGCCCTGGGGTACACATTTAAACTGTCATATTTGGTCTGCCTCACAATGACATTCTCCTGCAAGGAAAGAAAAAGGGAGTTTGTGGTTGGTGTGAGAGAGTAAACCCGGATACCCTTGCAAGTCACACAAGAGAGTCGGAGGGCTTTTTCACACTCAGGCTTGTTTTCCTTCATTAAGGCAAAATACCAAAGTTGTTCTCAGTTTCCTAAGAACAAGACCCAGCACTGGGTGGATTAGAAGATAGTTAATTATGCCCAGGGCTGTGTCAATCCTGTAGTGATGACGTGAGTGTTTGTTCAGCAAGTGTGGACAATCCAGAGCCCCCCAGGGGCCGCAGTTGCTGAATGGATGCCCTCTCTTCAGGGCTCTGTTTCATAAGGGGCTCTCCAGCCACCTCGGCCCCCTGCCTTGTGGCCCACCAGTCTGTTGTGGTAAGGGACAGTGGGTGGTTTTACACAGGCTTTATTTAGTGGCTGAATGGATGGCTTCCTCATGATTTCTTTTGTTCCCATTTTATTAGCAATCTCCCTGTGCAGAGGAGTTTCGGACCAGGGTGGACGCTAGAAGGAGGTTATGTTACAAATCTCACAGGCTTCAGAATGGTCTTGCTGGCACTTCCTCAGTCTCCAGTAGGTTTTATTCTTAAAGCCCGGTTGTTTTTGAACGTTCTTCTTGGGTTGTACAACAGAAAAAGCATTTATCATAATTGAGGGTCCTGGAGCTGCCAAGCCCTTTATATGCTATAATAGCTCATTTAACGCTTTCAAGCACCCTTTGCAAAGTGTAGCATTATCACCATTTAAAATATGAGCAACTGGGGGGCACCTGGGTGGCTCAGTTGTTAAGCGTCTGCCTTCGGCTCAGGGCGTGATCCCGGGGTCCTGGGATCCAGCCCCGCATCAGGCTCCCTGCTCTCCTGGGAGCCTGCTTCTTCCTCTCCCACTCCCTCTGTTTGTGTTCCCTCTCTCGCTGGCTGTCTCTCTCTCTGTGTCAAATAAATAAATAAAATCTTTAAAAATAAATAAATAAACAAACAAATAAATAAATAAAATAGAATATGAGCAACTGGGGCTCAGAGAGGTTGTGACTTGCTCATGGTTACACAGCAAGTGGGTGAGACCCAGAGTTAAAATTCAACTTTAATTTACACCGAGGACTGTGCTCTTTACTGGCCCAGGCTCCACCCTGTTTTTTTGGAATACTTTTGCAGCCTCCTGAGGCAGGCAGGCATTGGAGAGAGCAGGCATGAAAGGGCTTGGAAGCAGAATGCTTGGAAACCACGGGCTCACAGACTGCACTTCAGGGGGTTGTCCCAGCAGCGAACCAAAAGCACAGACTTCACTTCTGTGCTCAAAAGCCCACGGCCCTTGCTTGCAGCTTTCACGCTATGGTTTGGGGCGGTTCCCGCTCCTCCGGGTTGGAGATGTTTATTGATGCATCACCATCTCCCCTGAGCCTCACAGTGCCTGACACAGGTGCAAAAAGCACCAGCGGCATTGGAATGGGTGGGAGGGAGTGATGGGGAGTGGTGGGGGTCAGAGCAAAGGAGTAGTCCCACTTTTTTCTTTCTTTTTTAAAAAAAATTGCCACAACTTCCTTTTTTTTAGTTTGAACCTCAAATTGTAAATTGTTGCTGTGTGACATTGGGCAAAGTACTAAACATCTCTGACTTTTCAAGATCACAACATTGACCGTGTGGTTTTCTCGAGGTAATTAAATAAAATGAGACGCAGAATAGAAAGAGTTTAGCTCAGTCTCTGGATGCGGCGTGCTTTTGATAAATGGTGGCTGTCCTTATCATCACCATCGTGGCATTCTGCCAATGTTGGGAATAGTAATTTCACCTGGCTCCAGGGGTCCCAAACAGACTAGGTTCAGTGTTTTACCACCGACAAAATCCAAAGGTGATGTCGAAAAAAGAAAGGGATTTATTTTTGTGAGTTCGACACTGGGAAGGCAGCAGACTAACGTCTCAAAGACTGTCTCCAAAATGCTGAAAATGCTTCTAGGTTACTATAAGGCAACTGTGGGGTAAAGGTCGCTGGGTATTTGCAGATGGGCAGTAAAGGTCAGGTGATCATTGTTTTGGGGTCAATCTCAGGGATCTCCCCAGTGTCAGGGTAGTCCCTATTGCTTGAGGGGGTAGTTTCTGCTCCTACCATGGGATGCTTTGCCCACAGGGTCCTTTGCTTGAGTGAAAGAGATAAGCTGGAAAGAGGGACTTAATCAGTTAGAAAGCACAGATGACTGAGGTCAAAACGGAAGTAGCTGAAGACCGCTTTCAGTAGGAATCTGGCTCTGTTTTCTTAAGGCAAGAACATCTGTGTTTCATGGCTCCCAATAAAGGTGTGGCTCAACCACATTGCTCTGCAGGGAGTGGGCCTGGAATTCTGACCATGGTGGAAAGGGCTTCCGTGGATTTCTATTTTCCACACCACTTGCCTCTTTCACAGCTCTGTTCCCTGGGGGTTGACTGTCCTCACACTCCTGACCTACTAGGGCCCTATCATTTCAAGAAACAAACATCGGACTAGTCCCCTTCCAGGTAATACAGAGCCTAACTAGTGTTTTCCCCAATGAGCATTTTAAAACCAGAGATTTGTATGGTTCATTCAGAACCATTTTACCAGAAGAGGCAGCCGCAGGGAAAATGACTTGAAAGGACACATGAAAGATGGACTCAGCCTGTCTGCGTGGTAACAGAAATATTGCTGTTATTAATATCATGCACTTAGAGAGTGCTGCTTTCCCAAGGAGCTCAAAGCAGCGCACATATATTATCTTATTTCTCCTTGCCACATGCAAGAGAGCTAACAGACAGGGATAGGCAAGCTTCAGTAAAAAACACTGTTTACTGAAGTGCATTTGGGTTGAACTGGAACCAGACCAAATCATCCCAGT
The DNA here is from genome assembly GCF_002007445.2 of Ailuropoda melanoleuca. Lineage (NCBI taxonomy): Eukaryota > Metazoa > Chordata > Mammalia > Carnivora > Ursidae > Ailuropoda > Ailuropoda melanoleuca. The sequence goes on from NC_048222.1 coordinate 57,820,772, forward strand.
CTGAAAGGAAGAGAGCTAATGAGTCGTATTCCCAGGGGGACCTGACTTCCTGTTGGGGGCCAGGGGAGGTAAGAAGTCCCTCTGAGTGAAACACCTGCACCCCACACCTTGGAAAGAGAGTTCACGGAGTCTCTGGGCCACCCAGCAGCCTTCAGGACCCTCAGCTGACCTGGGGGCCCCACTGCCCCTCGAGCTGTGCAGCCTCCTGGACGAGCAGCTGGGCCGGTGCCTGCCCCTAGGCATTTTGTGGATCTTGGTTTCTGACGTTCTGCATGGGTGTTGGTGGAATCCTGCAGGTAGAGTCAAGAGCATCCCCCATGACCCAGGGCTCTTCCTCTGGAAGGTATTAGATGCATTCAGGATTCAGTCGCAGAAGATGCCCTGGATTGGCCTCTCTTCTGGCCCCACCCATGGGAGATTGTCTGGCATTGCACATCCAGGAAGCTGTCTGGGACTTCGGGCGTTTATTCCGTGTTCTACTCCCTCAGCCTTAGTTCTCCTTCGGAGCATGTCACACTTGAGCCCATCCCAACTTCAATTTGACTCAATAAAGAGCTAGCAGTGAAGGGCTACATTTAGATAAATGGAGCCTGGAGGACACATCATTCCCATCTTCGTAGCTGACAGGAATTTAGGCTGAAGTTGGAGGCATTTGGGGACCAGTAGAACCACGCAGAAGGCTACCGCAGACTGCGTGGTACCCAAGACCTCTTTAGACGGCAGATTCTGACAGACCGGGCTCTAAGTCCCAGACCTGCACGTACATTCCCACATGTGCTTGGAAGTCCTTTCACATTCCTGAGTCTTAGTTTCCTCATCTATAAAATGAGAACCATGACATATATCGAGGGGGTGGTTAGAGAGGCACAAGGCAGTCTCTTCCTCCTGAAGGGGAGCTTGGGTGAGACTGTGGGAAACCTCATCTCTCTGTTTTGCTTTCAGGCACAGGTAACTTAGGGCCATTGGTGTTTTCAGGAAATGGTACAATCCCCGTAGGAAAATTGCAAGGAAGTACTGGCATTTCATAACTATTTATTATGAGAACATGTGTTCATCCGTGTATTCAGTCGGTGAGAGAACAAATATTTAATAAGCCTTGGACACTGGGCTAACACTCCAGACACCATGATGGAAAAGGACACAATCCCTGCCCTCAGTGAGTGGCGGCTATTGTGCTTGGCCCACTTTTTCCCCTAGTTGGTGATGGGAGAACCCCGGGGGGCCTAAGTAGAGCTGCTGTCTGCAGGGCAGTGAAAGGAAACAGCCAACACCCTCTGTGTAGACACAGCCCTGGGATTCAGCAGCTCCGGCCACACCAATTACAGCATTTCTGTCAGGACTGACCTTTGAGGAGATTGCCTCAATTATAAAAGGTCAACATCTCCTGGTTCTGGCACAAGGAAGTCCTGAGCAAGGTGGTAAATTGTAGCCAAAATTACCCCATGGAGGTCCTCTGCTTTTGCCATTCAACAGTGACCCAAGGCGATCAGACACCTTTGTAACGTAGCGGTTAAATAGTTCTAACAGGCAAGGTGTGTGCTGGTAAATTAGCACTTACATCTTAGTATGAGTAAGTTGCATGGGCTTTTTATTAGCAATTCACAACGTGCTTTCATAGCTAGTTAGTGGTTACTCCTAAATGAATCAGTTCCAAAGGTCATGTACTTCTGCACGTACTTAACAAAAGTTAAGGTGTGTTAGTTAGAGCAATATTAAGTAGCTTTTAGTTTCTTCTGTGAACCAAATCCAGCCCTGTGTTCCACACCAATTCCAGAAAGATGTACTTCCGTGTCACCGGAGCAGAGAACTGGCTTATTCTCAGGCCAGGGGCACAAAATCAGACTGGGAACTAATTTTGAAGCACATTTCACATAGCCTAGATTTCCTTGTCAGGGAAGGCCTGGAATTTCTAACTCTTATGCCCCAGACATTTAGTTTGTTTTTTAGCTCTAGTTATCAGAAGATCTTTTGATAAAGTATTATATCAGACTTCTTTGCTCATTTTTCTCAGAGTAATGCTGGTAGTGCCTTTCTGACATAGTTAAATATTTGTGTCGCCTGTCGGTTAGTGTTCTCACTTAGACTTCACAGAACATAGAAAAGAGCTCTCAACTTTTAGGGCACAAGGTCAGTGAATGGGCTGGAATCCCTATAATTATATGCAAGCAATTTTGAATATGTATTTTTTTCAGGGGAAGGAACTGATGTTCTTTCAGAACAGATTCTCGAAGCAGTCAGTGACCTAGAACATATTAAAAACCACTAATCTAGACAAAGTTTTCATAATTTTGGTAGCTTATAGGTGACTGATAGAGATTAGATTTCAGTTGTAATAAGGGATTATAATGGGAGAGAGAGACAGAGAGTGAGAGAGAGAGTAGGAGATCTGTCAGCAGTAAGAGGTGATTCTCAGACTCTTTGCGATATGAGTATTATAATCATGGGCCTGGCTCAAATGGAATGCATTTTGGTATTTGTGTCTGTGTTCTGGCCTCATGAGACTTCCTCTCTTCATTCTGTGTTGAGTTTCTTATGAAAATATTTGTCCAGAGAAGCACTTTGATCACATGTAAAATCTAGGCTATGCAAAATGTGCTTCAAAATTAGTTCCCAGTCTGATCACATGTAAATTGTAATTTCACAGACTTCTCATAGGAGAAAATGAGAAAGTCTTGCAAATTCGAATTGTGTTGTATTCTGGCAAGACATGGTTTTACTTTCACCATATCAGGAACACCATTGCTGTTACCCAATCTTTCGTGTAACTAGTAACTAGACAGCTAAAAAGCACAAAACAAATGAGGAGAACTACCAGAACCCAAATTACCCATCAAAAAGCTATGGAGAAAAGAAATAACTCATAAAATGAAAGAGAATAGCTTAAGACTGTCCTAGATAGTAAATTCAGGGAGGCTAGAAAATACACTTAAAAAAGATTTGAATGCCATGAGAAAGAAACACACAGAGAACAGAAAAAACAAAAGATTCCTACTAATTAAAACACATTGCCAAGAGTAAAGAAAAAAATCAAAGGATTAAGTCTAAAAAATTTCTCAGAAAATAGAGGGAAAAGACAGAGGGGGAAAATGCAAGGAAAGGTAAGAGACATAGGGAAAGGAAACATCCATAGAATACATACTCGATCAATATACTCCTAGAAAGAAAGAATTGAGAAAATAAAGGGAAGCAAACAATAAGAAAAGAGATTTTCCCGGATCCAAAATACCCTCTCAACTGAAATGGAAGGACACCAAGTGCTGACTCCAAGTCATGGAAATATGTCCTTATCTACAGAGAGCCTTGTGAATTCAGAACACCACAGATAAAAAGAAGACCCCTAAACCTTTCAGAATTTTTATTGAACATACAAAAACCAAAAAAACAAACAAAACAAAAAACCGAAAAAGAATATGACTGACATCACCCTTCTCAAAAAGCAACTTTGGATGCAAGGAGACAATGGAGCAAACAACTTCAAAGTGTTGAGGAAAATAATGTTCGACCTAGAATTTTATGCCTGCTCAAGTAGGAAGTGTAAATAGATATCTTTTCAGATATCAAAGACTCAGAATGGGGGCACCTGGGTGGTACGGTAGGTAAAGCATCTGGCTCTTGATTTCACCTCAGGTTGTGACCTCTGGGCTGTGAGATCTAGAAAGATTCTCTCTCCCTCTCCCTCCGACCCTCCTGCTCATGCTCTCACTCTCTCTCTCTCTCAAATAAATAAATAAATCTTAAAAAAACCACAACTGTACATCTTATGTTTGGCAAGTTTGAAGTGTCAGATTGGGAAAAGTGGAGGGTAAGGGGAGGCTAAACAGCACCCAGAGAGTTGCCCAAATTAGACCACAACTTATATGGGTGGGACAGCACTCCCACCTCCACAGAGGACGGGAAACATGGCTGGTGTCCCTGCTGCTGCTGGCCCTGGCTACTGGACCCCCACTCTCTGTCTCGGAATCCACAGAAACTCAATACTCTGGCCACTGTCACCAACACCACCATCCCATCCAGAGCAAATTCTCCATGCTTCCTGTCTCTTTGAGCCACTAGCTTTTAATTCAGTCCTGAGTAGGGAAATCTGATAGGTAAATCCTAGGCAACTTGTTCATGCAGAGGAGTTTAGAGGAATGGGTTGTAGGTATTTTGAGGTTCCAAAAGAGGAACTTGGGCTTTGACCCCGAAAGACCCAGCTGGGAGAAAATTCCTCATACAAAAAAAGAGAGTTTAGATTCTGAGTAAAAAATTGCATAAGATAATTTGGACATACTTGGTGATATCTTAAAGGCCAACATGCAAACTAAAATAAAAAATAAAATTGGAAGCTCCAAGAAAATAAACAAACAAAAGCAAAGGAGCATAGTGGTTCCACCGTGGAGCAAAGTAGAATGTTTGATTTTATGTAATTGATTGAGTATAATGGAATAAGGCGCTTTTAACTTTGATGCTAGAAATTTTCCTACCAATAACTCAGGGATCGGGAGGTGAGATCTATGAAGAAAGAATGTAATCCTGGCACGCTGTTTAACACAGCAAGGAACAAAATCTACGCTATCAAAATAATGTTAACAGGTTTTCCTTGTTGCTGTGTTTGATGTTTACTATCAATTTGTGAAGAAAGTACGCTTGCTTGTGGTTGTAGCACAGAATGCAAATGTAAGTGACACTGGAAATGCCAATGTGTGGGTGACTGAGAGAGGGACATAGTAGGAGAAAGGGTGGAGAAAAAGGTAGGACACGAGTACCCTCACCTGACAAGTAGGGTATCAAGAAGCACACTGAAATTCTGTGGGACAAGAAATAGAAGAGCATTCAGCTACAATGAGAAACACTAGAACTTTTTCAAAACTAATTTAACTATCAAACGTTAGGAACAGAAGAGAAGGGGGCAGCATAAGTGACTCGAATTCTCATCTTTTGTATTTGGAAGCTAGTAGAAAAATTCCTCATTTTAACAAATCGAGACATGGTGTGACAAGCCTGTCTCTAGGGGTACTGTGATTACCTCAGGATGACTGAAAATTGACGAGACCTGAGATTGCTGTTGGGGAGTGAGGCTAGAAGAAAGGGACCTGAGACGAGGAGTCCTGCTTTCTAACATTATCTCTTGAGTTGTTATTATATGTAACTTGGATAAACATTAAATTAAAAGTAAATAAATAAGCATCTTTGATGGAAAAACAACCAAATGACATCCATTTATTTCCTTTGTTTCATGAGTAGAAGAAAAACATGATATTAAAAACAGATCAGGAATCAGGATTATGTAAAAAATATTTCCCTTCTTTAACACAATTAAAGAGCAAGGATTTATTTTAATTTTACTGAAAATTATTCCTATAAAGATGCTGCAGAGGCATATTAGATGTGTAATATATGTGAGCTCGTTGTGGAATATAAAACTAAGTTTTCAAATTCCTTTTGGCAAGTTTAGATTTGAATGGGGTAATTTTCTTTTTCTCTTTCTTTCTTTCTTTTTTGGGGGGGAGGGTTGTTACCTTCTGAATTTCAATTTTAGAAGACACCAGCAAAGATCTGCAAAAGAAAACTGTATTTTCAAACGAAGAATCTTACTTCGACAGAAGTTGTTGAATTCCATAATTAATTCTTGTCTGTAGATCAATGAATTGCGTAAATGACAGATCAACCTTGACAAGGTGGAACAAATACAATCATTAGTGAAATCCTAACAATACAGAACAATTGACTGTGAATTTAGGTCAGTTTGTCTGCCTCGAAACACTTCTCCTTGGTACTATTGCATACTCGATGCGTCCTTATTATGTTCTTGACATCTTTTTGTAATTGTTCATAGACAATTTTAAATAGTCTCTATTTAAAAAATATTTACTTAAGAGATGCGAACGTGTAGAACACGGATAGTGAGTTAACTCGAAGTTTTAACACAGTGTAAGAAACACAGCAGCATACGTATTCTGAGATTCTAGAATAATACTTATGTCTAGAATATGAGTTGGATGGCAGGCCACGTAGGGAGAGGAACTATTCTGCTGAAAGTAAAGGGGTGAAACAGCTTTCTCTCTCTGGAAGACATGAAAATCTGGAAGTATCTCAGTGAAGAATTTGAAAAAGGGCAAAAGCAGAAAGGAACCTAAGCGATGGGGCATCTTTCCAATAGGAACGTCAGATTTGGCAGGCAATGGGCCCAAAGAGAAGATCTTCTTATGCATATAGAGTGGTACCCGTCTTTTTTCATCATTAAAAGTCTTCCATAACCTTCCATCTGATTGGGTTTTTGTGATGCTTCCTTCTTCCCATGGAGCATTCTTTGTGCCTCCAAGAAAGACACGACAGGCTTAGTCATATTTGGCTTCTTGGGAGGTTAGTGGACCCGCTGTTTTCACTGGGTCTCCTTTGTGCACAACGGCGTGATGATTATGAAGCCCTCCAGCTATGCCAGGCAGACGTTTACTCTTCTTACCAACCCCAAAACACAAAATGATCCAGTTTTTATAAGCTTCCCAGGAGGCTTGTGCTTACGAGGAAGATGTGCTCTCGTGTTTTCAGTTCTACCTAATAGTGGCTCTTTGACATTACATTCAGAATTCTTAATCATTTTTATATACATTGGAGAAAAAGGTCTTGAAGGTAAATACAAAGCTTGCTGGAGGGTCTCAGTGCTGTTGGGTTTAATCCTGTTACAGCCAGAGAAGCAAGGTTCCCTTGGTCATAAAGTTAGGCAGTAGTCTTCTCAGAAACACAGACTTGGTGCAGAGATAGCTCGTCCCACCTGTGAGGAGTGGCTGACTATTACTAGCCACTTTTCGCACACCCTTGACCTCTGCTGTGTCCCTGACACCTTTTCATCATGGTGGGTGCAATGTGCTAAGAACAGAGTTTTTGAACTTTCTAAATGTAACTCTTGACCATTCTCTTCAGTGCTCCTTCATCTGCCCTCTTCCACTCAGTGGATGTATCTTCAGCTTTCCAAGTGCTGAAGCCAGCGACCAGTGAGCACTTCTTATCTCTATGTTTTTATTGCACACTCTCTCCAATCGGTTCCAAGTTCTATAGACTTTATTTCGAGTTCATCCACTCTGTACGTCCCCATTCCCTCAAGTCTAAACACCAACCCACAACTGTTTCCTGGACAACAAGAATCTTACTGGTCTCCCTGATTCCTTTCTTGGATCTTTGCAGTCCACTCTGTACATGGCTGTGAGAATGATCTTTAAAAAACCAAAACGTAGAGGGGAGGGGGTGGGGTGATGGGCTAGCCCAGTGATGGGTGTTAAGGAGGGCACGTATTGCATGGAGCATGGGGTTATACACAAACAATGAATCATAGAACACTACAACAAAAACTAAGGATGTACTGTATGGTGACCGGCATTACATAATAATAAAAATAAATAAATAAATAAAAATTTAAAAATTAAAAAAAAAACAAAACAAAACCCAAGCCCATGGATTTCACCATGTCATTGTCGAGCTTAAGGTCCAAATTTCTTAACATATTTTTACAGGACTTTTTGATGTGGCCCCTGATTCCTTCTCCAGCATCCAGAATGTGACCCATTCTCCTGATTCTCACACCCCAGCTACCCTGGCCTTCTTCCAGTTAGTTGAATGTGGCCAAGCTCTTTCTCACCGTGAGGCCTTTCACTGCTGAAAAGTTCCTTCCCCATTTCCACCTGAATGTCTCCTTCCTACCTCCCAGATCTTCCCTTTAATGCCACTTCTTAAAGATCATCCCTGTGATTCTCTCGATGAATTCACATATGTGGCTAAACACTGTGTTTTTCTAGGACAGCACAGCTCTTGGCGTGTGGCAAGTACAAGGGTAGCCTACCTCCTGCTTTATCTCTGCCTGCTTCTGCCTCTCCCCAATCCTACCAGCGCATGGCCTTTGCTTTCTGCATTTTGCAGCATGTCTTGGCTTTGTCCTCACTGATATTCAACCAAATCTCAAATTTTTACGTGGCTCTCAGTTGAATACTCAACACTTAGGACTACACGTTTGAGGACTCTGACAATGCACAGATTGGCCCTATATGTACTAAGCTCCATTTGCTGAAACACGCAACACATTTTTTTTTGTAGCTGTGTCATGCCAGGTACTGTGCTAAGTACTGGGGATAGAAAAGTGAACGAGGTGGCGTGCCCTCCTGCATGGAGCTCATACTTGATGAGAGTGACAGATATCAAGCAAATACATAAACACACTCGTACACATGCACACATGCATGTATAATAACCCACTGGCATACGTTGTTGTAAATTCTATGGTGAAAGTATTCTGACTGGAGGATCTATGATTTTACATTCTCTAATATCTAGATCTAAAAAGGTGGAAAAAACCTGGTGGAATTAATTTTAATAGAAATATTTATATGTTTTATTTATCCCTATCCAAAATGTTACTTTTCAACATACAATCAATATGGAAAATTAATATTTTCCTTTTTATGTATGAGTCTTCAAACTCCGCTGTGTACTTTACACACCCAGTATGTCTCAATTCAGACCAGCCATAGTTCAAGTACTCAATAATCACCTATGGTCAATGGCTACCCGATTGGATGGAGGAGCCATACAGATTCTCAAAGGCTTACTGGTACTCACCAAGCACTTGCCCTAATTCTCTCACAAAGGGATACCATCACTCAGGCGGGGCATGACTTGGCTTCTTGAGTGGCACACTCCTGACAACCTTAATTCCACGCAAGGCGAAGGAGGTAGGTAAAGCTGACAGAAAGAGAAAGTTTTTGTGTGGCTCCAGTATGCAGAACTAGAACTGAATTTCAAGGAGGCGGATTGTACTCAAAACTTTAAACAATAAGAACTTTCAGGAAACAAATGAGATGCCCTGACTTGTTCTTCTTGTCATGAGAAGAGCCACGTAGAGGCTAATGGCCACTTGGTCTAGGAGTCAATCATTCAGTGAAGGTTTCTATCAGATGATCTCTCAAGTTCCTTTGAATCATGGGATTCTGTAATTGAATTAAACTTGAGTCGTTCTTACAACAAAGCGTGGTATTTTTTTCTTTTTCGGCCTTTATTTAGAAAGCGTTACAAAATGCCTTTGAAAGCATTTTATTTTCAGAGGAAACAAGTTTTCATCTATAGCTACACATACAGAGAGAATTTTAGAATTTAGGCAACCATTCAAACAATTTTAGAGAAAAAAATGATGAAAATATTTTTTGGGAGGGTGAAGAAGAAATCTCTTTAACTCTTTGTTTCTTAACTAGAAACAAGGCCTGATAGTATAACTATTTGTTAGTATAAATTAGGCCTAATGAATTTTCACCCTCTATAGCATATCGGACTCATCTGTAATTTTTTTTAAGATTTATTTATTTACTTGAGAGAGAGAGAGAGGGAGCGTGCACAAACAGGGGAAGACAGAGAGAGAGAAGCAGACTCCCTGCTGAGCGCGGAGCCCGGACGCTAGGCTCTATCTCACATCCCTGAGACCACAACCTGAGCAGAAGTCAAGAGGATCTAGACACCCAAGTGACTGAGCCACCCAGGCACTCCTCATCTATAATCTTCTGTGACTGAATGATGTATGTTAGTGATGGTATCTCATTTTTTAAATGAAATTATAACTACACATTTATATATAAAATTACAAATTGTAAATAGACAGATTTTCTGTACTGTGGAACTCAGCGGGCCTGGGAAATACTGACTTACGGTAGTCACTTCTCCGTAAATATTAAATCAATACATTTTGCTTCCTGTTTCTTCCCACAAATGGCCTTCATGAGGTCTGAGCCTGCTTCACGCTGAACAGTCACCTCTATGATGCTGGGAAGACAGAGCTCTGCTCAGCCAGACAGCTAGGGATTCTCCCCGCTTTTAACCCGAGACACAAAAATTAACATTAAAAAAAATTCGACATATACGGGCGCCTGGATGGCTCAGTTGGTTGAGCATCTGACTCTTGGTTTTAGCTCAGGTCATGATCTCATGGATTGTGAGATCAAGCCTTACAACACACTCTGCGCTCAGTGTTGGGGAGTCTGCTTGGGATTCTCTCCCTTTGCTCCTCCTCCCACTCATGCATGTATGCATGCACGTTCTCTCTCTCAAATAAATAAATCTTTAAAAAAAATAAAAACAGTAAAAAACATATAAAGCTGGTTACAAGGGGGGCGATGGGTGAAATACGTAATGAGGATTAAGGAGTGCATTTACACCGGGTGATGTATGGAATTGTTGAATCACTATATTGTACTCCTGAAACTAATGTCGCACCGTATATTAACTAGAATTTAAATAAATAAATAAATAAATAAATAAATAAATAAAAGCATATAAAGAAATAAAATTGATAATATGGAGAAGAGTGAGATAATGTATTTTGCAGTAATAAGCACTCATTTTTATTTGTTTTTTAAATGACTAAGGTTAAGGTTGCTTCTAGAAATCTGCAAATTTTCTTTAATTTGGGTATTCGTACTATGATTATTTTCAGTGTGTAAATGCCTTTCATATTTATGGATCTTCTCTTATTAACTCTATGTATTGCAAACTATCGTCCGTGTGCTCTACTCTCCTCGTTCATGCCCTGCCTCCTACCTCATAGGCACACATTGCTCTCACACATGTCCCCTGGCCTCATGTGTGCACATGCGTGTGTGTGCATGCTCACTTGCGTGCACACACACACACACACGCAGAGCAATAGAAGAGTCCACTCTTTTTTTTTCTTTTTTTAAGATTTTATTTATCCATTTGACGAGAGAGAGAGAGCACGGAGGGGAAGTGAGAGGGAGAAGCAGGCTCTCTGCTGAGCAGGGAGCCCCATGCGGGACTCCATCCCAGGACCCCAGGATCATGACCTGAGCCAAAGGCAGATGCTTAACCAGCTGAGCCACTCCGGCACCCCGAGGAGTCCACTCTTTTAAGGCTGCTAACTTCTTCTCTATGTTCCCAGGTGAGGTGACAGAGTGCCTTTAGAACTCATTATCTCTTCTTGGGCACTTTCTGTCCTACCTGTTACCAGATTCCTATGAAACTAGTTCAAAGCCATTAGTTTTACGCTCAAAGAATAGTTTAGGCTGTAGAAGACTGTACAGAGTGCTAAATGGTATCCTTGTCTTATTTAGAAAGGATTTCACTCAGATGAAAATGAAAACATGGAGGGCTCGTTCCTTTTTTAACCTTACTGTTTAATTAACTTACCTATTCATTCGCTCATTTAGTAAACATTATATCTGAACTCATGCTTCACGCCAGCCCTGTAGAGGAGGGTAAGCCCATTCCATACCTACTTAGTTCACAAGTAAGCAGACGGACACATTCATCAAAACACTGACTTTACTACCACGTGACGAATTAGGTAATGGACAAGTGTACGAGATACCATGGCATGGGCATGCTGGGGAGGGAGTGACAAGCTCTGCCCACCTCCTAGAAGAGATGGTATTTGGGCCAGGCCTTCAAGAATGCTGTGCACTTCTGGCACTTGGCAGAGAGTGGGGGGGCAGCAGCCCGGGCACAAAGCAGGGAAAGCACAGGGCATTTGTGGGGAGCAACAGGTGGCGTGAAGTGACTGGCTAGTTGGGAGTCAAGGCGACAAAGCCAAGAGAGGGCAGGTCGTGAAGAGCCTAAGGGCTGGAACTGCCCTGGGGACTTTCATCCTACTCTCTTGGCCTTTCAAATGTTTTTAATTCTAGGTCTAAAGATGGAGACTAGAAAGTCTTCCAGAATGCTAGATTAGAAAATAGGAAAAATAATCAGGTTACATTTTGGTGGTGGTGGCAGCAGGCAGGGGTGGCTTTTTCCTTCTCCACGGGCTCCTCCTCCCTCTGTAAAACAGCAAGAAAGCATCTTTTTGTAATAATTTTGCAAACAATAGTGCATAGAATGCCTAGACATAGGGAGACACAGGGAAATTTGGGTACCATTCTGTACTAGTTATCTATTCAAAAACAAAATGCTGTTATCTCATAGACATAAAATGTTAATGAGCTGTGTTTCTGTGCCCACTGGGAGCCACCCATGGGCCAACTCTGCTGTGGAAAGCGCTCGAGATTGCTGAGTAGAATGTCAGAATTCAAGTGACCTCAAAGCCCCATTGTGACCAAATGGCCCTTAGCATGAATGGGGATGTTCACACTCCCGCCTGTGACTACAGAAAAGGGAGCTGATCCACCATCCCTAGACGATTATGTAGTCTCTGCAAACCAGACTACTCCGAAGCATGTTTTCTCCTGAACTGAGGCTGTAGATCCCATGGGAAAGCAGAAAATCAAATGTGAAATCTGTGCCCTACACTGGTTGTAATATCTGAAAGGCCACCACAATGGAAAATGACTGGTTAATCTTGTTGACCCCGGCGAGCTGGTACTCGGATCTTAAGAGCCAAGACCACATTAGTATGCCGGTCAGACTGGACTAAACAGAGTGGCTGAGTTATTTTGTGCATACAGACACAGCCTGGATTCCAGCAACAGATCGTATCTTGGCCTGACTTTTGATAAGGCACTTCCTTGTATATCGGGTTCATTCTCAACCTTTGATGCTGCCCTAAGCACGCCTCTCCTTCAGCCTTTAAAGGACCAGGAAGCAAGCGTCCGGACTTGCAAGCTCACAGTGACAAACATTTTTCTGAGCTCACGTAAGGCCATCCCAGGATCACCTTCATGCATTCCAGAAAGGGATATAAGAGATCAATGAATTGAATTTTGGCAAACTTAAGTTTCTTATACTTAAACTAATTTCTCCAAAATCTGTCTCAACTTCTGTCCATCTGTATCTATCATCAGATCTCTAGTTATTGGTTCCTACCCCAACCCCTCCACTCATCCACAAAGTTTGTTACCTTCTGTTTGCTCCATCTATTCCCCCTTCCTTAAAAAGTTAGCCTCGTTTTCTCTCTTACCTAAGTCCTTATCCCCGTAGCTCTTGCAGTTCTGCTTTGTTTTCCATATGATCTAGAACTGTTTTCCCACAATCTCGAGAAACCACAAATAACTCCCCTCTTTTCATCTTCATTGCAGTAAATAATGACCGAGTGCCTACTTCATGTCAGTATCGTGTGCTGTGAAGACATAAAGGGAGGTTAGAGTCCCTGTCTTAAGGAGCTTACAGTTTAAAGAAGGAATCGGTGCAGTAGCCAAGTCTACCGGGAAGGCGCGGCCAAGTGAGTGCCACGCACAGCTGCAACCCTGTGCTTGGGGACCCTAAGGAAGAGGGGACTGTGATGACTTGAGGGACTACGCAGAGGCTGCATTTGAGCCCCATCTTGCTGAACGTGAATAATCTTCGATCTCTGATTGTTTTCAGTACTTGTACCTTGTACTGCAGCATTTAATTAACACAATGCATGTAATTAAACATAATGTGACAGTCTTTTAAAATACATGATTTGCTTCATGCCCAATTTTGTCACCCGTGGGTGGATCTAGTCTCCCTAGTGGAGAGCAAACCGTCTTGGTGGCAGCACTGCCGTCATCTGCTCTTCATGTCCCAGGGACACATTAACCCTGGCCGGGTCATGATGGGTAGCCATAGATTTGGTTACTTCAAACAATGCGACGCAAAGAACCCGGGGCCCCCCTTCAAACAGGGCCTGTTATTAAGAATCCTAAAGCGCCAGGTGATGTATTTCGAAATCCTACTCCCTCTTTAAAGCCGCGGCTCTGCCAGAGTTTGCCTAATGCCCCCAAAGGACTCTTTGTAGAGGCCTCTTTAGAGACACAGATCTGAGAACCTAAATTTAGAACCACAGTAACCTGATGTTGTGGCCACATATCAACCTTGTCGAGAGCACAGCTAATTCTGCCCTGGGGTCTGGTGTGATCGAAGGAGAGGAGCCTTCAGAGCAGGCGGGCAAAGCCCACGTGGGAATCTGGGCAATCCCTGCTGCCTCTAATTCTGGACCGAAGCAAAACTTTATCACAGAAGCATTTTTCTTTATTCCATGAACTTGGTATTCAGCCGAAGCTTGCTCTGTTACGCGGTAAGCTGTTCATGGACTCAGGGAACTCTGGCTTCTTGACTGATGATGTTTCCCCAGAGTTGTGATTGCCAATCTTCTTGCCTGATAGAATTGTTGGAAAGGATGGATGAATCGTTCATGGGCAATCCCAAACATTAGGCAGTCTGTACGGTAGTCACCTCACCCTGATGTCAGGGTCACATTTGTTTTAAACTGGATGCAGTATTCTCCCAGTGGCTCCTTGCCTGGGTCACCTCCCTCAACCTTTAGAAGTCAGCAAAGCCAGATCTTGGTTTATCAGACATCAGAAGGTGATGATTCCTTCTGCTCTCCCCCTGGTACAATGGAACAGAATGGAGGGCTGGCCACTTGACTGTCTCCTCATCTCATTGTTTTCAAGATTTCTGTTATCACTGGCATGCAGCAATGCCTTTTGGATCAGGGAAGCCTCACAGTCTAAGGACTTGATTTTCTGGACTGCTAGCTTGTGTTCAAGGATGTTTGTTTCTCAAGCATGGCACTAAGCAGTTTCAGGAAACGCTGATACAACTGTAGCAATTTTCTCCAATTTGTTCCTGACAAAGAACTCTCTTCAAAATTGAGTTGGCTTCTTTTCTTTTGTTCGAAAACGCTGGTAAACACAATTAGCCTCATTAACCTCAGTTTCTGTTTCATAACTGAAAATTAGCCTACAATCACTGGTTTGCTGGAAAGCACAGTTGTAATTAGTCTTTAACTGACTGATATGAAAAATCTGCCTCTTCTTTAATTTCTTTGACATCTCAATGCATTTGAAAACACATCTGAACTCTCTCACACTGGCAGTGGGGATGGGAGTAAAAATAAATCAGGGATTTAAATCAAGGATCTCAAGCTGAGACATGAAAACTGATATTCTTGCACATGGAAATCGGAGACGAAGAGGCATTTGTCAAGAAGATGAGAAGAAGGGAGATCCTAAGAAGTCTATTCCCAGTACCGCTTCTAACATGTCCAGAGAAGGTGTTCGTGTGTTGATGAATCTGTCATCTGTACGCAAAGTCAAATGACTATTGGCAAAAACAGATTGGGGAGAAAATAGTTGCTCCCTTGGCACAGGGGAAGAATCACTATCCCAGCTCTCAAAAACTATGTTGTTGACCAGCTATACAAGGCCCCTTTATTGTGGGCAAAAGAAGAAGTCACATTTCATGAGCAGTCTTGGCTCTTGTTCTTTTTTCCGCCAGCACCTAAAGGCTGCACTTTTCAGCTTTGTGATCAGACAGCTGGGATTACGAGTTTCATCGAGAAACCCTAGGACCATCATCCCTCCAGTGGACAGGAGCCTAAAGAAAGTGTCCAGTACAGAAAGGATGAGGCTATTCATTTCCCTTCGATGAAGCCGCAATCTGCTGAGATAAAAGACAGTAATTTGAAGTAGTTTGACCAGGTCTCTGGGCCTGAGTTTAACAGGGTGCGATCCGGGGAGCCCGGCTGTGACGGACGTCCGTTTGGTGGGGCCCACTGAGCTGGGTTAGTCACTGAGGTGGCAAATCAAACCCATATACTGGCGTGTGTGCCCTTCTGGCTTGCTGGCTTTGGGGATGGTGTGTGGTGATGACCGTGTCCGTGCTCAGAAATCTCAGGCCGTGGGGACCTCGTGTGTATGTGTGTGTGTGTGTGTGTGAGTGTGTGTGAGCGTGTGCGTGGAGGTAGATGGTGTAAGGCCCGTCCTTAGGCGGAAGCGTGGATGACTAAATGAAGCTCATTGTGTAGAGGGTCCTGAAATGGAAGACGGGAGAGCTCAGAGTTGCAAACATCTTTTCCTTTATTGGCTTCAGTTCCCCTTCAGGGAAATGAGGAGTTTGGAGGTTATAATCCCTAAGACCCACCTAGCCCTGGCACCCTTGGAGTGGACACTAGGCAAAGTCATAGCCTCCAGCCTGCACAAACAAGTACTGGATCACTTCATATAGACATAATTCTTTTCTTTGTTCCTTCCCCTGCTCCCTAAACTCCTTTGTTCTCTTAACTCCCACTAAATGTTCTTAATTCCTGAGTTGTTTCTCTATAGACTTCGACAGTGTCCCCTGGCAGGCACATGCTCAAGGACTCTGAATTGTCTCCCTGCCCGTGTGGACTCTGGCTGGAGGGTTGTGAAATGGAGCCGAGCTGTTCTGTCTCAGTGCCCAAACTGCAAATGAGAAATCTTATAATTCAAATTGAAGTTCTCCCGTGTCACTTCCTGCACTTCTTATCAAGCCCCATAATACTGAAATAAAATAGTCACTAAGTCAGGAAATAATCCAGGGCAGTAAAGTAGCTTTTATTAGGCACCTAAGGCATCAGATGCAAATAAAGTAATGAGAGAGGAAATTAATATTATTTTCTCTGTGCTTGTAGGAAAAGGAGGCATGTGGCACTTGACTGAGTGGCAATATCTTTGAAACATCTTCCTTATTCTCTCCAGCTTGTTTATGCAAGGGTCTCTGTCTATGCGATAAGCAGGTTCAAGTGGTCATGTGTTCAGGCAAGATAACTGGATCTAATTACTGGGAGCTCCCGGGTAGAAGTGTCTGAGTGGAGAAATCTGTTTGAAGAATTCCCAGGAATGTACTATTTAGGAATCACGCTGTAGTCCAAAGAATGACACTGAGACTCTTACTTGCAGAGACACGCCTGCCCTTAGCTGTCTCCTACCCTATTCCACCTTCTCCGGCCTCGCAGCCATCTGCTTTCTCCATTTCATTCTCTGTTCATTTCAAACAAGCACCACACATCCCAGAGAAAGAGGAAGATGAGGGGTGGTTATTTTGACAAGACACTCAGGAATAGGCACCTCCCTCTTCCTTTGGCATTCATTTCTTGCATGTTTCTTTTGGGTAATTAAACACAGAAAGGTCACCTAGCATCCTGGCAAGTACAGGAAATGGGAGGGGGGAACATAAAGTAAAAGCAAACAATCAACATGAGAAAGTCAACACTGTGTTTTTGTTTTTCTTCCAGTTTCTCTAGAAAGGGATTAGTCATGTATTGATTATTCATATGCCACCTACTTCCCCAAAGATTTTTGAGGCTGTCCAATGTGAGAACATCTCAGTAACACCTGCATGCTCCTAAATTTAATTTCTTGACAAAACAACAACAAGCCAATACAAAAATATGATTTGTGTGCCTCTAAGTTCCAGAGAAATAAAAATTGCTCTCAGGGAAAACATCTGTATTCACCTGTTCCACTTCTCTGTTCCACCATCCAGTCATGTTACCTTCATTTCAGGAAAGCATTTGCTTCCCTGCTCTGCTCAGATGCTCGTGTCAAACCAGGTGCAGCTCCAAATTTGAAACTTTCCATTTCTTGTACCTTCTTGGCCCTACCCAGCAAGGGGTGAAAACTATATCCCACAGCCCCCAGCATCCAAGGGGCTTGTGTCAGAATGAACCTCTTTCGATAGAGCCCCTCCTCTAGAGAATCACCACTCCCTCTGGATCAGTTCGTATAGTCAACATTACGATAGTGGCCATTTTGAAGTTCTGCACCCGTTTCATTCAACTGGGTTGTTGCTATTCTGTGACTGTATCTCAGGCTTGCTCATTCCATGGTTTCCTTTGTGCTCTTCCTTTGGCTTGAAATCCTCCCTATTTACACTGCCTGTCACCATCGTCCTTAGTCTTCACGGTTTTGTTGAAAGGTGGCTACCTCATGAAGGCTTTGGTGTCAATTGTCATGATAAAGCTGAGGAACAAACAAATAATCCAAGTGTAGTAGCAACCTCCAGTAAACGCTGATGGGTCCCCACAAGTCTACAGGTCAACTGCATGCTTCTCAGGATCTCAGTTGGGTTCACCTATACAACTGCAGACAGCTATGTGATGACAGAAAAGTCTGTTGATCTTGGCTGGGCTCTCTCACACATTGGCTGGCTGTGAGGTGGCCTATGATAGCCTTAGTTGGGGCAACTGTGCTTTCCTTCACATGGTCTCTCATCCTCCAGAAGGTTAACTTGGTCTTGGTCTTATGACGGTGACAGAGTCTGAGAGACAAAGGCAACGTGCAAAGAACCCTGAAGCTTAGGCTCAGAACCAGCACGCCATGACTTCTACTGCTTTCTATTGGCCAAGGCAAGTCACAAGACCAACTCCATTTGAAGGGGTGGGAACGAGACTTTATCCCTTATGGCAGGAACTGCAAAATCACATTGTAATGGGCATGGAGAGGGAGAATGAAAAATTGGAAATTTTTTTCAGTCGATCGACCACAACTTTTCTAACCACCTGGCTTGAAGTGGTTTTTTATTTCTTTTTATTGTTTTGATAGGAATTTAAAAATAGAATATTATTTGGGCACTTGCTTTGTCTTCCTTTAAGACCCTGAAAGTCAGAAGCCATGTCTTCTTCATTCTTTGGGCCTCAAGTTGCTTAGTTCAGTGACTTGTTCCTCTTAAGCATTATGCATATTTAAACATAGAAACAATCTACAAATACAGCAAGATAGAAAACATAAGCACGCAGAATTTTCAATCTGGATTGACCTCAAAATTCATTCCATCATTCTGTCTGGTAGTAGTATGTTAGCTGCTCTAAATAGAAAGCCGATAAAAACGTGATCTCAAAATGTAGAGAAGTCCCTCACCTAATCAATGTCTGTTGCAAACATCTATGCACCCTAACACTCCAGCTTTACGTTTCCTACTTCTTAGCAGAGAAAGAAGGGCTATTTTTCCATTTTCATCTTAGCCTTTACCGTCTGCCTTCTTCTTCTCACTCTGATTCAGCTACACGCTTCATTGGTGACAATGACATCCCCTCAACATTCCAAGTTGGAAACAGAGCCTGAGTGTCAAGAACAATGCTTTGCACATAGTAGGTGCTCAATAACTGCTGTGGAGGCAGGAGATTCTATTCTATGATCCTGCAGAGAAGTCTGGCTTCTCTGATGTCTTTCTTGACTTCCGAGGGAGTCCGTCCACCTCAGACCTTCAGAGCACACTAAGTCTCCATCTATTTAAATCTTCCATCCAGCCTTTTGGCCAGAGTTGGCTTTTCAGAAGACTAAGCCAATCCATTTGTGGTGGGGGGTGGGGATGGCAAGGAGTGAACTCCGCTCTGAAGCAAAAGAGAAGATTGAGTTCTATATTGATTCATTCATCTTGAGTGCTCTCCGCTCTGCAGAATAGAATTCAATTAATATTTCAGGTTTTTAATGAAACTTGTTCTCACCATGACTTTTCCTGTCACCCTTGATTTGAGTTCTAGGTTTGTAGACCTCAGTATTAAAGGTGTTTTATAATCAGCATATACCTTCTTAGTTTTCCTGTTTTGGGTTTGCTTCCCCAGCCAAATCACTGACAAATAAGTACCTCATTTTTCTTTCACTTTGGGAACGGTTTCCCAAGGAAAGCCTTTTTAAATCTATAATTCTGGACCCTTTCTTGTTAGTTCTAGGTTAGCATGTTCCATCTCAGTTTATAATACAATGTATCTTGCAGATTCTCTGGGACTCATTTTCTTTGAATCCGTCCCTGTGATCGTTAGTGTGTCAACGTGACTGGATCCCAGGGTGCCCAGATATTTGGCTGAAGATTATTTCTGTGTCTGTGATAGTGTTTCCAGATGAGATTCGCATTTGAATCTGTATGCTGAGGAAAGCAGATTGTCCTCCTCAGGGCTGGTATGCGTTACCCGACCTGTTGAGGGCCTGCATAGAACAAAAAGGTGGAGGAAGGCAGAATTCATTCTCTCTGCCTGACTGCCTGAGCTGAAGCTTTGGTCTTTTGCCTTCAGACTGGGGCTTACACCGTTCGTGCTTCTGGGTCTCAGGCCTTTGGACTCAGACTGGAGTTTACACCACCAGCTTTCCTTTGTCCCCAGGTTGCAGATGGCAAATTGTGGGACTTCCCAGTCTGCACAGATGTGTGAGCTAATTCCTTACAATAAATCTCTTTATACATCCAATTGGTTCTGTTTCTCTGGAGAATCCTGACTAATCCAGTCCCTTATTGTGATATAACTATGGCTTTGTGACTTTAGGACAACCTGATATCTAGTCCCCTCTGGCTATCTATCCTCAACTGCCAGCATTTCTCCATCAACAGAGGTCAACAGAAGTAATCAGATTGATAGCCCCATCTGCCTTTTTACCTTTCAGGATGGTCTACCTTTCTTTATGACTTTTAAGATTCTATCTTTCCTGATTTCCTTGAAATTTAGTCTTTCCTATCAGAAGAGGACAGCTTCCCACTTTTGCCTTTCCAAAAAAAAGCATCTTTCTCTCCAAAATCATTTATTTTCTTTTCCATAGTCAAGGTCTATTTGAAATTTTATATAGTGCTCCCTTAAGACAGGCTAGAAATGGTTACCAGACCTGCCATTTAGAGTGATAAATTACTGGCTAAAATCTTCATAACGGTTTATTTCAAAATGTTTTAAAATGAATTTCAAAGGTAGCTTTAATGCAACTTTTTACTCTATAATTATTTATTCCTGATATTCTCCCAGAGATTTCACATAATAATAGACTTCTCCTCTTTTCTTTGTCTTTATCCTTTGAGAGTAACCCTTATTCTTCAGACAGTTCAAACAGCTTTAATTGAGCAACTGCTAGGTAACTGGCACTTGTTCTGGGAACTGAGGATCCCAACACGAATGCCCTCAGGCTGTGCAAGGAACATTTTGTGTGTCTTCCCACCAGGAGCCTGATCCGATCGTGAGGATCCCGGCTTGGAAGGCGGGGGAAGCCTTTCCTTCTCTCCTCTTGCTCACTCTGATTCCAGAATGATGTTTTGAGCACTTGATGTTCACCTAGTTACTGAGTAAGATATTGAACAGGTTTCTTTCTTGCTAGGATGCAGTTTTAAAGGGAAACATCTCTGGTGTGTGTGCGTGTGTGTGTGTGTGTGTGTGTGAGTGTGTGTGTGTGTGTGTGTGTGTGTGTGTTTTCTCTCTCTCTGCCACTTTTGAATACTAGGCTATGGTCATTCCAAATCTTATGTCTAATCACATCCCAGGTAGTATAACGTCTATACCATCAATGATTTATGCTCCCTTCTTTTTCTGGCTGTGTTTTTCTCCTCCTGAAATATATTTCTGTCTCCTATCTGCCAGCCTTTCCCATGAATGCTCAGGCACAGAAATTCATTCAATTTTCTGTAACCTCAGTTTCTAACATCAGTGAATAATCCACCTATCACTTTGAGGACTTGCTGATCTTTTGCTTCTTATCAACTTGACATGTTTTAATTTTTTGTCTTTAGTTTTTACGTATTTTTGCTTCCGTTCTGTGGTGTGGCTTCTTTGCACCCAGCTCTGCACCCTGGCGACCTAGTTTTGGCTTCTCAGACCCTCGCTTTTCCTTTCTTCTCCTTTGCAGAGGCTCCTCCACCCCCAGGCTCTTGTTCCCATGCATCCTGCTCCTGCCTGTCTCACCAGGGGTCTGCTGCCTGCTTAGCTGCTTGGGTCACAGCTCATCTTGGCTTCCATTCATTTACCTCTGTGCCCTTACCCTCCTCCTTCTCTTGCCTATGCTCACTAAATTTCTCTTGCCCAACTGTGCAAAGCAGAATTTCTAGAAAGTGGAAAGCCTCTCTACCCACCCCACCCCAACCTCAGTCCCCATCACCACTCATCACAGTGAAACAGTGGGAGCTCACAAGAGGTTGATTTCGTTGGACAATACTGTGAGCAATATTGGCAATGCCTTATGACCTCTCCCAGGTACAGTGTTCCCTCTCTACTCCCTGCTTCTCACCCTCTCTTTGTTGGCTACTGGAAACCTACTGTACCATGCAAAGAGATTTGGTTCATATTTTATTTTGACAGTTTCAACTTACAGAAAAGTTGCGTAAACAGTAGAAAAACTTCCCATGAACTCTTGACTCAGAAGCCCACTCAAGTTTTGCTAAATGTCTCAGCCACATCCGTTAGAGTGGAAGGTCCTCACAAAGCGCAAAGAGCGCCTACTGAGCCAGTCGTCAGCATCCCGAGTCTTATGATGTGGAATGTTCCTTAGTCTTCCCTCATCTCCATGACCTTGACATTCTTAAGACTGTAGTCCAGTCACTTTATGGAATTTTCCTCAGTTTAGGTTTTGTAGTGCTGCTTCATGGTTAGGCCCCAATTACGTATTTTGTGGTGGGAACATCATAGATGCTATGATAACTGTACTGTGGGGTGATATTTTGAGACTATGTAAAATCTTTTTTTCTCCTCCAATTTTTGCCCACAAGTTTTAGCATCTTTTGGTATGGTTTTTTTTTGGCCTGAATTGATTACTGCTGTGATGGAAATTGCAACTATCCAATACTATCATTCCTTGTACATTCGTTAGCTGATCTCCTATTCTAAGAAAGCCTTTCCTTCTTAGTTCATTAATTTATTCATTCATTTATTTGTATCGATATGGGCTCATGGCTTCTTATTTTATTCAACATGTTATAATGCATTCTCATATTATTGTCTATTTTGATGCTCAAATTGTCCAAATTTGACCAATGGAAACCCTATATATGTGAACTTTTGGCATGTCTCCATCATTCCTTGATCATTTCCTTGCTTCTGTTATTAAAAAGATGTCCCAGACTCACCTTGTTCTTTGCCTGACCCAACCCTGGGAAATCAGTCATTTATACATATGTATATATGTGTGTGTATGTATATATGTGTGTGTATGTATATATGTGTGTGTACATACATGTGTGTATATATATGCATATGTGTATACCTACACACACATATTCGATATTTATTCTCTTCCTAACTATATTGAAAACCATGGGTACTCACTGATACTTTTCTTTCTTTCTTTCTTTCTTTCTTTCTTTCTTTCTTTCTTTCTTCTTTCTTTCTTTCTTTTTTTAATGTTTTTTTAAGATTTTATTTATTTATTCGACAGAGATAGAAACAGCCAGCGAGAGAGAGAACACAAGCAGGGGGAGTGGGAGAGGAAGAAGCAGGCTCCCAGCGGAAGAGCCTGACGTGGGGCTTGATCCCAGAACTCCAGGATCACACCCTGAGCCGAAGGCAGACGCTTAAGGACTGAGTCACCCAGGCGCCCCATGATACTTTTTTTAAAGATTTATTTATTTATTTGAGTGAAAGACCGTGATCTGGGGGAGAGGTTGAGAGAGAAGGAGAGAATCTTCAAGCAGACTCCCCATTGAGCACAAAGCCTGACATGGGGCTAGATCCCAGGACCCTGAGATCATGACCTGAGCTGAAATCAAGCGTCAGACACTTAATTGACTGAGCCACCCACAAGCCCCCTCACTGATACTCCAGGATAATACCCACTGATTCCAGTACAACACCACAGGGTTTGTTCTGGCTTTCCCCCTTTCTATACTTGTACTTCCTTTCCCTGACAGTGAGAAAACTGGCCCCCCAATATCTCCATCACCTGGTATGTAACCAATCTCTTGGTCTCACCTGCCTCCTTCCTCCTTCGGATCACCTGCATGTTTATCACTGCCTTAGCGTCTTTTTTATAAAGGAGATAAATAAACCAAGAAACGTCTTTTAAAGAAGGGAAGAGAAAGAGTAAATGCACGGTGCTAAGAGTTTTTATACAAACCACATTTGTTATTTCCATCTCTCTTTGAATTTAATTACTTCTTTACCATGTATGAATAACCTGAAATAATTTAAAAATATATCTTTGACTCTTTTGCTCTAATATTTATATTTCTATTTGTTGACAGTCTGTGCTATTGCTACAAATAGTTACTAGTCAATTGTCTTTGAGAATAGATGGGAATATAAGACACCCAGTTTAGTGCTGTGAAGAGAATAGTTTCTGTTTTGATTGAAATGGGTTGTTAAGCTGTACAAACAAGGATCCCCCAAATCTCAGTGACTTAACACAACCAAAGCTTAGTTCTCGTTCATGCAATATGCCCAAAGCAGGTAGACAGATGGAGATCTCAGAGACCTAGACTGATAGAGGCTTTATTTCTAAATGTGTTCTCGTGATTTCCATAGTTGTAGGAAGAGACTGTGACTAATTGCACACTGGCTTTTAAGTGTCTGCCAGGACATGGAACGTATATTTCTGCTCAGGTTTCACTGGCCAGAGCAAATCACATGACCACACTTCCCAGGAGATGGGGCATTCCTACCATGTGTCTTGAAAGAGGAGAGTCTGAAATATTTGAAGAAGAGCACTAATGACTCCCAGATTGTCTACGGACAAGGGACATCAAGGCCAGTGCTCTGACTTTGGCTCCGCCATTCACGACCGGTCTTACCTTGTATTGTTTCCATTTCTTTATCTTCAAGGAAAGAAAACCTAGCCCATGTGATTATTACAACAAAAATACTAAAAGTGCTTTACAAAATGTGAATACTGTAAGAAGTCTGAGAGCATCATGACTTCTCTAATAATAATGTCCCCAAATGGCAGATAATCTCCCTGGGAGCTTCCATATTCCAGGTGCTGAGGAGGATAACCTTCTGATCTAATTCTAAAAGTAATAGGTCCTCAGTGTTGATCATCTGCTCAATATAAAAACACATAAATGAGAATATACAAATATCCATTATTTCAGAACAGAACACTGTTTACCTTTTGGTATTCATCTTTCCAGTTTTTTTTTCTGTTTATAGTTTAAGTAGTTGAAATAATGCACAATATTTGGTATTATTACATCAGCGTGCATTTATTTTCAAATTATAATTTGAACGTATAGGCAATATTTTTCTATATTTTTACTTAATCTTAAACTTTCAATTTTTTTCTCGTATAATTACAAATTTCTTTTAAATAGTGTTTTTCAAAGCCCACATAATATTTCATAATCAAACATTTATCTATTGTTGAGCGTTCAGACTGTTTTCACACACATGATACTCATGGTTATTTAATTTTTGTGCTATAATAATTCCTTGCTTCCACACTCTACCCGTTCTGTGCCTCAGATTCGTTCCTCATCCCACTCTGCTCTGCTCCACATTCCAGGCCCAAGGTCAGCAGGCTGCCGGCTGAATTCACCTCGTGGAAGACACTGACAGATGACTGACTGCAGGACAAGGGTACAAGAGATGCCCAGCTCTTACATCCCTTCCCCTCTGCCTTGGGTGGTTTCTTTGGCGGTAGCCGTGCCTCCTCCTTGGCTCTGGCTCTCACCAGATAGGATCCTTGGACATGACCCGACCCCTAGGCTCCGGTAACATGCCCTCCTCCCTTTGTCTCTCTTGCCCGGGTATGATACTGGCTTCCTGTGGTTGCTGCTAGTCTCTCGTTATCTCCTGATTGGCACTCGGCTGCTCCATCCTTGGGTTACCAACTCCCCGCATCAAATTCTCTTTGAAGGATGGCTGCATAGGAAAACCACTGGGGCCTGAAATGGACAAGAGTTTCCTCTATGATGGAAGGAGTGAGGAGATGGATATCGAGTATTGGCATTGGTGATGTTTTATTTTTTAAAGTTTCGAAGACTTATTTATTTATTTTAGAGAGAAACAGCAAGCACGGGGGAGAGGGGAAAGGGAGAGGGAGAGAGAGAATCTCAAGCAAACTCCCTTCTGAGCACAGAGCTCGATGCCCCTGAGATCATGACCTGAGCTGAAATCAAGAGTGGGACACTTAACCAACTGAGCCACCCGGGTGCCCCGGTGAGATTTTATTAGGTTAGCTTGATGGTGAGTATGAGTGCATTCATTTTATTATCACCATCTGAACTAAGTTAAATGTGTATGCTTGCATACGTGATATACTTAGTAGAATAAATAAAATGTACATATACAATATATATATTTAATATATAAAATATATAATACGTAAAATGGAAATACTTCTCAATCTCAGGTTATAATTGTCCAAAGCTTAATTTTGAAAGAATAAAGATTTTAAAATGTGTTTCCTTTACTCCGTTTTTGTTATTGCGACTACAGAAAACCATACACAGCTGCAATCTAATGTGTTTTCTACTCTATCCAGGGTTTTCTACTCTAATGTGAAAATTCTGTATAGAATGATTGCTATGAAAAGTCTCCTCCTGCTTACTGCTTTGGTGGGACGTTACTGTAAATTTTCTTATCTTCTTGATGAAGCTCATCTGTGAGACTCTTTCTTATGACTCAAATGTCCTGATTCTATGGCCATTTCCTGTGTGACAACACCAAGCCTACTGCCTGGCCACAGCAGCTGTGGATGAAATGTGTTCACTTACCATCTCACTGGGGTTTTGCTATTTAATGTTTCATTCCTATTCCAAGTGAACATGCTATGCAAGACGTATCCAGGGGTCACTCCATCCATCCCTCCGTGTTGACTGCTATTCTGCGCGTTTTGTCTACAGTCTAAATGTCCACCCTCCATCCTCTCATCCAGTCATTTTCAGCAGGAAGTTGACTCTTGATGTCCCCCAAAAGGGGAATATCAGCAGAGCCTCTGTTTTTATACTAATTTGCCAGGACAGTGGGTTCCTCATTTGAAGTGTTTATTTTTTAACTCCTGCACATGCCTGTCTGCACTTTTATTTATATCAGCCACAATTTGGAAGTCAGGTCAGGTTCTGTTGTTAGTCATGGCCACTGACTCTCCAATTTTTGTAGCCAGATGTCCCTCAAAACATGGCATCTTTCCAATGTCCCTAGGAACAGCCCTTCTCCAAGGATCTACCTCTCGCCAGTTGTTTTCTTGTGACATTTGCAGTGCTGTGCTGGAGGGAATCATAATAGTGAGTGAGAGGTGATTGTTAAATACTCAGGAATTTTGCAAGTCACTTGTTAAACCATTGCTAACATGAAATAAATCATGGTGGGAGTGTTTACACCATGAAAATTGGCAAATGCTACATAAATTGGGGCTTCCCCTCCCCGCACCCCCAAGAAAACCAGTTTACTAGTACACCACCAGACTTGGGTAATTAAAGTGAAAATAATGAAAGTAAAGACATATTTTGTGAACATGGATAATGAGAAAATTTTTATTATTGAGGATACTTAGAAAATGTTCTTTAAAAAGTTTCAGAAAAAATCACCCGAACAGGTAAGCCAAGATTTTCTAAAGGAAATAAAAAATGCTAAATATAAAAGAGTTGATAAACTGGACTTTATCATAATTTAAAAATCATTTTGAAATTCTGTTAAGAAAATGAAAAGGAAACTGCAGACTAGAGAATATATTTCCAATATGGCAAAGAGCTTATATCTAGAATATATATAAAAACTTCTGTAAATACACAAGTAATAAAAAGACAATCTGATAATGAAGTGGGGAAAATATTTGAATAGACACATCTCAAAAGAAATATGTAAATAATCACATGAAAAAAGGCTCAACATCATTATCAGTAGGGAAATGAAAACTAAAACCCCAATGAAATGCCATTTCACATCGACTAGAATGGCTCAAGTTAAATAGTATGTCTAGAACATGGAACGACCAGAGCTTTCAAACTGCTGGTGGAAATGAAAAATGTTGTACCACTTTGGAAAACTAATTGGCGGTTCCTTATAATGTTAAACACACACCTACCCTTTGATCTTGCCATTCTACTCCTACCCAAGAGAAGTGAAAACATACCCACAAGGAGACTTGCATAAGAATCGCTACTAGCTCTATTCACAACCACCCCAGCCTGGAAGCTATCCAAATACCCATCAACAGGAGAAGGAATATACAAATTGTGGTACATTTACATAATGGAATACAACTCAGCAATAAAAATGAACAAATTATTTATACATGCAACCACAGGGATGAGTATTCAGAACTTGTTGAGTAAAAGAATCGGACACCACAGACTATGTTTCTATGGATATGAAGTTTAAAAATGGACAAAACTAACCTTTGAGATCAGAACAGTGGTTGCCATGCAGGGGATGGGAATGGTTGGGAATAATTAGAAAGGGACACAAGGCAGCGCTCTGGGATGACAGAGGTATTCTACAAAGTGGTAACACAGGAATATGTATTTATCAGAACTCATTATCTGTATGTTAATTCAACCCAATACAAAGAAGAAGTATAGGGGCGCCTGGGTGGCTCAGATGGTTAAGCGTCTGCCTTTGGCTCAGGTCATGATCCCAGGGTCCTCGGACTGAGTCCCACATCAGGCTCCCTGCTCCTTGGGGAGTCTGCTTCTCCCTCTGCCTCTGCCTCTCTCTCTCTGTCTGTCATGAATAGATAAACAAAATCTTAAAAAAAAAAAAAAGAAGAAGAATAGAAAAAAATATGCTTCCAATACAGCCCTGTAAAGAACCCCACCAAAATGAGACTTTCATCAAGTCTCGGGACAATGAAGTAACGTTTTCTCCGGTTTTAGTGATGGGAAATATATATCATGAGATGATATCGCACAGAGTATCAGATCAGAAGACAAAAAGAGCAGAGAGCAGAAAGCAATTTAACCTTATTCCATTACACATTTAGCATGATATTACACGAAAACTCTCCACCAATCATTCTATTTCAGCTTAATGGTACCTCAGGAGTAGTTTCATTCCTGGCCTTTAAAAAAAATAGCTTGGCCTGTTTACTCATCTTGGTGGAAATATAAACTTAATAAATCAGCGCAGCCTCCCGCGCTCCTCGGCTGGCGCGGCTGCCGGCTGACGGGGTAGCCGCCGGGCATGGCGGGCCCTGACCCACCGGGCCTGCGGCTCGCCGCGCAGCTGCAGGGATCTGAGGAAGAACCTGGAAAGCGGTTGGCGCGTTGAGGACGCCTGCCTCGGAATTACATGACGGCAGAGGCAGTCGATCAGCGTTTATGAAACGAGACGTGGTCAGTCCACCCCGCCGTGCTTGGCGCTGCGGCCACCACGGTGCTCAGGGAACGAGGTGGTTTCTCGGAGGAGCACTCAAGGGTCATGGGACGCAGTCTCCTCCCGTCCTAGACGTCCAGGTTAGCTTTGGTTACTGTTAGCGGAAGATGGCTCCAGCCCATTCCCCCATCTTGACTGCCACAGTTTTAGCATCCTCCTGGACGTGTCTGAGAGTTTCTCTGCGGTCCCCTTGTGTTGTGGTGTCGCCTGTGAGAGGCTCTCCAAACCTGGCTCACTTTCTCAGTCCCTTTTGGCCTCTGGGGTCCTGGGACCTGTGAGCACAGCACACCGCAGTGGTGGTGTCACCAGCGGGACCCTAAACTTAATGGCTCATCGATCCCTCTAGAAGGCGTGATGAAATGTGGAGAGGGCTGCGTAGCACAGACTGGAGACAGGCTGATACTGGCTGTGGAACGTTAGAGTCGCTGAGCACCCTGCGTTGGGCTCCCCATCATGGGTAGTCCTTTCATGGGAGCTCTTTCCTCAAGCCTGGCTTCCTTGTCTTATCGCTGGGACCCATGTTCACCTGATTGAAGAGTCCCCTCCACCCTGCCCCGCTCCTGGGGCTGGGACAGACAAAATGAAAACCTCATCTCACACAAAAGCAAGCTCTCAATCTCATCACTGCCTCACTGTGCATAATAGTTTAGCTTCTCTTGTCTTGACAACCCCATTCCGTGCCCTTGTCTCCCTAACTAAAACCCCTTAAATAAAAAAATAGTGCCTGTCTGTCCTCACTCATGATTTCCGCACACATAAAGCCCCCACCCATTAGGCTGAAAAACTGCCTTCAGTGTCACAAAACAGTATTTGTTCCTTCCCTTTAGCTCTATTATTTTAAAATTTGAATTAGTTTTCCTAAAGCTGGTGCCATTCGGGCTAGATGTTTGTGGAAGCTCAGCATTCTATTGATAGGTACATACTATTGCCATTTTGTTACTTATTGTTTGGTGGTTTTTGTACTTCTCTGTTCCTTTCATCTCTTGCTCTCTTCTCTCAGGATCAGTTGGCTTTCTCTAGTGAAATACTTGCATACCTTTCTCTTTATTTTTTGCGCATCTATTACTGGTTTTTGATTTGTGGTTACCATTTGGTGTGTGGAAGAAGGTCAGCATTCCACAGAGCACAGCAGAGGGCAGGGCTAGATGGATGGTGGGGAGAACACAGCTAATCTGAGCCTTGCCTGCATGTCCTCTTGCCTGGCTGTGGAGTGCCCCTTAATTTCTCAACACTCTGAACACTGTGAGTAGTTGAGCTAGTGGGGCCTTTCCTCCAGGCCACAGAGTCCCATGCACAGGAATGGAAGCGGGGGCAGCCGCAGCCCCAGGAGACCACAACGGGCAGCACAGGGCTTCGCATCTGCTCAGCGGCTTTCGTGCGGGCTCTCCTCTCTGGTCCTGAGTGAGGCCCCGAGTGAAGGAACCACGGTTCCCCTTCCTGCCAAGCAGAGCCTCATCTGAGGCTTCCCGAGACCACTGTTTTCCAGGGACTGGTCTCCTAAATCAGTTTGGAATAAGCTTTGCCAGGTTCTTTTCACGTAAAATAAAAAGACAGCAAGGCCATTTGCCGTTCGCTCCAGCATCCACTGCCTTCGGTTTTACACCATGGTAAGCTCTTTTTCTACCAGACTTCTGGCCCAGAGATGGGGCTGGAAGGGCAGGCAGGGTCGCTTGCGGCTGCCTGGCTGTGGGCTGAGGCCAACTGTAAACACACCTGGATTAGCATTTTCAAACAGGCTCCCTAAGAAGGATGAGTTCTCAGAACAGAAGAAAATTCTACTAGCTGGAGCCCTCTCAGACTGCCTTTAGACAGTCTCCCATGCCTTTGTTCTCCGGTCCAGGTGCTTATTACAATATTTACAAAAAGGCTGAGCGTGAGCACGGGGCCTGGCAAGCTCTGAGTTGACTAGCCTGCTCTCTCTTCCACCGCGAGGAGTAAGAAACCAGAGCCAAAATTCAAAGTGTTCACCAGCATTTTCTACACCAGTGCACCAGAGGAGATGGCAATGACTCTTCGTTTTTCCCTTTATTTTATTTATTTCATTTTTAAAAAAAATTTTAAATAAGTATCCCTGGGAATTGCAGACATCCAGCTCAGCTTGGGGCAACCATAAAAGCCCGCCCCCAGATCCCCAGGAGATAAGCAGCCCCCATGCTGAGACCCTGCCCCATCAGCTAGGGGAGATGACTGAAGCCCAGGATAGGGAAGAGGAGAGATGCTTTTACAAAAATAACATAATTTGGCTCTCTGAGAAAAGGAAAGGCAAAATGCAGGTTGTGTTCCTTCTTCTCTCCCTCGCTTGCTACCCTGGGCGGAAGCATTAATAGGCTTAGTGCTTATTAAGGTGAAATCAAAATGAGAGAGAGACAGAGAAACTGCATGAACAATATTCCTAGAGACCTAAAGTTTGAGGGTTTCCAGCTGGTTCATTTGCTTCAAGAAAGGCACGTTGGGGAGTGCTGGGGCCTCTCTCTGCCTTCACTTAGCTTCAAAAAGAAGAAGGAGGGAAGAAGTCAATAGCTAATGCAGAGGGTGTGATCCAAAGTGATGGAAACTGTGTCATCTTTTCACTTCCGCAAATATTTATTGAATGCTGACGATGTGCCCAGTGCTGGGCTTGATACGAGAAACATTCAAGACGACTTAATCGGAGCTGCCCCCCCTCACGTCTTCATCATTTAATATCTCCGAGGATGAAGCAGAGCTCGCATCTGTGAAAGAAGGCCTTCCACTTTCCAGATTGCCGAGACAGCCTTGGATGATTCGAATGCATCAGATGCTAGCAAGAGTTAAAATGTCCTGTTGCGGGTCACTTCTGAGTCTCCACAGCGGGGTTGCTGTGGAGATTTTACGATCAGCTCACCCACTCTAATTTGGGAGTTGTTTATCTTTGCCTTTTTCCTGACATCCTGCATCTGAATTGTTTGCACCACACTGACATCACTGATGTGAAATACTAACCGAATTTCTTTCCCATGTTCGACCTCAGTTTCTCCATCTGCGTAGTTACAGAATCATCTGGTCCTTAGGCATTCAGGGTCTTGGCAGAGGCTCAGTGCATTTGAAAGCTGGTAGGCACTTGTGTCAAGTCCTTATGGTTCAGTCCTCTCTGTCTGTCAGTCAAGTGTATCTGCTTAGTATCTCTGTGCATTATGTCTATAAAGATGCCTTATTGGAAAAAAAAATCCCTGGAAATACTCACCGGCATAATAGTCTCTTTTCCAGTAATTTGGCATTGTTTTCTGTTTAATGAATACAAAGACTTCAGGAATATTGTGAATTTAAATTCAGGTTCAGGACAGACTGACATTGAAAAGATCTGCTGGAATTCTTCCCTCTGAGAAAGAATCTGGCTCTGTGGTACTATAAACCGCTGGGGGGGGGGGGACATGTTATCTTCACTGGCTTTTTTAAGCCTAGCAGTGTGTGTGTGTGTGTGTGTGTGTGTGTGTGTGTGTGGTTGAAAAGTTGGAATGGAAATGAGACTAGACATTTTTGCAGAAATTAAGCAATTACTATTTGCTGATATAATGTCAATTCATAAGTGACCCTTTAATAGCATCAAAGCAGATCGCTTGGAAATTAAAGAAAATAACCACTTCACTGAGCAAGCAGATGTATTTGTTTAGGTAAAGCATCCAGGAGTTACCTAACACTGCAGCTAACCCAGACTGCAAAGAGACAGTGCCCCACATGCCCATCAGCCCGAAGAGGGACTCAGAAACCTCCATTGCCTACGGCCCATGGGTTCTGACAGCAAAGTGAATCACTTCTGGGGAAGACAATGACTTGTTTACTTTTCACTGAATTGAAAATTGAAGATATTCATAATAGGATCTGGGAAAATTTGCCAGATGTTTCATTCCACTGTGTTCTTCTGGCAGGTCTACAAGATATAATGCTAAGAAAGGCTAATAAATCAAGGTAGGTATGAAAAGCTTAGGGACAAAATTCATAAAAACTTGAACTGCGGGAGGACACCTTTTCCCTAGCTGCTAGAATACAAGATTTCCTTACTTTTTTTTGGTGCTTCACAGACAAGCTAATATAAACTATAGATCTTACTTTTACTCGTTTCTCTCTCCTCTTTTCCTCCTTCCCTTCTTCCTTTCTGTTCCAGTTTTGCCAATCTGAGGATCCCTAAACCCAGAATAGGAAAATATGTCTTCTAAACTACTGGAAGGATGACCACATGAATAAATAACCACAGCTCTGGATAGAGCTCAGTGTGAGGGCTTTTTCACCTGGCCCAAGGAAAAGTACACTGGAACAAAGTTTGAGATGTTTTAAATAACAAATTCATTTTGCCAAGAACACACACCAAATGGGAAGCTTTTGGCTCATTTTCTTTTTTTTCCTCTTCAGATTTTTGAGGTGCTAATGAACTGTGGCTTTAACCACAGGAACACTGGTAGAGACTTTATAATGGTCATCTGTTACTTTGGACCCAGTCTGTGTCATAGCGACTCCAGTCCCAGTTGTTGGAGGTATCCATTACTGCATGAACAAATCATCCTAAAACTTAGTGGCTCAAAACTACAACCATATTGTCTCAAATTTCCACTGGTCAGAAATTTGGGAGTGGTGTAGCTGGGTGGCCTAGCTCAGGATCTCTGTGAGGCTGCAGCCAGGATGCTGACTGGGGCTATAGGCAAGGAAGGTCTGACTGGAGCTGAAGGGTCTGTTTCCAAGATGGCACACTCACACTGCTGTTGGCAGAAGGTTCAGTTCTTTACAGTGTGGACCTTCCATGAGGGTTTTCATGACATGGCAGCTGGCTGCTCTCAGAGCAAATACCCCAAGTGAGCGAGTGAGAAAGAACAAACATAAAACCACAGGGCCTTCTATGGTCTAGTCTCCAAAGTCACACTGTGCGCTCTATTCTATTTGTTAGAAAGCACTAAGTCCTGCCCATACTCCAGGGGAGGGGAACTGGTCTCCGTCTATGAAAGGGAGGCATATCAGTGAATTTATGGACAAATCTTAAAATCATCTCACTGGTTGAACAGTATTTCTAATTTGTGCAGTTGATAGGTAGATATCAATAAACACCATGCCAAAAAAAAAGAAAAGAGAGAGAGAGAGAGAGAGGGAGAGAGACAGAGAAAGAACAACAGAACTCTGTTCATGTCACTCTATTCTGCTCTGCCAACTTCCATTCCAAGCTTCACCCCCACCCTTTACCCCACTCTGACACTGCTGGGGGCTTTAACTAGCTTCTCCCTAACTCCAATTGTCAGTCTTAAATTGCTGAGCTCTTACAACATTGAGATCTCTCAACTTCTTAGGGAAAAGAACCCAACATAGGCAGAGGCCCAGGTACACCTAAAGCTGGAGTCCTAAGGAAGCCAAAACTCTATGAAATCAGAGGACAAAGGTGAAGCAATAACGTAAGGAGGAGAGAAATTCTCACAGATGTGATCCTTTTTACCTGCTGTCTCCCGGAGTTCTGGGAGGCGTTGCTAAGGCCTCCCAGAGGATCTCCTCTTCTAATGACAGGAGCAGGCACTCTCCCCTGCGTGGGGCCGCCATGTCTGGTTTCTCACTCTTCACTCCCCTGTAGCTCCTCCGAGCTTCCGGGGCCCGGTACTTCCGGCCTGCGCTGCGCAGTAATCACAGTACTAAATCACTCCCTGCCCATTATTATCCAGAGTTTGCCCATGGACATCTTTATATCCCACCAGGAAGTCTGTTCTGATCAGCCGTTCACCGACTTCCTTTCATACCTACGACAGGCAAGGAAAGTGGCTTCCGGGACTAGCAGCTCACAGGGCGCAGTCACTCCTAATGGCCTTATCACTCGGCTACCTGCTCCTCCTTCCCAAAGGGAACCCCAGTTAGTGTATGTGAGCCAGAGAGTCTGGCTGAGCCATCCTATTACTGTTTTATATAAAGCACTTACTGAATTCCTAGAGGGAAGAAGAGTCTCCAAGGGGGATTTGTCTCATTAAACTGCTGCCTGCTTTCCAAGCAGCCAGAGAGGATCTAAAAGGAGCAGGGAGGCAAGACCTTTGTGGGTCTTGGTGATGCTAATGCACTAACCTCTGGGCATGTGGGCAGTGTCAAGGGGGAATAACCGCAGAGGAGAAAACCAGAAATGTACTTTTCTCCTTTGTCCCACTTAATGGAGTTGAAGAAGAAGAAACAAAGACATTTTTATAGAGTGATAAAAATAGGCTCAGTATCAAAGCTTCTAGGTTCCTGTACCTAAAAACGCTTTATGATTTATTCTTCTTTCTTTCTTTCTTTCTTTCTTTCTTTCTTTCTTTCTTTCTTTCTTTTTCTTTCTTTCTTTCTTCCTTTCTTTTTCATAAAGAAAGCTCTCCTTCTGTCTCTGCCCTATAGAATTCTCTACTTAGCCTTAGGTAGATAAAGAAAATGGCTTCTGAAGATGTGATCTTTTAAAAGCTTGGAGAAGAAAGAACAGAAATTTCTTTAAAAGGCCTCTGGCCATGATGTCTTTTAACTCCAGTTTATAGGAACCATTCAGAGGAACCCTCTGGAAAAATGGCTTTTTGCTAAGAAAGCACCACAGAAAACAAGCCAACTCCCAGGTTGACAGATCCTGTCTGCAGAGAACTTGGGGACTGCATTTGCAAAGGTTTCCAGAGAAGATTGATGCACTTGGATGCAATGGACTCTGGTGTCAGATCATTAGGGACTTCTTTTCTACTGCTGCGGCTAAGTCTGTAAGGAAGAGGAGAAGGAAGCCCTCAGCACAGCGGAGGACAATGGGGATGTGATTTCTGAACACCATTCTGCCCCAACAGGGGGGTGGGAAGATTTACTTGTCCCCCTTCTTAGCTCTTCAACACAGAGTGGGGGTGTCCGATTTTCCTCCCTTTTCTATGGGGGGTTTAAGTTAACATTTCTATGAGGCAATCTGAGAAGGGGTGTGTATGTGGTAGTAGTAGATGGTTATGCCTGTGTGGTGGCACCTTCCAATGTCCGAGAACACCCGGATGTCCACTGCGACCTCAGGCAGGGCCAGCTGTACTTAGAACTAAATGTTAACTGATTTTCCTTTCCCAGGGTGTAATTGCTTTCTTTGCCGACAGGGCCTAGAGCCAGTCATTAGGGCTGAGAGCAAATATTCTAATACTCCTTTAGGACATTTGGTAGAACTCTTTTCCCTCAACACCTTTGAAATGAGCTGTGGCCATCTGTGGCCATTCTGCTCACGAAAATTTGGGTGGAACTAATTGTGCCACTTTCTGTCGAAGCTTTAAGAGTTACTAAACCACCTCTTCTCTTACCTGCCAAGGTGGCTGGCAGCGGTCTAATGATGGCTGCTTCCAAAGTGAGGATGGCTTGGAGCAGAGCCCCCACCAACATTTGATGGACATACAGGGAGAGTAAGAAACAAGCTTTTACTGTCACAAGCCACCAAGATAATTGCCTTGTTATTGTAGGTTGGCCTATTCTGTTCTATCTGACTCTCATAATCTCCTCTGGGAAGAGGGGACTTCTAGCTGCCAAAAGAAAGAATCTATGTTCCTAGTTCATAGAAACATCTCTATAGATGGCTGTTTGAAAAAATCCTTCTTACTTCCAGTCCAGGAAATATATATTATCTAGGCCACAGGAAAGAACCAAGTTTCCATAAAAATTGAGCTGTATATAATTTCACTATGGAAACATAGAGAATTAACCCGTTTTTTTTTTCTATTGCTTTGTTAAAGTTTACTATTAAACTAAGCTGTCTTTCTTTCTAGGCCCATGTGCAGCCTGCAGCCCCTACAGCAGGTGAAAGTGTGCTGTTCCCATTTCTTATCTGCGTGCATGTTATCCCTTGAACAGAAGTGGGGTGGGCGATCATGAGCCGACCATGCTTCAACAGTGATACAACTGGCAGCACCCTTGTCTAGAGCGTAATTATATTCTTAATGAACTTTCACACCTGTCTCTACAGAGACACTTTGGGAAAGATCTGCTTTAGGACCCCTAAGAGTCAACAAAGGGTTATAAGCAGTTGCCTATCAGAATTGTATTCTCTTCAAATGGCAAGTAAGAAGTATCGTGTGTAAAAGTCTGTATAGTAAGGTTCGATATACGTGAGCTATGGTTATGAGGATGGTTGTTCCAAAAATAGGCAGACCCCTTGGATATGCGTGGCATCGTTGGCCTGGGTTCCCTAGAACAGAGCTCAAACAGGGTTTAAATGCTAACCCTTCACCGGGGGCGGGACACGATTCCAGGGCATGGGGAGTGAGGCAAGGGAAGCAGGCAGAGCAAGTGAAAGGTGGTGCTTTCTGAGCAGGCCACAGCTCCACAAGAAAACATGGCTGGTTCCTACGAAGTCTCGGGAGACGTCACGAGGAGCCACTGCACCTCAGAACAATCTGTGGGGGGGGAGGGGAGCAGAAGCAGAGTTTTCCTGCTGGCTTCTTTCTGCCTCCTGCCTCTTACTGGTCAGGTACTTTCTTACTGGGGGTTAATCCCACCAACCTCACCCCCTACACACACACACACACACACACACACACACACACACACTACCAGGTTGTTTTGGCTCTTCCGAGAGAGGGTCAAACCCCCGCCTCATGCCCTGGTGTTTAATCCATGCCCCAGAATGAAGAGGTGCCTGAACCTCTGCAGATCCAATAAAGTGTGTATAGACTGCCGGTGGTGATAGGAAGTAGGTGGCAACAGCCTGTGAGAGGTGATAGGGACACAAGGGGCAGAGCAATGTGGAGAGGAGCATAAAGTGAGTCCAACATAGGTACTTGCTATTTAATTGAAGGAAGTATATGTCTACATGGAGACAATGGTGAAAGAGTCCTTGAAATTTTATTATATGTGGACAGTTAAATGCTTGTCATTATAGATGGCTGACGACCTGTTTCAGAGGGCTGGGGAGCTTCTCAGGGGAAAGCAGCTTGGATGAGGTTTAATGTTAAGATATTACGAGCTGTTTCAGAAGTGGTATACCTTGAATGCCCAGAATGTTGGGAATCCTGAGGCCCGGTTAGCCTACTGCAGCCGTTGTGAGGGTGAGAGGTGAAGCGGTCACGCAAGAGTGGTCAGTCAGTCCTCATCGTATTGCAGCCAAGGAGGGTTTGCCAACACATAGGCATGAATATACTCAAAAGACAAAACTAGTGTCACCTGGGTGGCTCAGTTGGTGAAGCGTCTGACTCTTGATTTCAGCTCAGGTCATGATCTCAGGGTCTTGAGATTAAGTCCCGAGTTAGGCTCATGCTGGGCGTGGAACCTGGCTAAGATCCTCTCTCTCCTTCTCTCTCTGCCCCTCCCCCCTCACGTGCACGCGCTCTCTCTCTCTCTCTCTTTCTTTGTCTCTCTCTAAAATAAAAAAACAAAAACAAAGCAAAAAACCAAAACTGAGGCATTAGGTTACTGGTGACTGAAATAATTTGAATAGCAGGTTATGCTTACTTGGTAGCAGAAATCATCCAAATAGCCAAACGGTGGGTGTCCTATACACCAGTGAACATGCCTTCTTAGAGTGCTTTCCAAGATGCGAGATGATCCAGAAGTAAAGGTCTATATGGTCATGTGTGCCTGGAATTGCTACACGCTGTGCCTTGTCTTGGAACTGAAGAAGCACAAGGCTCCAAGCTGTCTTACCGTAAAGCAGCGTGCTTCACATAGCATTCATTTCCCAACCTTATTTCATCATAGGCCGCTCCTTTCGCATAACAAGTATTTACCTTCAAGGACGTGGCAGTCCTTAGAGAACACTGAGGCAAAATCTCGACTATTGAGAAAGGCCATGTAATTTGGTAGAAATTCAGGCAGCTAAGAGCCTGAGAACTGTGCTCCAGGACTGCTGTTGGCATGAAAGCTCTGTGACTTTAAAATCAAGTCACACAACCATGCTTTCACTCTGTTTCTTTGTTTTCCAAATAGAGGTGCATTAGAAGGTAACAAGGAGTAACAGGTTAGCAGGTTACAAGACCCAGGAGCCCTGGTGGAGGAATGGATGTGAAGGCATTTTGGAAAATTAAAAGGAAAGAAAACACAAGTGAACTGTCTACTTTTCAAATGAATGTTTGATGGCCCATGACTGATTCAATAAGCAGCCCCCTCTTTTTACAGATGAGTCCTACGCTGATCTGAGCAGGCTTTGCCTTTTTCAACAGTTTTGTGAATGCTGAGAAGCGAGAAGAGAGTGGTTGCCAGGGTGAAATGAGAAAGCCCTCCTGCCAGCTTCCACCAGAAAGTAGGGGCTTAGATCATGTTATCCAAACCAGTTCTTTGAAGGCACTAAGTACTGAATAAATATGACTAAGTTGTGTGTTTAGCTTCTCTGCGTTGGAGGCAGAAAGTGAATCATAGACTTCAGGGTCCACCCCATCCACATATCTCTTCTGCTTGCTCCTTCTGGGTAGAAATGGAAGGGGTGTGCATCACCAGGTTCTCAAATGGCAGAATAGGAAGGGACTTTCACCCAGGCTCACTTTCTCCCTCCCTCCACTTGCCAGAGGAGTAAACTGAGACCCAAGAGCTCTACAGACTTATCCCCTGTCCAAATGGGTGCTGGCCATGGTACCGGACCCAGTTCCTCTTCGTTCTAAGCCAGTACTGCCTTACGACAGTGTGCAGCCTCATTTTCTCCTCCCCAGTGGTCTGAAAACACTACTACTAAAGACCCACTAGCCCCTTAATTATAAATGAACCACAGAGGAAATTTGTTAGGATTACATAAAGCCTCCAAAGGGCAGCCGTGCAGCAAAGCAGTCTGTCTACCAGTTAAAATGGCTTTTCTAGAAGGGGGTTATATGGAATGACACATTGAGGAGAGATGAACTGAATCAGGTTGGGTTCCTTAGAAGGAGAGCCTGGCACAGCATAGGGCAGGGGAAGAAGCCTAGCAAGGATGTGCTCTAGGGTAAGGCCTCCCCTTGGTCTCATTCATGGGAGAAAGGTTCTGGAATGCATGCTACCTAGAACATATGTCTCCTTTCAGGCAGAGAGGTCACCTTTCTCTAGCCCGTGTAGATCAGGTATTGGCTGTAGGACTCTAGGGAGGGAGTTTATCTCCAGGGCGGTTCTCTGGAGAACGGGGTAGCTATGAGTCATTAGTGGCCACCTCTCACAGCAGGTGGGGTCTGGGCACTGGCTGGTTATAGGAACAGAGGTTTGTACAGGGAGAGGGAAAAGGTTTAATAGTCGACAGAGAGAAAAAGTCAAGTTTAAGGTCCTTCCCCTGGAGAAGGGTTTCTTCTGCATTTCAATTGTAATATTCTAAGCAAAGAAACCAAGGAGAAGGGCAGGTGTGATGATATCTCTCAATGCATTGGCATCCATCCTTGACCCTCGTGCTGCCCAGAGAAGCCGTCCAGAACTTTCCCATCTGCAGAGTGGGAGGACAAACATGGCAAGCACTCACAGAATAAACATGGGGTGTGGTGCTCTCCTACCCTGCTAAATTAGAAAGTATTTCTCTCATCTCCCTTCTCAGTTCTCTTTGGTATGTGAACTTGTGGTTCCAGGCCAGATGAGAAGGTAGAGAAAATATGAATTTATTTGCACAATCATGTGTCAACAGTTCTTAAGAAGAACAAACCCATTCTTATCACAGGATGAAGAAAATATTAATTCTTCACTTTGGAGAGTTGGGCCACAATGCTCTGTCACAGCATGTTATTGTTGGGAAAGGCTTTAGGACAATCCTTGTCCAACTTCCTCATTTTAAAATGGGGAAAAACGAGGCCAGAAAAATGGAAATGATTTCACTAAGAGCACAGAGCTAGTTAATGACAAAAACCAAAAGTATCGTTCTTTAAAAACAGGCAAACAAACAAACAAAAAACCCTCTGAGGCTTCTACTGGAAGTTGACTAGGACCAGTGGTCACTCTGTAGGAAGGGACCCTGTACCATGGACGCTAACGAAACACTTTGCAGCATTGCTCCCCCTGAAATTCTCGGGATGCGGACGGTCCTGGAAGGCAGATACCATGAGCTCTGCCTGAGGAATTTGGGGGAAGCCTCTGCAGAGGAGGGGATATTTATGTTGGAACTTAGAGGGATGAGTCACAATTTGAAATTCAGGAAATGGAAAAAGAAGGATAAAGAAGGCACCCCTATATAATGAACAGCCTAAATGAAGGCAGAGAGAGAGGAAGGACTGGCATTTTTTAGGAGAAGGGGCAAGTGACTCTGAGTCACTGCACCTGAGAGCTGGAATGGACTCCAGAGGGGAAATGGTGTGTGAGCCCTGGTTTGGAAACTGAGCCTGGAAGGGGAAGGGAGGAGAGAAGGGAATGAATAATATGGACCTGTCAAAGCAGACTTGACTTATGAGCAAAGAACAAAGATCAGGCCCTCTTAACTACAAAATCTCTCTCTGGCCCTATCCAGCACCCTTGTTCAGCCCTGATGCTTAAAATTCATTGTTCAGGATTTATTTCTTTGGGTATTGACGATGTTCTTGTCTTAAGTAAGCCCTATTAAAATGTAATGCTCCTGAGTGAGATGAGTAAAATGCATCAGGTAATACTTTCAGCAATTTGTCGAGAGCTAAATGACAGCCAGCTGAACACAAGATCTGGGGGAACGAAAACAGAGGAGGCACACACGGGGGAGGAAGCTGGGTGGCAAGAAAGAAGGAAAGGTGTTGAGAGGCGAGGCTTCATAATTGTGCCTACGGCAGGCCCTGCCTGGGAACAGTATGTGCAGGCCACGTTTGGGGTCAAAAGGAACTTTGCTGGGCCTCAAGTTTGATGGGTGGTGCCCAAGCCCCAGTTCTGAAGGGGAACAAGATACATGTTCAGCCAATGACCTCCAGGAAGGAGAGTGTGGCTTCCTTAACCAAAACCTTATTTGGTTTGAAGGGAGAAAGAGGGAGTGCCACCTCACATAAGACTGTAGTTTCTCTTCTGCTTCTGGGGAACATGAGGAAGGCAACCCCAAATTTGGATATTCTTAGACTCTGCTAGGAATCGGCATCTTATAAACTGACACGGGTTTTACATGAAACTTGCTCCAGTCTTCTGCAGGGTGTGCATGGCTCTCTTCTCCAAATTTGGATTCTACTGCCTGCCCATTCTCTAATAACTGAAATGTCACATAGCTCATGGTGAGACAGCTAAAAATTTGAAAAGTGAACTGGCAGAGCATAGAAAAGAAGTGGGAGAGGAAAATCAAACCATCGCAAAGAAGACATCCCCATAAAGAAAGTACCAAGAGTAACAAGTTGGATGGAAACGTTGTCAGGGACGTGGATAACAGACCTGAGGGAATTATCATTATAGAATCATAAGACATAATTTAAAAAAATAAAATGATAGCAATACAGTGAAAACTATCAAAGGCGGAAGATAGACAAAGACAATCATACGTCCATGAAAGTAGATGTCCATTTCATAAAGTTATGGACTCATTACGTGTGTGCCCTCTTCCCAAACTCATATATCGAAGCCCTAATCCCTAATGTGACTGTATTTGGAGATGTGCCACTGAGGGGGTAATTAAGGTGAAAATAAATGAGGTCATAAGGGTAAGGCCCTGATCCAATAGCATGTGCCCTTACAAGAGAAAACCCCAGAAAGCTTGCACTCTGTCTGCCTGTCTCACTCTCGCTCTTGACCATGTGAGCACACAGTGAGGAGAGGGCCATCTGGAAGCCAGGAAGATGCTCACCAGAACCCAGACATGAAGGCACCCTGATCTCATACTGGCGGTCTCCAGAACTGTGACAAATTAATGTCTGTCATTTAAGCCACATGGTCTGTGCTATTTCGATACAGTGGCCCAAGCGGACTTCCACAAGAGGTGAGAAAATTAAGGCACAAAGAGATTAAGGAACGTAGCCGAGTTCACCTAGAAGGTGAGCGGCAGAGCTGCTGTGTGATTCCAGGGTCCATGTTCCCACTGCTGTCCTCTACAGCCTTTCATGGGATACAAAACAAATGGAGTCTGAAA
Source organism: Ailuropoda melanoleuca (assembly GCF_002007445.2). Classification (NCBI taxonomy): domain Eukaryota; kingdom Metazoa; phylum Chordata; class Mammalia; order Carnivora; family Ursidae; genus Ailuropoda; species Ailuropoda melanoleuca. Next base: position 57,863,317 of record NC_048222.1, read on the forward strand.
ATATTCAGAGACATAATAAAAGACAGTTTTGTTGAAACGTTAGGAGGAACGGTGCAATAGTGTACAGCACTTACCGCGTGTCAGGCTGTGCCAAACAGCTAACGTGGCAGCGGCAGACCTGATAGAGTGAACCAAATCCAAGTAACTCATGATAAAGGATTTTTTAAAAAGAATCTTCTGGCACCCAAGCAAATCCTAAGTACGAGAAAAATAGGAGTGACCTTGCCCGACTCCATGTCAACATTTAATAATAAACTACACTGACCACTCATGAAAAATCCATATGAAAAATAATTTTGATGGCTTTATTTTTAGGTTTACCTTAATTTACACTTTTGGCCCAAAAGATGGCATAAATTATATAAAAATTACATTTTATGTTAATTTTTTATCTCACTGCCGTCAGTAGAATACAAATTATGTGAAAAATCTCAATTATAAGAACATAATGTGTGAGTTGACCTAAATACAAAAAATAAACACCTAATACTTCATAAATTATGTATGTACTTGATCACTTATTTAAACATTGGAACACATCAGTAGGAGAAAAAATGATTATATTCAATTGTCTATGATATTTGCCAACTTTTAGACATATGCAGAAACATGTTTTACATGATTTTTAGTTTTATCATTATGAAAGTATATTTGTCAAAGTAGGAGGATAATGAGAATTTCATTTAACAGTTAGCATTCATAACACTTAAATGTTTAGGCACAGGCAAAGTGAGTTTTTATTTTACTGTTGCCTCAGACCTCACAAAAGTTAGGACCAAATTGACTAGCATAAATAATAATAATCATGAGGTGGGAAGAGCAGAATGCTAATTTCTCATAATTATGCGAGAGAATCGATAAACACTGTTACAAGTCAAAAAGGAGCTTTTGTAAAAAAAATAATTCTCCATCTATAAACACTGCCCATAATCTTCCCTTTCAAATTTTAGGCATCATTTAGAAATAAAAAAAAATTATCTGAAGATTGATATGTTTTGTTTTATTGGCTTTTATCTTATTAACATTTAGATAACTTAACCTTAATACATTTTAATAAAAATAGCTTTTCTAGTAACTTCAGTTTTGTGAAATTTGGTTTCCAACCCTGTTTCTCCTATCTGTGTATAGATCACTGGAATGATGTTCCCTAAAGTTCCCTGACACCCCTATTCCCTATTACGGGCTATTTCTATGTACTTTTTTTTTTTTTTTTTGCTTTGTTCTTGGTACTCTATATTGCTTGATTTTTGCCCCTACAGGCAGCAATAATTTTCTCAAAAAAAAAAAAATCGTAAAAACATGGGTGTATATATGTGTTTAGAGAAAACAAAGACAATTGTATTAGCTTCATCTACCAGGGCACAGAAATCGTTCCACAATTGTTGGATTGGGCTTCCCTGGTTTGATGACATCAGCCTATGTCATCTCACTTAGATTCCATCTGAGCTGATTTGCATCCTCCTTGCTGATTTGCATAGCACCATATGCCACCCCGACTGAATCTTTGCACAGTATGAAATAATTCCTTTTGACAGGATAACCACTGTTACAGCAGGTAGGTGAAACTGGGGGAAAACTGTAATCAAATTAAGGAAGCCGTAACTAGGCAATTAGGTTTACCCCACCACCAAATGCTGGCACTAATCTGTTCTGGATATCTAGAGAGCATTTGGCTGCGAATGGCTCAAGGGCCACTTAGAACATTACTGCAGTGTGAACATGAGACCTCCTGAAGATTCTTATTCATAAGCTGTTTAGGCCTTATTGGTGGTATTAAGTCCTGATTTTTGCCATATTTTGAAAAATGAACATTTTAGTCCATGCCTCAATACCCAAAGGTATAGACCCAAGACCAAGAATGCACTACAAATTGGCTTTCCTGTTTAGCCCAATGGCCTCATGCATTAGTTTAATAACCACGTGTTTAAATTTTAGTGTCATAGATTAATGTTTAATTATCTGACCAGAAGATATAATTGCATACTCTGGAATGTAATGCTCAGATGATCCCTTCTATCCTACAACCCTGCCATCTTCCCTTCGCCTCACTTCGGTGCTGCCAACAAGCAAGCATTTCAGTTAGGTGCATAGTAGGGATGTGATTTCACAGTTATCTCATAGAAAATTTCTGCTCAAGTGGGCAGGCCACTGGCACCACATTCTGAAACCTCACCCTTTTCTTTGATCGGCATGAGGCACTTGACCCCTAGATTCTCTAGAAAATTGCTGCTTATCCTTCCTCCCCAGTGTGTGCACTTGCACAGAGCTGAGAGCTCCCAAGCCAAACTGAAGTGTCTGAGTTGAAAAATTCACTCTGGAAATGATGGGATGGGAGCAGTCAGAGTTCCGTTGGACATCTCTGAGAGTGAGCAAAGCTTCTGTTCCTAAGGGGGCTGAGCCATTCTGTAGGATGCCATGGAGGTGAGAAAGCTTTTTCATGGCTCCTGAAGTTTGAAGAAAAAAACTCAAGGGTGTAATTGTCAGGTCCGATGGCTTTCTTATAACCTGGGTCTTTAGAAACAGTCAATTAAGGTTTACCTTCTGGAGCATTTTGCAGAACAAATCAATATCTCATTTATTAAAAATTAAGAACCCATAGCTTGGAATACGCAAGTGAAAAAGCAGGGGGGCCACATAGCAATGAAGGCTTGGAGGACTAAGGGGGGGGATGCAAAGCATACATTTATGATTTTGGATAGACCACAAAGTTCAGAGTGTTGTCATGCTGTACTGCATGGCATTAGTATAATCAAGTTTGCTTACCTTTAGTTTCTGAACTCTGAGCTGCAGTTAAGCTTGATTTTTATTCTGTTTCTTCCAGATCACAAGCTTCAGCTCTGAAAGCCGTAGGAGTTAAAGAAGGGACTCACAGAGGCTGGAGAAGGTAAGCAGACTACCGGCCTTCTTCGAAATAGAATAGGATACAGAAAACGTGGCCGAGTTTTTTTTGTTTTCTTTTTTAAGATTTTATTTATTTATTTTGAGAGAGGGAGAGAGATTGTGCATGAGCAGGGGGAGGGCAGAGGCAGAGGGAGAGAGAGAATCTCAAGCAGACTTCCTGCTGAATGTGGAGCCTGGTGCAGGGCTTGATCTTAGGACCCTGAGATCATAACCTGAGCAGAAATCAAGAGTCAGCTGCTCAATGGAATGAGCCAACCAGGCATCCCAATGGAGACTTTTCTTACTGAACTTTCCACTTGTAAATTTTGAGTGGGTCTCTTCACCCAAAAACAGCCCTATCCCCAGAAAACAATTCCTCACCCCCAACCTCCCCCATACCATAATTTTAAGAACAACAGGCCATTGGCCATTCCACAGGTGCTCTTGCCCGCCCATTCCACAGCTCCGTCACTGGTTGGCCCATCCTGTCAGTACCTGTGGCCGCAAGTTCTCAAGCTTGCTTGTGCATTTGAGTCACAGAGAGTTTCAGAAAACACCCATGCCTTAGTCCCACCCAACAAAAATTCTGATATAATTAGTATGGGGCACAGGTTGGGCATTGGGATTCTTAAATTCCTAAGTAATTCTGGTGCGTGGCCAAGTTTGAGAACCACTAAAAGGGTTGGTGCTTCTCAAACTATGGTCCTCAGAGCGGCGGCATGAGGCTGCCCTGGAAGCTTGTCTATCACCACCTTAATCCATTATCTCTGGGCTCTAACTGCCCCCTGGCCGGTCTCCCTGCTACCAACTTTGCACTTCACACAAAAGCAGGCTGATCGTTTCATAAACTTTTCTCAGATTATCACCATCACTCTCTCCGCGTTGCAAAACATTCAAATGGCTTTTAGAGAAAATGCAAACAGGCATTGTGAACTTTGGCCTCTGTCTGCAAAGATTTGGTCTTTTTCCTCACTTCCTCTCCCTCAGCCACAGGAGCTCACCTCTCTGTGGGCCTCCATACTGCCCCTTTTCTCCACCTAAAACTCTCTCCCCCCAGGAAATTGCATGGCTGTCCTCCTCTAGTCACGGCTAAACTCAAGGGTCTTGTCCTCAGAGAGGTCTTCCCCTGACCACACTGTCTGAAACCAGTTCTCTTCTCAATTTATAATACTCCAACGTCTAGGCCTATCACTATCTGAATTATCCTGTTAATGTTTTTTTTTCCCATTGTTCCTTTGTATGTATCACCACAAGAATATAAATTCAGGAGAATAAATACCTTGTCTGTTTGTATTTTGTATAATGGGCCTTCCATAAATCGAAAAGAATGGTGGCAGGAGATATCACCTATACTATCGCCATTTCTATGTTAATTCATTTAGTTTAATAATAGATATAAACAAAGAGAGTTGACAAAACTAGCTGTGCAGGTTGGAAAAATCCATATAAATGGACCCATATTTGAACCATCAGCCATAACCCCAGCGAGCTGCGGTACCACGGGATGCAGTGGGAATGAATCATGACTGCCCTCTGCTCTCTTTTTTCAGACCTTGCCTGTATGCTGTGCTTTAAGACCTTATTCAGTTCTATGATGTTTTCCCACATTTCTTGCCACCCAAAGGAATCACATTCAATTTGCCACTCCCTCCTCATATGACATCCATATGCCGCGGAAGACACACTTGGTAGGTGTCCTATTATTTCACTTATCAGTTTATCTTTATGACAGACTCATACTACTTGATGGCACAAAACCCAAATAATCTGATTTTACAATAGGAAGAGGACTTGAATAGATATTTTCCCAAAAGACGTACCAAAGACAACAGGTACATGAAAAAATGCTCGACATCATTAATCATCAGGGAAATGCAAATCAAAACCACAATGAGATATTACCTCACACCTGTAAGACTGGCTATTATAAAAAAGACAAAAGATAACAAGTGTTAATAAGAACATGGAGAAAAAAGAACCCTTGTGCACTGTTGGTGGGAATGCAAACTGGTGCAGCCACTATGGAAAACCGTATGGAGGTTCCTCAAGAAATTAAAAATAGGACTACCCTATGATCCAGAAATTGCACTCCTGGGTCTGTATCCAAAGAAAATGAAATCACTATCTTGAAGAAATATCTATACTCCTGTGTTCATTGTAGCACTATTCAGAATAACCAAGACATGAAAACAACTTGTGTCCATGGACAGATGAATGGATAAAGAAGATGTGGTATCTGTATAGACAATGGTATATTATTTGGCTACAAAAAGAAGAAACTCCTGACATTTGTGACAACATGGTTGGACATGGGGGCATTATGATAAGTGAAATAAGACAGGCAGAGAAAGACAAAAACTGTTATGGTATTACTTATATGTGGAATCTAAAAAAAACCAAACTCACAGGAACAGAGGGTAGAATTGTTGCCAGGGGCTGGGAGTTAGGGAAAATGAGAAGATGTTTGTCAAAGGGTATCACCTTTTAGTTTTAAAATGAATAAGTTCTGGGGATCTAATGTACAGCCTGGTGACCATAGTTAACAATAGTGTATAATATACTTGAAAGTTGCTTAAAGACTAGATCTTAAATGTTCTCACACACAAAAATAGTAATTATGTGGGGGTGATGTTTATGTTTGCTAACCTTATTGTGGTAGTTATTTCAGAATATATACTCATACCAAATCACCACATTGTACACCTTCAACATACACAGTGGTTATATGTCAATTATATCTGAATGGAGCTGAGGAAATTTCTTTAATGATTCGGGGATATTTTGAATGTTTGACCTACACAATGACTCATGGTCTTTTCCTCAGTTTTTATTTTCTTTTCAAAAGATGAACTAACTTTTCATCATGCTATTTGAGAGATTTAGTTTCATACAAGGAGTTGTTAAATCAGTTATTAATATTTTTCTCTCCTTCTCTACAACGTAAACACGTATACAGATACACACACACACATCTGAGATTTCCCAGTATGTCCTCTCTCACATGGGAACATTTGATCAATAAGGTCATTTTTAGCCTAAACAACTTATTCTGTTCTTGGTACTATAATTGTTGATCTTAAACAATGCATCTAAATATTACAAGGTTTTTTCTTTAACTTTATGAGAAAGTCGTCTTACAAAGGGAGGAAGGTGACAAAAGAAAATATTAAACACAGCGTTGCCTCAAGTCCACTGGAATTCACAACTGTTATTTAAAATTTCACCTCATTAATGGAAACTGAGCTACACTGCAATTCAAATTGAAGTTTAAACTAAGATCGTCCAACCAATGGTAGAAATGTGATAAAGCAAGTATATTAAAAATGTCTATGGGGTGGGGGCCTGGGTGGCTCAGACAGTTAAGCATTCAACTCTTGATTTTGGGTAGTGATCTTGGGGTCATGAGACCTGTTTTAAGCTCTGTGCTGGGTGTGGAGCCTGCTTAAGATTCTCTCTCTCTCTCTCCCTCCCCCTCTTGCCTTCCACCTCCATGCTCTCTCTCTCTTAAAAAAAAAAAAAAGTCAATGGTATAATCTTGCTGGATATATAGTTGTTCACAGTAACATTCTTCCAAGCTGGTTGTATGCTTAAAATTTCAACATAAAAACCTGGAGAAGGAGTAGAAGGAGATGGAAGTTTAGACTGTCAAATAGCTTCTCTTTCCTTATTTCTCCTCTTCATTAAATTACTGTTTATAGTGAAATGCGGTATTCAAATCTCTGAAAAATAAACTAGAAGAGGGAATAAGCAGGGCATGATTACAAATGATGCTTCCATTAAGAATGTCCATCTTTTACAAGTTTCAGGTTTAATTTATGCACTTATGACCCAGGGGAGGAAAAGACCTCGGAGTGCTCAGCCTGTTTCCAGCCTGAAGCAGGAGCGCTTTGTGGAAGCCCCATGGACCTCTTCAAAAGCCTGTAACTGGAGCTCAGGGGGACCTACTGCCCCTCCGACTAGGACTGAAACACAAACTGTCCACGCCGAGAAGGAAGGTAAAGGAGGAAGAAAGGAAATAACTTTGCAAAACTGTCATTGTTTTCACTTTTCCTTTCGCTAATTCAGGTGGCCGTAGCTAGCTGACGTTTTAACTCTGTCCACTTGAAAGAAAGAAAGAAAGAAAGAAAGAAAGAAAGAAAGAAAGAAAGAAAAAGAAAAGAAAAAAAAAGAGAAAAGAAAAAAGAAAAAAGAAAAGAAAAGAAAACATTTAAAAAAGAAAAAGAAAAGAAAAAAAAAAAAAAAGATCCGGCCTGTGTAACGCGCGCATCTCAGGCTTCACCAGCCCGGGGCGCAAGCTGTTGGAATACCCACATCGCAATGGCTGCAAGCCCCTCACGTATTGAATTTATTACCCCACCCCACCCTCTTTCCAGGGTAACTGGTCTCTATGATTCATCTCTACCGCTTCCCAGACTTGTGCTCTATCTCATGGAGACTCCGCAGTCCTGCCCTGATGTTTCTAGGGAGGGACCATTCTGATTCTAGAATGCAACTCTTGTCTCTGTTGCTGTTGCTTGAATCCTGCAGAAATTGAACACGAACTGTTCTCCATGTCAAGGGAACAGGAAGGCTACCTGGCGCCTGGAGGCCAGAGATCCTCTTGGGAAAGGGAGGGTGGAGCCAGGAATGTGGAGGGTGGAAGACAGGATTTCCTGCGGAAATTCAGCTCGAGTCTCAAAATACCACTGGAATTAGTGATGCAGCTCTTTCCTCTTCCTCTTCCCTAGCAGATCGGCAGCCCACACGTGGGCAGCTCCTGAGATCCGGGTCTGAGGTGGGAACGTGCGTGCATCGCCGCAGTCGCGAGCGCTGCCGGTACCCAGCGGGGTCTAAAGTGGTGTCCCACTTGTGCGTAGGGCAGCCCTTTCAGAGAAAAGGGGAGAAAATGACTTCATTTCCAGCTTTGTAAAAGAGTAAGGTTCCCAGCATAAGATTACATGAACAGCCCTCAAGTATTTGGAGATCTGTTCTTCTCGTGTCCATAAACACACACACACACACACACACAGACACACACACACACACACACACACACACACACACACACACTGGTAGTGAGGAGCTGGATGTGGTAGATCGGAGATGTGGGCAAACTCTCCGATGCACATCGCACGGAGAGCAGGCCCGGTTGCCTCTACACCGGGTCTGTGCCTGGGCTTTGAACTTCTGCCCTGACCTGTTGGAACACCGCACCATCATCTAAACTCCACCACCCTGTTGGAAAAACGAGGTGGAGAGAGGGTGGGCTCTGCTGAGTCCAGCCTTCCAGCCATCCCCAGTCCCTGGCTGAATACCACAGGCTGACCCCAGTAATGCCCCCTGATGCAGCAGGATCGGCCAATCCCTGACCTGTATGCAGTGGTTGTGGTTTTAACTCACTACGTTGGGGACTACTCTGTGACACAGCCGTAGATTCCTGGAGGCCTGCTGAAGGATGATTTCCACAGGCACCTTTAAGCTCCATTCCCTCTCAGGACCTAGGCCCTGTTCCTTACCTGACCCCCCTCACCAGACTCTTTTCCACTGGGTGCAGACCTTTCGGTGCCCCCAGAAGTACAGTCCTCATGACACCAACCCGGTTCATTAGATGAGAGTCATCGTAACTCCTACCAGGAATTGTAGGTACAACTACTATATGCAAAAAGACTTGCTCAAAATATTGGAGTCCCATTCTCTGCCTGGTCAGGATATCCTGTTAGATTTATTTTATGAGTTACAATCATTATTATTTTATTTATTTATTTATTTTTATTTATTTGACAGAGATAGAGACAGCCAGCGAGAGAGGGAACACAAGCAGGGGGAGTGGGAGAGGACGAAGCAGGCTCATAGCGGAGGAGCCTGATGTGGGGCTCGATACCACAGTGCCGGGATCACGCGCTGAGCCGAAGGCAGATGCTTAACCGCTGTGCCACCCAGGCGCCCCTGCAATCATTATTATTTTAAAGCTTTTTTAAAAAGGTTAGTTGATGAAGGTTAAGCAGGAGAAAAGGCAAATATTTTCAGGTTTTTTTTTTCATAGACTATGAGTGGAAGGAAATATTCAAGGATGGAAAGTGCTTGAATAATGATGGTACTTTAATCCTTCCTTATTTTTCCTTTGAAACCATTATGTTTTCTCTTCCCCAAGTTCCAGTTCCTAAAGACTGTGCTGCATTTCACGATATAAATCCAAAAGTTTGTGATTAATATTCTCCATTAGAGCAATTTTTTCCCCTCAATTTCTCTTTTTCTTCCCCTGCTAAAATTAGCATTCCTAGCTGGACTCCATAGTTAACTCAGTCACTTGCTCTAGCTCTGAGTCGGACGCCAAGAACACCTTTTCATTCTGGTTCCCAGGGTGTTGGCATTGACGTGCTATGCTGGGACATCAATATGATGTTCAGAGATGCATAGCTCTCTCTGTTCTAAGGGCTGCGTTTGACTGTTTATAGAACAGCAAGAAACAGACTAATCTTCACCTGCGGACAAAGTGACTGTGGGCGAGATGTTTCTAGATTCATGGCATTGATGCTCATGACCAGTGATCAGCTGAGGTTAGGTGTGGCTTACAGGAGGCAGGAGCTTACTGGATCCTAGACCCTCAAATGGCCTTTTCATTAGATTTGTGCATGAAGAGACCTTTCCTTAGCTGGCGAAAAGCAAGAAAGATTCAGGAATTCGCTGTGTCAAAGTTATCATGCTCCATTTATCAAGGGATCTTTAATTACTTTCTGATCTTCTCACATCCTGTTGCATGGTTATTTGTGAAAAGCATAAAAAGAAAATCTGACTGAGAAAGAATTGAAGGGGTTCGTTAGGACTTGTTATTTCAAGTTATAGAAAAACCTGAGTGGCCCTGTGATTTATTCCCCAAATTAAGGTACTTTCAGAGTGAAAGGAGGGACCACTAATCATTATTCCAGGACAACGGGAATAAACTTGGACTGTTCTAGGCAAATGGGACACACTTTTACCCTTAAAATACCCAATTCAAATTGACTTGAGCAGTAAAGGGGATTTCAGTGGTCCGTATAACAAGAACTCCAGAGGCTGAGTGGGCTTCAACACAGCTCAACCAGTTTCTTCCAATATCTCTGTGCTGCCTCCCGGATGGTACGTTTATCCTAGGACGTGTTCTCCGTGTCTTCCTAGGATGAGTGTCCACAGCAATCGGAGCAGCACGCTGCTGTGTTACATTAAGCAGCAGGGAGAGCACTTCTGCCCCAGCCTTCCCAGCGAGACTTCTGAGGTTTACACACGTCACATGGCCACCCACCCCCACCGCGATGTAAATGACATGGCCAAGGAAATGGAAGGCCTCGATTGATTTCAACCAACAAGGGCCCACTGTTGGAGCTGTGAGTGGGGTCAGTTTCTCACAAGTACTGGGACAATTTGGGGATGAGTGACTTTTTTTTTTTTCATTAAAACCTGATAATATTAAGAAATGAGAGGGGGATGAATACCGGATAGCGAGCTCGCAAACACCTGCTCTATTGGAAGCAAACCTGAAATGTAATGAAGTGACTTATTTTATGCTGTGGTTGCTGGGAGGAGAACTTCCTCGGTGTAAATCCAGGTTTTACCATTTAATAGCCACATGAATTTGGACACGTTGTTTAACTTCAATCTCATTTTCCAAGTTGGAAAGTGAGGTGGTTATATTTACTGGCCTTATATGGTCGCTATGGCACTAAATAAGATAATATACGGAAAGTGCTTGTGACATTGTGTGGCTCATAGTAAGTGATTAATAAATATGAGCTTTACTGTAATGGTCACTTAATTGACTCTTGAGGGGGATGTTCGTGGGAATTTGTAAATGAATGTTAAAGTATCAACAATAGAGAAATCCATTTATTTCTTCGTTGGGGGGGAAATACTAAAGGCAGAAATGAGAGCTGGAGGAAGGAGTGGGGTGAGGGCCGCCTAGAGGGGAGAAGCATGATCACAAATAAGTAGATGAGTAAAGCTGGGTTTGAGAAAATTTAAAATGGTTCCTGTCCAAGGTGAGTCTGTCATTCTTAAACATTGCAAGACTCTCTTAGGAGCCCTTCCCAATGTTTCATGGTGAAGAAATTCTCCCTTACATTCAAGGTAAATCCCTCCAGTTGTCACATCAGTGCGTTTTATGTCTTCACACAGGATAAAACATGGGTAACATTTTAACAGTCTTGGAGAGTGAAGATAGAACTTTAGAGACGTTGCAAAGGAAAAGTGACAAGGCTTAGTGACATCTATTTCTTAGTGACGGGGAGAAAAGGGTAGTGTCAGATGCAGGCTTGCGATGGTGAGCATGAAAGATGAGGGAGACCGTGGTGTCTCTGACACAGAGGGAGAGGGGAGAGGTTGGTCTGCCTGATAAGGAGTGGGATTCATAAATATAACGTAGTGATATCCCCAGAGCTTTGATAGTAAAATCAAAATAGTGCCAGAATAGTAAAGAAGAATTATCCTCTTCCCCTCTGTCCTTTCCTAGATATGTAGGCCATTAAAAAGAGAGGAGAGGAGAAAATGTTGCAAACAATGGGAAATTTTAGTCATCTGTACACATTCTGGCAAGGTTTACTCATTAGAAGAACATCAAAAACAATATTATCAAGTCCTAGTTTTTGGTGGGGGGTGGGGGTTGGTGGTATAGAGATGGTTGTTGGCTTTTCTTTTCTTCCCAAGGACTTTGGGTTCAAAAGTGGTACTTCCTCGCACCAGGCATCAAGTAAGCCTTCTGCGTTGTAAATGCAGCCTGAACCATTCCCAGCACCCACACCTGTGCGGTCATTAGAGGTTTTGTTTTCCTGTATTTCCCTATGGGTTTTCTGGGACGTTTCTCTCCCGTATTTAAAAAGAAATTATATTTTCTTATGACTGGTTTCAACAAAAGAAAGGATTACCCAAAATTTGGTTGCTTATTATATGTAACTTCATTAACTTATGTAACCACATTAAATGTAACTTCTTCAAAAATTAAATTCATTTTCATTATAAAAAGTTATCTGTGGTTTTAGAAGTACTTAATTTAACTTGCTATCACATAGCATCTGGTAATCATTTTGCATCGAAAATAATGAAGAGTAGGGTTCTGCCTCTAAAATTTGCGCATTGATTTGGGAAAAGAAATATCTACTATCACTGGTAGAAAATTGAAATCCCGAAGAGGGTTGTATGCCATGAAAAAGAAAGAATATGAAAAGAATTCTTTTTTTCTTCTGTTTTTGCTTTCCCAGCGTACTTGTGTCACAAATTATGGATTTTTTATACAATATCTTATCTCCATTATCAAATTGATTGTAAGTAACGTGCTTTTTTTTTTTTAAACAAATAGCAGTTGTTCAAAAAAGTAATTGCAAATGAATGGATGAATCTATTATACTTGAGAAAATAATTCGGGGTTCTGAATTTGTCCCTGAGTTGCTTTGAAATATTCTGTGTCTTGATGCAAATTTATGGGCACAATAAACTTACATTTTATATTTTAAAATTATCTGACCCAATTTATTAATATGTTTAAGAATTTAATTCTTGCTTACCCACTTGACCTACTACTGTCCACTAGTCGCAATTACTTAACAACTTAAACTGACACTTAATAAGTATGTAAATGGAAAACACCCTAACGTAATACAGGTAGCTTCCTAAGTGCCAATTATATGCCTCAACATTCCCTTCAATTTGAATGTGTTAGTAAGAATCTAATTACACTGGTTTATAGCTGATGGAATTACAGAAGGAGAAGATTTCTCTCCTACATACTTATTAGACCTCAATAAGTGTTCCTTTGCAATCTGTTGCTATTCAATTACCAAGTAATAACTGTCTTAATGAATCTAATTGAAATGCTTATTTCAGACTCCTATCACCAAAAAAAAAAAAAAAAAAAAAAAAAAAAAAAAAAAAGAAAGAGAGAAAAGAGTTCACTTAGAGTGATTCCACTGGATGGGGTCTGACTTGTTTTTCCAGAAAGAAGTAACTTCACTGGGAAGAGTTTCACATTTGTGACAGTTTTTGCAGAGTTTCAAGGACATTCACTTCTCCATCATCCATATATCATAAAACTGAAGCCCCTCCACACACTTCTGCCACTCAAATCCACGCCTACAAGAACCCTCACACAATCACTGAGCCTGCATTTTCCCCTCACAATGAGAAAATCTGGTTTGGCTCTCCTCAATGAAGACAAAATAATAATAAAACGTAGAGAGAGTACTTCCTGGTGCCAATGCTGCCTAAACACTTGACACATACAAACGCATTTAATCTCCATGAACTCCCTACGAGGGATATATACTGCTATCATACCCGCTTAACATGAAGAAACTGAGGATAGTTTCTTTTATGGAGAAGGGCAAATTTGTACAGCATATAGGCTAATTAACGGCGGAGATTATGGAACAACCCCAGGTCAACGGGTTTCAGCAGTAGAAACTTACAAAAGTTACACCTGAAACACTTGGTTAATACAATCTCTTGTTACTTAGGAAATTGAGGGTTGGAACTCACACAGCAAAGACAGGACAACAAAATAGTTACAAAACAAAAACAACAAAACCCCTTGAGTTAAATGTTCTATGTAACACTCCCTGCCCCCTTCTTCTGCCTTTTTGTAACTTTTGTTTCCGTCAGCAACCGTTTTTTTTCTTCATTTGCTTTATTACTCTAAACAAATTTTTATGATTTTTTTAGTTTCCTTAGGTCTAAGCTTCTTTATCCATCAGCAACTTTTAAACTCATTCATTTCAAGATGGCAGAATTTGTTTGAAAGAATGTATATGAGGACAGCCCAAAACATACTACTGTGTTTATTTGCTTAAAGAAATGTAAGTTTTTTTGCCCAGAAGCAAGATTGATTCAGGGATCTGCAGCTCACCAACGATTCATAATTTTTATGCAGATTTTGTACAATTGCCCCACGTATGTACAACCACGTCTGGAGAACCAGCAGAGCCTGGGAACTAAGCCCAGAGAGTCGGTGAAAGTCAAGTTAGCCTCGGCTGACTGTGCTCTTCTCAGATTGTGTCCTCAGGGTCATGGAGATGGGCAAATGCCATGGTCTCGCCCTGGGACATATGCTGTATGGATTTTCTTCTCCAAAAATGATGATGGCTCAGATAACACCTCAGCGATGGTGCAGTTTGTCTATGGAATTTACAATGATTTTAGATACAAAAAGACCTCTCTGACAGAATAAAATCAATGCTTTGTGTAAATTATCAGGTTTACTGAGGCATCACCTCATGACTTACATGAGTGTGTTTTTTATTTGTAACCATTGGTTCCTCTCAGCAGTGCCTGAGGTCCTTGCCCCAGTTAGGAATAGCCAGAAAGGGAGTCCCTCGGGCCCGTCTCTCTCCCTCATTGTCATCTGTGTGGAATTCTTCTCATTCTAAGCTGTGATGTTTTTCTGCAGACATCCATGCTGCTTCATGTCAATTCCAGGGGCTTTAAGGTTCCTTTGGAATTCACTCAGGAACAGTTCTTAAGGTCCTGATATCTACCCAGTTGGCAGTATCAAAACACAGACTTCTAATAGAGCAATAACTTCTTTTCTATGGAAAGGGGAAAAAAAAAAACCAAACATGATAGGAGTAAGTTATTTATCCCCTTGAGGAAGCCTGAGTTCCTCTAGGCAGCCAAACGAATTGTTTTTGAGTTCCATTTATGTGCCACACACTGTACTGTGTTCCCTGGCTTAGAATTTACAGCCTGGAGAACTACAGCTTATAGTTTGGGGGGAGCTCCCAGGAATGTCCTTACAATGATGTCCATGGAAAATTTGCAGTGGGGAGCAGGGAACACAGTGTTGTCCCCAGGCCCTGAGACCTAGACCTAGCCTGTCTAAGAGGTGTCCCCAAAGGTTCTTGGTCTTATTGCGAGAAAGAATTCAAGGACAGACACAACACCGAGGTTGAGCAGTATGGGCAGGCAGGTTTATTAAAGCCAAAGTATGCTCTTGTGATGTGGGAGCAGGCAAGCTGGAGAGAGAGCTAATGCTGGGGTTCGGGTTTCTGCCTTTCATTGACAGCTGTTAACAAGGGGGTGGAATATTCATTACTTGAGGCAGGGATTTCTTGGAAGCAAGGTTTCCACGCTCTTTCTTCCTTATTTGGTCAGGGGTTTCCGGCCTCTTTTGTCAGCCATCTTGCTTTTGTGCGTGGTTTAATCTGGTTTCCTGTGGCTTTATTTTGGAGTGCTGCCAGGACAGGCCTCTGACTTTCCAGATAGCTGGCCATGACTTCCTCCCTGCTGGCCTCCAGGCATCCTGTTAGAGCCTAACTAAGGGCCGCTAACAACAGGATGGAGAAATGAGAGTTTTACTGAATCCTGTCCTTCCTAAACAGAAAAAGCCCAGAACAAATCTTCATGTAGACATCCAGCAGGCAGGCCCAGTTCTACACAGAGAAACTGGTTTATAGAACAAAATTTTTAAAATGTCAAGAATTTTTTAAGTCCAAAATTGATTTGGGGTGGGGGGGTGGGGATAACTACTTCTATGTATATAGATATACATATATGTATATGTATAGAAGGGTCATATGGATTTGAAATACTTTCATTCGAAATTTTAAAATATTTTCAGTGTGAATCTGTGTATCTGACTATAGTCCACAAGCAGTTAATTTAGTAGAGCATGTGGAAACTTTTTTCCGCAGGGGACTAGATTGTATAGTACCCGCAGAACATGTACTCTATTCTCAATTGATTTTTTTAAGATAGTGGGTTATTTGGTTTTGAACTTCTACGAGGTTTATTTATTTATTAAATTGGGACTATTTTTACTTTGTTGTTGCTTTAAGGTACAATATCAACAGTCTTTGAAGTGTTTTCTCCTACTCCCCGCCCCTACCTCTCTCTCATCTTTGGCTTTTTCTCAGTAGGCTCTTTAATTTTTCTCTTAAAGTATCAAAATCAACTCAAGACTCCCTATTTTGGGCCCAAAGAGTTGACGTGGGTAGAAGGTAGTGATTTAAACTCTGGATTTGAAGCTCTTGATGCAAATGGAAAGGCAATAATCCCAGGCTACCCACAGTGTAAAGGGAGGTTTACAGCATTGAAGAAGAGAGTGTCTCTCATTCCTTCAACACATAGTTACTGAGTATCCAGTATGTTCCAGAGGGTAAAGCTCTGAATGAAATGAAGTCCTGCCTCTGCAGAGTGCACATTCTGATTGGATAACATAAGCAGATAATATGCCAACAAATAAGAGAATATCCGAAGGTGTCGTAAAAGGGATAAAGCTCAGGAGGGAGGGGTTATTTCAAGCACTAAGGACTCCTGTGGGAAGGCAACACTTGAATTGAGATCTTACAAGCTCTGTAACTTTAGATCAATCACTTAACCTTAGTGAGTCTCTGGAGGGTAAAATTAGGTTGAAAGTCCCCAGCTCTTAGTTTATCATAAGGACAAAGGAGAGGAAAAAATATATATAAAGTAGTCCCACAAATAGTAGCTGTTCTTACTGTCATTGACAAAATATTATGTCAGTTAGGATCCGAGCAAGAAATTCACAGCACACTCATCTTAGGATAATTTGAGTAAAGTTTCACAGGGGAAGAATTTACAAAACTGTGGATGGGGTGTAGGGAAAGGAGAAGGGAAAGTGCAGTATCTGGGGCCTAGTGAGAGCAGACATGATTATCAACTCTAGACCCATGGGAGAGAACAGAGTGCGGTTAGGCGCTCGGAGGAAGACAGAGGTATGTGGGGCAGGCAGCCAGACCCAGCTAAAACCTTCAGTTTCGTGGCCTTGAGATGTTTGGGTCTAATTATGTGCAGAATTAGGTTAGGCATTGTCGCGCATTACAAAGGTGTGCTAGGTACTGGGGTCGGCCACCAGCAGCCTTACAGTCAAGAATGGGAAAGGACACGTGTGTGAGACTTGATTGCGATGTAAACTATAATAAGGGCCATCAAAGGAGTTCATAGAAAGACCAGGGAATCTCAGAGGCTCGATTGCTTCAGCCAACATATTACAGGGATTGCCAGAGAAGAGGTGACTGTGTTTGTGCTGGACCTTAAAGCAGAGATGGGATTCACACATGTAGCATTGAAGGGCGGTGGGAAAACATAGGCGCAGAAAGCGGGAAGTTGAGTTTGACTGGAGCCCCTGGCACAAGAAAGGGATTTAGATCATTTCTATGCATCTGTCCAATCTTCACCCCCTTGCTTTTCTCCTTTCCTCTTTCAACCTGTACCCTCTCTCTCCATCTTTCGTGGACTTTCTCATTTTTCTTATCCTGTTGTTGGTCTCTTTTATGAGAGGAGGTTTTGGGTGGAAGGGTGAATGGGAGTGTTGTGGGGCTCCATGGGGTGTCTAGATTTCCCAAGCTCTAGTTCAGACCTAGTCTGGGACTGGACATCACGTGACAGGATGGGAAATGACGGAGAGAAGAAACAAAATGACCCCAGACGAAGCTGTTTGTCTCTTTAACCCAATTCCCCTGGTTCTCTCCCTATTTTCTAAGAAGTAGGAGCAGAAAACGTGGAGAAACAGAAGGGAAATAGACTATAGAGAATATGAGCTTGTCCTTTGTCCTCAGTCTCCACTGCCCCTTTCACAGCTCCACCTATGTGGACAAGTGGGCCAGTACTTGAGTCAGGAACGTTCTCACTGGTCACAGGACAGCAGCCCTTTCTAACATGCTCTACAGCCACCCAGGCGAGACGCTCTTCTTCTCGCAGGACAGTGTTAAGGAAAGGTGGAGACACTGTCCTGCAGCTACCTTTGTATGCTTTCTTCTTCTTCCACTTCTCCTCCTCTTCCTTGTCCTCCTCCTCTTTCCTCTTTTTTCCGTTTGTTTCTTCATTCACCATGCATTCACCATGGCGGCCCAGTTAAAGCGGAAGGTTTAAACTCAGTGCCTTCCCATTGGTTTCTCTAGGTGCTTTCACAATGCTCACTGAATGTACACTGAATGTTTGCGAAAGGGTACCAAGGTTGAAGAGCCATCATAATCACCCCGCTGTGTCCACTTTAATTGCCATTTATTATCTTCCTGCTTCCCTCCAGTGAGTCTTGCCCAGACTGGGGAAACAATACTTTGTTCATCTTTGAATCCCTAGGAGCTAAGCTTCATAATAGGTCCTCAATGCATACTTGGTTGAATGAATGAGTAACTAAATTAATGAATGAACAATCCTGGTTTCTAAGCATGATTTAGGGGATGGAATAAGGTCCCATTCTTGAGACCATTTTGGCAAAGGCCTTGTATACAAGACTGAGGAGGCTGGCTTTTGTTACTTAACTTTTTTGCTCTAGGGAATGACTGAAGATTTTGAAGGCGTCAGGGAGTAATTTAGTGACCAAGCCTATTTAGAAAGATCATTCTGGTGGTTATGGAAAAGACTAATTGCTGTGGTGTAACATCTAAGTTACTGTTGGTTTCAAAGGGTGACAATGGAAACTTCATGAACAAAGGACTTTTTAGTTTAAACACAGATGTGGCTGCTTTAAATCTATTGTCTATTAATGGAAATAAATATCTATTTATTTTTCCATTAATGGAAATAGGTATCTATTTTTATTTTAATGGAAATAAATATACTTTACTCGCCTTACGTGATCAGAGTGTTGTATAGTTTTAGAAGACAAGGTGTCCTCGTGAAAGTAGTATAAAGTAAATGTGTACAATTATTTATCATTTTGGTAAAGTATAGAGTCACAGGGACCTCCTAGATCCTTAATGGCAATCAAGACTATTCTCAAATGAAGGGAGAGAAAGGCTCCTCTTCTCATGTTTAACATCCCTCTGGGAAAGAGAATTCTTTGATTCCAGTGGCCCTCCAAGGTGCCGGACATCGAGTTGCACGATGTAGTCACTGTAAGATGTGAAAGGTTAGACTTGTAGGAGCAGATTGTTTTGCTTGTTTCTATCATCTGAGTAGCTTGCCCCTGATGGTCACACCTTAACACAGTTTTGGTCAGTCACTTGGGATTTGCTCAGAGTAACCCGAAATGTTTGCGGTTATAGCTGAGAAGAGCTCAGATCCATCTACCTGTGCTTTTTTGTAGCTCTGAAACCACACTGAACACCTTACTGTTAACATATCATCATAAATATTGATTACTCACTATGACATATTATATATGGCTATAATTTTTTTTACTGTACCTTTTATAAAGCAGCAGAGTCTGTTTCTCCCACTCCCTGAATCTGAACTGGCCTTATGACTTGCTTTGACCAAAAGCAAGTGGCAGATGTGATTTTGTGTGATTTCCAGGCCTCTGCTTTAAGAGACCTTGGAGCTTCTATGCTCCCTCCCTTGGACCTCTACACCTTGAAGCAAGCACAGGCTAGCCTGTCTGAAAATGAGAGAGCCTGTGGAGAGAAAAACAGAAAAAGACCATGTAGTAATAGAGGTCCAGCCGTCCCAGACATCCTAGCTGAGGCCCGAGAAGTGTGAGGCCATCCAGGACCAGCTGGCCTCACAGTCAGCTCTACTAACTGACTGATTGCAAACACACCAGTAATCCCAGCTCACCCCATGTGGAGCAGAGGTGAGCTGTCCTAACTGAGCCCAACTGCCAACCTACAGATTTGTGAGAAATAAATGGTTATTGTTGTCAGCCAGTAAATTTGGGGGTATTGTGGTAGACAGAATTCTAAAGATGCCCTCCTGCCAAGATCCCCATTCTCTTGTTATTCAGTCAAACACTAAAGTAGGTACTGCTGTGAATGGAGTTTTCAAATATAATTAAAGCCCCAAGTCAGCTGACCTTGTGATATGGCCCTGACATGATGATTTAAAATGCTGAAATGAGCATTTTAAAATCAGTCAGGTTTTCTCTGGCTTGTTAGAGAAGGGTACATCATAGACATTCAAAGAATGAGAAGGAGTTGTTGCACGTTTGCCGATTCGCAGATAGAAGGTTCAGGAGACAGGAATATGGGAGCCTCTGGAAGTTCCTAGCAGAGCCTCAGCTGACAGCTAGCAAGGGGGCTGGGACCCCAGCCATACAACCACAAGAAATGGAATTCTACAGAGCGTGAAAGAGTTGAAAGCAGATTCTTGCCCAGAACCTCCACAGAAGAGCTTCATTTAACCACAATCTTGATTTCAGCCTTGTGAGACTCTGAACAGAGAACCCAGGCCAGCCTGCCCACATTATCCCTGACCTACAGAGCCGTGTGCTAATATGTCTCCATGTTTGTGCTAGTTTGTTATGCAATGGTAGAAAATGTATACAAGCAGTTTATTTCATAGTCCTAGATGACAACTACACACACATTTTTACAACACTTGGAAAGACACGAGACAGAGTAGGGGATTTCAGTTCTGGCTGCACATCAAAATCTTGTGGAGAGCACTTTAAAAATACCGAAGTGTGGGCCCACCCCTGAGATGCTGATTTAATTGATTTAATTGTTCTGGGATGTGGCCCAGGCATTGGTATGTTTGAAAAGCTCCCCAGGTGATTCTAATATCCAGCTAGAATTGGAAACCACTAATATAGAACAAAATATATATGGACAGATAGATGAGAGAGAGGGGATGATTTCCAGCCCCTCAGCCCCCATCCCCCTCCACGCTGAGGTGACTAATATTCTACTACCAATTCCAATACGTGGGTTTTTTCCCCACACCCAGAAACTCGGGGACACTGTCAGGCTGTCCTACAATTCGTCTCAATTCTGACAGGACCTACTTGAAGGTGGCGTCAGATTCCACAGGTTAAGGACTCAGTCTTACAAGATGGCTCCGCATCTCTCTACTTCCGATGCCAGTTACTAGTTCAGACGGTTGCCTGTGCTTCTGACTAACCAGCTACAGATTGCAGAGTCCCATCCCCCCTTCTTGAATTCAGTTAATTTGCTGGAGTGCCTTACAGAACTCAGAAACATTTTACTTACTAGGTTATGGGTTTATTATAAAAGGGTCTAACTCAGGAACAACGCGATGAAAGAGATGCACGGGACAAGGTGTGGGGAAAGGGTGTGGGACTTCCACGCCCTCTCCAGGCATGCCACGCTCCCATCGCCTTGTGTTCACCAACCTGGGAGCTGTCTGTACCCCATCCTTTTAGGTTCTTATGGAGGCTTCATCATATAGGCACAGTTGATTAAATAATCAGCCATTGGCAATCAATTCAACTTCTAACCCCATTCCCCTACCTGGAAATGGGGGGAGGGGGCAGAGGGGGTGTGGAGAGTGGCAGGATGGAAAGATCCAACTCTCTCATCATGGTTGACTCCACTGGCAAACAGTCCCCACCCTTAGATTACCTAAGGGCTTTCCTAAAGCTGCGCCGTTTGTATAAAAAAGACATCTTTATCTTTCTCCTTACTGGAAATTCCAGGGGTTTTAGGAGCTTTGTGCCGGGAGCTGGATGACCACATATATATTTCTTATTATAAATCACAATATCACAATGGCCTCAACCGTTAGGGGACTTTCAGCTGAAGAAACAATATTACATCAGTACTGGGGAGCAAGAACATTAACTCCTCTCTTAATAGCAAAACCAGATCTGGGGGGCTTTAAAGTTGGCTAGTTCAGGAGCTCCATGCAGCCCTCAAGGGCTTTCCATCCCTCGGTCTGCTGTCTTCAGCATGTGGGCTTTCTCCTACTTTGTCTTTATTGCACCGGGATGGCGGCTGCTGATCCGTGGAGCATAGGTCACACCGTCATCCAAAGGGCTGAAGTTTCTCCTCGTGTATTCTCATTCTATTAAGGAAGGAAACCCTCCTCAAAGTCTCCCCATACTTTCCCTCTGGTTCTCCTGGCCAGAACTGGGTTATATATCCATGTCCTCACTGTAAGAGAGAATAGAAAAGACATATTTGGCGTTTTCAGCCTCTACAGTGGGAAGTGGGTGGGCTCTCCCAGCAAGTTAGAAGCAGGGGAAGGTGGGCAGATGGTTACTGGGTAGACTAACAATCATGTCAATTCTTTCACACACCTCTTTATGCTCACGTAAAAATACTTGCGTATATTTACGTATATAGATATACACATGTGAATGAGATTATATCATAATGTCCGTTCCTGTGGTCATCCTCCCTCTCACGTTGCCTTATTGTTATTACACTTCGGACTCACTGCACTTTACCCCAGTAACAAATGCTCTCAGCTGGTGTTTATCCTTTAATAATTTCCTCAGTGCTTATGTAAAGCATAAAAATGTGTACAGTTCTGTGATGGAGGTGGGGGGTGTCATTTATTTAACAAAATAGGATCGTGTAGTACATTATGGCAATTCTTTCAAGTCAGGTGCATACAACTGCTTAGGTGTCTTGCCTACTAATCTCTAAATGTTGCCCATTACTGCCAACTTTCCCCCCATTTTCCCTCTGATTCAACTCTCCACTTCCTTCAACTTTTATCAAAGAGCCCAATTAAGATTGGGTAGAACTCTCTAGCCTAACTCATACTTTGTTGTTTGGGATGTCAGGGCAACAGTTATGAGGCCAAGTGTTCTCTAAGTCCCTCTCTAGTTTTAACTAGCTATTGTTAACTAACTTTATCTAACTTGCTGCTCACATGCAGAGAAGTTTTCTGGGTCTCCTGTCACTCATTTTGTCCTTCCTAAGCTTCTGGAAGCTGCATTATCTCCTAGGGGAATACAAAACTTTGGGATAATATTTTGCATTTCCAAACATGCGGCATTTTCCCATGACTTTTGCTACCCAAATAGTAGAGGTTTCCTATTGCAGGCTGGAGAGGAATTCATTCTTTTCAGACTCCCTTCCTTCTCTTTCCATGTTTACTCCAACAGAGGGTTTCTTCACAAAGTTCTAAAATTCAACTGTCCTGCCAACGATTTCTGTTTTGCTTTATTATTGTTCATTTTTAGGAGCTGTGGGTTTTCTGACATTTTTTAGTTAGATGTGAACAGAACCAAACAGTTGTTAGACAAATTTATAAAGGAGTTATGTTATAGATTTCTATCAAACATAGCTAGCCTGAATCTTGCATGCGTTTCTTCTAAACAACTCCCTCCACATACTGGCGTCTGAGGAGAGAAGAAAAGAAGCAAAAGAGCTGATCACTGGAAAAGACATAAAACCATTCAAAAAGCATTACAGCAAAATATGATTCCCGGCCACCCATAGTTCAAGCACAGGGCTTTGTCAGGTCGGGGCCTGACCAGATTCTAACCAAATGTGAATAAGGCCAAGAGCAGCAGGGGTCTCGAGAAGCTGTAATCAATTCATCTTCAGTGTGCCCAGGTGATCTGTTTTAGGTAGTGGAGATTTAGAAATTAAAATTACTCAGTGGGGGTGATTTCATAGGTAAAGATGGGAAAAGTACTCTTTCTTGAGAGATATCTCTTAATTACCCGGTAGTAGTGACTAATCTAAAATCAAGAGACAAGGCCAGTTATGTGACTAATTAAAATGGTTTTTGGCGCACCTGGATAGCGCAGTCGTTAAGTGTCTGCCTTCGGCTCAGGGTGTGATCCCAGCGTTCTGAGATTGAGCCCCACATTGGGCTCCTCTGCTATGAGCCTGCTTCTTCCTCTCCCACTCCCCTGATGTGTTCCCTCTCTTGCTGGCTGTCTCTTTGTCAAAAATCTTTAAAAATAAAATGTTTTTCATGCAGAGGGTAATTTTCTCCATAGTGGCTTCATTCTCCCTTTTACATATGAAGCTTATTTTCAGAGAACAAGAAATTGAATTGTCGGGGCACCTGGGTGGCACAGCAGTTAGGCATCTGCCTTCGGCTCAGGGCGTGATCCCGGCGTTCTGGGATCGAGCCCCACATTGGGCTCCTCCGCTATGAGCCTGCTTCTTCCTCTCCCACTCCCCCTGCTTGTGTTCCCTCTCTCGCTGGCTGTCTCTATCTCTGTCGAATAAATAAATAAAATCTTTAAAAAAAAAGAAATTGAATTGTCTTGCTAATTGACACTCTTGATGTAAGTTAGGACAGTGGAAATGCCAATGAAAAAAGATGATAATACAACATCACTTATCATCAGGGAATTGCAAATCAAAACCACGATATCACCTTACACATGTCAGAATGGCTAAACTGAAGAAGATAAGAAAAAACAAGCATTGGTGATCATGTGGAGAAAAAGGAACCTTCCTGCACTGTTAGGAATGCAACCTGGTGCAACCACTGTGAAAGACAATATGGAACCTCCTTAAAAAATTAAAAATAGAATTACCACATGATCCAATAATTCCACTACTAGGTATTTACCACTCTGTTCCAAAAAGACCCCCAAAACATGAATTTGAAAGGACATATAGACGGTTATGTTTACTGAAGCATTATTTACAATAGCCGAGATACGGAAGCAGCCCAAGTGTGTATCAATAGATGAATGGACAAAGAAGATATGTATATAATGGAATATTCCTCAGCCATGAAAAAGAATGAAATGTTGCCATTTGCGACAATATGGATGGAGCTAGAGAGTATTATGCTAAATGAAATAAGTCAGTCAGAAAAAGACAAATACCGTACGATTTCACTCATATGTGGAATTTAAGAAACAAAACAAATGAACAAAGGAAAAAAGAGACACACAAACAAACCAGACTCTTAAATACAGAGAACAAACTGGTGGTTGCCAGAGGGGTTGGGGTGGGGAAACGGGTGAGGGGATTAAGAGCGCACTTGCTGTGATGAGCACTGAGTAACGTATAGAATTGTCGGATCACTATATTGTACACCTGAGACAAATACAACACTACATGCTAATTATTCTTCAATTAAAAAAAGGAAAAAATATGATGATCTACAGCTAATGACACCTTAGAGGCTGAATTCCATTTTGGCCGACTCTACTGGTTAAGATGCGTTGGCATCGTTGATCTCTGCGGTCCATAGCTATGATAGATAGGAGGAGCGAAGTCCCTTCTTCAAAGAGAGAACTTGCTAAACTGAGAAAATTCATTTTTTAAAAGTTTTATTTATTTAAGCAATCTTTACACTCAATGTTGGGCTCGAACTCATGACCCAGAGATCAAGAGTTGCATGCTTCTTCCCCTGAGCAAGCCAGGAGCCCTCAAATTCATTTTTTTAAAGTAGGGGAAGGGAGGCAACGCAAGGACTTTTGGAAGGGGGTGTAGCTTTCTTGACAGCCTTAACAGGCACCTGCCCAGAGGAGAGGATTTCGCTCTACTAATTACTTCGTATTTTCACAAGTTATCATTACCATAATAATCTCATCATCCTCAGAGCTACCTGCTCTCTAGTCATCAGCTTCCTTCCTTTTTGTTACTCTGGAAGACAGGGACAGAAGACAAAGGAGCAAATGGGGCTTTGCAGGTTTCCGTGTGCTCCCCGTTGAGGCTGACTCAGCTTCTCCACTCCGAGCTCCTGCTCTGGGCACTCAGGCCGCTCAGTCACTGCTGCTCTGGTTACTTCGCCTCAGTCATAGTTCTGTCCCTTGGAAGCCTCTTTTCTGCCTTTCAGTATTTTCACAATTCCCATAGTTCAACCGTTCAGTCCTAGCATCTCCAACTAAAAGAGAAATACTGTTTAGACCCTTTAGAAGGCAAAGGACATCTAGGTCTATCGTAATCACAGACATCTCCTTTGTAGCTAAATTATACCTTCTAGGAGTTTGTTTTTGGCCGTGGACTTCATCATTTCTCAAGACCAGATAACTAAGTAAAGTCAGAGGCTGTTTCCAAGGTTATTATTTTTTTTCTTTTCTAGAGTCAAACTTAAAGAGGCTTTTCCAAAATATGTGTTTGAGTGGAGCACATAATAAAATGATATGTTAGTTTTAATGATTATAAGCAGTTTTCAATATTTTTGTATGTTTCTTTCTAGAGTCCTTTCTATATGTGTATATTTACATTTAAATTGATTTGAATTCTATTGCTTTGTTCAGGTTTGTATTTTGCTATTTTCATTAAATAAATTTATAATAAATATTTAGTTAATTAAGCAAACATCAAGAGTTCAACCGTTTCCACCGCTCTGAATGTGGATTGCAAAGGTAATTGGAAATAATCTCTGAGTAAGTCCTGGTGATCGATGGACTTATTAAGGGGCAGCCTTAACTGAAGAGTCAGTCATCAAGTCAGGTTGAATCTTAAGTTTTGACTTCAGTTCTATGAGTTGCTGCAGGTACATAATGACCAACAAACAACCAGTTGCCTGGGCCAGCAAACAGTCTTATTTTTCGCCCTGAGCTGTTATTGAACTTTGGAGCCTAACTCAAATCCCAAATGCACTAGAGGCTTTCACATTTGCAAAAGTACTCCAAGGGTTCCATTTTCTTTTTACACTTTCTAAACTCGTCCCCCAAACCCATGGAATGTTCCTTTCAGAATGTTTGAAGAGTTCTATCATCTTCTTATTTGGGAACCTGATTTTGCAAGCGCTAAGAAGGGGTGTATGCCTCTACTATGCTTATGAACATTAACAGTTGCAAATGTCCAGCGAGGCTGTGCTACCTGACCTAGGACAAAGCTCTGGAACAGTCATTAAATTTGGTCCTTCAACAGACCTTTTCGATGTGCTTACTCTATGCCTCATAGAGGGCCAGGCAGCTCAAATCCTCAGGAAACACTCTCCTTTAAGATAAAGTCTCACTCCTACAGCTCCCCCAACCATAGGAAGCAGTCAAAAAATTACAGCCATATTTAACTCCCAATATGTCACCCCAGCTCAATATGAAGCCATTCCAAAATAAGAAATAAAGTGAATTCTCCCCTGAGACTCTGACACTCCACAGATGTAGATCTGGCAGGATGCCCAGAAACTTAGATGGGTACAATTTGGACACCTCGGGTTAGTTTCTTTTAACATCTATGCTTTCATCCTCTTTGGTTGCTTTCAGCCTACACTGTGTCAACTCAATCCATGGACTTTTTTCCAAGTAATTGATTTGGCGTGTTCATTACAATGGCCCAGCATGTGACTGATTCGGTGAATGTTTCATTTTTCACTGGATATTTGGCACCTACTCCTGGATGCTGTAATTATTCTACCTTTTTTGTTTCTCCTCATTATACATGAAGTGTTGGAGAGAGGCCATCCTTTCTGATTGAACACTGATATTTGCTTTCAGCCCTTTCATGGAGGCTGTTGGTTTGTGCACAGGGTATGAGTGTGAGAATATGTGAATTAGCCCTGATTTGTGAATTGGCTGTCATCTACATTTCCATAGTTGTCAGCCCCGTGACCTCAATTTCTGTACCTTGAAAACATGAATGACAAATCTTATCCTTTTTCAGCAAAAAGCATGTTGAGGATTAACTGCATAGGGCTCAAAAGCACCAGGAAAACCCAAGAGGAGCCTGTCCACTCAAACCAGGTAGCATCATGTGGGTCCATCTCATACAAATGAAGAATAGTCCTAAGTAACAGTGCTTATGTAACAAATGCCATGTTTTCATACTTTCCTTCACCCAGCATAAGAGACTAAGATAAACCAAAGGGCATGTTACAAAGAGATTTATCAACCAGTAATCAATACCTAATTTTAAAAAGAATTATATCATGGGCCAGGGTCTAGAAATATTCTACTTTCTTTTATATGTGAATTCCAATTGATTCATGGTCTGAATATCCAGGATTTGACTCCCCCACCCCGACCCCATCCTCTCACCTCCCCCACTCCTCTGTGAATTAAAGATTGATTTTATTATAGGTCCATTTCCTTCTTGTTTATGGTATCACATCTGTTTGATAAAGAATGTAGCATTGGCAGAGATTTAAGTATTTTGCATGTTATATATGCAAAAAGGGTCAACATCAACTATAGACACAAGCTGAACGGCTTACAGTGCGTTGTTTATCATGCCTTATTTTATTACTAATCTCACACATATCTCACATCTAACAGGGAACAGGCCTCACACACCCATAAAAGGCCTACAAACCAAGCTATTGAAAGAGTAATACTTAAGCATAGCATTCATAAAATACGTAATGGGATTTTAGAGTTGGCAGATACCATAGAGCTGTCAACAAAATAGATGCTGAGCCATCTCTTTTCAAAAATCAGAAAACTAAAATCCAGAGAAGTAGAGTGTCACAAAGTTCTTTGCTGAGTGATGGAGTCAGGATTAGAACCCAGCTCCCGCATGGGGAGCCAGGGCTATTTTGGACACCTCCTTCATTGCCCTGCTGTGACAAAGGGGATGAAGAAGATAAGCTGGGAGGGGAAGGAAGAGAGATGGCCACTCTCACATGGAGGAAATTGAGTCCTCCTGGCCAGCACCTAGGCCACCCAACGCCCACTATCTTGGATGGGAGACACTCTTTCTTCTTAGCCTACATAGGCATCTCAAGTGTTCCACATGGCTTCAAAATTGCCATTTCCCAGAGTAACCGAAATGCCAATGAATGGGATTTCTGGAATGACAGTACTGGTGGTTTGTCCTGGTTAATTTGAATGTGCCTTTACGATGTCTTTGATATGAAAAGCTCCGAGTTCTCTAAACCCACTTGTCTCAAATGGCATTTAAGCATTTATCTTGAGGATTCATAGATGTGGTTTTAGCAGTCTGTAAATCCCCTGAAAAAGAAAATGAAATTCAGCTCCCAGTCTGTATTCATTAAATTATCAAAGATATCCGTGATTGAAAAAAGCTAAGAAAGATCTACCATAAAGGGAGAAGAGAAAGATGTACTTTATTATTATTTTTTTTAAAGAGAGAAAGAGAGAGCACAAGCAGGGGGAGGGGCCAAGGGAGAGAGAGAAGCAGACTCCCCACTGAACAAGGACCCCGATGGGGGGCTTGATCCCAGGACCCTGGAATCACAACCTGAGCCAAAGGCAGATGCTTAATCAACTCAGCCACCCAGGCGCCCCAAGAAAGATGCACCTTTTAGAAGAAAAATTAATTACTAAACCCAAGAAAACTGGCATGATGACCATAAGGCATAATAAACACCAATTTAATAGAAATAGGCAATGTAAATGAAGGCGAAATCAATGACCAGGAAGCCCAGGAAGAAACAAGGTTGAAGATAGAGTTCCCTTAATTGTCTCTTCCTTCCCTCATTTGTCCAAACCCTAAGAGTTATAAATCAACTTCTGTAAGTCAGTGGGATGGGAGAAAAACTTCCACCCACTTCTCCAGCACTGCAGAGGGCTACAGGCTGACCCAGACTTCCCGCAATGGTGGGACAGGATTTTGAGGGCCAAGCCAGCCTCCATGACCTGTGGCAGGCACCGCCTCGCTCAGTACCAGCTACAGCAGTGGTAGCTGTAAAAAGGGGCAAATCGCCTCCCACCTGTCTTTCCCTCTCATGAGAGGATCCCTGCAAACCCTCCCTCACATCTCTAGATGAGAGTATGCCACGATAGGAATGAAAAAGGACCCCAGAATACCACTGACCTAATACTGAAATACAGCAGCCTAACGTGATGACACCATGACGGAGAACAAGGCCCAGACAGGAATATGGCGGCTTCTGCTTCTGCAGAGATGCTGCTGGGAATCTGGAAGGGGGGACAGAGGGGCTTGGGTCAGGGGCAGCAGCTAGAACCAAGGGCACAGTGATTGCTACAGAAACTCCTCTTGTCTCTCCCGGAAGTGTCGTGACACCCTCAACACCCACAAGAGGCAAGGACAGCGGCCACCAGCTCACCCCACGCTAAAGGCAGGACCGAATGGGGTCATCATTTTGTCTTCCATTTCGATATTTGGGGAAGGTGTCTCTTAACGTAGTCTAGTCAATGAAAACAACGTAACTGAGAAATGCCCTCTACCAAATAGCAAGAAGTGTTCACAGGAACCTGGTTTGCCAGCTGTAATTCCGGACTAAGATGACATCAAAATTTTCACGCGGGAGTACAAATCATGCATGTTAAAAATGCCTGCTGCACCAGGTGTGTGGACCAGGTGAGTCACTGGCACGTGTGCCTGAAGCGTTTGCCTGTTGCGACAGGTGCAGTTCATTGGGCTTTCTGACTCCTTTCTCAGTTTTTCGGGGCCTCTGCCTATCAGTATCAGCTTTCCAAGAAGAGAATGGTGGCGGAACCATGACCAAGTAGCAGGTATTCCAGATAAGCGTATTCTGGTACATTTTGAAGGAAACTCTCAGTGGTGTTGATTGACCATAAAAAATATCTTAAACATGGTAAGTCATAAACCTCTTCAATATCAAGAGGCAGGCTATAACGATTTGTATATTTTATTTTGACTTTACATGCGGTGTTAAAAACCCAAGGTACATATTATTTACACATCCACAATACAAGTTTACAAGATATCTATACATGTTAAAGTACTCTATAAAACAGTATAGAGCCACTTCACTTTAGGGTTACTTTTTATGCCGTACCATTAAAAAAGATACAATCTGTGTTTACCTTTGCACAAATGGATAAAGCATTTAAAAATTAAATTAACAGGATAGAGACTAGATTTTATGTTAGAAATTTCAACATAAATACTGATAGAACTCACATTACAAACTACAAGGCAGCACAATGTTACAAAATGTTATCCGGGTTCACATAGAGTTACTGTTCCATTTTCCGCACGCTGGGATTAATATTGGTAAGGTGAATTCAAACACGTTTGTTGGCGGTGGACTGAGTAGTGTTTGTCATTGGTTGGTTTAATTTATGATTAATCTGTAATATTTTAGTTGCAAAGCTGACATGTTTCAAGAACAGACGTTCTAGTTTTTGAGTTTCCAGAGATCTCAGGGAATCACGTTACTTATAAAACAATATTCTCAAAGGAAAAGAATAACTGTATCAGTATTCTACAATCTGTATAAAGATGCTCTGGTCTTCTGCAACCCATCCTCCCCCAAGTGATATAGGCCATCAGTGTTACCACAAGAAATCAGTTGAATTTACTTGGTGACTAAGTCAGGAGCATTCCTCTGCCTTGATACTTTCTAGATTAGGTTCAATAAACCGTGGTGTGGTGTGCAGCATATTAACTGAAACAGTCATCAGGGTTACACATCATCAACTGTAAGTGGCTTCTGCAAAACTACGAATCAATGACTCTACGGTTCCCGCAGATGTCACATTACCCGAGAAACCTCATTTGACTTCGCATTATCACTGTTTCATCCTTGGGAAAGCAGGAGTGGAATGTTTATCACGGCAAGGGATGTAATGCTTCTATTTGGGTGGACTGTTTGACAATTAATTGTTCTAGGTTGTTTTTATGATTTTTTAAAAGTCTTTTCAGGTGCTGGTTGAAAAACATTTACAACTGGCACTCAGTAAATGATGTGCTATACTGAAAACACTTGACATATTTTAGTACTTCTATCATTCTCATGAATAAGGCACAAAATGCACAGATTCAGGTAAACTCACATGTAATATTTACAGTATATTGTCATTACCTGCATGACTTAGAAGAAAATTCTAATAGAACACAACACAGACAACATGATTGCACCACTGTTCGGTTTTCAGAGAATCTCTCTGTTAGGCCAATTAGAATTCCTTTCACATTTCCTTCTTTTGTCTTCTGTTTTGTTTTGTTCTTTATCTTGGGGGTAGGAGGAGTTAAAGGAAGAGAAATCGTACTACATGGGAGAAACCAAACAACATCAAAATAAAACCTTATTAGTGTGTCCAAGGTTAAATACAGTGAGTCAGGCTTGGAGTCACAGTGGACAGGTAAATTTTACTACTGAATACTGGTGGATAAATCAAGGATACCTCTTAACATCTCTATCTCCTTAAGCTGGCAAGACTGTAATAGAAGTTTTAATGAATAGCAGCACAAAATTACTTAGAACTCTTACATTCTGACATTGGGGACCATGTGAGTCAAGTTAATCATTTTGATGGTCAAATCAGCCTTGATTTTATTTCTTTTCTCAAAGCTGAACCCAATGGACTGCTGTGGGAAGAAGTTATTGTCTCTTGTTCAGTCATGCTCAATGTAAACAAGTCCATAGCACAAAAAGATGCAATGGGCACCAAAACAAATCCTAGTGGGTACAGAACACACACACACTTACACGCACACACACACACGTGCACGCACGCACACACATACGCACACACACCACAGTTCATTGATGGCATGAAAAAAAAATGCCACCCTTGAAAAAAATGCTACAGTTTGGGTCAAAGACTGAATTTTTAGCAAATTGTTTGGTAATCTACAAGTTCATTTCTTTGAGACATTACCATTGTTTTTTGACATTTGTGCAAGAGGCAAGGTGAATGCATACAATTAAAATGTTCACATTTAATGGGAAGACCACACATAATGGTAGCCTAAGTTGAACCCATTTTCAAGTATTTGCTCACAGATCCTTCTGAGTACTGTATCAGCTCTCTATACTGGTAGGGTAGCCCCTGGGAGCTACACATCTCTTTAGCTTCAAACAAAAGAAATGGAATGACCAGCACCTTCCTTTGTTTTCGGGCAAGTACACAGAAGCTTTGCTGTAGTAGCTACTTGTGGCAAGTTCTGATGTTGCCAAAGCTAGAAAGAGTTTCTTTGGCCACTTGGTTCTCTTAAAATACAAGGGAATCTCTTATCTTAAGGTACCCTTACAACATCATCCTCTCAACAACACGGACAGGATAAAGCCACACGGAGAATAGCACACTTGAGGCCTAGTAAGTGTATTTGTTCAGTGGTCTGACAGACGTGGTTTGAGGAACAAGTGAAGGCTTTGGTGGCATATCAGGTTTTAAGGACGGTGTCCTCTTTAGTCCCGTCCTAGGAAGGGTGCCATTACTGGTATAGCTGCTCTGTCTGGAGAGGGAAGGCTGCAGATGAACACTCACTGGTGTTCCCTGAATATAGTCCACCTTTGCCCCAGTAGGGGTGGGCATATAGCCTCCACGGTTCATACTATGCTGTCTAGATAACAAAACACCATTTGGTGAGTTTAAGTTTTTAGGGATTGCAGATATAGAGTGCCTCTGGGAGGAATTTTTGTGGTAACCCCTTTGTCTTTCCAGAGAAGTCATTGGGACTCCAGGAGTGGTGGGGACGTCCACTCGTTTGGTTGGGCTGTTTCTGGGGAGAGTTGAAGGAGGAGAGTAGAGTGATGCCTCCCGGTTAGGGACCTTGGGTGGGACCTCAGACATAGGTCCCACAGGATCCAGCATTAGGGTCTGGTGGGCCATCTGGATATCTCCCATGATGGCTTTGGGGTTGCTGTTTGGGTCACTTAGATGCTTCAGAAGATCATTGAGGGTATTTCTGGAATCCACAGAACGCCGGTGATCTCTTTTACTGGATGACTTTGTAAGTGGGTGGTCAATGCTTTGAAGCTTCTTTTCAGCTTTGTGAGCATTGGAGTTTGAGAAAGACGTGTTGTAGTCATGAGTGGCATTAGGGAGAACAATGGCACTGGGGATATGCCCGTGACTTAGTGGGGAGTGGGGCGGTGGGCTAGAAGGGAAAAACTGCGGGGTTTCTTTCCTTGAAGCCCCATGGCCATGGGCCTTGTCCGAGTGGCTCTTCATGGCCTGCAGGGTCTTCTGGTGAAGGACAGGTGTAGACTCAGGTGTGGGGAGAGCAGCCAGCTCGGGTGGTTGGCCTCGATGGTCCATTACCATGGATTTAGTATCTCCGTTGGGTGGCAGCTCTTTCCGACTGGTCAGCAGGTTACTGTACAATTTGGGAGAATCGATATTCTGTTGATACTCCTTGACCGGGCTGTCAAAGAGACCATTCAGTTTGGCGAAACTCCCACTGGAGTCCGTGCACGACTGGGCAGATTCTGCATCTTTGTGGATCTTTCTGTTCTTCCGAACAAACACGTCACGATAGCAGTATACTGCGACACCTGCAATGAATGCACCCAAAACAAAAGCAGCAAAGACACAGGTGATGAGGACATTCATGTGGACCATCTGGTTGGACTCTCCCGACTGGACCTCCCATCGTACACCTGCAACAGACATTGAGGAAAAGAGTCTGAGTGAGGTGCTTCTTTGCAACGATATTAGCCAGCAAATGGCTTCCATTGAGCCAGCACTACCTTCACATGGTCCATATGCTTAGCCCGGAGGGTCAGAGAGCTCTAAAATTCCATCTATATATTTTTCTCGAGTCATGATCGGATCCCCAGAGACATATAAGATTGCTGCAAATGCCAGGATAACTCTGATCTCCCACTGATCCGTATGTGCCTTTTCCCCCCCAAATCCCTCTTAAGTAGTTGTTACCTAATATTCAATATTTTAAGAGTTCTGGGGTGTAAAAATTAGAGTCAGAAAGTACGTATTTTCTAAGTGGCCAATTTAGAAATGTTTTAAAATGTTTTGTCTCATGGTTTTCTCCTAATTCATACATCGGGATTACAGGGCAATTGCCAGAATTAGGAAAATGTATGGATTGGCATAAATGTACACTATGCTAAAATAATTCTAATATAATTATGCTATCTTAACTAGAATAAAGACACACAATTGGTTGACAAACGAAAAGCGCCTGCTTGGTCATTGCTAACTACAAATATGGACTTCCATGTTTGCTTTGATATTTCTTTTTCCATTCCATCTTGGAGTGACGTACTCTTGAATTGCTTGCTATGAAAGAAATCCAGACAGTCTAAAGAAGTATAATATGTAGCAGTCAAGTGATTTTATCCAATTGTCTTGAGATATTTAAGAAATACTTAAGTTAGAGTAGAAGAAGAGAGGATTAGTTTGTAATTATTGGGGTTTTTAATGCAACCACAGACATCTAACAGTCAATCAAAGAAATGTTAGTTTAAGAGGTATCCAAGTCTGTTACATGCTATAAGCACAGCTATCCCAGGAAAAGGTTAAGTCAGAATAATTTTGAAGATTCTGCTGCTTGAGATTAGTACTAAGGCTTTTTGAACATTAGTTGCTTTTAATCAATGTTCGGGATTATGGAATTCAGTGGGATTGGGAAAGACAAAGAAAGAAAAGTAGAAATGTTATTACTAAAGGAAACAAAACAGAAAGAATGATTATAAAACTGTTTACAATGAAAACATATAAAACCCAAATCAACAGATGTAAATCATAAATGACAATGTACTGGCATAAAAACTGATTGGAAACCTGATACCATAGTTTACTAAGCACCAAAGAAGAGATTTTTTTTTTTCCCAGAGTAATATGTCTAATAAACTAACTCAACAGGCAGCTGTTTCATAACTGCTTCTATTAAGGACTGAAAGTGATAGTTACGGACAAGTGCTCTGTTATGTTTTATTGCTTGTGACATGCAAGCAACTCGCTAGCCCCTTGCCTGTCCTTTTCATATTTCATTTGGAATCGAAGCTAAACAGACGGTTGGGAAAGCCTATTAGACCAAACATCTGATACCAGGGTATTTGCAATTAATGAGTTTTGATGTTGTTGTAGTGGTCCTGGAAATTCTCTGATGAGGAGCAGACTCTCAGCGTCTTCAGGCAGAAACCAACACAGACTAGACTGTCTGAGTGGCTATCTTATCACCCCTTTCTTTCATGGCTTCCCACCTCTTTGGTCTGCACGGGAAGGCACTGCTTACAAGCCCAGAAACTGGAGCGACGGCCGTCAGGGGAGGTGGCGTGAACAACGGCAGAGCTCTGTCAGCCCACCTCCAGGAAACCCTATGCCCACTGGCTCCTCAGAGGTATCAGGAATCAGGTTTCCACTCAGCGAGAGATGAGTTCCCTGGTGAGGCCTTACCCTTTGGGGTACCTGATAAAGGATCAGTAAAATCAGAAGTGTTTGGGTCATCTTGAACTACAAATTTCCGGGAGCTCGTCAGTTTAGGTCTCCAGGTATCAATCACTTTAGGTGTGATTTCTGGGATACTTGCCATTGTGATAACAGATGGTGAAGATACCTCCATGTCTGTGGTGGCAAACAGATTTTTATTAACGCGGGTGGTGCGGGCAGATTTCTCTGACTGCTCTGTTGCATTTCTAAGTAACGTTTAAGTCAATTTTATGAGATAGCCTGTTCTGGGATTTCAGAAAAAACACACCAAACCTCTTTCTTGCAAGAGAAAAGGAAAACCTAAAAATTAACCATAAAGACCAATTAAGCAGATTTCAAAACTAGAGACACTGGAAACGCTCCTACCGGAGCCCCTATGGTGATTAATGACCCCTGTGGAAAAGGTCAGACAAATGCTACTTTCTCATCTTTTTGTGAGACGGCATCAGTTCATTTCTTTTTGTGTATATGTCTAAAAGCATTTTCCTGAGTGGCTGGAGACTGCATGTCCTTCGCTGGGGAACCTACGGGGTAACCATCAGGAAACACCTGGCTCAGTCCACGTGAACACTTGATTTTTGACCCGAGAGAGCACACTGTTCTGCTCTGCCACGGACCTCCCGTCCATGTGTGCATGAGGCCTCACACCACCCATGGTAAAACACCGAGGCCGGAGGAACCTCGCCTGTGCCTTCAACACGCTCAGGGAATTTCTTCCAAAGAATTAGCAGCAACTCATGCAAAAGAAATGACATTTATAAGCTGAATAAGGATGCTCGGATACATAAGATTGGCCATCCTTTTCTCCTGCTGAGAGCTTTAGAAGCAGCAGGAAGACCGGAAGCGACCTAACCTCTTCACACGTGTGTTACTGATTTCCACAAAGGAGATTTTCCCTCAGAATGTAAGCATACGGTTTTAGGTGAAAATTCTGGAGACCCCCGTTCAGACTGGTGTAATGGTCGCAGATGAAGACTCCAAAACAGATACAGACAGACGGGCATGGAGAGCCCCTGAACACCTTCAGACAGCAGACACCAGCTTCCTCCAACGGGAGCCTTCTGCACACCACTGAGACCACAGCATTCAAAGATTCCCGGGCTCACCGCAAACCATTCAAAGAAAGATGTCTCAAATGTATAAATACACATTTTAGGGAAATGTGTATTTGTTCACTAGGTCTTAGGAAAGGCGAGGAGAGAAGGGGGAAATAATGAGATTCTGCCATCCATTCAGTATCGATGGCCAGAGGGAGCATCCACAATGCACAGGGGTGAGAGAGAAGAAAAGCTCGGGTGGGTGGGCGTGCAGCTGGAATGCAGTCTATGTGAATCCATTTGATTTTTCTTACGGGATGTGCCTTGGTCAATGATGAACTGTTCACATGCTACACAGGGGTGGAGTGCTGAGTAAGAAAAAGTCTTTCAGTACCATCGGTGGGATTATGAGTCAAAGCAGAAACATGAAGGACTGCCAAACTGCGCAAAAGGAGGGGAGAAGGGGCTGAAAATGCTGAACTGAAGGAAAGAAAAGGTTGTTAATTCAAAAAAATTAAAAAAAACTAACCAGATGTTGGACCGCCAAATATTTTGTAATCTGGTGTAGTTGAAGTAGGCAAAATTTCTAAAAGAATTAAAGGAACAAGTAATCAGTAAAAAGTAACCAAAAGAAAGCAAAAATTTATGAATTCCAATTAACTAAAAAAGTCAAAAGAAAAGACTATAAATTAAAAGATTAACCTACTGGTTAGACTACCTTTCTCTAGATTTTCCACAAAATTGTAAATGGTGAAGGAAAAAAAAAAGTAAGATTCTTCTCTAACGCATCCCCATGACCAAACAGCTCAGCTTTTGCGAAGTTTAAGTTAAATGCTAGGTGGTATGTGTCCTGAGTCATTAAAAGGCTGATTGTAAAATAATGTTCACGTGCAAATGTGGTCAAAAAGAATTGTCAGAAGGGGAAGGAAGGTCCGGGCTTACCATGGCAGTCCCCTAGGTGGGCCGTGTTGCCATATTCTGTGTCTTGTTCATATCCTCCAACGCTGTGGTTATGGAAAGCAAAGAAGTCTTCGGTTAACAGCCTTCATAGGGACACAAGTGACAACCAGAGCAGAGCCAAGAACACAGACCGATTAGTAAGAACGGACAGAGAGAAAGAATGGACATTTCAACACATCTTGCTAAAACGAGTATTTCTGTTCAATATCTGGCCACTAGAATGTTTAAGAGAGGAGAGAGAATTGTTTGTTCTCTCCATCCACTTCCCTCAGGTATTATCTTGTCTACAATCTCCCTTCTTTCTTACAGCTTTTTTCCTTTCCCTTCCCTTCCCTTCCTTCCCTTCCCTTCCCTTCCCTTCCCTTCCCTTCCCTTCCCTTTCCTTTCCCTTCCTCTTTTTTACATTCCCCATATCAAAAAAAGAAAAGAGAGGAAGAAAAGAACAAAAATAGTACTATTGGAATTTTTCTAAAATGTCTAGCTTTAGAGACCCCAGAGAAGACAGAGGCAGCTCTCTGAAGATCCTGGCTAAGGTGACACAAACATACTTACAGCATCCCTGGGGTCACTCTGCCGCAGGCCCCCTGGCTTAACCAGCCACAGTATGGGTCCCGAGATGCAACACAAGACCTGTATAAAACCAAACAGAATGAAACTTGGATTTTCTCATCATCAAATGTCACGATGCTGCAAGACCCATGGTAAGGAAAGAAACGTCAGCTTACTTTTTACAGGATCCATAACGCTCACAGCGACTGAGGGGGAGGTGAATGACGCAGCTGGAGAATGCCACGTACACAGCGTGATGGTCTTTATCCAACTGTAATGAGATGACCTTTCTGTCCTCCTCACTCTCAGCATTACATCTGTATTTGGGGATACATTTTTGAAGCCATATGTTTAGTAAGTTGAAAGGTACATGAAATACACAAAGCAAGTGGGGTTTGGTTTTGCAATTATTAAGAGCTGGAGGTCCTGAGGAATATTCTCAGTAGCAAACCAGTTAAGTACACAGTTTGGGAAGTAATAATCTGTTTGATCTTCTGCTGCTCTGCACAATTGGTTAAACTTCAGGTTGGACAAAGAGTTTTTTTAAGATTGCTTTCTTGTTCTGGTGACAGAAGGGAACTGTGTTTGTGAAGACGATTTTAGACCGTAGGGAAGAAAAAAGACAGTGTTTCAATGCACTTAAATCTTGCTGTGCTAGATGTTTCTGGATCTCTCTTTAGTCTCCTTTGCTCCATTTCTTTCACCTACTTCTTGTTTGTTTTAATGGTCCAGTTATCTTTTATATCAGTGGTTGGAAGAATTGTACTGCGATCGAGCACATGCGCATACTTGCAGCCAATTATCTGCTGCAGGTAGCAGCCAAAAATAAACCTGCAGGGTATCAGGGGTGGGTGCTAACCTGTTCTCACTGCCCATAGGTGAAAAACGAAGGCCGAATTATTTTTAAACTCATCCACTTCCCACCATCCTAGCCCTAGTGAACTCAGGAAAAACAACAAACTCAGGATTTATTTCACTAAGGAAAAAAACCCCAAAACACTCATATGCCAAACCACTGCTAATTTCTCGGGGCTTGAAGGAAATTCCTAGATGAAATACATGCCGGAAAGTTTTAAGCCATGCTGAAAGCCTTCTCGTTAAAATACACCTACTTTGCATGGTTGTATGCTTCAATCTCTTCCAGTAATACGCTGTCATTCAAAGAGAAAGGGCTGGTCTTTGCCAAAACTTTGAGCACCACGCCAGCTTCAGAGCCAACAAAGATGACTGTGTAGTTCTGGTGGGGCCCAGCAGTGTGGTCAACAGCGATGGCCGTCAGTCTGTACCTGCCAGAGGAGGTGGGCCAGGTCAGAGGGGGAGGCCAACAGGAAGAGAAGGTGTTAGAGGGGAGTGGGTGGCTGTTGCCTTCAGGCTTACCTGATCCGAGTCTTTGTGAACCAGGGCTCCTCGGCAATAGGTGGGACGGCAGAGTCCATTAGTGGGTGGGATTTGATGAACGACAGGGTTTCGTCAGGGAAATCGATGGAGGTTTTATAAGCTTCGGCAAGGCCATGGTTTGCACAACAGCCAGGCCTGAAAGGAAAACAGTGTGTTTTTCCCCCTCACAAACTGTACCTAAGGGATAAGTGTCCGTTCTGAAAGAAGAGGCCAAGAAAGAAAGGAGAATGAGCAAAACCAGAGCAGCAGCGCTCTCTCCCTGCACTCAGCAGGCTCTCCACATTCACCCCCGCAGGGCTCTGTGGACCGGCTCTGTGTGCAGTGCCCCTCGGGGACCCCTTCCTGGCACGGGAGGTTGGCCACTCTGCTCTCGGAGGATGGATACTTCCAGTGACCAGAGGGTTTTGTCAAAGACAAAAACCACTTTCTGTCTTTTTTTCTTTACCTTGGCTTTGGTACTTTGTCTTCGGGAACTGCTGTCCACACAGAATCTGGAGTTTTCTGTTCTTTAAACCGTCCTTTGAATACCTTTTCAATGTCATCCATGCTAAATGCACACACTGCAGACCCAGGAATGCTGCAAAGGGGGACAGCATCAGGAAAAGTATCAGGCGACAGGAGGCCCACTCCTGGGTCCCAGAAGCAAGCACAGAACAGCCTGCGAAGTTCCAGGGCTCTGTTCTCACCTGTTGAGCTGTGTGGTGAACACCCCGACCACAGTGGGGATGCCATTGATTTGTATGATGTCTGTAATAGACTGCAGGACATCAAAGTAGAAAAACGAATCTCCGGGGACAGAGCAGTTAAGCCGAGCCTTCAGAAATGAAGTCCAGTGTTTCTCCAGGACCCGCTGGGAGCCACCCATGTCATTTTTACATATGCGGGCCACACGGGAATACACAGCCTGCCCAGGGGACGAAAGCAAAGCCACAGGGTTATGCGCATGGATTGGGAATGGAAAGGAAAAGCTGCTATTTTAAGGGAGGGGCAAAAAAGTGCTAAAGATATGTCTGGCTCAAAAGAATCTAGCAATCTTCTCTCTAGGGATTTGTCCAGTAAGAATGTAAACTAGATTTACCTGGGAGAAAAGAGGGCCATTTTCCTGTTCTGCCAAACGAGCTCCCCAAGAAGTGAGCTGTTGACCAGGCTGGGGAAATGCAAACCATCCCCACACCTTGTCTCCCACTTCGTCTCTTCTACCGTTAATGAAATGTGCCATCCTTACACTTGGCAAAACGAGGTTGTGATGCTTAAAAATTATATTGGCTTTCACTGAAGCACTCAAAATTGAATAGGGGCCTCTACCTTCCATCCTGCCTTTTGATACTGAGAGAGAATAAACGATCAACAGATTTCTAAAGCGTTAAAGAAGTATCCATAGCTCAAGGGTGCCTGTAGAACGCTCTCTGTAGGGACAGAAAAAATGAAACCTTCTCAAGGCCCAAGGCTGCTGTTCTCACTCTGGCCATTGTTCAGGTGTTTTCCAGCAATTATTCTCGTGATAAGCAAATCACTTCTCTGCACTTGGCCTTAAATGCACTGAGTGCGGGAAACATGCAAAGAGCATAACTCTACCAGAGCGGGCTCGATTCCATGCAGTCCAAGTCCAGAATACAAGTCAAGTCCATATACTTGCCTTGCCTAAATTATTATGCTCTACAGCAATTTCTTGAAAGAAGAAATAGACATAGTTTCCATATTCTATGGCATGAAGAAAATGTGGCTCTGAAAGAAAAATCGAAAACAAACTGGTTCCTAAAGGATAATTCAATTAGCACAAGACCCCAGCTGCTAGGCATGACTGACAGACGTCGCACAGCTACACACAAGCCAGGGAGAACTCCAAGACACCAGTGCGCTCAAGGAGTACCAATATGGGTGTGCCGAAGCTTCAAGGAACCCACAGTCTTTCATGTCAGCTAATGGACTGTAAAAAGCCTATGGGAACTGAACTACAGCAAAGGTCTTTGTTTCAACAGATTTATTCATTAACCTATTTAACTAGGGAAGAAAACTTCTTACACGGAGAATAACAGATCTTGGTATCTAGACTCCAAAGAACGAAATGGCTCCGCGGAGATGAGCTAATCGATTCTCAGTGTTAACTCTGCAGGGTAGGTAGATGGGAGTGGACAAGGAACATTATGTGTATTTAGAGGTAGGCAAATTGGCACACGGAAATGAGGTCTCTCTTTTTTGAGGTCAACCGGGATAAAATCGTAGGTGAATCTACTTTCCTGACATGGCTACTAATTTCCCCTTTCCTTGTCAACGCCCCCGCTTACAACCCAAGCAACTTGTACTTGTTCTAAATCAACAACATAAAGTCATGCACTGAGCCTCTGATGCCATAGCTCCTGTTCCCACGTGGCCATCCCACTACCCTTGGCAATCCCACAACGCTACTTTTCAAGGGTACCTTTTATCCATTTGGAATCATATTTTATTGTACGAAGGGCAGATCCATCACCCATGCTTCGATAAATAACAGCATCGCTGGCCAAGAAGTCAGCAACTGTGGCAGAATATAGCTTCCCATCTGAAACCAGAGTTATAATTTGGGTAAAATAACCATAATTGTCCTGTAGTGTGTTATCCTATGTAGTGTGTTATAGATTTCGGAGTGCTTTCACCTGCTATCCCTACGTTCACAAATAAACCCGGACCTGACGCTCAAGATCAACCTGTGGCAGGTTGCCCCATGGTATCACCTCATTTTACAGAGTAAGGATCTAAGTATCAAAAAGTTAAGCAACTTATTCAGGGTCATTGACCGAGTTAACAACAGAGCTAAGTGTCAGAACACTTATGCTCACTTTTAAATCCTCTTTTTTGGAAATATTTTTCATAGCTCCTAGACTGTGAAACACCTATATCAAGGTAGCTACCCCAGTTATGAGCTTTTTTCTTCCTTTAAATTCCCTTTTACCTTCAATGTCATTAATCATTTATATTCATTACACTAATGGATCTTACCAGCAAAAAGGGCAACATTGGTTTGTCTGGCATCAAATGGGCATCTTGCCAGGCCACTAATTTCCTCCCCGTCATACTCTAAGGTATTCAACTATAAAAGAAAAATAAATAGCTGGTGTCACATCTGTTCAATGGACCTGTTTGAAGGCAATACTGCTTTATTTGTACTGAAATTCTATTTGAAGAATTTTGTCTTTATTCTCCCATAGCATTAGAGATAAATGGGTTATAGCAGAAAGGATTCAACTCTAACAGCATGACGGTGAAGAAAAAAAAAGTTGTTAAAAAAAGCACACCATATGAAATATACTCACCTTATAGTATCTACACATGGGATTAAATGCATTGGTACCACATACAAAAACCATCTCATCGTTTCTTGGAACAAACACTTTAATAAAGTTGTGGCATTCATCCTAAAGAAAGTAATAATTGAATTACTATTGGACATTCCGTATGTTGACACTGTGGGATGAAGCCCACATAAAGACTAAGTCTGGCAGATAACTTATCTGTTTTACTTACTTTATGTTTGCCTTTCATAGCACAGTTTTCTCGGTCCTGTTGTCTTGACCGCCATGTCAGTTTCTGTATTAATCAAGCAAAACCAAAATTCAGTATTTTAACTGAAAATTTTTGGAGGGGAGGGAGACATTATCCAAGTTCTGAGGGAATGCAAATAAATTTCACTTGCTCACCTTGCTCGGTATTACTTCTGTTTTGGGGATTTCATTTAAGTTTACTGTATAAACTTGATCCCTGTTGGAAACGAGGCAGTAAGTCATATCATGTGAATGCATAAAAATGTTAAGCTGCTGCTTCTTATTTTATTTTTTACAGAGCTGCCTTTATTGTATTTTGGAGATCATTTGGATTTTCTCTGTCTCCAACAAAGTCAACAAAGAGGACTTTTTCATTAGTGAGATGCTTTTATATATCACTGTGGTTAGGGAGCAAAGAAGGCACTTCAGGCATGGGTCAAACTGCTCCTTGGTATTAGTATAGGCATATTTCTAATATTTGCTTGAATAATTCCAAGTTAAAAAAGAATAAAGAAAGTTTTTTTTCCCCCTGCTGCTTTAGGAATAAAGAATGGTGTATGATTTCTTGATGGCAGTAATAAAATAGCACCGCTGAAGGCTTTAGCTCTGTATTTTGTTCCTCGTACACAACACCGACTCTTCTCAGTGAATATTTTTGGCTACTTGCAATTTTTGATCACAATCACATATTAGTTTTTCATGAACTAGACACATTAATGCAAGCACCACAAGAGAAAAGAATTTTAATCTAATAAACCAACGAGAGGAAAATTACCTGCCAGCAATATAAAGTGTGTCTCGAATTTTCAACATCAGCTGAAAGTCCAGCCTGTGCTGGGATTCATTGCCTGAAGGGCGTCCTCTAAAAACCGGATATTGCCTTGAATCTGCAAGTAAAAATGGGCTAAACCATCAGTCAGGATTATGGAGCTGAAGAATCAATATACAGCATTGATTAGCTGTATATACTAGTTGTAGAAGGGTTTTAACTAAATTCGTCTCTTAAGGTCTTGAATATAAATGAATAAAAGACGGTGAATGTTAGCAAATGGTCTTTTTTCTTTTAACAGAAAATATATAACCCATACATGGGTTGCTTTAGAAAAGCAACCAACAAAGCTGTCCCAAATTCTCCAAACAGTAAGAAATGACTCTGGATCAATTAATATGCAAAAACAGTTTGAAGACATATAAAACTCTCTTTCTAAAAACAAATATACTTAGAGGATTGAAACCAAAAAAGCTCCCTTCTCGGAAAAGAAGAATGTTCTTTAGATGACTTACAGTGATAATCAACAGTATTGAGGGGTTCATCATCTTCAGGAAAGCTGACTGCCCTCAGCTGGGAAATCATCAGAAGCAGCATGTAGGCACAAAGCAGGAAGAACCTCATGGTGGGCCAAGATGAAGTCAGAGCAGCCCCTCCTCAGAAATCCCACTTAGCTACCTGGAAAACAGAAACAATTTGGAAAGATCTCCATGGTGTGATGAAACTTTCTCATTTGTAATCAGTTCAATTTTCACCACGAGCTCTCTCCAGTGCCCCCCTCCCACCAGGAGCCCTGGCAGTGGTGGGTGAGGTATCTCTGAAAACACAGGCCAAAGATGGCAACATGCCAGGCCTGATGGAAGCATCTGGTGTGCATATTGAAGTTTTAGGCACATTTGCAAGAGTTTTTGAGGTAACTATGTATGTCATCACAGCAAGATCACCAGAACCACAAACAGAAATGCTGGCTGCTGACTTGGCAAGAAGATGGGCTAAGTTGGGATTAGAATTTTAATTAAACTCCAATCTGCTTCCCTTCCCCCAGCCTGAAAAACATCCAGTACAGCTTGTCTCTTCACACCGACCCCCACTAAAATGCCCAAGCTGTCTCGCAAATATCCAGGGAGCTGATGGTCCTGTCGCCCCTCATCAGATCCTTACTGAAGGCATCGCCAAATTCCCAACATTACTCAAGCCTTAGCCCTAAATTCTTAAGTAGAACAGTTCCCTCAGCTTACTAAGACCAACATGGAAGCAAGGACGTGAATGACACTGAATCAGGGTGAAAGAGAATTAAAAGAAATGAAATGATTTCACGATCTATCAATTAAGCAGGACAGGATTGAAGGAGCACAGCTGACAC
The DNA here is from genome assembly GCF_002007445.2 of Ailuropoda melanoleuca. Classification (NCBI taxonomy): domain Eukaryota; kingdom Metazoa; phylum Chordata; class Mammalia; order Carnivora; family Ursidae; genus Ailuropoda; species Ailuropoda melanoleuca. The sequence continues at coordinate 57,908,315 of NC_048222.1, forward strand.
CAGACCACTGGGGAAGTCTACTTTTTTACATAAAACCATCTGGACACAAACCAATACCCTAAGTATGCCTGTCCTCTTAGCTTTATTGAACTTCAGAACCGTAGGGAGCCTTAGGGACCATCTAGTCCAACCCCCTCATTTTTCAGATGAGAAAACCATGGGCTGGAAATATTAAGGGGCTCACCGAATCTCAGGGAGCTATTTAGAGCATGATCAGGGTACAGACTCACATCACCTGAGTCTCTGTCTCCATCCGGGCCCTTTTCATCAAATTAGATGAGGAAATTAAGTGACTGTTTGTTTTTCCTTCAAAAATATAGCACCACAAAAAATCTTTTTGGGCTAATGGATATATTCATTATCTTTATTGAAGTGATGTTTCACAGCTGCATGCATATATTAGATTTTATCAACTTGCACATTTACAATAGCATTACATAGCATTAATTGCTATATTATCCGTCAAAAAACTTAAAAAATCTTTAGCTGTTATTAATTTATTAAAAAAAGAAAATCAGGGCTCTGCTGGGCCAATGGGCTGGCTTTTTTGAAACTGTAAATGCTCTACTTTGCAACAATACTACCCCACCCTCAGCCGTAATTATCACTTACAGCTACTAACCTGAACAGTGTAACAGTTAGCTGTATCTCCAGTTTCATCTACCTAAGAACTTGAGGAGAGATCATGAGAGTCTCTTCAAATTCTGGGGGAGTCCAACCACTCAGCTGGGTACTTACTATGCCTCTTTTATCTTCTTGATGTCAAACACATAGATGCACAGGCATGGAAGCTATGCAACGCTCCCCATGTTTGTCTTCCTAACCAAGGTAGAAGCCAAGTACACGTGAGTTTTAGAATCCTGGTTTTGCAAGACAGTGAATAATCTTACAATACATTTTTTCTTACTGGAGGATTAATGCAGCAGTAAGTCAACACATGGAAAATGCCCTGCAAAGAGCAGGTGGAGTGGGACCTGCGGCAACATTGTTTCGTACTCAGCTCGAAAGAGAGCGGATGTTGCATTAGTCTGACCTGGGCTTGGTTGGACCTCCACAGTTGTTAGCTGACTGACCTGGGGAAGCTTCTTCTGTCTCTCTGAGTGTTCATTTCTTTATTTATAAGATGGGGATAATACCCCCTTATCTACTGGGTGAAAAGGAAGTAAATGTCTGGCTCCTATAAGTTCTGAGCAAAGTTGGTCCTCCTCACCCATTCCCTACTGAACACCATGCACACGATGTTGACCTAAGAATCCGGGCAAAGTCTGGGAAAAAGATGTCCTAAAATATTAAAGCTATTTGGCCATTCGCCCCCCCCCCCAAACAGAGAGCTACTTTAAAATAAAAAAGGATTATTTTAAAAATAATTTTCACAATTGAGCTTATTTATTAAACCTAGAAAAGAAGGTAAAAAACAATCACTGTCAATCCGACCATCCAAACACAACAACCGTAATGATTTAGTTCTAGTCTTCTTGTCACATGCACATATTCTCAATGATGACAAGGTGGCCTCTTTTAACGTACGACTTCTCCTGAGGCACAGTCTTCCTGTCTCACTTTTCCACCACGTTTCCATGTTTCCCCATTTATACAGACCCTGGAAAGCTGAAATAGTATAAACACATGGAAAGTTGCTGCAAGAACAACATTCTGCTGTGACATCGATCCCAAACTTCATCCTCTGGATGGAAAGTCACTGGGTGCTTCCGTTGGGTGTCAGGGGTAAAATGAGGAGCACCAATCCATCCTAAAGAAACTTAGGAATATCTGTGTGCAAACAAGAGGCGGACAGTTCTGTGACTCTTTCTCCACCATGACAGGTAACCAAATGGTTCACATCGTGGGGGCAGAACCTTGATGTCCCGGACAGCAGGACAGGGAGGGGTCTCACCAGGAAGGGTGTCTTTCACATCTGTGATTCCAGCATTGAGGCCGAGGATGAAATCACTGCTGACTCACTGGCAAGCACCAAGTTGCCGGCTGAGCTATCATTTCCTATAACTCACTCAACTCATCTGACACTGCAGAAAGCAATTTCTCCTCATACCCTACCCCTACCCATCCCATCCTCTAAAAATAAAGCCCCACCACTAATTGCTTCCTGTCCCTGCATAAAGCTTTATTTTAAAAAAATTATTTTCAGATTTGCCATACAAATTATAAATGGAAGTATTTAATGTAAAATATATATCAAAGTAAGACTAAGTCGGGAAGGGAAGGATCTAGAAATACCTGAGAGAAACCAGGGAGATTTATTTGCATATAAACTTCTCAGACGATCTGGCTTTTACCTTACTTAAGGAAAGATCTCAGAATTCCAGGGCTCGGTAAAATCGTCGAGACTAGTTATGCTGAAGGACAACAAGTCGAGAGGTAGGACAACATGTTGAAAGAGAATATATACCTTGGGGTTTAAAAAGTCTGGTTCAGACTTGTTTGTGCCATTTACTTCCTGGCTCTGGGAACTTGTGTAGGTGGACTTAACCTCTTAAAGCCTCCGTTTCCTTAAGTGTATGTTAGGAAAATTACCATTACTACCTCATAGGCCCTTCTGAGGGTTGAGTGAGACCACCTATATAAAACACGTAACATAGAACCTGGCCTATAGTAAATGCCTAGTAAATTTTAGTGGGTATTATTATGACTATTATTATTACATCTTACCGGGCAAAAATGACCCCAGAAGGGGAAAGAAATGTTCACTCTTTTATCACGTACAACTATTCACAAAGCATTTATGAATATCACCATAACACTGATAAGGGTGTTCTTAGAGGATTAAGATACAGTTTCACAGACATAGATGTTTCCGAGGAGGAGGAAACCACCTTCCTCATGTGTAAGGTAGGGTAGAGAACATGCCTAGATGAGATTCTTCCTTTCTTCCTTTCAGCCAGAGAATGGGGTAACTTACTCAGTTATTTTGTCATTTTTGGGTATTAAATATAGGCATCTCCCACATATATCTGATGTTAAAGCCTAAATATAATGAGGGAATTTCTTAAAAGCAGTTCAGAACTGCCAAGATAGCAAGCATTTGAATGGCAGAATCCTTGAGAGAAGGGAGGGTGCCAGGAAATGAGCTCCACACTTAGCACTTGATTTCATATTATGGGATTTGCTGATTCTTTTTTTTTTCTTTCAAGGATTTATTTATTTATTTGAGAGAGAGAGAGAGAGAGAGAGAGAGAGTGGGGGGAGGGCCAGAGGGAGAGAATCTTCAAGCAGACTCCCCGCTGAACATGGAACCTGATGCAGGGCTTTGTCTCAAGACTCTGAGATCATGACCTGAGCCAAAACCAAGAGCTGGACACTTAACCAATTAAACCACCCAGGTGCCCCAGGATTTGCTAATTCTTAATCTACTTAAAGATGAGAGTGTAGCTATAAAGAAAAGCCAGATTTTTAGCAGTATCAAGTTTAGGACCCACCATAAAGGTGTCCCAATAAATATCTGCAGGCTTTCTTTTGGACCTCTGATGATCAATACCATAAGGAGAGGAGACAAACATGAGGTAGACCAAACTATAAAAACTCCAACTCGGTCTCCAAAAAACTAAGTCCTGGATCGAATAGATGTAATCTCCTCCCACTCTACCTCCTTGAATAAAAGATAAGGTGAGCCCTCTCTAGAGAAAAATAGTATTATCTGGAGACTACAGTTTTTTATACAAAATGCTTTATAGCAATTACTAGACATTCCAAGAACTAAGGCCAAAAGAGAAAGGAAGACAACAGAAATAGGCCCACAGGTAACCCAGATATTAGAGTCATGAGACATCAATTTAAAAAATAATTGTTTATTTTGTCCAAGAAAAAGATGACAAAATGGAGAATTTCACCACAGAACTGGACTCTATTAATAAAGAATTAAATGGAAATTTTACAACAACAACAAAAAAGCACAATCATTAAAGTGTCATAAAAGATGTGTTTAGCAATGTATTTCTTTTAGCTGAAGACAAGACTAGTGAACTAGAAGATGGGCTCATAGAAAATATCAACAGAAACATGGAGAGTAAAGATGTTGGGAAAAACAGACTAGAAAATAAGAGACACATAGGATCATATGAAAACATCTAACATCGGAGTGCTGGTGAGTGAAGAGAGAGATATGTGGACAGAAGCAACATTTGATGAAATAATGGTGGCATTTTTTTTTCAAAACTGGCCCCAAACCATAAATCTCACATTCAAGAAACTAGAACTTCTAAATAAAAAGAAAAACATACTTAAACACATCGTAGTCAAGATGCTGAACACAAAGACAAAAAAAATGTTAAAAGCTAAAGGATATTTTACCTTCAAAGAAGTGAGAATAATACTGACAGCTGACTTATCAATAGAAATGATGGAATCCAATGGACCATAGAATGACATTTTTAAAGCGCTGAAAGAAAGTAAATTCTCAGGCGAGAGTTCTATTACCAGTGAAAATATTCTTCAGAAATGAAGGCAAAATAAAGACATTTTAGACAGACAAAAGCCAAGAGATTTGTTGTTAGCAAATCCAGACTAAAAGAAATACTGAAAGGGAGTTCTTTAAGCAGGATAATGTATAGGGCTGGTTGATAAAAGTTCTTTTTATACTTATAGAATAGTGGCCAAATCTGAAATTAATGAATCCCAGATAAATAAATTGGTATCGAGTCTTTGTCTCCTTGAAAATTATATTAGTACAAAGGAATGGAGAAATCAGAAATGGAATAGGCCTACTTTATCCCCAGCCCAAAGAACCCAGAAAGATACCATGCTGATTTGGAAGCTCTGGCTCTTCTGGGGATGCCACTTCTTGAAGAGGAGCTGTTCAGACTCTCCTACTGCATATACCTCAGGATCTGAAAGTGGAGTTGGTCCCCCCACTTGCCCAATTACTCCTCCAGATCTCGGAACTTCATGCTCTTCAAAATAAATCTTTCTATTTGAGGTCCTGTTTCTCCTCTTCCTTTTCAGCTGATAATGTCCTAGTCACTTACTCTAAGAAAGACTTTTCAAAGACTTCAGTAGCCCTGGTCTATGGTTCCACTCTGACACTTGTCATCAGCTTTAGCTTCTTCACCTCAGAACTCATGAAGTCAAGCACTGCATGCTTTGCTCTCAATCTCTTGTCCTTCCAGCTTGCTTGTCTGACCACTTTCACCATGATTGCTCCTTCTTCTCTTCAGGGCCATCAGTCTCCTAATGGATCTCATTTCTTCTAATTCATTAGCGAACCTCAATCTTGACATATCACTTTATTCATCTTAGATGTAACAGTCAATAGTCAATCATTTCAGTAATATTTTAGCCTATATTCTAGACTCCTTCATCCTTTGTATCCTTATCAGACTTTCTTGAACTGTTCTTACCTCGGATGAACTCAACCCTTTACCTGCTGCACCTGCCCCAGAGCAGTTGAGGACCAGTAAAGACAACCATACTCTGGGACAATTTGGTTGTAACATCACAGGAGTCTTGGTCACTGACTACAAGTTGCACTATAATCTGTGGGGACGCCATGTTTCTCTACCAGGTTTGTCCACACCCCAAATGAATAAGTTTAAACTTTTGCTATTCTCCTCAAAGCCCTCATCTGATCCTTCTCCTCACACCACTACATTCTTCCCTGCTGTCCCATAGCTACTTCACACAGAAAGCAAAACCCATGAGTTAGGAACTTCCTCAATTCCCCTCTCCCCATCCCAGTACCAGTCAGACCCATTGTCTGCATCCTCATCTAGTGTTTCTTCCTTCTGTCCTATTTTAAGAGAAGTTTTCACCCCCCCCCAAGTCCTCTCCATGTGCTTTAAACCCAACCCTTTCTGTCTTTCCTGGAATAGAAAAAGCATGGATTATGTTTTTCTCTCTCTGTTATAGCCTCTAACTTTTTATTGATTAAATAGTATCCATAAGCACTTAATTTGTCTAAGCTTCTCTCATCTCAAAAAAAAAAAAAGAAGAAGAAGAAGATGAAATAAAAAGCTTCTGTGACCCCAGATCCTTCTCTTGCCACCACCTGCCTCTTTCCTTCCATTCACAGACACTTAAAGTTCTGTATTCTCACTGTTGTCATTTCCTCACCTCCCACTCATGCCTCTATTTCCTCTGTTCTAGCTCCTCTCTCAAAAACACCTTTCAGTAAAGGCATGATGACCTCCGGGTAGCTAAATGCAACGGATGCTTCCAGCCATGTCTCATATAATTTCCCAGTAGCTTTAGACACAGTTAACTGTCCACAGCTTTTTAAAACACCACCATTCCCTGCCTTCCCTTATACCACATTCTTTTGACCTCTTACTATTCTTTCTGCCCCTTGTTTATCTTTCAATCATGTCTAAATGCAATAAGCATGATCTCTGCAGAATATAAATCTTATCATGTGATCTCACAATCCTCCAGTAACTTTCTAGTACTCTTGGAGAAAGCCCGAGTCTTTGTAATGGGGCCGTTAAGACTTTCCATGTTCTGAGTCCTGTCTCCATCTCCAGTCCTTTTTGAGTCTGTCTCCTTCTTTACTTGTGCTTCTACCACCCTGGCCCTGTGTCTGGCCACAGACTGTGTCGCTCCACCTACTTCCATCAAGTCTTTGTTCCTACTTTCACTCTGGATGTCCCTTCTTGTTTCCCATCCCTGGCTTAGTTAAGTCTTCCTAATTTTATTTTAGAGCCTGGGGAAGATTCTTTTCAGTGCCTTGGGATAAGCATGTCTCACAGTTGTCTATACTCGAGACAACTGTGAATGAACAGCAAAAGAGGGAAGAAACAAAACTAATCCTGTGCCCTGAATCACCACAAGCCCTGCTGAATCTCTCAGGGCAAGATTAGCCTTTCAGACTCCTGTCTAATCTAGATTTATTTAATACTGTTAACTGAGCAAACAACAACTATAACAAAGGGTAGCAGACCCAGAGAACCCTAGGTCCTCCTCCCAAATAGCATTCTTTTAGTTGACTATGCTGTGAACTAAAGGAAAGAATGGGGGTGGAACCAGAGCTGTAGCATAAGGGGCACCATTCATTCTATAGTCTATGAAATTCCAGGGGGGCATTGTTGGAACCTACCAAGATGCAGAAGGTTGTAATTGAAGGTCAGTTACAAAAGGTTCATGCTTATATAGCAATGACACGTCTGGATTCTAGGCAGTATGTTCTATGTAGGGCTGCAGATTTTAATAAGTGCTCAACATCAGTATTTAATCAGAATGATATGACAACCAGGCTGACAACACAGTCTTTTAAATATAAGAAAATGAGAGGGAGAGATGACGAACCATTACCAGCTCTAGAAGACCCTTAAGAGAGTTGGGGTGGATATTCTGGGCACTTCTGAGGAGCTACCATAGGTAGCTCCCTGCATCAGGCTCGCCAAGTGACTCCTAACCAATGGGATCTCTTGGAAGAGCGCCAACTCTCCTGTTTAAGGAATCTCTAGTGGTACCCCACCCATACCTGCACAATCCTCTCCTTCACACAGGTTTGGGGACCAGGTGCCATGTATGAACAAATACATCCTCTCTTACTCTGGGCCAGGAAGAGGTGGCTGAAAGGTCATTGGATCTGAGACCCTTCTGCCCTCTGAGAACTTGAGTGCCCAGATGAGAAGAAGAGGCTTTGAGCATTGTCATGTTATTGACACTTTATAATCAACCACCTAAAACGCTGCCCCATGGGTTGTTGAGGAAATGATGAATCAGCTCTCTGACTCACCCTCTACACAGCTGAGTTCCTGCTGACACATCAGAATCTGGAAGGATGTGCATCTTCAAGGAGCAGAGAAGAGCCCTTGTGGGGAACTGGGGACTTGGAATAAAGAACATAGCAGGGATTCTTCTCCCACTGACACTGGTAGCAGGAGAGGAACAAGACCAGGAACCTTGAGATTTGGGGTTACAGACTTGCTGTGTGATCCCCGACAAGTCTCTGGCTTAAGTTTCTTCATGCAATAAAAGTGGGGTGGGAGGGACTAGAAATGTAGGACCACCTCTTTCTCTAAGAGTCCATGATCTTCTGAGGGCTGGAGGAGAGAGGACTGCTTCTCTTGCCTACTCAGAGAAACATCCTAGTGTAATCCCCATTGCTCCCCAGGTTCTTTCCCCTCAGCATGTGAGCATCTCAAGCGACTCCCATCACACACACACAGTATTTCCCCTGATCCTGAGGTGGCCTGTGTTATCTCCCTATCTCTCACCTCCTCCACCAAGTTTCTCTGAAGAGAGGTCTGAACACATTGTCTCCATTTTCTCACTTTTTATTATTTTTTAACCTACTTCAGTCTAACTTCAACTCTTGCCCATCAACCACCAAATTGTCAAACCCAACGCAACCCTCATTCTAAATCTTCCTTCATCTCCCCAAGGTATTTGATCATGCTGGTCTCTCCTCAGCTCTTGAATGTCACCTCTGGCTTCCATAGTAATCTCCTTACCTGTCTAGCTACTCCTTTTCAGCAAACTTCTCCAACTTGTCCCAACACACTCACTCTTAGATGTGATTCTTCATGGTTCCATTTGGCTCTTTGGAGATTCACCCACACTACAGCCGCATTTTTCACTACCACCACTTAATTTATAAATGCCAAATCCACGTGTCCAGCAAACACCACATGTCTTAGCTGCAGAGCCAGCTGTCCAAGTCTCTGTCAGATATTTTGATCTCAGTAAAATATAAGCACTTTAAATTCAGAAGGTGCAAACCTGAACTTCATGTACTTTGCCCTGGCTTGTCCTCCTGCTAAATTCCCTACAAGCACAGGCTCTGGGCTCAATGTGCCCGGGTTCAAATTCAGGCTCTATCACTTACCAACCATGTGACCTTGGATATATTACTTAATCTCTCAAAGTCACAAGTTTTCTCACCAAAATGAGGACAATTATAGCACTTACATCATTACAATGATTCAGTGAAATAATCTATGCAACACATATAGCCAAACCCTGTACACCTGGTAAGGATCCAATAGTCACAGCTATTATTATTGTTGTCATTACTGATATTTTTAATATCCTACTCAGTCATTTAATCCTTAAACCTGACAGTCATACTAGATTTCTCCCTCTCCATCATCTTCTCCAATCTGTTAGCACACCCTATTGATTTTTCCCTTTATTGCTCTAGAACACACTCTTAACTTGTTTTTGCTCTTGTAGACTTAAATGCATTCTCCAAAAGCCACTAGAATGTTCTTTCCAAAGAACAGTATCGTGTTACTTTCTTGTCTAAAAACAATTTAATGGTTCCTAAAGGCCTGATGATAAAATCCAAATTCATTTTCAAGATTTACAAGGTTCTCCGCAATCTGATTCTTGCCACCTTCTGTTTCATCTACCAATACTTCCCCACCTTGATCCCAAAGCAGTATCTCCTGCGAACACTATTCTCTCTCAACTGCCCTTCTTGGAAATTGTCTACTGACCAACTCAAAATGTCCCTGGCCTTTGCCTCTTTCCCATTCTTCCCCTCAACCCCAAATTCCTCTCCTCTGCCCACACTGTTCTCCTAAGGATGGCCAATCATACTGTACTACCACATAAATACTTCTATTACACAACTTATCATATCATAGTAATTACTTGTTTTCACATTTTCTCTATTAAACTGGGAGGCTTGAAAGAGAAAGATCTTAGTCATCCTGTATCCCAGCATCAGGCACAGGGACTGGCTCCTAGGAGGTCTTCACCAGTATTGAATAAGTATAGGAAGAGGTAGATATACAGAAGAGTCTGTACATGTGATGGGACTCAGCTATGGCACAGGTTGCCACATAAACATGTCTCTACCATTGCTCCAAAGACCTACAGTCTTGAGTCTACAATTGTTCTCCTATGACATTGGCACGCAATCCTCATTAGCCCCCAGTCCATGAATTTTCAGGTGCTGCAGAACCAAGAGGTTCTTTACAAATGGCAACAGATGCCTCTTTTCACACTTACCCATCATAAACAAATTGCTCTTTGATCCAGGAATGATGGGTAACATGGGCCAAAGGAGTACGTGATTTCTGTCACTCCCCACTGGAATTCCTGTTCATTTTGCAGCTTTCCCAGAACAAAGGAGAGGAAAGCAGAGCTGTTCCTGAGATTAAAGAAGAGGGTCTATGGGACTGACAGGAAGCCTACTTGACTCCCCACTACCCAACAATCAAAAATAAAATAAAAATCAGCCAGCCATTAGGCAAAGATCCTGCAATGGGTAATTGTTTCCTTTGGCTGATATGCTTTTTTCCAGTTAAAAAGTAAGGAGTGCTAAAGCGTAACGAAGTCTGAAATCAGTACGAACACCTTTCTAAGATCTTTCCTTTGGGCTAGATTCTGATAGAAGAAAAAAGGAAGGTGGCAGTAGATGCCCCGGAAGGGAGAGGCGGGCACACTGCAGGGTACGGAAGCCTGTTGTGTTCTCTATTAATGCTTTGCCTTTATGATCGATGTCTTCCCCAAAGTCAGGTCAATTTTTGTTTATTTTAATTTCATTTTACATGCATGAGGAAAGCTGGCTATTTTTAAAGTTTTCTGAAAATTAAAGCGGTTCTTATGCAAGGTTTTCAGTTTAAGTCTGAAGTTTTTTAAAGCAGAGCACGCTGATATCTCCATCAGTAATGCTTCTAGTCAAATATTAATAATTCAAAAAGGAAATGAACTTAAAAGGAATTGAGCAGGAAGGGACATAAAACAGGACCTAACCTGTCTTTGCCAAATCCTAAGCAAATCAGAAACAGGGATCTCAGAATTTGACCTTTGAGAAGAACCATGGCTCCAGGGAACAGAATTCTAGTGACAACTTGTCTACAAGTTTTGCCTGTCTGTCCTGACTCAAATTGGGTAACATTTTAAAGCTAAATTGTCCTAGAAACAGTCTTCATTTAATGTGAAAATAACACAAGAAAGTAATGAGAAGATGGGCCCCGTATCTAAGCCGAGAGGCTCTGCTATCCAGGCAGATGACAAACACATCAACTTTTTAAGAGATCAAGAGAAGGACTAGCTTTGTGAAAACAGAAAGCATAGGGACCTTCCACGATTGAAAAAGAAACAAGAAAATTATATAGCAGAAGATTGCTGTGGCAGATACTAACACGACAGTGTGTCCTTTTTTCAGGGAGGACTGCAGGGCTTTCAAGGCTAACTTGGTGACAAGAGAAATTAAAAGCCTTTTCTTTTGTTATCTCCTCTGTACACAGAGCCCCAGCTAGACCCGGCTGCTCCCTGTGGGCCTCCAGGAAAGGAACCATTCTAGACAAAGGAAGAGCTCAGGGTTCCAAGGCATGACTGAGATGCCAAAGGACTCAGCCTGTCTTTGGAACACTGGCTTATTCTATCAGATGACCTGCTGGGGCTGCCATATGGCCTGTGCATGACATTCTGTTCAGGATAATAGGGCCTGGGTCCATGCCTGGTTCTGCCCTCGGGGCTGGGATGACAGAATTAGAGCATGTTTGTTCTGAGGCCACTGACTTGTCTGATCCTGCCACTGTGGAGCCTTATCTCTCGATAGCCTCCGCGGTGCCTTTTTCAAGTTTTCAACGAACACGGAACAAGACCCAGGCAAGGAAAGACTAAGGAGAGCTGCTGCTACTATTCCTGGAAGAGAAGAAGCAGATAAATTAAGGGACTTGGGATTCAAGAGTGGTGAAGCCAGTGCAGAACCTAGAAGTCCCCAGAGTCCAGTTCACCATCACTGACAACAACAAGAGCAGTTGTTCAATGTTAAGGATTGGGGTCTTAATGTTCTATGTTCTGCAAACCGCCTCACCAGGGACGTCCAGGCAATGTTGTGACTTAAAATGGTGTCTGAGGGTTTGGAGAAGGGTTGAATTCTAACAACCCAGAGAAAAAGAAGTGTTTTTTTTTACATTTTAAAAGCCAAAAAAATTTCTGGTTCAAGTCCTATGATTTTCAGTTGCCAAAAACACGGCCTTTGAATTTGCCTTCCGTCTTTGAAAGCAGTGATAGTTGCTTGTCCATGGTGCATGTGGTGAATGATTACTAAGTCCAGAAGGACCCAAAGCATCACCATCATCCACACTCCATCAGCAAACTCAGTTCTACTTGTTTGGAAGAATGCCTTTCCCGGGTGAAGAGTGCATGGCCTCTAGTACTATTGTTGCAACTTCCTGTGAGGTTGTAATTATTTCAAAATACTTTTTTTTTTTAAAAAGTGTTTTGTCCTACTGATAGAAATGAGAGCCCTGACCATTACGTTAGCCCAACAGTCCTGGATTAAAAAAGAAGGTGTCATCAAGAGTGAGAATAAAGGGCCAGAGTGAATTTCATGGCCGGCAAAACCTCTGGGAGGACCCAACCTGGGTCTGAGTTCATTTACTGGGGACCCACCAGTAGACCTCTGTCTGTGCTCCACATCTGAGATCTATGAGTTTTTAAAACATCTGGATCCACAGAGGCACACTGGGAGCGTAGGTAAATCATGCCAATTCCTGATTTTTACTAAATCAACTCAACACCCAGAGGGTATGAGAAAAAGTGGGGCCTTTCCTTCTCTGAAGGGTGGGTCCTGCCTGAAGTGCCAGGCAAAGCAATACCGGAGTGGGGAACGTGGACTCTGGAGCCAGAATGTCCACATACGAGTCCCAGCTTTGCCACTTAACTAGCCATTTGCCCTTGAGCCAGGGGGTTAACTACTCTCTGTACCTCGGCTTCTCTGTAAACTGGGAATAATGCTAGCCGCTTTCTCATGGAGTTGCTCAGAGGATTGAAGGAGATATTAAAAGAGAGCACAGAATTCCCAACACTTGTTAGAGATCGGATGAGTGGCAGGAAGACTGTACGAGACTAAAGGCGCAACCTTGAGGAAGGGTTGTTGTGCTTCTATCGCTAGTGTTGGAGATAATTATGCTTCACACGTTATATTACCCTTATCTATATTTATTCTTGCCTTGCTTTATGAATCACCTTGGGGGGTACTAAGCTTACCCCTGATATCAAACACACCTGGAGATAACAGGGAGTTAGGAAATCTGGATTCTACCTTTGATTCAGCTTCAGCTAGTGGAGAGGCCACGAGAAAGTCAATGCACCCCCTCTGGCTTCAGTTTCCTCCTCTCTATAATGAGAGGGTTGGGCTAGAATGTCCCTGGTCTTGTAGGCCCCCGCCAAGTCACTAGATTTTATGATTCTAAGGTTGCTGCCTGATTTGAGAAGGGCTCTTTACCAAAAGCAAAATGATTCTCATTTCACACTTCAGAATTTGTCCTACAGCATTGATGGTGCCTAGGATACACAGGACAAATACTCCCTCTGAACCCTGAGACCGGGGAGCACAGTGATCACTGCCTCTGATCCATAATCCGAACACCAAACCACAAATGGGCTTCCCAGTACAAACGGATGTGCCGAACATGGAATGAGTCTCCAGTGGCACTGATGAATGTGGATCTGGCATTCCGATGGTCTCCCAGATGAAATGGCAGAGGGTCCATTTTTTTCCCTCCCAATCATGTGGCTTTGGGTAATACTAGCTTTAAGTGCTGCCTCGAACTTCTCTGGATCCGGGGATCAGGCATTGCAAGCCCGTCTACCAGTCAACAAATGGCTTCCAATTTCTTCTTTACATTTTGTGATATGCTTGTGGGAAGCTCAGCTCACATATACCTGGGACCTCTAGGTTTCTTCCCCTGTCTCTCTGTCCCCACACGTACTTCACAGTTGACAGGTATTTCATTCACATCTGTGTGTGTCAGTAGTCCCCAGCTCTCAGGGATATTCATCCTACACCAGGGGCTGGGCAATGAGATTTTCATTTTTATAGTGTTTTATGCTTTTAAAGCAAAATATACCTTATCTATTTCGGTTCTTAAATGTTTAGGACAGAAATTATTATCTGTACTGAATTTCATGTCAGCTTCATGAGGACAGAAGTTAATTCTGTTCTGTTCTCAGCTTTATCTATTTTTTTTAAGTGAGAGAGAGAGAAAGATCTCAAGCAGACTCCCCACTGAGCATGGAACTTGATGTGGGGCTCAATATCAGGACCCTGAGATCATGACCTAAGCCAAAACCAAGAGTCAGATGCCTGACCAACTGAGCCATCCAGGCGACCCCTCAGCTTTATCTGGTACCAGACACCTACTTAGAGCATGTTTGCTGAGTTAGTGAATGGATCTCCACTATACAGACGAGAAATCAAAGAACTGCGTGAGGTTAGGCTGTTGAAAAAGGCGTCTGGATCATCTGTCACCAGGTCTGCTGCTCTCTCTCTGCCACTCACCTCAGTGGCTAATCTCAGAGAGGCTCAAGATGGATTTGCGTAGACAAAAATAAAACCCATGCTCCATGACAACACTCGGCAGGGACCTTACAAGTACAAGGCCGCAAAGGGACCAGGGGGCAGTATTTGGATGATGCTTCTCTTAGCACCCCACGTTCTGGGTGTATGGATTCACCCAATTTCCAAAACAAACCTGCTTCCCCACCTCCCTGCCTTTGCGTATGCTGTGCCTACCTCCTGGAATTTCTTCTTGTCCTTTTCTTGTCCTTGGTAGGCCAACTCTTAATCAGATATCACGTTCCACCAAGATCTTCTGCCACTGAAATCTGAGCTCACCTTTGTCAGAGCACATATCACACAATGTTCTATTTCCTCATTTTCTCAACTTCCTTTCTCTTGCCCAGCCCCACACTGTAAGTTCTTGAGCACAGGGACTGTGTCTTTTATGTTCATAAATAAATTCCTAAAATGTGGTTGGTACATAGGGTTTTAATAGCTGTTGGTCGAATGAATTGTTGTGTGCAACCCTGTACCTTATCAAGAGAAAAAAAAGTTGAAAAATCTCCTAAGAGTACTTTTCCCACCGATGAGGAAATGGCAGCAATAGGTCACTCATATGCACCAGTAATGAACACAGGGCCAACGCGAAATTAGGCTGTGCAATGTGTGGAAGGCATTCTCTCTTGTGGCTGCTGAGGTGACCACAAGAAGACATGGGCTGCTGTCGATGTTGCAGTTGTAGGGATGGACACACAGGAGTCACACTGCTCCAGTGATACTGTCTGGCCCATTTCCTACAATGACCAGAGCCTTGGGCCTGGGGCGCCAGATTCCATCCCAGCCACAGCAAATGGAAGCACCCTGGGAAGGTACAGAAGAAAGAGTGCTGCTTTCCACACACAGACAGGCTGAACATTGTGGAGAAAAGATTGGGGGTAATTAGCCTAATTGCCTTTGGAGAGAAAAGTGTGGCTGGCTTTCCTTTTCACCACTTACCCTTATTACAGACTTACAGCTCTTGGTAAAAAGCATTATAAAACTAGGGAAGGTGGAGGGTTTGGGGTCTTTTATATAAAGGATACAGAGACAAAGTAGGATTATAACAAGAATAAGTAAAGAACTCTACCAGGACTTGGGGAAAGAAAACAGGAGGGACCCTTAGGTTTCTTCCCAAGTTGTGTCTATTCCAAGCTGGGGCAAGAGGGAGAGCTGCCCCTTTCATGTTGCACATACTGAAGGTTCCAGGGAGTCTTTAGGGTAGTTGGAACTCAAGCAGAGGCTGCCGTTAACACAGGAACACTGCTCACCCGAGTGGGGTGGGGGCACCACTTTCAGAGGCACTCTAATCAAAAGTTGCCAGGCCCTAAGCTCTATCTCAAGTGAGTGGCTAGCACCTTCTCTGCTTCCTGCGTCTCTCTGCAGACCCCAACCTTCCAACGCAGAGGAGGAAAGAGCATCCGAAGGCTGGGCAGCCAGGGCCCCACGGGCATGTGTGGACTGGGGTGGACTCCCACACTCCCAGGCCAGCCCTGTTGCCTCTTCCGAGGTGAGATCCGGCAGCATTGCTGCTGACTGCCTCGCCAGGGCTTTTTAAAGGGACAAGTGAGAAGATGGAAGCAAAAATACTTTGTCAATTGCAAAGGTGCAATACAAGCGAGAAGAAGGAGTATTATTATCAGTGCTTTATTTAGTTGCAGTTTGCATCAGCACCGTATACTGACATCGCCGACACTTTAGCTCTGATGCATATTAACTTCACTTGTTCCACAGACGCAGCTGCTCCAGGAGTTGCCAGCCGCCCCTCGCTTCCCCCTGCCCCGGGCCTCCTGTCCTTGGCTCCTGCTGTTCTCTAGAGCTGGAAGGCCTTCTGAGTGAGGCCGCTCTGACTGGCAAGTTCCTGATTGTCCTGAGGGCCCATCACCCTTTTCTTTCTTTTTTTTTTTCATAATAATATTTTTATTATGTTATTCACCATACAGTACATCCCCGGATTCCGATGCAAAGTTCGATGCTTCATTAGTTGCGTTTAACACCCAGTGCACCATGCAATACGTGCCCTCCTTAATACCCATCACCTGCCTATCCCATTCCCCCACCCCCTCCCCTCTGAAGCCCTCAGTTTGTTTCTCAGAGTCCATAGTCTCTCATGCTTCCTTCCCCCGTCTGATTATCCCCCCTTTCTTTATCCCTTTCTTCTCCTACCGATCTTCCTAGTTCTATGTTCCATCGCCCTTTTCTATCTCCCGCTGGTCTCCTTTCACAACACCCCATCCAGTTCAACTAGGGATGTGCCATGGTGAGTAGCACTGGCCACCTGCTTGCTCACCTTTCTGACTGGACTGGGAGTTCCTGGAAGGCAGGATCTATGACTTATTAGTGGAAAAACACTCACAGGCCAGTACGTGAGATGTTTCCCATGCCTGCTCCTCTAAGGGAGCAGCTTGCCATTGATAACACTCGTTTGGTTTGGTTTACGTGCCCCACACCTGGAGTTGTGTGTAATCTGCACATCCTGGAGCCTGGAGGAGTAGAGGTGATAATGATCACGACAAACCATGGATGAATGCTAAGGAGGCATGAGGCATTGTGCTAAGCAGCCTCCCAGGCTGTTAGTGCCATTTCCCCCAATTTGCAGATGAGCAAATAAAAGAGGCAATCTGCCTTCGGCCCCCACACTAAATAGCAGGGCTTAAGTCAGTTTGACTCCAATGTCTGTGGTCTTAATCACTACACCAGGAAAAGATAATGCAGAAGAAATGGAAAAGAGAGAAGAAAAGAGGCATTTGTCATTTACTAAGAAAGGAATATCCTATTTTTAGCTTGACTTTATTATTGTCTTTTTAAGATATGAATGTCACTATTTCCCTTACATCCCTTCTTCTAGTCTAATGACCTACCATCTAATGGCAGCAGACAAAGTTTCTATGAAACAATAAAATAATAAGAGCGGGCTTTCATGCAGAAGAGGGCCAAGATCCTGCCTCCCTAAGTTCTGGGAGTTGGCGTCCACCTCCTCTCCCATCTGTACCTTTGAAGTGGTCAGAGACCTCTTCCCTACCTTTCTTGACACAACAGCAAAAGCTTTAAACTGTTTCCAGGGATGACAGGGCTGGGGTGCAGCAGGGACCCACCCCCAGGACCAGGGAATCTCCTTGTCCTGATGCTCCTTTGTAGACACAAATTAGGGTGGAAGGTCTGACAGGCCCCTTTGCTCCTAGGTCCTTCCAAGCTAAAGAAGGGCTCTCTTGGGAACCCCTTCCATTAAATGTCTGATGGGCCAGCAGAGTAGATGTCAGGGGGAAGCCCGTTACAAGGGAAGTCTGCACCTCTAGAGAGCTTGCCTACCTTTTTTTTTTTTTTTTACTTTCTGTCTTCAAAGACCAATAAGAGAACAGCAAAGGGGAAGTTCTCACCTACACCCCATCTCAACCCCATAAAATGACTGGAAAAGGGATGTCATTGCATGGAACCCAAAGAAAGAACAATGGGTGATGGTCTATTTCTGTACCCCTCCTGAGGATAAACACCCTCATACAATTCAATAGGGAAACAAGTTTTCAGAATATTCTGGCTCTACCAACCACTAGCTGTGTGACCTCCAAAAAATTACTTCACCTGTATCTGTAAAAAATAGAAAATGATTCCACTCATCTTAAAGGATTGTTCTGAGGGTTATAGGCTTAATATACAGCAAACCTTTAAAACTGTGCTTGGTGAATACGTGCAATAAGTCTTAGCTGTTAGTATGGTTACTGCTGTTAGTATTATTACCACCATCACTGTTTTCTCTCTGCTCTGTCCCCTGCCTTGCGATAATCTCACCTATTCTGAAGATAAACTCCAGAGGTTACGGTTCCAAATTCTCTCTTGCAATATTCTTTGGAAGACAGGACAAAGAAACTGACTTCAAATAATTTCCCTTTTCGTTCCACTAGTAATAGAAACACCTAAGTCAACCACTTAACATTCAGGCAAGATGGCTGTCAGCACATTAGAAGTTAAGCATTTTGTCAATATAAATGTACCAAATATACCTAATGTCATTATTCTTGAGACGCCTCACATACTCAACCTCATCTCTAATATCTATCTTGATAGAAAAGAGCCATGACGACAGACGATTACTAGCACCAAGACCTGGTTTCCTGAAGAAGGCTGGATAATGGAAGGAATACCACTACATTCCCAGTAGCAGAAAAGTCTGTCCAAGAGACGCTGGACTAAATTCTTTGTGGGGAAGGTAAATGGTGTCAATGGAGAACTCACTCCTGATGCGTTCTGGAAAGCAGGGGTGGAAGTTAGCGCTATAATACATCCCAGTCCATGATGTTCCAAGAATCTAGATGTTCAAACTCTCAGAAGGCTAGAAACTCCATATAGCAATTTAAAAACATGGCAAATATTTTTATACTGTTCCCATTTAGAAGTGGATATACATATCCTCCCCTTGAATCTAGGACTCCTTGAATAATGGAATATGGTGGAAGTGATGTATCAGTTTCTGGGTCCAGAAATCAATAAATGGGCAGCTTCCACTTCCTACTTCTTCAGACACGGGATGTTGAACCAGCCACCATTGTACGCTCGTGGAGAAGGTTTGTGAAGAGGCCCCTATAGAGAGGAACTCGGGCCAGTCCTAGCTGAGCTCGCAGGGCTAATGAGCAACACTGGCCCCCATGTGACGGGCCGTCTCAGAACTGGATCCTACAGCACCTGGCTGAGCCATCCCAGATGATACCATGTGGAGCAGAGTAGTATCTGCCAAAATGTGGATTCACGAGTCAAATCAATGATTTTTTTTTTTTTAAGTAAATGCTGTGTCCAATGTGGGGCTGGAACTCATGACCCCAAGATCAAGAGGAGCATGCCTGACTGACTGAGCCAGCCACCCTGCCACCAAGCACCCCTGATCATTTTTGTTTTAAATGTCTGGTTTTGGCATGGTTTCTAATGCAGTTAGATAACTTACATATTCCATGTTTTGGGGAGAATCCCTTCCTGGATCCTTTCTAGGTATTCTCTCTCTCTTGAAATATTGCTTTCTCCTCTTAGGCCAGCAAAACACTGAAATTAGCTGTCAGATAAATAGTGGAAGATATTGCTGGACCTATTGTAGAAACAGAGGGAGCCTTGGGTCAGAATGCAGATACCATGACAATTCCCCAGCAGTTTTCAGATTGTTTGTGTGTGAAACAGTACAAAATTTGTCCCTAAGATGTTTTGTCCCAGTCTCTCAAGATAATGTCTTCCTGTTATTTTTTATAAGATTTTATTTATTTATTTACTTATTTATTTAAGTGATAGAGTGTGAGCTCAAGCAGGGCGAGGGGCAGAGGGAGAGAATCTCAAGCAGACTCCATGCTGAGTGCAGAGCCTGACATGGGGCTTGATCTCATGATCCTGAGATGACCTGGGCCAAAATCAAGAGTGGGACGCTTTATCAACTGAGCCATCCATGTGCCCCTTCTTTTTATTAATCGTAGAAAAGCAAATTATATCAATGAGGTACAATCTCAGATTAGCTTTTTTTTTTTTTTTTTTTTTTACAGGATAATATTTAATGCTGGTGAACTTGGGATGAGATCAATATATTGCACATGGCGGGGTAACTTAGGACAACCATTCAGAAAACAGTCTGACAATGTGCAATACACACACTCCCATCTGCATACATTAGCAGTACTAACCTTTGACTCAGTAATTTTACCTCTATGATTTATTCTAAGCAAATAACCTAAAGTGAGAAAAAAAAAAGGAACCTTATTATAGAGGGAGATGCTCATTGTAGCTTTATTTATCATTGTGAAAAAATGGGAAGCAGGCTAAATTTCTAAACATGGAGAAAAAATTAAAATAATATTATATTACATGAGCCTCGTGGAATATTATGCAACCATTAAGATGATAACAAGGAAGACCAGACATCCTCAGCTTATGATGTAATACTAAATGGGAAAAAAAATCAGAATATAAAACTATATATATAATGACTACAACTTTATAAAGATAGAGATACATATAAATACATATTAAAATGGAAAAGATAAGAAATGTTATTTTATATAATAGTTTATATTAGGTTTTTTCCCTTTTAGAAAGAAAACTTTGTATTTTTTAATATTTAAAGAAGGTGGGATGGAGAGATGATACATTGAAAAAATTAAAATGACCCTCCAACTCAATGAAGCAGAGCATTGTCTTGGTCAAAATGGTTGTTATTGCCCGTCTGTTGAATAAAACCAAGAACTAACACTTGGATCCCTTGGAAAATATCTTATTTTAGATGGTTAACTTCCTAGACAATAAGTATCTCTATCACTTTGGATCGTATTTTACCTCTGGGTGTCAGTAAGAGAAAATGGAGGCAATTCAGAAACTGCAGTTAAATGAGCACATTATATTTGTGGCTTTGTTCCTCTCCCCTCCCAACCTTCTACTTTTCCCTTCCTAGACTTTCAGGATAGAAAGTGATAAAATAAAACCAACAACAACAGTTTCTATTTCTAGAGTGAACTTTAATTCAATTTTTACCAAGATCCATGCCAATTCAAAATCACGGCTCTTCTCTTGGTGCTAGTAATAGAGTGATTGTCTTTTGCATTAAAATTTAAGACTTACAGTCACATAGGAGAAAGAAAACTTGGCTTAGATTTCTTAGTGGTCAAATGTACACCAGCAAAAACAAATGGAAAACTGATTGCAACTGTGTACTTGGATATTTAAAGCCAACACCATTTTTACCCCAATGGCTCAAATACTGGCATTCAGGTCTCCTTTCTCGATTCTAAAAACATGCACAGGAAAGTGGAGAAGGAAGGCCTGGCCTAGTCAAATTCCAAATTTCCACTTACAGCCCTGAAGTGGAGGGGCAGGAAGTAAGGACGCTTTCTCTGCCAGCTTTCTTGCTCACTGCTGTCATCATCCCCCTCCTTCACCATGATCCAAATAAGTGACCATCAAAGCGTTAGGTTAACTTCTATTTGAATGTGTAGCAAAACATTAAGTACACATTTTTATAAACTAATTTCCAAGCAGAACTGTTCAAATGTTACCTTATAGGTAAATGGCTGCTGGAACACTGAATCTATTTCAGAATTTGGTCACATTGAGCCATTTTTCTTAGTCATAAAGTAAATACCATAGCAGATAAGGATAATTCTGTACTCCTGCCATTGGTTGTTAGAGCAACAGGAAGTCGGACTTCAGCTCTCTCCACAGCCCTTTACAAATCAGCCCACTCAACACTAATGCAAACGTAAACACATCATTCTGCCAACCCCTGGGGCTGAAGGAATATCTTGGGAGCTAATATGTGAACCCCCATTTGATTCCAAGGCTTCTAGGCTAAGTACCTTATTGCCACAGGGAAACAGGCAGAAGTCAAGATGTTCTCCATCAGGAGAAAATAAAGTTAAATAAGGTTAAATTAAATTAAAATAAGTAAATATAAACAAACCCATAAACTGGATAACTTTTAGGAGCCCCAAAGACAGGATACTTGTAGCTCTTGAAAGTAGAAAAATTACCACTCTCTCTCTTTCTTTCTCTCACATACACACACAAACACCCTAAACTATTAGAGTTGTTTAAAAGAATCTACATTTACACCCCTTGATCAGGGTCAAAGTAAAAATTGCTTAATATTTAAGTGATGAAATCCATAGCACTAAGCATCGAGGCTTTGATCTTAATTGGCTCCTGCTACTGTGACTTACACTGGAGTTGTTTGTGGGCTTTTAACACTACAGACAGGCTCCCCATCTCTTTGCTCAAACAGGCCAACAGCATGCCTATAAAGTGGAGAGGTCCACTTGATGATGCAAATGTTCAGGCAGGTAATTAGAGACACTTGAAGCATCGAATTTTCCTGTGATCTAAAGTTTGCTAAAGTAGAAGGTGGTTTCAGGCAGAACTAACGGCGTATCTAAAAATGATGGCTGCTGAATCTCAGTTAATTTAGTGGGTTTTTTTTCTTTGAAACGTCTTTATTCAATGCAATTTGCCGGTGACCTCAACTTGATAAAAAAAAAAAAAAAAACCATGAATGTATCTGAAATCCGTGCTTGCCATGAAATAGCTGTAAGTTTTAATAAGAATTCTGAGAACCTGTGTTCTCAGAGGTGTCAGAATGACTGAACCAGAAAAGATCTTGGTTCTCACACTGAGTAAATGCAGATTCAATGGTGGTGCCTTATTTTTTATGCCTTGGAGACATGGGGTCTCTGTAGATATCTGGGCTGCTGTGAGGATGGTGGCACCTTTCTAAAAGTTAATACTGAGTGTAAGATGACATGGAAAACACCTTGAGCTGCCATTCACTTGGTGTCGCACCGTGGAGTCTGTTTTAATTGGTCAGTGCCCATACCAAAGGGCTGGCTAAATATTTTGATTACTACCTTGCAATATACCAAACTTCTTGGACTGTAAATTAGAAAGTTCTCAAAGATGCCAATATTTGTATATTAGAATTTTAAGGCCTTAGATATGGATTTCTTTTTAAGTGTAGCAAAAGTGCAATAGTGAGTTAAGTCTCCTCTGGGATATTAGCATAAAAATCTATAGAAAGGAAAGGACGCATCCAAATGAAATGAGCAGAGTAATGCCAGTGCTCAATGAATTTGATTTTATGTTGTACAACCACCGAACAGCATGTAGGCCTAGTCTAGAGGTCAAAGATTTCAGCGAGAACCCTGATTTCAACTTTCCTTTTTTTTTTCCTTGTGGTCCCATAATCCCCATGTCTTAATATCAAGTTTTGAGAGTGTGATCATTACAGTTATAATTCAAATGCAGGCCTGACGTAACTTTATACTAGTATCTTAGTCTACTGAACTGTGAGGATTGCCGGCAGTGACCTTGGAGGCCATGTCTATTCTGCCTTAGTTTACAACCGAGGGAACCAACGCCCAGGGAAATTAGGTGGCTTGTTTGAGTATATGATGCAGTGGGAACTCAGACCCAGAGCCTAGGACTCTTTACAACTCATGTCTGTCGACACAGATCAATAGGAAACAAATGTCATTGGTGAAAAGGAGTCATCAGGACGGGCCACATGTTTGCAGGGGCCAGTGCAAAATGAAAATGTGGAGGTCCTAACTAAAAAATTATTAAGAATTTTAAGATAGCTACAGAAGAGCGTTCTAGGCATGGGGCCAAGTATGACTGCACAGGTAACACACCCTGGAAACTAATCCTGGGTGCCATGATTTCATAATTTACTGGATGCTGACTCTTAGAAGGCAAAGGGGAAGAAAGGCTTTTTGAACACTGAAAATGTTCAAAAATTATCTGTCACATAGATAAGTGAATGAATGACTATGTACATGAGTGAAAGAATGCACCTAGGAA
Organism: Ailuropoda melanoleuca; assembly: GCF_002007445.2. NCBI lineage: Eukaryota > Metazoa > Chordata > Mammalia > Carnivora > Ursidae > Ailuropoda > Ailuropoda melanoleuca. Next base: position 57,931,860 of record NC_048222.1, read on the forward strand.
ATTACTACTAACACTCAGGGGCAGGTTGAGTTAATGCAATAAGTCATCATGAGAACTTGGTCTGTTATTTAAGTGTCACAATTCATAATCTGAAAATACCACATAACACAATCAACCTTCCCAGCGCTGACACAAATAGGCTGCCAGAACTACGTCCAACACGCGAGTGGCCATGTGCGCATGTGGTAGGCATTACTGTGCTATTATGTGCTCAAGAAATGCCAACTGCTTACCAGAACTGTTTTGTATTTTTTCTCTCTTTTTGCATTTAGAAGAATTTATCCAGATACATTTCATGGAACCCATCCATGTGCAAAATCTACAAGCCCTTTAGATATGAATATTTCATACATTGCCAGGCACCCTTGATTTAAAAACAATAGTAATAATAATAAAACTATTACAATTTATTGAATTTTTATTATGTCAGATATCATACCAAGTGCTTTGAATATATTTCCTCCTGAAGAGGACCTCATAACTTCTCTATGAGGTAGATATATTACCCTGATTTTCCAGTGAGGAAAACCAGGCTCTGAAAGCTTGAGTGGCAGAATCAGAATTTGACCTTAGGACTATTTGGATTCCTGGAGTCTCACTGTTCTTTGAAAGGAAAATAGTGCAAGTTGGACATACCGAGAACCACAGAGTAGGAGCTATTGCTTGACTTGAAAAGAATGAGACTTCTATTTGATAAAGCCTGAGTGAAGTTTCACTTTGGTGAACAGAAATGAAAATCGAGGTGGTTAATTTTCAGCTTACTACAAAGGCAGATGGAGGAGGAGCCTCCTTGCCCACATTTTATGGGGCCCTCGGCCTGATTTATTGCATTACTATACCAGGAAAAGAGGTTAACGGTATAACAGTGCAGAGTGAAAGAAGGCTCAGAGCCAAGCTAAGATTTCCACTCAGGTAGTTTGTAGTACGTTTCATTAAGAGACAAGAAAACGATAAAAAAAAAAAAGTGCATAATTTTCCTCCGTAGATACAGATGTATGATGTGTAATAGAAACACGGGAAATATTAACTTTAGAGATTCAGGGGTTAATGTTTTTTTGAAGTAGGAATCATAAGAAAATGTGAGTTTATAATCATGAAATGTCTCAGAATTGAAGAAAATATAGTTAGTGTTTCTGTCTCTACCTCTCAGGAGATAAAAGTGCCTTCATAATTATGGCTTCTATTTATTATGACGTTTCAAAGTGTTAATCTGGCAGGAGTATCTTATTTCTTATTTAAAACAAGCTACGGAAAAAATAAGGAAAAAATGTGGAGGCGTAGCAAAAGCAAATTCATTTTATATATATTCTGTTCACATTTTGTAGCATCGTCCTCCAATGTCATACTTTTTATATTTTTTAATTGCCTGATTAAATAAAAAGTCTGTTTTTGGTATGCAAAATTTTCAAATACCAGCAGAACAATATTTCTGGCCAAACACCACAGTTTTATAGCTTGAGCACATTCATGAATATGTCTATGTAACACACACTGTGTATACATAGTATGCATATGTAACAATGTGATACATACAAATAATTTGTAACAAACTGCTGATTTTTTCCACGTATCCAATGGTAAGAAAGTCTCCCCCATCTAAGTCTATTGGGGTGTGGTCCTATTCCCCTGCCCAAGACTACTTTAGGTTTCAGCCATGAGCAGGTGTCATGACTCTACACACAGACACCAAGGAGAAATATGTTACTAGGAAAGGTTTCTCAGTTAGACTTGGTCCCTTGATCTGCTGGATACTCACTTGGAATATGCCAGTTTTCCTGGAAATAGGAAAAGAGCTACAGAAGGACAGGACGACAGGATGGGAATGGCAGGGAACACAGAAAGCACCCAGGTCTTTGATGACGTTGTTTAAGCAAAGAATTTACCAACCCTGGAGCCACCCCATCTCAGGGCTTCTTTTTAGGTGACTTAATATACATGTCCTCACTGTTGAAACAACTTAGAGTTGGGTTTTCCGTTATTTGTAGCCAAATGCAGCATGACTGACACCTATCATGTTCGAAGACCTATCCTGGCCAATTTCCATGGATTATCTCTAATTGATTTCACATCTCTAAGCTAAGGGCTATTTTCTCCATTTAACAGAAAAGGAAACTAAGACTTGGAGAAACTAATCATATACTCACATCTAGTTAGTGGATAGGACAGGATTCCAACCTTAGTCTGTTTGACTTTGAAAGTTATCATTTAAAATCTCTGTATGTGGGGTGCCTGGGTGACTCAGTCAGTTAAGGGTCTGACTTTTTTTTTTTTTTAATTTTATTTTATTATATTATGTTAGTCACCATACAGTACATCCCCAGATTCCGATGTAAAGTTTGATGCTTCATTAGTTGCGTATAACACCCAGTGCACCATGCAATACGTGCCCTCCTTACTACCCATCACCAGTCTATCCCATTCCCCCACCCCCTCCCCTCTGAAGTCTTCAGTTTGTTTCTCATAGTCCATAGTCTCTCATGTTTCATTCCCCCTTCTGATTACCCCCCTTTTCTTTATCCCTTTCTTCCCCTACCGATCATCCTAGTTCTTATGTTCCATAGATGAGAGAAATCATATGATAATTGTCTTTCTCTGCTTGACTTATTTCACTTAGCATTATCTCCTCCAGTGCCGTCCATGTTGCAGCAAATGTTGAGAATTCGTTCTTTCTGATAGCTGAGTAATATTCCATTGTATATATGGACCACAGCTTCTTAATCCAGTCATCTGTTGAAGGGCATCTCGGCTCCTTCCATGATTTGGCTATTGTGGACAATGCAGCTATGAACATTGGGGTGCATATGGCCCTTCTCTTTACTACGTCTGTATCTTTGGGGTAAACACCCAGTAGTGCAATGGCTGGGTCATAGGGTAGTTCAATTTTTAACTTTTTAAGGGACCTCCACACTGTTTTCCAGAGTGGCTGTACCAACTTGCATTCCCACCAACAATGTAGGAGGGATCCCCTTTCTCCACATCCTCTCCAACAATTGTTGTTTCTTGCCTTGTCTATCTTTGCCATTCTAACTGGCGTAAGGTGGTATCTCAGTGTGGTTTTGATTTGAATTTCCCTGATGGCTAATGATTTTGAACATTTTTTCATGTGTCTGTTAGCCATTTGTATGTCTTCATTGGAAAAGTGTCTGTTCATATCTTCTGCCCATTTTATGATTTGTTTATTTGTTTCTCGTGTATTGAGTTTGAGAAGTTCTTTGTAGATCTTGGATACCAGTCCTTTATCTGTGGTGTCCTTTGCAAATATATTCTCCCATTCCGTGGGCTGTCTCTTAGTTTTTTTGACTGTTTCCTTGGCTGTGCAGAAGCTCTTTATCCTGATAAAGTCCCATAAGTTCATTTTATCTTTTATTTCTCTTGCCTTTGGAGATGTGTCGTGAAAAAGGTTGCTCTGGCCGATGTCATAGAAGTTGTTGCCTATGTTCTCCTCTAGAATTTTGATGGATTCCTGTCTCACATTGAGGTCTTTCATCCATTTGGAGTTTATTTTTGTGTATGGTGTGAGAGAGTGGTCAAGTTTCATTCTTTTGCATGTAGCTGTCCAATTTTCCCAGCACCATTTATTGAAGAGACTGTCTTTTTTCCACCGGATGTTTTTTCCTGCTTTATCAAAGATTAGTTGCCCAAAGAGCCGAGGGTCCATTTCTGGGTTCTCTATTCTGTTCCATTGGTCGATGTGTCTGTTTTTGTGCCAGTACCATGCTGTCTTTGTGATCACAGCTTTGTAGTACAGCTCGAAATCCGGCATTGTGATGCCCCCAGCTTTGTTTTTCCTTTTCAACAGTTCCTTGGAGATTCGGGGCCTTTTCTGGTTCCATACAAATTTAAGGACTATTTGTTCCAGTTCTTTGAAAAATGTCCTCGGTATTTTGATCGGGATAGCATTGAAAGTGTAGATTGCTCTGGGTAGTATGGACATTTTAACTATGTTAATTCTTCCAATCCATGAGCATGGAATATTTTTCCATCTTTTTATGTCTTCCTCAATATCTTTCAAAAGTGATCTATAGTTTCTAGCATATAGGTCCTTTACGTCTCTGGTTAAGTTAATTCCAAGGTAACGCATGGTTTTTGGTGTTATTGTAAATGGGATGGATTCCCTAATTTCTCTTTCTTCAGTCTCGTTATTCGTGTATAGAAATGCAACTGATTTCTGGGCATTGATTTTGTATCCTGCCACCTTACTGAATTGTTCTATAACTTCTAATAGTTTGGGAGTGGATTCCTTTGGGTTTTCCATATAGAGTATCATGTCATCTGCAAAGAGAGACAGTTTGACTTCTTCTTTGCCGATTTGGATACCTTTGATCCCTTTTTGTCTTCTGATTGCTGTTGCAAGGACTTCTAGTACTATGTTGAATAATAGTGGCGAGAGTGGGCATCCTTGTCGTGTTCCTGATCTTAAGGGAAAGGCTTCCAGCTTTTCCCCATTGAGAATAATGCTTGCAGTAGGCTTTTCATAGATGGCTTTTATGAGATTGAGAAATGTACCCTCTATTCCTACACTCTGAAGGGTTTTAATCAGGAAAGGATGCTGTATTTTGTCAAATGCTTTTTCTGCATCAATTGAGAGGATCATATGGTTCTTGAGTCTTTTCTTGTTGATATGATGTATCACATTGATTGATTTGCGAGTGTTGAACCATGCTTGCATCCCAGGTATGAATCCCACTTGGTCATGATGGATAATCCTTTTAATGTACTGTTGGATTCTATTAGCAAGGANCGTTACCTTGGAATTAACTTAACCAGAGACGTAAAGGACCTATATCCTAGAAACTATAGATCACTTTTGAAAGATATTGAGGAAGACATAAAAAGATGGAAAAATATTCCATGCTCATGGATTGGAAGAATTAACATAGTTAAAATGTCCATACTACCCAGAGCAATCTACTCTTTCAATGCTATCCCGTTCAAGGGTCTGACTCTTGATTTCAGCTCAGTTCATGATCTCAGGGTTGTGAGATTGAGCCTGCTTAAGCTTCTCTTTCTCCCTGCTCCCCCAAAGCTTCTAAAATCTCTGTAAGCCTTTGTGTACATGTGTGGCAGTACTGAATTTTTATATGTGTCCACACTTATATACCTGTGGTGAAGGTGTTATCTGTGGTAGCCCAACATTTATCCCATTTCTCAGTCTTTGAAATGTTAAAATGTTAAACATAAACACATTTAACATAAAATGTTAAAAAGAATGAGGCAGAATTGAGGGAACATGTGATAACATAAAGCAAATGGCAAGATCTGGGAAAAGTAATAATTACCAGGTTTCCTTTTCCATGGGGATTACTTATTTTCCTTCTCATGGGTCAGATAATTCTAGCTCTGTTCTTGGGGCTAGCTGAGACATCAACATCCTGGCAGATGACATCTGCCTTAAATACTTATCAACCTGTATAGATACCATTAATGAGTAGGAATGTTGTAAGGGAGATACGTGTCTCTACAGAAAATACCGAATCAAAGATCAAATTTGCAGGATGGGGGCTACCATGCACCTTCCGTTTTCACAGAAGACTTTCCTAATCAATCAAGGCATTTCTTTTTCTCCCTGACCTTGGATATAGACCCACAGACTTCTTCAACACTGGCTGAGGCAGCCACTAGCAGTCAGTCAGGTGTGGCTCTCTACTTGGAAACTCATTTGCACTGTGTGTCCTACATGTTCCACGGGGGAGGGCTCTTCAGGGACAAAACTGAAATTACAGGGAAATTGTGCCATGCTAGCTTATCAACCCCTGAGAGCGGAATGAGGGGAAATTACTGCTAACTGAAAATATTATCTATGTATTTCTGAAAATTGAGTCTAAAAACTATATTAGCAGCAATGAAGTTTAAGTGATCCCGAAAGAAAAGGGCAAAGTGTTGTAAAATATAAACGGCAATAATAAATTTGAAAGTTGGACTATTTGTGTGTCTGTCTCTTTTTTACAGATAGCTATGTGCATTCGTGATGTGAATTCATATTTTGAAAAATCATCTTTGGATTCGATCCTACCACCTAGCTAATTAAAATACGAAAATAAATATAGCATTAAGGAATCCTACTACTAGAAAAATCTTGGACTTTCTCTAGACTCTCTGCTGCCCATCCCCACCTCACTTTGTTCTAATGAGAAAACTAAGGGCAGCAAGGCCAGTGCCTCGTCCGTATATATTTGCTAACTCCATTAAAACGCCCTCCTTATAGTCCTCCAAAATGACCCTCTGGTCCCCCCAAATTCTCCTCCTTTATTCAGTCACCCCATGAAAGACAACTGGATTCAGGCATTCTGTAAATGAAGTTAATCAGGTAAATAATATTCATCCTCACAAGAAAGAAATGAAAGACTACGTATAGTATGTAGGACACAAAGACCAGTATGGTGAATGTTTGTTTTGTTACCACTATAATGATTATTTTTAAAAGCCCCCAATTGATTATTCTAAAAGTACCAGGGCCCTCCTGAGCACTGATGCTCTATGATTTTATTGTTTCTTCCACTGATGGAACCAAGGAGGTTTTCGAGGGAGTGGTTGAGTTGCGGGCTTTGAAGTCAGACAGGCGTGGGCAAGAATCCTGACTCTGCCACGGCCTGCTTCTGGTGAGGTACTGAACCGTGGTAGACAGGAATAACATCCCCACCCCTCCCCAAAGATGTCCACACCCTAATAATCCCTGGAACCTGTGAAGTGGCTACACTACCTGGCAAGAGGGACTTGTATATGTGATTAAGTAAAGGATCTGAAAACCGGGAGATTTTCCTGGATTACCCTGGGTGGGGTGGGGGGGCAATGTAATCATCAGGGTCCTGAAAAGATGGAAGGGGGAGGTACACAGCCACAAAGGAGCTGTGACTACAGAAACAGAAGCTGGCAGTCAGGGACAGCTGGCCTGGACTTGGAGAAGGGACCACAAGCGAAGAAAGGAATACCTAGGGCCTCCGGAAGAAATACAGGCCTGTGGACACCCTGCCTTTAGCCCAGTGACACCCATTTGGGTCTTCCTACATCCAGAACTGTGATGTCATACAGTCGTGTTGTTTAGGCCTCTGAAGCTAGGAGAATTATAGCAACAGGAAACTAACTGATACCCCTGAGCATGTGTCCTCATCTATAAAATGGGAATAAAAAAGAATGTGCCCCCAAGGGCTTATGTGAGGATTATATTAAGAGAATATAAAGAAAACAAGTTAGTGCTTGGCAAAGCTTAAAAACTCAATGAATGCCCACTGTCATTATACGTGAGATATCATCACATAGCCTAGGGATTTATATGGTGCTGATTATAATAAATGGTGATTTACTGAAAAGCAATTCATTTTATCATAATAATACCTTACATCTGAGCAGCACTCATCTGGCTTTTATGAAGCATGTTCAGCTCTGCTGTCTCATGTGATGCTTGGTAGAATTGTGACTCCACAGATGAAGAGACTGAGGGTCTGAGGGGACAGGGCTTTCCACAGTCACTCAGAGAGTACTCTGTTGGCCAAAGTTGGAGTCCAGGTCATCTGATTCCACTGTATACTCCCAATCTCATCATGTGGCTTACAGAAATATACAGGCCTGGTATGCAGAATCTTAATATGAAACAAAAATGATAAAGCCAAATGATGATGGGGTTATTCATCGCACACCAGACCATTTCCCATATGATCTCACCCAGCGACGTCTTCTGCCAGGGCCTCCAGCCCCCCGCTCCTCCAAGCGCAGCCTGAGTACTCTCTCTAATGCATCTAGTCAATTGTGCAAAGCACAAGGGAAAAAATTCCATCCTGACCGCAGCAGGCAATCACCTTATGCCCTGAAGCATGAAGTCTGATTACCTTTATCTCAGTTTATCGTTAAATCAAAAACTGTTGCTATGAATACTGGTCTAGGACTCCATTTATGAAATGATATAGGCCAGTCAGCAGAAATAAGCGAGTGCCCTTTTTCTTTCTTAATTTCTGCTCACTGTGAAGATTTTATTTTATTTTATTTTTGAACGAGGGGCAAAAAAAGCCTCTTTAGCTTTGAATAATTTTATTACTTTCTTCACTCTTTCATGAACTGGCTGGGATACCTCTGGCTTATCACCATTCTCCCTGTGCTGTAGGCAAGAGGTTACGGATCTGATACCTAGCGGCCTGCCAATGCTAGCCTCGAAGTCTACACCTTGTTTCGGTGGGGATGTGCACTCTGGCCATACGAGAGCATCATTTATCAAAGCGTGGTCAAGGGACTTCAAGGTGTGAGTCACTTGAGCTGTTTGCTGAAAATTCATACTCTGGACCCAGCAGAATGGAGCTATTAGTGCCAGGGCCCTGGGAATCTGCATTTTAACCCTACGTGATACTGATGAGTTTTATCACTGGAGGACCACCGGTAGAGATCAAAGCTGTGGGTAATGACAGGAATGGTCTGGGAATGTGCCTGGATTTCCCAGGTATCATTCAGCTTTTCGTCAGCCTGGGGGCAACCAGCACAGAACATATGCCAATCATCTCCATAGGCCTTTAACACATTCAACAGGAGAAGCCAGATTTCTGAGGTCACGAACCAAAACTGCTGACATCAGGGTCAGGGTTATGCAACTAAGCATCAAGGTCTGGGGTAAATCTCCAGGCCACTGGACCTCTCCTGCCAAACTCCCCTTTCCAGTCTGGCTGAATGTGTGGCAAGAGTCCTTAATGAGGATAGAGGGAGCCTGGTGGGGAAACTGGCTTCAAGGGCTGCAGACCAGTTAAAGAGACATGATAAAATCCCATGGGAAAAGACAGCACAGTATGAGGGCTAAAAGCGAGGGCTCTGGAGCCAGACTGCATTTATTTTTGTTTAATAGACACCGAGGCATAGACAGCACTCACTACCTACCAAGCACTATTCTAAGAGCTGTTCAAATATTAATTCATTTATGTCTCACTATAACCCTTCTAGGTGGGTACTGGCATTGTCGTCCACCTTTTCTGTGGTGACACTGTGGCTCAGAGAGATGAAGTAATGGGCTCAAGATCACAGCTTATCAGTCACAAAGCCCAGACTCACACCCCGACAAGCCGTCTCCAGAGTTCATGCTGTTCAGTACCCTGCCACGCTATTTCTCGTGGATCCAAGTCCCCTGGTTTGACCCTGGGAAAACTGCTTCAGCTCCCATCCCTCAGTGCCCCCCTGTATAAAAGGAGGACGTTATTAATAATAGTACCTACCTCCAAGAATGCTAATCAAACCATTTAATAGCTGCACTGAAAAGAGTATCAGGCACACAGTAAGCGCTCAGTAAATGCTAGCTCTCCGTTACCCATCAGTCCTACACTCTCAGGGGCAGCCTGAGGATTAAATTAGATAACATACTTGAAGTATTAGGCACAGTGCCACGGCACACAGTAAGTGCTAGCTGTTATTATTAGCCGAGTTGAGCCAGGCCAGTTTATTTTAGGTCCTGTCTGGAAGGCAACTGTGCTTTATGCAGGAGGAGGCAGCCAGTCCCTCAAAAAAATAACTGGGTGGGAGCCAGACTAATTATTAGACAGAACAGGTTCTCTGCTTTATGTCACTGGAATATTCCTGAAAAGTTCCCGATAGTGAATTTGTATATGCTTAATCCTTTATCCCCATTGACCTATTTTACAATTTCTGATTGATCATTCATTGGCAGTGATTCTTCCGACTTAAGTCTTTCTCTCAGACTGTCATGCAACTATTAACTTGTAAAAGACTTAAATATACCAAGGAAAATGAACCACTGGAGCAACTCTTGGCAAAGTCATTGGCTTAATCATTCCCTAATGGAATTGTTTTCATTTTATTTTTCTTTTACTATGTGTTCTAATAAGCATGCCTCTACTGCACTGAACGTCCCAACTTCCTTTCCGTGAGGCTTATCACCTCCACTATTAAACGTAACCATGATGAGAAGTGGTTTGATTACAATTTGTGCTAAATCAAGGGGTGAAGGATGGCTTGGCAACCCTCATACCCAACAGCCTAGCTTGGAGTAGGGTTGGGCCTGGGAGGGAGGAGGGAGGTGGGGAGGGAGTTGGGAAGGTGGGGTTGTGGGAGCCACTGCTGGGAGGTGAGTTTATCCTGAAAGCTCAGACCCGGAAAGTGCAGCCTAATCCCCAGGGTCTCTTGAGGATGGGATTTTCCAAAAGGAAGCATTAGTAACTTTCCAGGTTGTTTAGTGCTACTTTTTCACTTTACTAGGAAAAAACTGTCAGCTCCAACCCAGTTTTTTGCAGAGTTTACCAGGCATGATAGGCTCTATCTGCAATATAATAAAATGTTAAACTGAACCAACACATTTTTACTAAGATGTTTGCTGGGCATAGCTCACTCTGCTGCCTTTCCGAGAGGAATAGGCAATCCAGCCTCCTGGGACCTGCAGTGTGGACTGAGCACCGAGCGTCCAGCTCCTACCACTCTCACATTTTTCACAGGTTTCTGTTCTCTTCTGACTCCTCTCTCCACATCCCCTTTCCCCCTCTCCCAAGCCCCCCATATATGTATGAAATTTATTCCTTACCATAGAGTCTATGTCTAGAGCTTCTTCAAGTTAAAAAAGATGAAACCAGTGAAGCAGGACCCTTCTAGTTTGGTTCTGCTAAACAACCCCGTGGGGGAACTGCCTTGCTGGGTAATTTGAGGCAAATCATGTTATCCCTTGCAATGTTCCTGTGCAACGCTGAACCAGTTGGCAGTTGATATGGGGTTTTTAGCTCTGATCACGGAGCAATCTACTGAATCACCACAAGATTGATCCCATTCATTCTGATGGCTTAAGCAGGGGGCCATCTGCTGAATGGCTAAGTAGAGTAGACCAAAGATACTCAATAAATATTTGTGGACTGCACGGCAAACTGCCTCTTCACACCTGAAATGCAAGTCTGTCCTAGGTTAGGACTCCAATGTGGACAACTCATCAAGGCCCCACCCCCACCCCAGGGCCTTTGCCTAAGCTGTTCTCTATGCTTGGAATGCCCTCTCTCTCACCACCTCCCCCACTGCCCCTCACAGTCCACCTGTCCAAATCCTACCTAGTTCAAGGACCAGCTCAAATATCAGTGGCTCCACAAAGCCTTCCCTGACTACCCTAGCCAGAAATAACTTCTCACTCCTCTCAATTTCCATAGGTCTGTGTGTATGTTTTCTGGTGCTTAAAAGGCGCGCCATTTTATTTGGGCTATGTGTTTACCTTGTCTTTTCTACACCACTCAGCAAGACCCTTGAGCTCTGGAACTACGTGTCAGTTCCTCTTTGAACCACCCCCCCCCCCGGCAACTGGCACCTACTTGTGCAGAGCAGACATTGGTAAAAGTTGGCTGAATGAACAAATCGTTACCCCAGCAATGACAAAACAGAAACAACTGCAACATTCTTTATTCCTCCTTCTGCCTCTCCTCCTCCTCTTCTTCCTTCTTCTGTCCTTTTAAAAATATACGTATTTGACCCACCAATTACCCAGGCGAGGAGGTCTGGGGACTTACTGATAGACGAAGACAACTCCGCAGACCAAAAAAGTTTCCAGAGACCCCTATAATGACAAGCAATGCCTAGGCCAACATAGACGTTGGGAGAGTCTGAGTCTCTGGTCTGCTGACAGCCGGCTCCTGGGAATGGAAGTGTTATTTTCCCAAAGAGCTTCATCTGCTCTGGTTCATATGTGCCAGTTCCTCGTCTGACTAGAAAATCCTGACTTTATTTTTAAATAGTTACTCCAATAATAGGCTAAGTAATCGCAGATCTTCCCGAGGCCTTATTATACATGTCCCAACATACTGGCCTTCTTCAAACCCACATTTCTTTCCCATAAATATATGTTGAACACCTTAAATTTCAGCATTCTATGTAGTGGAATGTGTATTTGTTTTTTTTTTTTTTTCCCTCCTGTAGGAATCCTGAATAAAAGAGAACGAAAGAAATGCTGATGTGCAAGTGACAATTTCTCAACAATGTGTCTGATTACTCGTATAGGCAAAAGGATTCTCCTGCAACCGTAAGTAAGAAAAATGTGTATTACAATATAATACATAGTCAAACTTCAATAACACACTTTCTATCCCGGTGCCACTAATGCTTGAACAGCTGCAGCTCTCACTGTCTTCGCTGATGGGGCCCATAAATACTCCTGGGGAATGGGACAAGGATACATAATGGATCTTCACCTGCCAAGATCAGGGAAATGAATGTCAATCGCACCCTGATGCAGACGCGCTTTTTGGTGGAGAGTGATGAATATTGCCATTTGTCCTATGCCACTGTAATCTTGGACAGGAAAGCCTACCATGGAGAAAAATGGTGGGGGAAGAAGCTGTTCTAGGACACTTGAAAAGAAGAGTGTGTCATAATTATTTGGCCACCAGGAATAAAAGTGAAAGAAGTGTGTCACGATATGATTTAGTTTGGAGAAAGGTTAAAATTTAAGAGGATACCCACACTGTCCCTATCATTTCATTCTGTATAAAATTTTCCCTCAGAATAGGACTCTTTTATTGAAGACCAAATGTCAAAGATACCAGGGAGTCACAAAATTGTAGGGTCGTTCATGTTCCCAGAAACAATTCAGTGTAGTAATGAAAGGGTGTGGGCTGACACGTTAGGCCGATGTGAGTTCAAATCCCGACTCTATCACCTCCCTGCTGGTAAGACCTCAGGAAAGTGACCTGACTTCCTCAGGTCCCTGAGTTTTCTTTTTAGATAGAGCAGTGATAATAACAGAGCTCACCCTGTGCAGTTAATTGAAGGTTACATGATGTAATTATCATCAAGACCAACAATAAGTGCTGGGTATTGTGTGGTTGCTGCTGTTTTCCCCCTATTGCCCTTTCTCCATCATCATCATCTTTGTCCTATCATCCCAGCTGGTTTGTGGCTGATTTCATTAGTCAATAAGAGGGGAAGAAGCAAGGAGACTACCTCCCACCAAAATACAAGGCAGACCCCCCGGCCCACATCAAACTCCAGAAACAGTACTTCTAATCATAAAAGTTTCCTTTTTAAAGCTTCGCAACATAACTTAACAAATGTATCCACCTAACTCATGTCATTCTTGTTTTATCAAGCAATGACTACTGTAACAGATACCTTCTTAGCAAAAAGAAGACCCCCCTCCCCCACCAAAAAAAACATACTGATAGAAAGCACTGGGTACTATCAGACAGGAGTCCTAGATTTAGGCACATCACATATTCTTTGTGAAAAGGGAGGAAGCAATGACATGTCCAGTTCTCTAAGGAACTTAGACAAGGTCTTTTTCTGTTTTCAGTCATTTGGAATCACAGGCTACAGGCTACTTCATTCTTCTCTTCCCCTTTTCAGAAAGACTGCCTTCTGAAGGTCTAGGATGAGTGGTGTCTGAATGACTTCTTCTAATTCTGCAGCTCTGGTGGTTTAATTGCATCAAGCCTACAGAGGCTTTCCCGTGGGTTGTCTAAGGCTGGGGCAACTCCTCTCTTAAGTGGGGCACGCCACTGCAAGTCGGCAGGGCCTTTCTGCAGGTGTGCCCCTGGAACTGGATGAGGGGCCCAGCACAGGTTGCCAAACAAGGGAAACTTCCCGTTCTGGGTGTTAACTTTAGTTACCACAGCCAGACAATGCTGCCAGTGGTGTGGAAGAAAAAATTGCTGTAGCCAGCTGTGCTGTTCACAGTCGGATGGATTCTGTGTAGCTCCAAATGGTGATGGAGCCAGCAGCCTGTTGTAGCCAAGGACAGGATGATGGATGATCTACATACTGTGTCCAAGTAGAGAGAATGGCAGAAGTTCACTTCAGGGTTGTTAAAATGCTAATCTGGGTGAGTTAACAAAAGCTTAATAGAAACGAAAAGTTTGAGAAATAAGTCCACCTCCTGTGATATCTATGTGGACCACGGATTTGATCGCCCTTGGTTACACCAACGGTGGCTTTTCACAGTCAAAACGTTTCCTAGTTTTCCTGTTGGATGAATGGGAGTGGCTCCAAATTATGAGCTGCACTGCCACTGTTGTCAGGGTCTGAGGAGGAAAAGTCAGCCCAACAATAGCCACCTTAACGAAAGAAGGTTACGTTATGCTTAATATCGTTATATGAATTTTATTCTCTCTATGCATCCTGGGAATAAACTGAAACACACTTTCCGCCCCCCCAACTAGAAGTGGCAGCTGTTCATGAAATAAGCAGCAACCTAAGACATGGGCTTTGGTAGATTTTAATGCGAAGTCTCCATTCACATGAGTTGTCCTGTTCTAATGACAGTTTCAATTCGTGAATTACACTAATAGTATATTGAATTATTAGTGCTCATAATTTAGGATTCAACAGGATGCTTCCAAAAAAGGTGCATATTTACATTTCTTGCCAAGTGATCCATTTTGCCATGCTCTAGTTCTTCGCATTCTTATTTAAGTTGAACATACAGAAACATGCCTGCCTCACCTGGTGTTGGAACATTGGCTAGTAGAGCTTCTTGCAAATGATAGATACTCAATAAATACTGAGTGTTTGGCATACCCCAAGTGCCTCTTGCTTCCTCTAGAAATGAATCTAGAATGTGCAGGCTTAATGTATTAATTGAAATAAAAGGTAATATTTTATCCTGCAATGTGTGAGGGAAGGAGTTCACCTCCTATGGTTACACCAATAATGGTTAGGCATTCAGCCAGGCTCTTGACTCTGCATAAAATGCATCAGAAAGGTGAAAAATGACCCCATTTCAGATGCATTTTTCACTCTTTGTATCTTAGTGAAACTCACATGCAAGAACAATGACTAAGCTAATTACCAGCATTTATTATGATGGAGCAGCAAGAAGTGAAGAACTTCTCCAGTTTCAGTAAGTCCCTAACAGTTATGGGCATCTTTGTAAATCAAAGCTCTGATTCCTGTTTACTTGCCTGTGTGCCTTTCAAGCAAAAGAAACCACCACTCGAGGATGCAGGCGCCCACTTACCCAGAGCACAGTTACTGGACAGATCCTTCCTGTGCAGCAAGCAGCCAGTGAACTGAAGTCCACTGGACTTCTAAGTTGCCCTCACTCTAGGGACTAATAGGTTTACGTCAGAGCCATCTTTCAAGGCCATCAAACCAGGGGAGACGTGACCAGTTGGTGCTATTAGTGGGCACCAAAAAAATGAAAGAGAGAGAGAGACAGAAAGAGAGAGAGAGAGAAAGAGAGAAAGAAAAGAGAAAGAAAGAAAAAACAGGGCAGAGTGCCCACAAATCTAAATCAAACTCGAGTTAACCAGCTGTTTGGTGATGGAGAAGTCACAATATTCCTGGCATACTATCCTGCATCACAGACATATTCCTCAAAAAGGTCATCTATGTAGTATCTCTAATAGAAGCGAAGATAGGTAGCAATATTCTGTAGGATCCAATAAGACATAGTAACTTGTCGTTAATCTAACTAAATGTGCCAGTAGAAGAAAATGGTTTGCTAAACAACACATTTTGGAAATCTTAGGGTTATTTGTTTAACTGTCTTTCTGAGAGCACATTCTAGGGACCTAAATCAGAGCATAGACTGTAACTACAAAAAAACAAAACCCAGCTATGGCTGGGCTATAGTTTGTTTACCTTAAGATGTTTTAAGTTCATGATAATATAGGCCCAAATCTCAGGGCTTACTTGACAATTTCTATTTATCTAAGCCAGGTAAATGTTTGTGTAATATTTGCCAGCCTGACAGAATACTCCTGTCACTCACTACATTGGACAGGACTACATACAACTTAATTTCCTGAGTTAGATAGCTAAGAGAAGAATAGGATTTTTTTTTTTTTTTTACAACTTGAATAAACCAGCATCGAAACCTACTATTTATTAAACCAAAAGGATAGTAAAATCCTCTTCTGGAGCCGTCTGAGATTTTTCTCAATTCTACAAGGACAAAATCTGGAAAAATTTCTCCAAACAAGAATGTTTTCTATGCTGACGGACAGAGACCAAACCAGTGTAGAAAAAACCTTTCCCTAGGACTTTAGCCTTGAAATAAACAAAAGAATCCACTTTATTGCTCCAAACATCAAGCAGAGTGAAGTACAATCTTTAAAAAGCAACTAGACTTCTTACTGCAGACTTAAAATTCTCAGTAGCCAGAAGTTCTTGGGAAAATTACCCTAGACATTTCTTTTCCCAAGTAACTGGAAACACTACCGTTATTTTTGACAGAAAGCAGCCGCCCATAGTGGTGGACATAAGGTCCAATTACTGTTTACAAAGTCTATGTATCTATATAATAACGATCTAGTGTCCCTTCTGTGTGAAAGTCACCCAGCTGAGACTGGCGAGGGGTTGGGATGCTGGAACTTGGGTTGCTGACTGGTCATCTCAGAACAGGGAGTACTACCCTGAGTTCCCCTAAAGCTGTAATTAATATTGCTACTTCATTCCCCTCTAGCTCCATGACATTTAGCTCTTTACCAGGTTCAGGATTTAAACGATCTCCTGACAGCGGTGGTCCCGAGAGTCGATTTAGCAGAAATTTTTAAAACCCAGTTCTCATCCACAAGTCTTTTATGACCTTTTATTTCAATCCAAGACTTATACACGATAGAGGAAGCTTTAAGCTCTCCCAAATTACCCAAGGCGGCTGCGGTATCAGTTTCTCCAGACCAGGAGCAAACATCATCGCTGTCAAGACGGGAAATAAAAGTTTCCCTACCTTCCTCCTCACCATCCCCCTGCCAGCGGCTGCCGACGCGAGCGGCAGCTCCCTCCCGGCTGCAGGACGCCTCTCGCCGCCGGAGAAGGGGCTCATGCAAAATTGACTCTTCCTTATTTGTTTCCATCCATAATTGATGGGTAGATGAGAACGTAACACATCTCAGCGCTGGTCTCTTGCCGCCTGGCGGAGACCCTCTCCAAAACGCTTCCGTAAATCATTTCCAGCCGTAGAACAAAGCACGGAAAGTTGCGGGGGAGAGTGGCCAGCAGGAGAAACCCGGGCGCCGGGTGGGCGGTGGGCAGCTCCCGGCCCCAGAGCCCGCCCGCGGCGCTCTAGGCCAGCAGGGGGAGAAGGAGGGTGGGAAGTGGCTGCCCTCCCGGCTGGACCCGGGGGGTGGGGGTGGCCGAGTACCCCGAGCCCCCACCCCCGCCCCCAGGCGCTGCCGGGGGCTTTCCGAGCCGGGGGCGCACTGACAGGTAGCCGGCGTCCGCGGTGAGCAGCTGGGGTCTCGGCGCCGGCTCTGCGCCCGTTCTTCCAGCACGGGCAAATGCCCGCGGGTCCAATCCTAGCCTTGCTGGCGCTGCGCGACCCCGACGGTCCCAGCGTCGGCTCCCGGGCGGGCGGGCGGGCGGAAGGGGGCGGCCGAGTCTGCGGCCGGCTCTTTCGGCCTTGGCTCGGCTCTCGCGCTGGCTGGAGACGCCGTGCCCGAGAAGCCAAGCAGCCCGGGTTCCCGCTGATAATGTGCGGACAGAGCGCGGAGCCGGCTCTGCCTGGCAAGAAACTTTTACTTGCCCCCTCCTTCCGCTTTTTTTTCGGGGGCGGGGTGCACAGTGGAGGGGGGCCTCCAAGTCCACATGCCCCTCCCCCTAAGCCTCCAGCAACGCCAGTTTTGACGGGTCCGCCAAATCCCTCCGGCCCGCTGCGCGTCCCTTGCACGGCAGGCGGACAGGGCTGCTTGGAAGAGAAATCAACTCTCCAGTGACAACACACCCGCACGCACATACGCACGCACATACACACACACACACGCACAGGCACACGCACACACACGGGCTGCGATTCAGGCTCTGAGCATCTGGGTCCGATCCCCACCAGGCGCCCAGAGCATTAGCAGATTATAAGACGGTCTTACCTCATGGGGTGGGGGTGGTGGTCGGCTGGTAAAAAAAAAAAAAAAAAAATTGAGAAAAAAGAAGAAAAAAAAGAAAAAAAGCAGCTCGTCAAACGCAGGGAAGAAATAAAGAAAAAATCCGTCTTTCTCTTTAGGTCTTGGCTTCCTCGATATAATCGTGAAACTCGCCTCCACCAGTCCTTGCAGCAGCGACAGCAGCAGCAGCGGGACGGAGCGGGAGCAAAACAAATCGAGGCAAGGCAAATGGTGTAATTCGATCCATCTCCAAGTCAATCCATCAGGCGAGCCGAGCTGGTTCCCTCCCCGCACCAGGCCGCTCGCGACGCGGGGCCCACCCCCGGGCACGGACGGCAGGAGGCGCGGGCGGCCCGGCGCGCTCACCCTCGGCCGAGAGCCGCGGAAAGCGCCGCCTGGAGGCCCCCAGCCCGGCGCCGCGGCCCCGCTGACCCCTCGGTGGCCCCCGCGTCCCTCCTCCCAGGCGCTCTGCTGCGCACCCTCCCTCTCCCCACCTCTGAAGGGCTGCTCCTTCCAGCAACTCCCAGAGCCTCAGTCGTCCAGCTCTCGGTGGCTGCGGCAGCCTGCGAAGCAGCCTTTTCTCTTTCCTCCTTCTTTCCCTCTTTTTTCTCCTTCCCTCACTTTTTGCAGAGCTTTACTCCATCCATCCAGAGGACAAACCATCGCAGCCCGGACGAGCAGCAGGGGCACTTGCTCTGTAAAGTTCGGCCTTGGTTTCCTAATCTAAGATTTATTTTTTTAAGCACATCCTTACAAAACCGCCCCCATTTTACCTTTCTCGTCCCCCAACCCCCTCCAATTTCTCTTTATAACCACTAAGCAAAACAGCTGGGAAGAAGCAATCAAACATTGCTTTATCTTTATAAAATACAGAAATTGCCTACTAAAAACCCCATTTCTACTTTGAATGAAAGCTATTCAGTACAGTATAATTTTGCAGGCTAATGAGCCGGTTTTACAGGCAAGTGTTTCGTGTAATATGTTGTGGGAGAAATGAAAATGTCCTTGAAGTGACATCATTTAAAATTGACTGTCACAAATGAAAGGGGGGAAAAGGCCATATATTCCAAAACAAGAGGTTTTTAATCCAAACTTCATTTCCAAGAACGGGGGCTGTGTTTTATTAATTTCCAGTCGAATTATGAATCACTGAGGGCTCTACATGGCTGCAATGAACAACGATATCCCTATTTTAAAAAAAAGAAGAAGAAGAGAGCTTTTTTGCCAAACTTTTAATTTTCATTTGAGTATGGTTAATTACTGTGAAAGAGAGAAAAAGGGGGCAGAGAAAGGATTTTCCTTTCCTCAATGGTTCCTGCTTTCTGCCTTGCACAAAGTTACATGTTTACATTTAGGAAAAATACCCTGTTCTGAGTTGTTTCTGAAACTTCCACTGACAGCCTTGAAAAGGAACTCAAAAAAGACACCCCAAGGAACTGCAGCAGGGCTCATCCGGAGAACTGTTTCCTCACTAGTTAACACTTTGTTACCAAAAGGAAGGAGGAAGGAGGAGGGAGAGTCTTTTAAAATATAAACTCTCTTCCTGCTGTTCTTCCTATTGGAAGAAAGGGGTAGGGGGCGGAAAGAACAGCTTTGGCAACTCAGCTCTGTGATTTTTCTGTTGTTGTTAAGGCTTTTGTTGGCTGGCTGGCTGGTGTTTTCTGGTTGTGCTGGGCTCTGACATCATTGCAAGTTACTTGGCAGTCAGGGCCCTTCCCCAGCCAACTTCTGACCCAGAAAGCTGTGCCTGTTTTACTGGCATCCAGTCATCCCGTATTTTCTCCATCAAGGGAGCAGGCCCGCTGCAGGCAGAGCACTCTGTGCACTGAATGAAGATGCAAGGGGGTGACCAGTAGCTCCATGAGAGTCAAATTGCCATCCACCTGGAGGCAGAAAGCTTAGGAGTTGTTCTGTGTCTGCGGTAGTAGCAAAGGAAAAAAAAAAAAAGTTCAATTCTTCAGATTCCTGAATTCTTTGCTGAAATTCCGCGATGGCCAACTTTATGGAGCACCACCCCTGGGAGTGCAGTTTATCCCGGTGCAGTTTATCCCGGACTGAGTCCTTAAATCCAGGAATTAAACAAACAAACAAACAAACAAAAATAATACAAAAAACTTTGAGGTTGCAGAAGGATGTGCTAATAGGTTATTTCGAGCCAAAGATTAGACATTTTCAGTCTAAATATCAGTCTAGACCTCTGAGCCAATCTCGATGTTTGGTTCACTGGGGAAGAGAAGGAGGGAAGTGGACAATCCACTGACGTGGAAAGAAAGACACCCTTTATCTTTTGGTTAGGATCAAGACATTACTTTTAAGGATTCATCATCTCCTTGGTTCCCAGAATCTTGATAGTCAGGAAAATGACATTCTTTTAATTTGATTTTAGTGGAAAGAACTCTAAGGAAAGTGCTCACTCTATGCGGTTTGTTAGCATTTGGTCCTTTCAGTTGATTTTATAGGCTTTCAACCTTTCAGCCCTGTTGACTTCTCTAGTGCGACATTCCGACATTCCTTCATCCCAAGTCCCACGTCCCACCCTGTGTCGGAGTTAGGCTCTAGCATGGTGTGGCGCCTGGCAGCTCCCTACTACGTCACACTGCTTCACGTCTCCTGTCTTCACTTGTGGTGTCTCTGCTTTTAGGGCTGCTCTTTCCCCATAATGTCAGGTACTTTAATTTCTGCTTTTCTTCACTTTTACCAAAAATTTTGTCTAGGTGTCAGAGTTTCCCTCCTCCCACTAGCCCAGGGATGGGTTTAAGCACCTCTTTTCTATGCTCTCCCAGCAAGTTCATCTCGGTAATTTACCACATTAAAGGGAAAATATCTCTTTAGGATGTCTTCCCTAGTGGGCGCTTCTGAAGTGCAGGGATCTTGCCTTTTGACCTGGATAGCCCCCGTGCCTAGCCCAGTGCCTGGCATTTACTGGGCACTCAATAAATACTCCCAAAACAGGTCAGGTAAGGGAGCCTAGAGCTTTCTCATACCCTTTTATGTGCTAAACCAGAGAGTATAGTCATCTCTAGATTGTGTTCTCTTCCAGAGTAGGGATTTATTCACCAGTATCCCGTATATCCGGAGAAGCTAGCCGCTATAGGGATGTCGGCTGAATGCATGAATAAGGAAGGAAGAAAGAAAGAAGAAAGTAAGGAAGATACCTGGCTCTTTCCACACTTAGAAAGAATACCTAACGGACTCACTGCTGTAGACGGTTAGTGGTGATGCTTTAGTGTTATCTGCATACATCTCCCGTTAGTGACTAGTAGTAATTAAATTCACAATCCTCTGTTTGTTTGTTTCCTCTAGGAGTAAAGTTCAAATTTAATTTCCATGTTTCATTCCCAATCTGTTTTCAGAATAAAAGCTCTCTGAAAATTATAGGGAATCTGTGTGTGATAGTCAATGAAAGTATATCAATCATCAAAGAGTACAAGTCATTAGCTACTACAGCACAAAGCATTAGTGCTTAATACGCGCCAAACTCTGTTCTCAGCATTCCACGAATATTAACTCATAACAGTTCTATGACGTAAGTACTATTATTATCTTCATTTTACAGAAGAGGAACGGAAGCTTACAGAGTTCAAGTGACTTGCCTAAGGCCACACAGGCAGTAATTAAGTAGGATCTGAACCCTCCCTCTTGCTTAGCTCTGACAGTGGTTAATACTGAGGTCACATTAATAGCAGTAGTTAATAGTGAAGGCTTTAACACATTAGACAACCTGGACTCATGCCCAGGCTCCTCCTCTCTTGGGATAATTTATTTGATTACACTGTGCTTCAGTCTTCTCATCTGTGAAACAGGGGTGATAACAATATTTCAAATGGGTCTTATGAAGACTGGAAGTGATAATGCATGTAAAGTGTTTAGCATCTTACCTGGAACACAGCAAGCACCGAATAAATATTAGCCAATGTTATTATACATGCCCTGAAGGCAGTGCAATCTTGGAAGCCCGCAGAATTGAAAAGGAAACTTAATCCAACCTCACATTAAATGTGAGCATTAGTGCAAAAGCACATGGTATACAATAGGTGTGCAATACCTTTTTGTTCCATTCTATCTCCTTCCTTCCCTCACCTATGTCTATATATTTTTTAATTCAGATACACACACTACTCACTATCCAGTGGATATGAAATAACATTTTTGTATGAATTTTAATGAATAATACAGTTTAGGATCTAGAATTTCATGTTCCAAAATAAAGAGAGAGGTATTGAAATTTCAAAGGTAACTACAGCTCCTGTGATTAATTGGGAATGCACATATAGTATTCCTTGCATTCGCACATTATAGAAAGTGCTTTTGTGGCGAGGGATTGCTTTCAAAACTAATCTAAGCTCTCTATGACATGATAAATCATTAATAATATAGACCCAAATCTCAGCATCTGCATGGGCACAGCTGGCCTCCTTGTGTCAACAGTCTGCATATGAAAGTGACTCTGCCAAGATATTTCACTTTAATGAAAAATATTTATCACGGTAAATCTTAAACCTCAAGATTTTACTGACATAATTCATTTCTATTATTATGTACTATGATAAGATACCACCACAGCTATGCTTATGTTCGGAATGATAAAAATGTGGCTTTTTAGTCATTTCGATTACTATTCCTTAGCATGAACAATTTTGCTGTACACTCTAAGTAAAGGGAATGCACCATGCATTTATGGAAATAATAAATCAGTTCCTTATCTAATTTTGCTAATGACCCCACAGGTGCTGCTGTGTGGAAGGACACTGAGTGCTCAGGCCAAATAAAATCAGACTTTTTTTGGTGCCGTCAGAAAGATGAACGGTACAGCCTTTAATAATACTAGCTCTTTTGAAAAAAGACAAGAGATCAGGAATGCTATCACCATTTTATCAAAGATCTTTTGAAAAGGCAGAAGGAAAATAAACTTTTTAGAGGGAGGGTCAAATAAAAGGACAATAACTTAGACTTGCTTACTTGTTCTTATATGTACTTTGGGAAGGAGAGCTTAGGATGCAGGGACGCTAGCTTACATCCCCACAGATATAGGGAAGCTGAGACTCGGTGTCAATTCCTCAGAGCTTTCTCTCCACAAATTTACAGTAACCAACCCCCTGGCTTTGAGGAATTGGGGCTGAATAATATCTATTTTTTTTTAAGATTTTATTTATTTACTTGACAGACAGCCAGCTAGAGAGGGAACACAAGCAGAGGGAGTGGGAGAGGAAGAAGCAGGCTCGCAGAGGAGGAGCCTGATGTGGGGCTCGATCCCATAACGCCGGGATCAGCCCTGAGCCGAAGGCAGACGCTTAAGGACTGCGCTACCCAGGCGCCCCTGAATAATATCTATTAAATGTCAGAATCTCTTCACAAAAATGAAAGATAATACAAATACTCAAAAGTGGTAAAGAATTAGAACATTTTATGTTTTTTTAAATATATACTTTTTAATTTTTTTAACAAAGATATCAAATTTTTTTTGTAAAAGATTTTTTTATTTATTTGAGAGAGAGCATGAGCAGGGGGAGGGGCAGAGGGAGAGGGGCAAAGTTCTCCCTGCTGAGCAGAGCAGGGGAGCCCTATGCAGGGCTCCCAGGACCCCGAGATTATACCTGAGAGAAGAGCAGACGCTTAACCAATTGAGCCACCCAGGTGCCCCAATTTGTTTTTTTGAAATAGACCTCACTGCCTAATCATCTTCTTCCCCTTCTCCTTCGCTTCCCCCTCCTTCTGCTTATTTTTTTTTTTTTTTGCCTCAGCCAATGTTAAAATTCAAATCAACAAAGGGAGAAGAAACTAACTGGGTATTTATTACATCCTACATACCGATGAGCCACAATAGTGTCCACTTAATTTTTACCATAATTCTTAAAGACAGGAATCATGTAGGAATGAAGAAACCCAGGGTTGTTTGAGCTAACCAGCCTTGTAGATGATGGAGCTAGAGTCTACCACAGGTCTGTTTGGCTCTCAAGCCTAATTTGCCTTCTAGGACACCATGCTGTAAGAAATGAAAAAAGCACAGGTTTGAAAACCAGTGTGTCTTGGATAACACAGGAAATAAAAATATTTAAAACCCACAACTATACTCCCAAAGCTAGGTTAAAAATGTGAGCTTCAATTTCTAACTCTTTGTTAGTTGCTGCTTGTCCCATACAAACTAGTATCAGGAATACTGTGATAGGGTTAATAGCATACTTTAAACTTCTCTAATTATATGCATACTATTACCCATATAACTACTCTGGATCACTTATAAATAATAATTTAAAAAACCTATTTAACAGCATGCAAATTTATATTAAAATAATTCCCACTGGGTAAGCTACAAATGTTTCAATTAATGGTGAGGGCCATAATGATGGTACCTTTTGCCAAAAAAAAAAGAAAAAAAAGTCCTAATCTCTAAAAGCTACATTTGTTAGAGCTGTATATTAGAGCTACAGACTCAATTCATTCCTAGAAACCCCTAGTGCCACCTATTGGTTAAAAAAAAAAAGAATAGGATTCTGGGTAATTTCCACCTTTCCAAACAAGGCAGGCGAGGATACATTTTTTTTCTTTCCTTTTACCTTCTCAGGAGGATGTTTTCCGTTATGGACATTTGATTAATACTGAATATGTTGGAGTCATTTAAAAAATGACACTGGTAATGTGCAAGGGAGTGAAAGGAAATACGTGTATGGGGGAAAGGAAAAGGTTAACATTCTGGAATAAAAATCAATAGCAAACACTGTTCGCGTTCTGCTGTAATTATAGGAGTTGTCTAAAATCCCAAATGCCTTATTAGACTGTGATGAAGTGGCAAGGGCCAGGAGCACATGGGGAGATACATTTGGCTAACAAGTGTTTAAATCTGGGTCCGGGATATGGTGTCACCGAGTCAGCAATGACACGAACGAGGTAATAGGAGGTAATGTTCTCTCCGTCAGCCCCCAGCTATTGGAGTTTCACTTGTGTTCTAGAAGGAGGCTCAAGAGAAACCTGCTGTTTGTCTAACCTTCCACTGGTTCTGCAAAGTGGTCTCCCCAGATCTCTCTTGGCCTTCGAAACCAGAACCCGTCATCAGTAGATAGTCAGCAAGTAAAAACAGTTACGGATCATAAATTTTTACAACAGAATTTTCTTGCTGGGATGGTCCTAGCAACCAAGTGAGATTTAAACATTACCCGTCTTACTTTACTGTAGTCGAGGATGAGCTCCATAATGGCTGCCTTCTAAAAGTTTGAATTGTGATATGCACTGAAAAAAAATCACCTCGAGCTTACATTCTTAAGGATACCTTTAAAAGGCTCCTCTTTTTTTTTGGTGCCATCAGAAAGATGAAGAGTTTGCCATTGTCTGAATTTGTATTTCAATTATAAAGCTAAGAGAAGAAACTGGCTAGACGCCTTTCTGGAAAATCCAGAAAAAGTCCAGAAGGACCGTTTAGAGGCTTTTGACCATCCATTAAATTAGACTCTTTCCATGTTACAGTTGTACTCAATGGTTGACTTTTCAAATCTTGCATCTCGACCCATGCACATACAATGTATGTGTGTGTGTGTGTGTGTGTGTGTGTGTGTGTGTATGTATTTTTCTTCTAAGAATTCCTGTTTAAAGTATTTGTGAGTTCTTTCGCTATATTAAAATCTTTGGAATTGTGCTCATAAACCACCCCAATGTGTTCTGAATTTCTGGGTCATAATTACAGACTAAATAGATTCATTCCTCATCACAAATTTTAATTAAGAATTCTAGTTATGCAATTATTTGCTAATGAATAATACCTACTCAGTACCAAAGCGTACTATTAAATATGTTTACTCGAAAGTATGTTTTCTAAAGATACTTCCCATGGGTTAGTTCCTCATTTTTAGGTCATCAACCTTATAGTTAAATAAGAGGAAAATGTTTATCTCCTATTTTATTGAGATATGTGAGAATTCAGAAGACAAGGATAGGAACTGGGAATAAATTAATATTAAAGTCTAATCAGTCATGATTTCAGCTCTTCGAAAATACCAAGATAGTTATTTCTGTGATTTATCTTTGCTTAAATCATTTGGTGAGGCTACCCAATTGCCTATTCACTGGCTAGACTTTTGACTAGAAAAGGAGTAGTGAAGGCAATTATTTGCCCCATGTTTATATACTGTGCTTTTGAAAAAACTATCCAAGGCTACTGATTCCTTCAATATGCTCTTGGTTTCCATGTAATACAGGAAGAGTCAATTTGCTTGTTTTTGGTTTATTTGCCAGCTTTTAAGTTGATGAACAAAAAACATAAATCAATAAAGTATTCATCCTTTTTGATATCAGGTAAGTGTGCAGCCTATAGAAGGGATGTTATTTCTGGAAATTTCAAACAAAGTTAATCCTTTGAAGTTAAACCACTGGGAAGACACAAGGGCTAAGGTAGACTAACTGTAGAAATGTTTCCCCTAAGAGACAATGAGTTCCAAGGGAACGGAGGACCTTCCACATCAAAGCAGGACATTACAAAATCCAATCAAGGCAACAAGAAGAGATCCCCCAGATAAGAATGTAATTAATGTGGAAGAGGGCAGGATCATTCACTCGTTCATCCTTGCATACGTTCATTTCACCATTTGTTATTAATAGCAGCAATCTGCTTTGTGTAAAGCACTGTGCAGAGATAAATGAGATATACCTTGAATTTAGACAGCAACTTAGAGTTTGAAAAGCAGCTTTATCAGTCAGAGTCCTGGCAGAGAACAGACGGCACATTCAACTTGTGTAATTTGAGGAGCCTTTAATAAAGGGATTATTTGTAAAGGCGTGGGTAGAGTGCAGGGAAACCACAGGGAGAGTTAACCTGGGTCCTGACTACCCCAGGACCCAAGGAGCCAGCAGAGGGAGCAATTGGCAGAACCTAGAGACATAGAGACAATGTGGGGAAGACCCCCTTGCTTAGAAGTCAATTTCTAGAGTCACGGAGTAGAGAAAAAGGACAGAAGTTAGATCTGGTGGAATAAATGAAAACCCATTATTTAATTTTATTTTGATTCTTACTGAATAGTAGTTGGTAGAAATCCTAATTTTTCACATGAGAAAACTGAAACTAGATTTGCTTATCATAACTTAGTTATATAGCAGAGTCAGACCTTGAACTTGAGTCTTCTGAATCTAAGTCTGGTGCTTATCAACCTATCTCCCTATTCCCTACTCTTTGGACTTCCTTAGTACACTTATCATACTGAGCTATTAACATGTTTTATCCCTTAGTGGACTACCTTCTTGACAGGGAGAACTAGGTCATTGTATTTAGTATATAGAATTGCAGCTGTATAGGAATCCTGGAGACCTCTGATGGATAGAGTTGAGAGAGCATGCAACCTAACTGGAGAGACAGATGTATGAGGCTAACATCATACACAGCAGAATGCTGCAAATGCTAAGTCCAGAGGCAGAGGGAAAGTGCTGTAAATGGACAGAAAAAGGAGGAATAGGTAACTGTGTGGGTTGTAAAGGCTTTACGATGTGGGGTCATACGAGCTGAGCCAAGCACGCTGAAAGACATGTGTCAAAGGTAGAAGACTACAAGCAAGTTACTGTGGGCCGAGGGGACAGCAGAGGCAGGAGAGGGTGGGAGGACATGGTGTTGCTGGGCATGCTTGACATTCCTGGAGGCAAGTAATCCAAGATGTTGCTAGAAGGACAAGAAACAGATCATAGCATGGAATTTGCTGGAATTAGAATGTTTTTCTCAGGGTGTTTAGAAGCCATAGATTTTTGAAGAAAAGATGATCATAATCTAGGCTGTGCTTTTGAGAGTGGTGCTCAAGCCAAAGGGAGGAAGAGCTTGGAGAAGTGGGAGGTTTCAGAGTAAAGATGCTAGTGTAGGGGTCAGGGCAGAAAATGGCTTCAGTGGTATTGGAATCAGCACATACCAGAGACACATCAGCAGGCTGATGTTTGACTGTTCGTGTGGGATGTGGGAGATTTTCCCAAGTTTTCTTGGTGTGGCCAAATTTAAGAAAAGTTGAATTATTATAAGAGATGGAAATGCAGGGAGTGGAGCAGGTTTGCAGGGGGGATAATTGAGTTTGGCTTTGGGTAAGTGGAGCTTAAAGTGCTGGCCTGGTATCCCTGAAGGGCAGCAGCAGATTAGAAAGTGTTATAATAATTATAGTTAGTGGACAGGGGAAACTTTCTATTTTCTGGAGAAACAGCAACATCTAAATGAGCCAAATACATAGAATAAGGTGAGAGGGAATTTAGTTTTTATCAAATGACCTAGATTAACGCCTTTATGCCCTCCTAAGTCTCACATACTCAGAGATGATCTGGTGAGAAACTTTAATCCTTCCCATTGCTGGACCTTTTCCTCCAACATGGAAAACATACGCTGGAGCATTACAGAATTATTGCCGTTTCTCAGCCATGTCCATACAAACATAGGAATAACGGACCTGGCAATTCATCATATTTTATCTAATACCTTTTGGGCCAACTGTTCAGTGATATCTGTCCCACCTGACACTTTTAGAGAAAATGCTGATTCCTACTTTTAAAACTTTTGTGAAACTACTCAAAATCATTATTTTAGAATGCTAAGGGAACTTTGATATTTCTAAAAGTGGTGTAGATGAGAAAAGTGTCCAAAAATTAATTGATTTAAGCCATTATCACTCCATGTAAAATTAGGTATCCCTAGTACTGATTATCAATATTTGCTACTGAAGTCTAAATGAACTCAGAGAAATACAAATCTGTGGTTTCTTCTTTCGATTATCTTAAACAATGAGAACATCACCATTTTACTTGATTTGAAGTGTTAACATGAAATATAATAGAAAGTGGATCATTTCAGAGTAAGAAATCACATCTTGACAGCCTGATGATAAAATGCTGTAACAGTGAAGATTAGATCACTTCCAGTTCTCTTTATAAAAAATTTGGGAAAAAATAGAATATGACTTTAAATTCTTCAAGCTTATTTTTGCTATTTATTTAGAAAAAGAAAGTTAGTGTAGGGGCCACAAACATCATGGTATTTAACGGTTAGAATAAGCTTCAAAGTAATTTCTATCAAGACACCTTATAATGTAATGGTTATAGGATTTGATAAGTTTCTTCATTTATGTTATGTAGGTTAAAAACATACAGTGTTCTCCTCCAGTACATAAGGGAGACAGACAGGAGGGAAGAGGGGGGAGGGCAGAAAAAATGTAGAGCTACAAAATGAAAGAAAAGGAATGCAAATGGGAATCTAATTAAATTTAACAGCACATTTCCAAGAAAAAGATAAAGCCTTTTGCAACATCTGCAGGTTCAATTTCTGAACTGTAGGTACTTATATTGGCAGGAACTTACTTTTTTCCCCTTTTTGTTGTATTATTTGCTGTTAACGGGAGGAGAAATAAAATAGATACAAGTATTTGTTAATATCATGCAACCCATTTCAAATTACACAGAATGTTATAGAATGTAAGCTTAATTACATAAGCAACCTTTGTATTAAAAACATCACTTTATTACCCTCTATAAACATTTTATGAATCCGTTTAGTTTATGGTTAAATTAAGAGGAAATGAAAGGCAGGGATAAACTACAAAGGATTCTTTCCTCATCTTTTAAACTGACTTCATTAGAACCATAATTTAGTGCTAGGTATATGTGAGCAATCCAAGCATAGAGATGGGACAAATCTACACGTATATTATTCAGTCAAATGTTGAAAAAGTAGTGTTTGGCTTTTGATGAATATTTAATATGCCAGAGAGCTCTCAAGATTCCACTTTAGCGGTGAGATCGGGAGCAGTTTTCAGCAGAGACTGAATTGCTGATCTGGCCCTCTGAGCTCCCTCTCCACTTTTCTTCCTCTGATATTCCTTAAGTTGCAGAGAGCTAGAAAAATACAATACCCAGTTGCCCAAACAGTCTCCTATGTGTACTGTGTAAATGAAGAAGATTAGGAAAAGGACCCTGAGACTGAGGCAATCCCCACTCTGGAGAAGTAGCCTGGTCTTGCTTTGAGGCCACAGGAGTATGACTACCCAGCAAAGGTTTTTGTCTCCCTGGTAATGGCCTTAAGCCTCGAGGGCTGGATAGAAAGCCAACATTTTTCACACTGCAGCATAGAATTTGGACCCAATTTGAGTAAGTTGGACCCTTCCTTGCTTCTTAATCAGCACAAGTCAATGTGGGACAAGAACGCAGGGCTTTCCCAGAGGATGGGTCTTAGTTATTCCTGTAATTCAGAGGGACTGGGAAAAGCACTGCTTGGGCTGGCCTGGTGTGATCAACTGGTGATTCTCTAGTTCAAGGGGGAAATGGTGAGCTTCTGGGCAAAAAATTAGGAAAAAATGAATTTTAGAACCTCTATCAAAAATTTATTAAGTCATATACTTCGTTATTCAATTATTTTATTAGAGTAAGTGCACAGGTTTTGGTTTTTTGCTTAGCTTTGGTATCCTAACAATTCCAGGTTTCAGTTTCCTCTTCTGTAATGTTGAGATATTTAATATGAGGTTACCGTTAGGAGTAAAGTAATCAACGTTTGTGAAAACATTTTATAGTTTATAGAGTAAAACTGTAAAACCTTATAATAGGATTAGATATTACCAAAGTTCAGTGGCTGACCTGGTGGCCAGATAAGAATCCCTCGGGAAGCTTTGTTAGACCATATGTGTCATACCTGCTTCCTTCCCTTCCTTCCCCATTATGATCTGTCCCTCTAAGTGTCCGCTTCTCTCGCATTGAGTATCATTACTTTAGTGATCCACTGTTATATTGTGTCTTGTAAGTTCTTCAGAGTAATAAAAAGTCTAAAAGTAGCTGCCTTTAAGCAGCGAGTGCTAGAAAGCCGTATTTGTATTCCCAGAACAGTATCTGGCTAAATATATATTTATTGACTGGGCAGTTAAAATGATAACACAGAGATTACTACCAGAAAGGTGAATGTAGTTCTACTACTATAGTACATCTTTTAACAACTTTAAATACACCTTAACTACAGCTCTGGGGAAAAACAAAAAACCACCTAGAATAGTATAATTCTTCAACATGATCAAAATGCAAGCCACTCCACATATTGCATGGTGCACTGGGTGTTATATGCAAATAATGAATCATGGAACATTGCATCAAAAACTGGGGATGTACTGTATGGTGACTAATATAACAAAATAAAAATTATAAAAAAAATGCAAGACACTCATCAAAATCCAACAAGTTCCTAGTGGTAAAATACAAGAATTCCTCTTAAAAAAAAAAAAAAGCCACAGATATCAGTCATCAAGTTCTTCTATAATATACCATGATTTTGATATGCTAGCCAAAGCAATAAGTCAAGACAGTAAAACATAGTCATAAATATTAGAAAGAAGGAGGCAAACATTGTAAAGTTTTTAGAAAGAATAAGAGAGGGGCACGTGGATGGCTCAGTCAGTTAAGTGTCTGCCTTCGGCTCTGGTCATAATCCCAGGGTCCCCAGATCAAGCCCTACATCAGGATCCCTGCTCAGTGGGAAGCTGCTTCTCCTTCTCTCTCTGCCCCTCCCCCTGCTTGTGCTTGTGTTCTCTCATTCTCTTTCTGTCAAATAAATAAATAAAATCTTTAAAAAAAGGAAAGAATAAGAGAGCTTATCAAGGTTAATAATTTATAAAATAATGCAAAAATCACTAGTCTTCCCATATACCAAATACCATACAAATATTATTGTAACATATAATGGAAAAAATATCACATTCACAAAGGCAAATGAAATACAGATTACCTGAAGATAAACTTGGAAAGAAATGTGCTAGATGTATATTAAGAAGACTATGATGCTCTTCCAAGGAATGTAAAAGAAGATGAGTAAATGGAGAATCAGCTTTTATTCTTACTTAAGAAATCTCAATAAATAAGTCTGAATTAAACTCGAAATACAGTATACCTGTAATTAAATTCCCAGTGTTTTATTTTGAGGATGTATTGAACACTGCTTTAAAAAACATTTAGAATTGTAATACATGACTAATCTAGATAGTTGGGGACAAAGAAAGTAACTCTTTCCTGCTTGAACAATAATATGTATGGTAAATCTACAGCTAAAACAATGCCATGGTGATGCAAGAAGAAGCATCCAAGTAAACAGAACAGAGTATAGGTATAGACATAAATTTTTATATAAAATTAAATTAATTAATATGCAAATTAAAATATAAATATGGTAGCAGTTCAAGTAATAGAGAAAGCATAAATTCTTAAATAACCAAGCTGAAACAACTATCCTATTTCATACTTCATTGTCTGCCAAAAAATAAATTTCTAATGGATCATATATCCAAATTTCAAAAAGAGGTTATAAAAATGTATAAGTGATTACTTCCACAAACCTAAGATGTTTCTAAATATTACACAAACCAAAAATCAGAGTAAAAGACTGATATTTTTCCTATAAAAATTTATATGCAGTAAAAAACACAATAAAACTTAAGAATACCAACTAGAAACCATCTGCAATATAAAAAAAAAAGGATTATTATTCTTTTCTAAATAACAGCTGTACTAAGATGTAATTCACATGCTAAAAAGCTCACTCTTTTACAGTATACAATTCAGTGGTTTTTAGTATATTGACAGAGTTGTGCATCCATCACTGCAATCTAATTCCAGTATGTTCGTATCAACCCAAAAAGAAGCCCTGTACCCATCAGCAGTCACACCTCATTCCTTCCTTCTCTTGACCCTGGTAGCATTAATCTACTTTTGTCTCTGTAGATTTGCATATTCTGGACATTTCATACATGTGGAATCATACAATATGTAGCCTTTTGGGTCTGCTCCTTTCACTTAGCATAAAGTTTTCAAGACTCGTCCATGTTGTACCATGCATCAGTACTTGATTCTTTTTATGGCTGAATAATATTCTTTTGTATGGATATGCCACATTTTGTTTATTGCTCATCAGCTTATGGACATTTGGGTTGTTTCTATTTTTTGGCTAATATGATAATACTGCTATGGAAATTTATATACAAGATTTTGCATGGATACATGTTTTCATTTCTTTTGGGCATATACCTAGGAGTGGACTTGCTATGATAACCCTGTCTTTAATTTATTGAATGACTACCAGACTGTTTTACACATTGGCTGCATAATTTTATATTCTCATTAGCAATGTAGTAGAGTCCTAATTCTTTACATCCTCATCAACATTTTTATTGTCTGTCTTTTCGATTATAGCCATCTTAGTGTGTAAAGTAACATCTCATTGTAGTATTGTTTTGCATTTCTCTAATGACTAAAGGTGCTGAACTCTTTTCATGAGCTTACTGGCCATTCAAATATTTTTTTTGAGAAATGTCTATTTAAATTCTTCACCTATTTAAAAATTGGGTTATTTGTCTTTTTATTACTGAATCATGAGAGGTCTTTATATATTATAGGCAAAAGTCCTTTACCAGATACATGATCTGCAAATGTCTTCTCTCATTCCATGGGTTGTCTGGATGGTGTCCTCTGGAGCACAAAAGTTTAAAATTTTGATGAAGCCCAATTTACCTATTTTGTATTTTGTTGTTTGTGCATTCAATGTTATATCTAAGAAACCACTGCCTAATCCAAGATCATGAGGCTTTACTCCTATATCTTCTTCTAAGAGTACAATAGTTTCAGCTTTCACATATACAGCTATGATCTATTTTGAGTTAATTTTATATGGTGTGAGGTAGGGGTCCAAGGTCATTATTGTGCATGTAAAGAAATATTATCCTTAATATATTAAGTGCACTTCAATAAGAAAAATTGCAAGTATGCCAATGATAAGATAGACAAATGATATTAAGCAGGTAATTTCAATCAACTGAAAAGATATCAACTTCAAAAAGTAGTCAAGATGTAAATAAACAATGAGTTATCATTTATATTCAATCAGTTTAGCATTAATTAGAGAGACTAGTAAAATCTAATGTTGAAGATGTATGGGGACATATGCTTCCTTGTATTTATTGTTGGGAGCAATTTGGCACCATGTATCTGAATGTAAGATGTACTTTTTTTTCAACCAGAAGGTCCATCTCTGTGAATTAATTCTTTAAAAAAATTACACTACTGCACACACATAGGACTATTTATGATAGCAATAAATTTCAAACAACCTAGACATCAATCATTAGAAGACTATCTAAATTATGGTGTATTCAGTCAGTGGAATACTATACAGCTATTGAAAGGGACATTAATATTTTGTGCATAGAAACACATCTACTACATACTAAGTGATAAAGATAGACTATAGAGCAGTTCATTTCATATGCTTTCATATTTTAAAAACAAAACCCAAATGAGGGGCGTGTGTGAATATAAATAAAAATTTTAAAAATCCCTATGGTTTTAAAACCAGGTAATTTTCTTTCTTCTTCACATCTCCATGTACTATCAGAAATTTTTCTCTTTTTATCAAGAAGGCATTAATTTTATTAGCAGAGAAAACTTAATTGTTTTTAACAAAATCTAAAACATTGTAAAACTTTCAATATGTTCCCACGTACGGTGCATATACACACATAAGCCCACCCCATCTTTCTTCCTCTACGGAAAAGAGGAAGAGCAAAAACTGGTGCCATTATTTAGTATTGGACCCAAATGTTATTTACATCTCCATTATTAATTTGTATATTTCAGGGAGAGTTTTTTTCCTCCCAGAAT
This sequence comes from Ailuropoda melanoleuca, assembly GCF_002007445.2. Classification (NCBI taxonomy): domain Eukaryota; kingdom Metazoa; phylum Chordata; class Mammalia; order Carnivora; family Ursidae; genus Ailuropoda; species Ailuropoda melanoleuca. Next base: position 57,966,251 of record NC_048222.1, read on the forward strand.
TATCTAGGTAATTGTATTAATTTTCCACTTTCTCTTTTGGAAATGTAAGTTCAAAGAGTAGGAGCCATCTTTCACAGGCTTCATTTTTCCCTGCAGGAAGTTTCTGGAAATGGTCACAAGGTGAGTTGCTTCATGATGGGTTCTTTTCTCTTTTTCCAAAGGAACAGTGATATATATGAAAGCTCACATAGTTGATCAAAATGTGTCATGTTATTGATATCATGACATAAATAACAGCTTTAGCCAATGTCAAAAATTCAAATATGCAAATGTGCCCCTTTACATTTTCTTTAAACACGAAAATGTTATTTCATGTCCTATACACAAAGTGTGAAAATATTTTTATTGATTATACAAAGGGCCCCCAAACCATAAAACAAATGTATAGCTTATAAAAATACAATTCCACCATGCTATAAATTACACTGCACTAAAGGCTAGCTGGAGCAAACATTAAACATTTGACTAACAATATGCTTTAGAGTTTAGAAATTTTTTTGGAGAATGTTTCAATAGACTGCCTTTTTTGAAAAAGCTGTATGTCAAAATTTGAAATAAGAATGTTGTTATTAGTAATAAATTCACGGACTGTATTCAAAACCTTTCTATCTATCCTTTTCTTTAAACACACACAAATTGTATCATAATCATCTTTGGGCAGCGCTGACAATCGTTTGACTACAAGAAGGGGATTTGAAAGTAGGAATATCTTGAATTGGGTTTTCTTGCTTTTCCTCCCCCAAATATTTCCCTTCCTTTTCTACTGAATTGATGATAAATGCAAGGGGGAAATTTAAGCAACTTTTTTAGGGCTGACTCGGAGGGACAGCTGCTATTCTCTGTGGCTGGTAGCTTATGTTTCCAGGATTCTGTTTGTTGACCTTTTTTAGAGGTAATTTGGTGTAGCAGAAAGAGCACTGCATAGAGACAAATAAAGCCAGGTTTATAACCCAATTTTGTTACTTAATAGCTGTTGGAAAAGTTACTTTAATTTAATAAGTTTTAATTTCCTCATGTATAAAATAGAAATAATATCAATCCTCATAGGGTTTTAAACAGCTAGATGAGATAGCACTGGCAAAAGCACTTAGCATAATGCTGGGCACACAGTAGGCTTGCCATAAATATTAGGTCTTGTGTTGTTTCACCTAAGTCCTATTATTATATGGAGGTTAGTTTCAGAGAGGAAATACAGGTGCTAAGTGGACAGTGTTGAATAAAAGTAAAATAAAGGTCATTGTAAAGCTGGCATAGGCTGACCCTTCAGATATTCAAGGGACTGGGCACAGAGTAGATGTTAAATAAATTATATAGATAATTAGGATAGAAAAGCAATTTAGGGATTACTCTTTTTTCACATTCTCCCTCTTTTATAATCATAGTCACTTCCCTTTTGCCTGCCCTTGCTCTCACAGCCATTTTAAAATTTAAGTTTATTATACAGTGGAGAATGTTATAGCTACTACTTCTGCAGTGGCGGTAGGCTAAAACAGAGCCCGGAAAACCACACCACTAGGGACCTAGTTAGTCTCTGGTTTATAGGAGGCAAGTAAGTGTAATATATTGTGCCAACTCTGCTAGATTGTGACTGCACGGGCTACTGCATTGCCAAAGAGTCTGTGGCTGCAGGAGGACACGTGGGGAAGAGTACTGACTGTTGAGTTATGCCTGCTACGGGTACAACAATATGGACTAGACATCTTTGCACCATCTATTTCTATTTCATATATGAATCAGCTACGCCGGAGGAAAAATGGAGGAAGGGAAAATGTAACAGGTGATTTCCAGACAGGAGGGGAACAATCAAGTTTATAAATGTTCCTCATTTAGTGGATTCACATTTGTAGGTCCCATCTACATCAAATTTTTTTTTCATTTCCCTCTTGAGAAGTTTTCCTTGCTAGGAGGATTTTAGTAGCCATACCTCGAGGAAGTCTTAAGAGAGTTTTAGTTTTATTGCTATAGGTTTTGCCATAGAAGCAAAAAGCATTTATAAAATTTTGTTCTTGCCATTGGAGAGTTTGATCATTTGGCCTGTTAAATAATATCTAAGCTTACGCAGGCCCTCTTTTTCTCTTTTCTCATCTATTCCATTGGTAACATAGAGGCAGAACATCTAAAAAGAGCTGGCATTTGAATGTTTATTGACCATGCCCCCACTTCACCATAAGCACTGTTCAAATATTAAATTTCATGGATTTTGCAAAGTATATGTAATCCCAAAGGGATCTCACCAAACCCATATTTTAATAATGGAAAATATCTATTTTGAGGGCAAATAAAAAAGTGTACATGGTTCCTACAAGCATACGTTAAAGATCAAGGGATTTCTGATAGAATAAACTTAAAATTGAACAGATTCTAAAGATCATCTATGGTCAAGTCTTCTATTTTACTGGTCGAAAAACTGAGGCCCAGGGAACTTAGTGATCCTTTGGTCTTAGTGAGTTAGGTAAGCGCCATGTTGAAATGGAATCCAAGTCTCTTGACACTCAGTCATAGCATTCTCTACCAAATGTCACTGCCTCTGAAGAGAGTTGTGTCAGAAATAAGATGATAAGGATGTGTATTCAGGAGGATGCTAGGAAGCTTATGTAACAGAAGGGATAGGTAGGCTGAGGTGGAAAAATGAGGACAGTTTAAACAGCAACAGACATAGAATTGGATTAATTAAGATTAATCTCAAATCAGCAGAACTTCTCAATATAGGAAGAGGATTTTGAAAGAGACTAATGGACAATTGGAAAACAATGAACTGAAGGAGTTTTGGAGTCTGAATCCTAACAAATGTAACTTATTGGCGTATTATCTGAAAACAATTGGAAGTTTGAAGTAAAAACAGAATCAGCCTTGAAATCCAATGAGTATCAGTCGATAATTAATCAATTAGGAAAATAAATGCCACAACGTTTGCTAGTGGGAGAGGAGAAGAGGCAAGATGTCAGATGGCAACCAAGCATCATGTGGGCACTCTGGATGTCCTGAGAGTTCAGAGAGGGGAGTGAGGGCGGACTGGCTCTTTTTTGGAGAGCACAATAACTGCTAACCCTCAGAATGCCTATTAGGATACGTTTGCACGGACATGCCTTCCTGTGCTTCTCTGCTCTGGCAGTGAGGAGAGATATGCAGGTCTCTCCACACCCTGTTCCCTTGTTTCTCTAGCAAGTTCACAGATATGCATGCTCTTGCCTTTCCTGGACAAGGGGGACACAGCTGACATACCCTAGGACGTTCTTTAAAACCTGGGCCTGGTATGAGAGTGAGAGGAGCAGTAAAAACACACTTTTCTCTATGTGATAATTGGATAATCTCACAAAAGCTTTATTGGACACTAATGAAGTGACAAGCATACCATTATAGTAATAGGGGCCTGGGCTGGACTTACATGATGATGATGATTACAATGATAATAATAATAATAATAGCAGTTTCCATGTATTGAGTCCCTACTGTGTCAAGTACTTAATTGGATACTTTAGAAATTTTAATCTTTATAATAAATCGATGTGGTATACATTATTATCACCAGTAATGTATGTATATCCACGAAATGTGCAAGCAGTCCCTAGGGCAGTGGCTCAAATGCCAGGTGTATCACTACCTGTGTGACTAGAGAAAGTAACTGAACTCTTGGAGTCTTAGTTTCTTACGTGCAAAATGGGAGTATTATTTCCCACATGGCAGGGTTGTTGCTGGAGTGCCTTTCACAGTACTTGGCCTCCAAGAAGCCACAGAGCAGATGTCAGATCCTTTCCACTGCCTTCATCCTTTCTCTTCACCTTGGCAGCAAGAGAAGTCACTAGGAGCTTTTGCCAAGTTTTCTCAGCACAGAGAGCCCTTCTTGCTTCCCCCTCCCACCCCTGCTTCTAAAAGTAGCTGCTGAGAGTTGTAATCTTGAGAGCAATGTCTACAGTGTGTTGTTCAGGCTGAGTGAACCCCTGGAAGTCTCTCTTCCCTCTTGAACTTAGCAAGAGACCTTGTTCCTCAGGAGATTTCCAGAATTTCAGTGTCACATGACTTGGACTTCTAGGGATGGATGGAGAATGCAGAACATTCAACCAACCCCTGGTAGATAAATATAACCTGGTGGATTTAAAGGCTGAGTTCTCTAAAGAGACTTGGATTGAAAACAAGTTTTTAGGTCCCCAATAAAAACCTGGAAAAAGTGGAGGTCAGATCACCCTCTTAACACATCATCAACTGACATCCAAGAAGCACAATGGAGGTGAGTAAAGAGAAGACTTCTCTTGTGCTAAGGAAAAATATATTTCTTAAGGGGTAGAGGAAAGAATTAAACAGCAGAGATGTCCATGCACATTGGTAAGTGTGTACGTGGTTTTTTTCTTGCAAAAAATGTTTGCAAATGTGTACTAAAAAGACAAAGGACCTGATTGTAACAACGCATTACTGAAACCCATCCTTACTGGATATACTGATGGCTTACTGGTTACAAAAATGTCAGCTTAGTTTATCACAGATCAATAACTCATTACATGCTCCAGAATATACACAATACAATATGAATCAGCTTGCTGTCACATCCAGCCATTCAAATCCCACACCAGTATGGACCTTTAGTCACGTGATTCTTCATTTTCTCCTTCCTACACTCTACTAGCTTTGGGGATTAAAATACATTTTATATTTTGTTAGATAGAAAAATAATAAAAAATACGTTTAGCTTTCATTTGGAAAGTTTGACAGCTGAAGGAGTTAGCAGATGATGATAAAAACCAAAATCTTCATTTAACAAGACCTGTGTGTATGTGTGTGTGTGTGTGTGTGTGCTCTCACACACACATATGTACACAAATGCCTGTCTTTCTTAGTTAGAAGTTGTCAGGGCTTCCATAATTCAAATTACAAATCTATTCCAGCTGATTTTAGCAGAGACCATTCTTGGTACATTGTAGGGGAGTGAAGATACCCAAACTGCCCTTAAAATTTCTATGCTCATAACGTACTAGGGCCTGAAATATGGCTTCATGGAAGGGAACATAATTTACACGGCTATGCTAGCAAGATACTTAAAGGCCAACAGGAAAGGAAACACATTACTTTTTCTTCTTTTCTCCATTTGAAAAAAGTAGAATGTGGGTTTGGCATTGGTATTACAGATCAGTTTGAGTCCACAGAAGTTTGATTTATACTTGGCCACAAATGAGGAACTTCACCAATTGAGCCCACCAAGCAAGCACTGACCACCTAGTGACCAGGCAATCTGCTTGTCTGTGTAACTTAGATTCTAAGCCCTGGGGGCATATGTTAGGCACAGTGTTGCCATTCAAGGAATAAATAACCACCGTCAACATTAACTTAATTTTTGCCTAGGGCAGTGTCTTGCTCAAGCCTACCATGTTTGGGGCTCTGGATCCTCTCCCTGTTACCTACAGCAGACATCGCTACTATCTCAGTAACTATAACGCGCACTCTAACTGGACACAGATGTATTTTAATTACCAACCTTCTCTGCCATGACTTTTCATCTTTGTCACTTTCATATAAAAATGAGTCTGATTTGAGAAGAGCTGTTGTATTCGTCCTGTGCCCTGCTGCAAAAAATAACTTGCAGTTGACTGGCCACGACAGACACATGCGTTGATCTTTTCACAGCTGGGCTGTTTGTATTCATGTGAGCCTAGGAAAAATATTGCCATTTGTATCAGGTGAGTGAACTCACAGCTTTACCAGAGGCCTGTAAGCTTCGGCATGGAGATTGATGGCCACAAGCAGGAGGCTTCGGTTTCTCCTAGGCAGCCACTAACTCAGCTGGTGGGGGGGGGGAGCATGCAGCAGGACAGGAGAGGCCTTTCCCTGGGAAGTATGCTTATTTTGGGATTAAGAAAGGGCGAGGGGCGCCTGGGTGGCACAGTGGTTAAGCGTCTGCCTTTGGCTCAGGGCGTGATCCTGGCGTTATGGGATCGAGGCTCCTCCGCTATGAGCCTGCTTCTTCCTCTCCCACTCCCCCTGCTTGTGTTCCCTCTCTCGCTGGCTGTCTCTATCTCTGTCAAATAAATAAATAAAATCTTTAAAAAAAAAAAAGGCAAAACTCTCTCTCCTAAATTTATAGTTTGGTGGGTTGGAGGTGGAGAGGAGGGGTCTCAACTGGGATCTTTGGACCCTGAGACATCCATGGACCAGACAGGTAGACTGTGAATTCTCTGATATCAAATGCAAAATTTGGGGCACATGTACATCATAGATTTATTTATTTATTTATTTATTTATTTTGTGGAAAGGGTCCACAACTTCTCAGATCCTCATAAGCATCCAACATGTGAAACCGCAATGTCCTAGACCAGTGTTTCCAAACATGAGCATGCATCAGCATCATCTGTAGGGATTGTTAAAACAGGGATCCTGGAACCCCACCCCAAGAGTTTCTGATTCCATAGGTCTGCTGTAGGGCTTGAGAATCTGTGTTTCTCACAGTTTTCCAGATGACTGTGATACAGCTGGTCTGGGGACCAAACTTTGAGGAGCACTGAACTAAACGAATGTAAGGCTTCCAAACCTATCTGCAAACTGGAATCACTTGGGTGGAATTTTGAAAAATAGCAAGTCCTAGTCTCAGCTCCAAGAAATCCTAATTTTATTGATCTGGGAAGCCCAGGTATGTCTTTTTCCAAATTCTCCAGGTACTTCCAAAAATGTGAGTCAGGGCTGAGAATCACTGCCTCAGAGCAACAGGGGAGTTGCGGTGATAGTGGGGGAGGGCATGTATTGAGATAAAAGACCCCTTTCACTTTCAATGATTTAGCCTTCTGATTCTCTTCTTTCATCTCAGGTGGTAAATAATTGCATGAGTTTGCCAGGGTTGCTGGACAAAGAGTCACAGATTGGGTGGCTTACAAAATGGTAATTTACTGTCTCAGTTCTTGCAGACCAGAAATCCCAAATCAACATGTCTGCAAGAGTTAGTTCCTTCTGAGGGCTGGGAAGAAGGTTCCCTTCCAGGTGTCTCTCCTTGGCTTGTAGGTGGCAGTCTTTTTCCTGTGTCTATTCAAATTGTCTTCCCTCTGTGCCTATGTCCAAATTCCTCCTTTTTGTAAGGGTGCCAATCAAACTGCATTAGGACCCACCCTAATGACCTCATTTTAAGTTGATTAGCCCAGCAAAGATCCTGTGTCCCTACAGGTCACATTCTGGGATACAGGGAGTCAAGACTTCAACACATGTATTTGGGGGGGAGGAACACAATTCAATCTATAACACTAATACTGTTGTTTCTAAAACTGTAAATATCTGGAGATGGGAGAAGGATTCTCTCTACTCCTTTTTGCAAATTTCCCATTGAAACCAAAGCCTTTTATAATTGTAGAAAAATCAATCTTCTGTAAATACTTCCTTCTTAGCTTGTAACTGCAGAGTCCAAACTTCATGCTATACTTTTGAGGCAGAGCATTGAGCTACCAGAATGAGGTCCCAGCATCATTGCTAAACAACTAGAAAATAGATGGTCATTTGTATGTAATGGATGGCCCATCCAGCTGACACCATGGGTCATCTCTGCAACAGATCCCAAGAAAACTTGAACACTCTTTCCAGTTCAGCCATCCAAGAATTTTCTGACAGGTTTACATGACTCTGCTTTATTCTGAACATTGGAGAATCGGGTATAATGTGTTTTTAATGTAACGTGACAATATTTAAGGTACTAGACAACCTTGTTTTCACAGCTTAACTCTCTGTGCTGAAGGGATGCTAAGTTTTCAGCATGCTTAGGGATTTTTTTAAGCAGAGAAAATCGTGTAATCAGCAAGTAGACCTTAGCAAGATCATTACTATGGCGGCAGGACAGTAATTGGCATTGAAGAAATGGGAAAGCAAAGATGGTAAGTGGATGCACCTTCGATATTCTGATATGTTCACAGCAGAGGAAGGAAAGCTTTGTGGAATAAATAACACTTTCAACTATGAGCAAAATTAAGGTTAAGGGCTGGGGTAGGGGGAGAAATGCATTTCTAATACCACCAAAGACTTAGAAAAATGCCTAAATCTGAGCAGAATGCTAGATGGTCATCAACAAAGGGGGAAAAACATGTAAATAAGCTTTCTGAAGAGTTTTGGCCATTAAGCACAGTAGCTCTTACACTCTTCACTCTGTTCCGGCCGCTTTGACCACCCTCCATTCTCTCAAACATCTGAAGCTCTTTCCCATCTTAGAGTCTTTGCCTTTGTACTTGCTTCTTCCAGAAATGCTTTTCTTCTGGCTCTTTGTATAGAGCAATCCTTGCCACCTTTTGGGTTGCACTGTAAATATTACCTCTGGAGTGAAGTTTTCTTTTACCATTCCATCTACATATGTTCCCTCTCCCATTTTTCTTTTATAAGAGTTTCACATTATAATGTTTTCCATTTATTCATTGGCTCTTCTTTCATTACAGTGTAAGTTCCATGAAGGCAGAGACGATACAACCAGCACCTAGCTTCTGATAGACACTCTATATAGATTTTTTGAATGAATGAATGAAGCAGGCTAAACTAAAGGTTTCACATGAACAGATGACCAATGTTACACAGGAACAGAGACATCTAGCCTGTCTCCCATCAGACATGGTGAATACTTTTTATTGAGCATCTACAATGGGCCTGACCCTAGATGGGAACCTTTTATTTATAATCTTTAATATTCAAATCAACCCTGCAAGATAGATACTATTATCACTACTTTGAAGAAAAGAATGCTAATACTTGTCCAAGACCACAGATCTATGATTTAAAGTGAGGATGATGTGACTCATGTCATTCTCATTTTATCATGAGTGTACTAATAATTGTCCCTTAAGTCACTGCATTTTCCCGCAACTATAGACTATAGGTGGAAGCAGCATGTGACAGGGGTAAAGATGGAAGAAGTATTTACACTGCCTACCACCTTCAGTAAACATAGATAAAAACGAGAAAGACCATATTTCAGCTTTGTTTCAAGCACTCTGAGGTGCACAGTGATTACTATGATGGGCTACATTGGCTTTTGGGTATCATCCTGGAACTCCAACTATTAAAAATACAATAATTCAGGGGCACCTGGATGGCTCAGTCTGACTCTTGGTTTTGGCACAGGTCGTGATCTCATGCATCATGGGATCGAGACCTGTGTCAGACTCCCCGCTCAGTGTGGTGTCTGAGATTCCTTCTGCCCCTCCTCCCACTCATGTGTGCACACTCTTGCTCTCTCCCTCCGTCTCAAATAAGTAAATCATTAAAGATATAAATAAAAATAATAGTTTCAGAGAGAAAAATAGTTACTTTTGCAATAGAGGAACCTGGGAGTCACCATTTTAAGCAAGTAATCAAAATTAATATCATTAGTAATAAGACATATTGACATCAAGTACCTTCTGATATGATGCTGAGATGGGCTTAATATTACTTCTTTGGTATTTTTGAAAAAATACATACCTTCATTTTAATAATGAGACAAGGATAACTCTAAATTGAGGCATATTTCTAACAAATAACTAGCCAGTCCTCTTTTTAAAAGTGTCATAGATCATGAAAAAGAGTCCCAGATTAGGGGAGACCAAGGAGACATGACAAATGCAGGGTGGATCCTGGGTTGATTCCTGAACCAGAAGGAGGATGTTAGTACGACGATCACTGAAATTCAGATGAAGTCTACAGATTCTCTAATACTGTTATATCATTGTCAATTTCCTGTTTTGGATTACTGTTCTGTAGTTATATAAAATGTGAGCAAGTGGTGGTGAAGGGAAGTTGGGTGAAAGGTGTAGCAGAACTTTGTGTATATTTTTTGAACTTTTTTAAATTGAAGTATAATTAACACAGTGTTGTATTAATTTCAGGTGTACTATATGATGATTCAACAATTCTATATGTTACTCAGTGCTCATCAAGATAAGTGCACTCTTAGCCCTCTTTATCTATTTCACCCATTCCCCGTCCCCCAATTTCTCCCCTAGCAAACACCAGTTTGTTCTCTGTATTTAGGAGTCTGGTTTTTTTGTTTGTCTCTCTTTCTCTCTCTTTTTAATTTGTTCATTTGTTCATTGTTCAAATTGCACATGAGTGAAATCATATATTATTTGTCATTCTCTCACTGACCTTTTTCACTTAGCATTATGCCCTCTAGATCCATCCGTGTTGGAAATGGCAAAATTTCATATATATATATATATATATATATAATCTTCTTATCCATTCATCTATGGATGGACAATTGGGTTGCTTCCATATATTTTTTGGAACTTTTTAGAGTTTAAAATTATTACAAAATGAAATGTTAAGAAACAGCATAGTTTCTAAAAAAATAATAAAGACATTCCAATTTCAAAAAAACTAAAATTAAAACACGACTACCGAAGGGAGTTTAGAACAATGTCTCCGTGTCAGTTGGGATCTCTAAGTTTGGTGCCACTGGGAACCACTGTGTGGTGCTGAAGTTTGTTTAATGGATTCTGAAGGTACAATGCTTGTTATTATTGTGTCTCCTAGAGGAGAAATCGAGAAAAAAACTTGCAGAATCAATAGTATATTCCTGTACATACGAATGACAGCAGATAGTCTTGGATTCACTCCTTCCCCATTCTTGGGAAAATGAGGAATTCCTTGGGGAGAATGTGGATAAAGTCTGAAATCAACAAATGAAGTGGATACTAATTGTCTATGTAACAACTATAGTATCTCTTAAGCTTTATGATTCCTCTTTTCGCCATCTATCATGAAAGACTAATTCAAGTGCCATCCCCACCCTATCTTTATCATACATACCACACCTGAAACAGACTAGGAAAGGTTCACAATAAGGCACTCCGGGAACAATGACTTCTCAAAGCCACAAGGGAGAATCACCTGGGTTTTGAAGCTTCTGAGCTTTGCAGTAGATGCAAGTTGTTCCCAGGCTATAGCTTCATATATGGGCAAAACGCCATGCCTATAGATGGGCGGCACAGGGCGTAATTGTTGGAGAGAGCCAGTGCCTCAATCTATATGACAGTAACACTCCACTTAACAGAGCAACGGAGGCGTATGGCCGCGAAGGAGCTTTGTAACAGCAGAACCAGCCTGCCCAGGCAGTATGTTCCAGGGAAACACTTTGCTCTAAATCTCTGCTTTCCCCGCCCCAGAGCAAATCTCCTGCTTCCCAGAAAACCCCTGCAGAGCTGTGAATAGGAAAGGGATGATGATGAGCAAATTCATGCATACAGAAAAACTGTGGGCCCCAGCGAGCTCATTTCATCAGACTATTGTGGAAGCTGATGATTTGAGGCAAGGCAAGCTAACGAGAAGGGGCAGGAATGGAGTCAGGACCTTGCTCTAAAACACGCAGTCCAGCTCATTTCCCAAATAAGTTGGCAGTGCAGCTGCAAGTAGTGGCCAGAGAAAATTAGGCTTCTTAGAGGCCAAATCTCTCCCTCTGCTAGAGCTTTTAGGTTGACTGGGGCTCTTCATTAAAGCTCTGAAGAGAGGAGAGGCCCTTCTTCATTTTACCCACTGCCCAGGGCAAGCCCTTACACTGTGATATTAGGGGAAAGAGACTGGAAAGCAAACTAGGTCTGCTTATTTTCTGATGGTCTTTCCTATCACCTCATTGAACTAAAAACCGACTTCACATGGCCAAGACTGCTACTCTAAGATATAACCAATTGACTAAGCACTAACAAAATTCTCTGGGAATTGCCATCTGATTGGCACAATTTTATATGTGCTCATTCATGAAGGAACCAAATCAACTTTTACTATGGAATTGGGTTACACGCTGAAACTGCCTCCCTATGGCAGCTTTTAGGATTTCAGCCTTTCTTGAACAAGCCATCAGAACCTAGAGATGTTCCAACTATCCATATAAAAATGAAATTCAAAGGAATGACTAAAATTGGAAGCATACATTTAAAAAATCTGAATGTGAGTGTCATTGAATATGATGAGTGTGAACAAATAGCAGTGATATACTTTGCAGTGAAAAGTCTCAGCTAATACCTGCCGAGGCTTTCCCAACCCTCCCTTCCCTGGGTGGGTCTTTGAGTAATAGTAAATCCATTAAACTCGGCATGATTCAAATGGCTTATCTATGACTCAGAATTGGCTTACACTGTTTTGGACAACTTGCACAATAAGCCAAGACTCATTTCCTTTGCCTCCCCAGAAATCTTTTTTTTTTTTTTTTAATTCTTCCATCCAACCAAACCATGTATGTGATGCATTTGCATAACTGAAGTATATTTGGTTACATGTGGGTAGACAGTCTGGTCAGGAGTATTAGCCGAAGAGGATGAGACTTAACAGATTTTTAAGGACCTCAGCAAACACTTTGTCAGTTCCTCATCTTTCAGTGAGGAGACCGAATCAGGGAATGCCAAGGTTGGAAAGTACATGAAAACTATGTTAACCTACCCATTCAACTATCTTGTCATTCTCTCTGCAGAATCCTTACCAGGTCTTCACCCACCCTTTGTTTAAATACCCCTGTGATAAGAAATGTACTACCTCCATGTCTTTAATAAATAATTGTGGAATAAACAAATAATAATTCAAAAAAAATTTTTTAAGATTTTATTTATTTATTTGACAGAGATAGAGACAGCCAGCGAGAGAGGGAACACAAGCAGGGGGAGTGGGAGAGAAAGAAGCAGGCTCCCAGCAGAAGAGCCTGATGTGGGGCTCGATCCCATAATGCCGGGATCATGCCCTGAGCCAAAGGCAGATGCTTAACCGCTGTGCCACCCAGGCGCCCCCATAATGTTTTTAATCCAGCTCCTATGTGATTGCCCTTTTAATATTTGAGGATGAGTCATCTTTTATTTAGACTGAGCATTCATGCTCGCTTCAGTAATTCTCGGGCTTTCTCTTGCTTTTCTGTCACTTCATTACCTGGACCTTCTCTTCCAGATCTGCCTGTAGGGCGGTACCCAACAATTAATATGATCCTCCCAAGAAGAACAGCACTCTCCATTACCTTATTTTAGCCCTAGATGGGGTATTAATGCACACTAGCATTACTTTATCTTTCTGTAAAGCCATATAGCATTTTTTATTCTTTGAACTTAGTGTATATTCAGAATGTACTTCCTATATATTCTTTCTGTAATTCTCTGGCCTCATTTGTTTCCATGACTTTACTTATCACATATATGTTGACTCTCAAACATGTACCTCATTCAATGAACTTAGACCTCATTCATGAACTCCAAATTCTTAGGTCCAACTGTACTTCGGTCATCTGTGCTTGGATAACCCGCACGAATGTCGAATTCTACAGGACCCAAGTTTGAATCATTTTCTCTCCTTAAACTGCTGTTGCCCCAATATTTTCATTTCACCGAGTGGCACAATCATATAAGCAGATACTCCATCCAGAAATGCTCCCCTTGTATCTCATATCCAGCACATCTAGTTGCTTCAACCTCATAAATCTCCTTTTATGTGTCTCCGTTCTTACTGTTAACGGCTATTAGGTTGACTTGTTAAGGGCTATTAGGTTGTCTTGCCTGGGTTTCTCCTACACGTGCCTATTTTCCACACGATTCCAAGTTGATACTTCAAAGACTCATATCTGACCATGTTACTTTCCTGCTTAAAAATGTACAATGGTCAGGGCGCCTGGGTGGCTCAGTTGGTTAAGCATCTGCCTTCAGCTCAGGTCATGATCTCAGGGTCTTGGGATCCGGAATCAAGCCTGGAGGAATCCCTGCTCAGGGGGAGTCTGCTACCCCCCAATGCACACACACTCTCTCAAATAAATAAAATCTTTTCAAACAAACAAACAAACAAACAAACCTTTTCAATGTGTTCCCATTGCTTTTCAAGTAAAATTTAATCACTTACTGTGGCTTAAAAGGACTTTCATGATCTGACTTTTGCTACATTTTCCAATTCTTTGAAAAAACCATTCCACATACCATTCCCTACTGAAACACTCTACAATTCTGCCTTATTTAGTTAATTTCCAATCAGTCCTCTCAATCCTCTTTGAGGTAGCTTTTCTTGAAGAACCCCACACCACTGAATCACATACATCTTTCCTCTACACAACAAAGTTGGTGTAACTATGATTAGATGCCTAACCCTTCCTGTCTAGGGATGAAACTTTCATTGAAGCACTTTAAGGAAGTTTCAGAAGGTTGGAACTTATTTAAATGACCCTTCTAAAACATTTAAATGTCGAAAGAGTTTTCCTTTTACCCCCAATTTATATTTACCCTCAATTTTATATGTAAATCATTACAAATGATTTTATAATATGATTTACTCTCCTGGGAACAAGGTAGCTTATAAATGACTTGAATTCCTCTTAATGTATCTCGCCGTGTGCAGGAATGTATCAACCAGATAGTGGCTGAGATTAAATATCTACATTTTTATTTAAATAAATAAATACATAAATAAATAAAATCCAATATTTTCATGTCTTTTTATTTTTTAAAGATTTTTTATTTATTTATTTGACAGAGATAGACAGCCATCGAGAGAGGGAACACAAGCAGAGGGAGTGGGAGAGGAAGAAGCAGGCTCCCAGCGGAGGAGCCCGATGTGGGGCTTGATCCCAGAACGCTGGGATCACACCCTGAGCCAAAGGCAGATGCCTAACGACTGTGCTACCCAGGCACCCCCCAATATTTTCATTTCTATTCCTCTCTGCAAATCTAGACCCACTTGCTCTCCACCGGACTCTGTGTCAGTAATCATACACTCCTGCATTGGCCCATTTCTCAGGTATATTTCTTTTAGTCAGACTGTGTTCCCACCCCACCCCCACTATTACAAGTTCTCCCAGCAGTGTTGAATGGAGTCTCAAGGAGATGCAAAGCTAAAGCAGGAACGTAGCACATCTTCCTGGGGTCAGTTTTACTCACAAGTTGTGTTAGACTCCTCATGTAGCCAGCCCCAGATCCTCTGGGGCTCACCTGTCTCTAGGATCCTTGGTCACATGTTTTACTGTAACTGTTTTGGTTTGAGACTCCTGCTAGGGGTCTCAAAACCCTCCCACCACTTCTGGGCTCAGGCAAAGCACTAGCTACTATGGGAGATGTGATATGCTCCTTGGCTTGTTGAAAGGGCTGTGTGGTCCATTTCCGTATTCAGGGGAGTTCATGTGGGGCAAATTTTAATAAACATGAAAGGGAATCGGCAGCTAAGTTCCTCCAGTCCTTCCCCCATCCTCTCCAATGGACTGTTCAGCAAACAGTAGTCCCCATATGGCCTTTAAAAAGACTTCTGACCAGACCAGGCAATCACTCTGCTTGATACAAGTGATGGTTAACTTGGTCATGTCCCCTCATATTCACTCTCTCTCCTCTGCCTCATCCCCTTTCTCCTTCCCACCTGCCTCTCTGGAATTTCACTAACCAATGAAGTGTTAGCATGAAAGTGTTTGCCTCAGACTCTGTTTTCTAGGGATTCTGAGAAAAAGTATTGGATGGCATTGCAAAAAAAATTCATAAATTTTATAATACATGATTCTCCAAAGACAGTGAAAGCTTAAAATGGACCCCTCATGATATTCACCCAGACCCCTTGGAAGACAGGTTTGTTTTCATCTGCTATTAGAAATCCTTCAGTAAAAACATTTGAGAAAGATTGGGAAAAAGTGTGAGTTTTTCAACATATTATTTAATCTTGAATTTTAGTCCACCCTGTCTTCCTCCTCCTCCTTCTTGACACAATAATTACTTCACTTTGTCTATCACTAGTTTTTTATAATTTTCCTCATGTCTCTGATATTTGGCATTGAGCCTGGCACAAAGATTCCAACTAGTGAATATTTGAAAAGTAAATCTATATGTGAATGAATGAGTGAACAAATGGGTAGATGGAATAACTTTCACTTCCCTACCATAATGACTAGATTGAATAACTAAAACTAATTTTAATTGTCATAAATCTGCTAACACGATTTTCAAAAAATGGAATTCCCATATTAAAAGGTCTTATAATTTGTTAAATATTTAACTTTCCATTATAATTGGATAACTGCCAGCATAGTAATCTTTGACAAGCTACATTCATTCATTTATTCAACAAACAATTATAAAGACCCTGGTATGTGCCAGGCATTATTACAGACTCAAGAGAACAAAGCAATGTACTACATAGTCAAACACTCCTGCATTCCTAGAGATTATGTTCTTTTTTTAAATTCAATTAGCCAACATATAGTATTTCATTAGTTTCAAATGTAGAGTTCACTTAATCATCAGTTGCATATGACACCCAGTGCTCATCACATCACATGCCCTCCTTAATGCCCATCACCCTTTTACCCCATCCCCCCATCCACCTCCCCTCCATCAACCCTCAGTTTGTTTCCTAGAGTTAAGAGTCTAGAGCTTATGTTCTATGTCATGTCTCTGTGCTTTAATATTAACTGTAAAATGGGTACACACCTTATCTCAACCTTAATTTTTAAAAGAAAAAAAATGGTATGTACATATATAACAGTAAGGATTATATAGTATTATAGTATATAGCATTATATAGTGTTATATAGTATTACAGTATTATGATACTATAATATGGATATATCTATATCTTTTTTAAGGTACTACCAAGGTCCTACCAAACATGTAGTTGACACTCAGTAAATGCTAGTAGTTGTTATTACAGATTTTATTATTATTATTATTAAGCTGGGGAATGTTCCATAAAACTATATAGCCCACATGAAGATAATTCAAGCTTGACCACCCCCTTAGTGCAGGCAATATTTGATGTGGCCTTTGGAAGGCATCAGTATCTTTTAGGGAGAGGGGAATGAAGCCTATAATGCTTTTCTTTTGGCTAAAAGTGCTTAGGTGTAAAGACCATTCAGTCTGCCATTCTGAGAATGACCCCATGTCAATCGATACAAAACATATCCATTCCTTTAAAGAACCCTGACTCTTCATCATCTGTCTTCAGTACCTCTTGAATCTTGCTATCACTAGGTATTAAACTTTAGGAGTGTTACTAAGTGCATGTTGTTAGAAAAAAGTAACATTAGTTACACAGTACCAGAACTGTGTAATTCATTTTCTTTGTGCAGTCAATATTTCATTCAGTCATGGCCTCAATGTCTGGACTCCCAGAGAAGAATGAATCATTCATGTGTCAGTACAACCACACTAATACCTAGGAAAGTAAGGCTAATAGTAGTAATACTTAACTATTTTGAGTATGGTTTCTGTTGATAAAAACAGGGCAAATATCAATACAAACCAAATAAAATGTTCATGAATGATTTTTTTTCCTGAAAACAATGCAGGCAAGATAAACTAAAACTTATATTTGGATAAACAGTAGTAAGGTAAGTACCCTTACCTTACAAGTAGGTATTAAACACAAAAAATACTATCTTTCGGTGAAAGTTAAGGATTTTGAGATTTTCAGAAACCACTAGCTTTTCTATTTTCAGAACTTGGACATCACTGCTTTTAGGTGCAGATCGTGGCATTAAAAATATGCACACAGACTAATCATTTCTCTTCCTGGTCTGCTGTTTGGAGTTTCGATGCAGCCATGGGAATTAAACCTGAGCGAATTCACTGTGTTCAGGAAATCAATCAGCAGCATTTATATGCTTAGCATTAGTCCTGAGCATGCTCTTTTGCTGGGGAAGTCTAGCCCCTTCCCTCAAGTGGTGTTTGCGTGGTGTCCAGGCTTTCTATCTTCATTTCTCCCAGCGGACATTTGTGAGGCAAGTTTTATGTACTGCTCAGGCCAAATGACTCACATCAAAAAATGATTTAATTTTCAGCTTAACTAGGTTATTATTATTTGGCAGAGTTGTGCTATTCTTAGAGTACAGTAAAAGTTGATTTGCTATAGTTTAATTGGTCTTTTCCTTGGAGAGAATGATATGGGGTAAGCCATGCTGGTAAAGAACCATCCCAGACTTGGTATGTAGGGTGAGAAAACCAAGTAACATAAACCTTGGAAATGGGGGAATAAAGAAAGAAGTCAGTCAGTGAAGTCTTCAACTCTTGACATTTTGTAGTTTGTGATTTGAAGAATGATTTAGAATGATGTGAGTATTGCAGACGTTAACTGATACAGAAGTGGCACCGTTTGGGTCAGGCTATCACACCTCTGTATACTGAAATACTAACTGATTGAAAGGAGACCTAACAGTTAACTTTACCCTTTAGGGGGTTATGTATATTCCCTAAATCACACCTTACTCAGTGACATTTAGTAAGATTAATGTGATGGAGCGGAAACTTGGCTTCTATAAAAATTGAATATTATTTGAAACAACTAGGCCATTAGATCTAAAAGCTTTTTCTTAGAGAGTAATTGTTATGATAAATATATATATTCTAACTGATCACACTTGGGAAATTTTGTCAACAGCAACCACATCCCCATGATTATCCCTCCTTTAGATGAAAAATACTAACACAATTTATGATGACAGTAATAAATCCACCTTTCATTTTATAATGCTTTGCAATTGATAATCATTTCACTTCAACCTTACATCAACACTGTATAGAAGATATTACTATCTAAGGATTCACTGTACAATATACAGTGAATGAGTGACAAAGATTGGTCTGAAGTAAGCATTCATTCATCCATCCTCTTATTTATTCATTCATTTTTTTTCTTTTTTTTTTTTTTACTGTGACATGAGATCAACACTCTGAGCAAATCTTTAGGTACAGCATTTTTTAAATACTTTTTGCTCATTTTCTTTTCTTCTTTTTCATTTTTTAAAATTATGTTCAGTTAGCCAACAGTTAGCCAATTATGTTCAGTTAGTACAGTACTGTGAAACACAATGTTGTATAGCAGATTTTCAGAACTCTTTCAACTTGCGTGACTGAAACTCCATCCCCGTTCATCAGCAACTGTCCGTTTCTCTTCCCACCAACACCTGACAATCACCACTCTATTTTCTGTCTCTATGAATTTGGTTAGAGACTTCATCTAAGTTGAACATGCATTATTTGTCCTTCTGTGACTGGCTTATTTCACTCACGTTAATGTCCTCAAGTTTCATCATGTTATATGTAGTCTGTGTCAGATTTTCCTTCCTTTTTAAGGCAGATTGATATTCCATTGTATGTATGCACCATATTGTCTTTACTGATTCATCTGTCAATGGGTTTTAGGTTGTTTTCACTTCTTGGCCATTGTGAATAATGATGCAATAAACATGGGAATGCAAATATTTCTCTGAGAAACTGATGTCAATTCTTTTGGATAAATACCCACAAGTGGGATTGCTGGATCATATGATTATCGATTTTTAATTTTTTTCCAGGAACTTCCATACTATTTTCCATAGATGCCCACCATTTGACATTCTTACCAACAGTGTACAGGGGTTCCAGGTTCTCCACATCCTTGCCAACACTTGTTATTTTGTTTGTTTGTTTAGTAATGGCCATCCTGACAGATGTGAGGTAATATCTCACTGTGATTTTGATCTGCATTTCCTTGATACCTAGTGATGTTGACCATGTTTTCATATATCAGTTGGCCATTTGTATGTCTTCTTTGGAGAAATGTCTATTCAAGTCTTTGTCCATTTTTTTATTTGGGTTATTTGGGTTTTTTTGCTATTGAGTCATAGGAGTTAATATTTAGATATTACCCTTACCAAATGGATGGTTTGCATATATTTTCTCTTTCTATTATACCACCTAGTAACTGTCTATACTGAGTCATTTGAGAAGTTGGCGAGGCTTCATCTTGCCAACAAATATCTTATTCTTGATATATCCAAGTAACTACATTTATGTCATTGGCCTCATTCTTTTAAGGGTAAGGATAGAAAGCCTTTCAATGTATGCATGTTATCTGGAAGGGGCAATATATTAACCAATTAGTACCCACAATTTCATATAAAAATGAATAATTTATTAGGTTTCTATTGTGTTCTTTGGTTCAGAGTAGAATTCACAAATTATGTGACAACAAATACAAGAACTCTAGTGGTGAAGAGGGTCAGTTCAGTTGGAGAACATGAGATATACCTAGAAGAACAGGTTTTGAGATATGGGGATGCATTTCAGGGAGCACCTCTGAATTATAAGAAATAATATGAAGATTCTGAACATATGCTAGTTGTTGCCATGGGAGAGAGATGAAAAGGGCAAAAGAGGCAAAATTTTGCTGTTTCATCATGGAGAGAGGAAGCTAGTTCCCATAACCTTACAGCATGGGGGGGGCGCTATTTACACTCTGGGGCATTGTCTTCGGAGTCTTAAGCAGCTGAGAGAGGGCAATTCTTACACCCTTGATCCTTGTAAGAACTTAACTGGATTCAGTAATGCTCAAAGGTCCACTTCTGCCATTTAACAGCTTGGAGATATGAGGTTATCTAGAAAACCACTTCAAACTTAAACCATCTAGATCCCCAGTTTTCTTATCTGTGAAAGCCAGGATTGGCATGAGGACCAAATGAGTCTAAGACTAGGAAAATGATTTAATATCTGTAGAATGTTATAGATATGTTATTAGTGATTACTATAATTATTTTTCCTTCAGGTGTCTCAGCATTTACAAATTTTGTCATGGGAAAATTGATTCTAACTTTCATCAATTTAAAAAATTTGCTCTGTGAACCACTTGAGGAGAAGATAGGGAAGTTGTGGAACAGAACAGAATGATGAGGTGTTCCTCTCTGGCAAGGGTGAGCAAGAAGAAACTGAAGGTGGCTAAAGAGCCACAGCAGAGCTCCAGGGAAAAAGGATTTGTTTTTTTCCTTTTCTCCCATGACAATGTGAGAGACTCACTTGGAAGAATGGAAGAACTAAGGTCAAAGTATTCTCTGTCTTTCTTAGCCAGAATATATGGATAGATAAATACTATGGTTTTGGATCTCAGAATCCTCTTCATGACTATATAACCCATCCCTTTATTTTATATATAGGGCAACTGCCCATTTGCCTGAAGAGGGCAATGAACTCCCTCACAGTCACACAGCCCTAGGTGGTAGAGTTTAGGGTCTTCTCATTCTCAATTCAACATTTTTCACTTCACAAAAATGGAACTTATATGAAAAAAAACACATATCTACAGCGAAAGTTAGTCAAAGCACTTTAATTTTCAGCAGCAAATATAAGTCAATTCTACGTGCATAAATACACAGCCTATGACATTGGACCGACTTTCAATATCAAATTCTTAATTTTTCAAGTGTCTAGAAGTAAAAGCATAGATTCACCTTCTCAGATGACCAGAGTTCATTAGGATTTTAGAATCTACTTTGAATAATGAAAATCTGGAGCTACACATCATGGTCTTTATTCCTGGTTCTAATACTCAGTAACCTCATGGTCTTGGGGCCTTAATTTCACCTCCCCGTGCCATGGTTTACCCACCTGTAAGTGGGCCTAATAAGAGCAACTATCACACAATAACATTATTGTGAGGAATAAATGAATAAATACATTATTGAAAAGAAGTCTAACACAGAGCAAAACAGATAGAAAAGACTCAATAAACAGCGATTGTAACAAGAGTCATGACTAAAGGGATAGAGAAAGTGTGCTGGAACAAAAATCAGTACGTCACCACTCCCATCAGCAACACTTTGCTCCTTACTAGCTATGTGTTCTTTGGCAAGTCTCTTCGTTTCTATGGGCTCCTTTTCCCTCAGTTGTGGGAATGTGGGCAATAGTAGCTAGCAGCATCATGGGATTGATGTAAAGATCCAATGAAATAATTTAGACAGCACTTTCTGATATATAATATACCCATAAGAAAAGATAAGGAAAGACAAGAAGGATGGGACGAAGTGAAGAAAGGAGGAAGGAAGGAAGGAATAGGAAAACATTAGAAAATCATAAAGCATTTTTAACTGTCGAGCCTAAGAAAGGGGCCTCTGTCAATCTGTGGCTGAAAAGTTGCTTTACCTTCTTGCCACAGCTCAGCCACTGACTTATTGTCTGATGCTGGGAAATCATTTAATCTCTAGATTACAATCTCAGTGGGTGTATATAATTTGTAATCTTCTGCCCCGTATCACTGCACTGGATAAGATGACCTTGAGGTCCCCTTCAGCTCTAATTTTCTATGATAAAATTATGTTCCTGTGCTGGTGGTGCCTCTCCATTAAAAAGAAAATAGTAAAACCTTAGGCTAGTGAATGTGTCAAATGCTTTGAGATTTGCAGGAGAAAATTAATGTTCGTAGGGTGGTTCTCGTTGAGAAAGGATACTCCCCATTTTCACACTCCCTTTTTCTATTGAGGCTTTTAATTTAGTGGAATTATAATGCTTCTTTGCTGCTCTACAGCTTTCAAACATGGTGTGCTTTTGTGAAAAGTCTTTAATCATCTAATTTCTTACATTCTCTGTCTAAAAGCTACATCGTGAGGATTGCTGGCAATTTAAACTTTTCCTTTTATGTGATTTCTTGGTTTTCAGGACCTATAGCTAGATAGATACAGATGTCGTTGTTCACAATGAACAAAACACTGAATATTTTTAGTGTGAATGAACTGTAAAAGTATCTTGTTCAATTATCTCATTTAAGAATTGAAGATCCTGGGGCTCAGAGAGAGAAGGCATCTAAACCAAGATCACACGGAATGGACTCCAATTGCCTGATTCTTAGTAACTATGACAAAAGGCATTTTCTAAAGATGGTTTTAACAATATTTCCCATTCCCATATGCTTGTTTGTAATGTGGTTTTTTCTACTCGTCATGGAAGATGTGGAGGCTAATTCCTTTCCCCTTGAATGTGCCTAATAGAATGTGGCACAAATGACATCAGAAAATAGCAAGACTAGGGCATGAGGGACCTTAGTAGCTTCTGCCTGGGCCTCTTGGGATGCTCTCCCTTAGAATTCATCCTGCGTGTTGTGAGAAGCCCAAGCCACATGGAGAGGCTAGGCATAGGCAACATAGTCTGCAGCCCTAGCTGAGCTCCCAGCCCATAACCAGAAGCTACTGCTAGTCAAGAGTGTGAGTTTTCTTGGATGTTCAGCTCAGTAGAACCATTAGAAGACAAAAGTCCCAGCCACCATCTGTGACCCCATGAGACATCCCGAAAGAGAACTCATTTGAGCCCAGCCTACCCACAGAACCATTAGATAACGAATATTTGTTTCAGGATATAAGTTTTGGGGTGTTTTGTTATGCAGCAAAAGATAACCCAAGAGGATCCCTCCATTTCATTGACTCCCAGGCTCTACACTACTTCCTTTTGATTCTGCATTACTTCTCAAATTATTTGGGATTAGCAGGTTTCCGTGATTAGTACCTTGGTCTCAACTGTTGCATGGAATTGAAAATGAGAGCCAAATTGAGTTTGGACAAATTCTTGCAGTTGCACAAGTTGTAACTTCCCATCTTTTGTTCGTATGGAAAATTTGCCTTGGTTTCTCAGATTGCCAATATTGGACAAGCTGTCTCTAAAAGTATTAGACCTCATTAAGTTTAATATGAAAGGAGTCAAGCATGGAGATGTGGAAATGCTTTTTAAAGACAGAGTGGCAGAAAGAGCTATTTGCTACTCTATCTACTTTCCCCATCTTCTTTGTTCATAGAATCCTAAATCATTTATTGTGTCAGTGGACCCACTTAGTACACTACATTTCTCAGCTACCTTTGCTACTGGGACCAGTCATGTGACTAAATTTTGGCTAATGAGGTATAGAGCGAAATGTTATATGTGATTTTCTGAAAGGTTGCTTAAAAGGGTTGACTTAGTCAGGAGGTAAGTACTTTCCATTCTCCTTTAGCTTCCTTCTGGTTCTGTCCCAGAACTAGACATGATGGGTAGAGTGCCAGCAAATAGCTCAGACAATGAGGTGCTATGGAGGATAGAAGTTGCATCTGGTAGGGTCCTATCAGGAAAACAAAGCCACATTTTATTAATACTGATTGAATTCAAAACAGGGAATTGGTTGTATGCATACTGGAAGAGCTGAGACGCCAAACAGAATGGTGAGAAGACTTAGAAATTAGCAATAGTAGGTAGCCACTACCAGTGTAAGGTGGAAGACAAAGGAAGGAGGCAGTGTTCCTGGAATCTGCAGTGCAGAGTCACCCAGCACAAACTGTAACACCGTGGACCTCCCCTGCTAGAAGAACGAGAACCCCAGACAGACACAGCTGCTCCAGAGGGGCAGCCCGAGGCAGAAAAGCTTCATCCTTCCTCCTGTCTCCTGAACTCTGGCCAATGCTTCCCATTGTCTAAACGCAGCTTGGAGCCAATAATCTCAGGAACCAGGGAGATACCAGCTGCAGGGGCCAGCTTCCCTGCAGTGCAGGGCAGGTCAGGGAAAAGGTTAAAAATGACCCTGACAGTAATTGATCCCGGAACTACCACAGAACCCAATGCCGGCATGATGAAAGAGAAAGCCACAAGGAGGCTGTGCCCTGATGATCATGTGATTGCCATGTTAGAAAAATGCCAGTCATCTGTAAGTTGTTATTATTTTGGATCTTCCATTACATACTACAAAACACAATACTAATTGATAGTAATGTCTCCTAGGGAGGGCAGTGTATTAGCTTATTAAGGCTACCTTAACAAAATACCACAGACTGGGGCACTTAAACAATGGAATATCATTTTCCCACAGTTCTAGAGGCTGAAAATCCAAGATCATGATGTCAGCACGTTGGGTTTCTTCTGAGGCCTCTCTCCTTGGCTTGCAGGTGGCTGCCTTCCTGCCTTATCCCCATATGCTCTTCCTTCTGTGTGCACACACCCCCAGTGTTTCTCTGTGTGTCCAAATTCCCTCTTGTAAAGACACCAGTCATATTGGATTAGAACCCACCCTAACAGTCTCACTTTAATGTAATTCCCTCTTTAAAGGCCTTTTTATCAGTCACATTCTGAGGTTCTGGGGGTTACGGCTTCAACACATGAATGTTTGGAGGGGACATAATTCGGCCCATAACAGAGGTTAAGAGGAAAAATCAGAAAATTGGAGAACTAAGTCAATTTAAATTGTACATGCTAAGTAGGAAATAACAGCATTGATAATGCCAAAAAGCAAATAAATTAAGAAACATCTTTATGTGGCTTTATAATACTGTGGTTACTCCTTGATCTTGCTCTGTGTTTTGTGTTGTTGATAGGCTGTTATGTAATTCAGCCTGCTTTATTTGCTCATGTGGAGGCCCACCATTAGTTATCACTTAGATCATTGAGCCAGGAGGTCTTCCAAGAGACCTAGGATTTGGCAGGTGCTAATTATTCACTAACCCCTCAACTAACGGGAATTCCCACTTCTGCTGGGGAAAGGATGCAGATGGTCATGAATCCTCAATAAAGGGGCAGCTGCAAAACGGTGTCGCTTCTATAGTTGGCTCCTATAATTAGCTCCACCTTAATCCTCATGTACACAATACCTTCTGAGACTACAAAAGCCCAGCCTCGTCCAGCTGCCATTCTTCCCCTCTAAGCTTGCTTTTGGCTGGACCATGCTGCTTCTGAAGATGTAATTAAGTGTTTTGGTTGAAAGGGCAAACTCTAATAAGTGATCTTGAGTGGTGATAAATAGAATCTTGACCCTCCCAACCACTATGGGTACAAACGGTAAGAGAAAGTAGAGGCAGTTAGAATGTCAGTGAAGGGGGCAAAAGTGACCCAGTAGGTGGGAATTTCAAGCTAGCCTCTTAATCAAACAACAATTAATTGATAACGTTTTCAACCTGAACCAAGCTTTCCCAAAGCTGTGCTTTATTCAAGTTGAATTACGGGTTTAACGTGACCCCAGTGACATCCTATGGCAATGGTGATGGTGGCTGAAGGATGGGATGCTCCTTCCATAATCTCCTTTTTTTCCTTCCAACTCTTTCTTGTCACTCTCCCTTCTACCAGGAGAACAAGCCAGGCCTGAGGATACTTCAGTGATCTGAAAATCACCCTAAAATGGATTTTTGAGGTAGACAGTGGGTTCTTATTTGGAAATGATTTTGCTATGAACAGCATATTTTCCTTGTTTCACTTTACGTGGGTTCAAACCAATGGGCCTCTGGGGGCACTTGCCCCAGGGATGGGTCCCTGGAGCTAGGGCTGGTTTTGTGTGGAAGTGAGGCCGCACAGGATGATGGAAGATCTACAGAGAGGGTCCCGGGACAAACTTAAGTGCAACGGCCGGAAGGTCAAGATGCAAAGAACCAGATGGGAAGCAACGAGAAAAAAAGCAAAGGTGTCAAGACATAGAAAGGCCAGCCTGGGAAAGCACTGTACAGCGGGCACAGCCTGAAGACCTATCCTAAGGAATGGAGCAGAGCATTACTTCTCCCACGGAAACCTTTATACTGCTGGTATGCAAGTTTTCCTATGTGGGCAGAAGGGCACTTCTGCAGGCATCAGGCTAGTTGGGAAATTATCTCCTTGGTTTCTTTTCATAATCTTTCTTCTCTCAGTTATCCTGGTGCTAATCCCCCTCCACCCGACCCCCGCGCATGCTGAACCACTACAGAGCCTTCCTCTTTCTTCCTTTTCCTACCCCACTGCAAGTTCCTCAGCAGAACTGGTTTGCCCCATAGACTGGGTTGGTTTTCAGCTGATTATGAAGCTTACAGTGTTGTCACTGAATCAAAACAACAAGCTTTTCCTGCAAACCTTATCCCTGGATTGAACGTGACATATCCCACTGAATGCTTTCTGGACCAGCCCAGTCCTTGTGTGAAAGGCATGTAGGCAGCATTCCCAGACACGGATTCTGGTAGACAGCCATTTGAAAGCAGGGGTTAAGTTGGAGAGGGAAAAGGGGAGGGGGGAATGTTCTCAGCTCGTGTTGATTTCTGTCAGATTTCAGTTGAGGTTTGTGAAGAGATAATTGTGTTATATTTTCTCATCCTTCACAGGCTGGTGGTTCCTGTATAATTATATATGCCTGAGCTTAATATTATTTCAGAAAGAAGAAAAGTATACAACAGATTTTTAGCCTCAGGCTTCTTATGATTGGGTACAGATTTTACTCTTGCAAATAATTTAGTTCTTTTTTTTTTTTTCCCTTTGCAAAGAGTAATTGTAGGGATGTGGCTCAAGTGGATAGCTGGCCATTGGGGGATTTTCTGGGGCTGAGGGAAGATTGCCAGGCTTTGGGCATATGTTGTTCAGGACCCGATGAAACGCACAGAAGTGGTCCTCCCGTGTTTTCGACAGCAACCAGGGAGATGACGGATCTTTCTGCCTCTGGCATCAGAAGCTAAAGGAGTTGGCTTGCAATGAAAATCC
This sequence comes from Ailuropoda melanoleuca, assembly GCF_002007445.2. Lineage (NCBI taxonomy): Eukaryota > Metazoa > Chordata > Mammalia > Carnivora > Ursidae > Ailuropoda > Ailuropoda melanoleuca. Next base: position 57,993,352 of record NC_048222.1, read on the forward strand.
CATTTGAAAAAGTTCCTGTCTCTCTGATAACCCAGATGATTTGTTCAAATTGTAGGAACATTTCTGAATGTCATTTAATTTTTGCCACTTACATTATTAATGTGATTAAATATTATTAGGTCATATTTATTATGTTGCACTGAATTATTCTGATAAGTATTAATACATTGCCTAGAGTGGAAGAATAAAAAGAAGCAATTCAGGTTGAGTGAAATTTTCATATTGATGTTATATAATTATCATTATTTAACCAGAAAGAGAAGCTGATGCAATTAGGAAAATAAAACATAGTCCAAACGTTTTTACTGGTATCATTAATACATGTGCTCAGGACTGCCAATAAACATTTTAATACAACTTGGTGATAGAATAAATTAAATCCATAAAATAATTATCTCAAGTTAATTAAAATATTACTGGCATATATTTTTCTTAAAACTCAGGATTTAACCCTATGTTCTTCACTGTTTGCACTACTTTCAGGGTTCCAGTCTCTGTATAGTTGACTTCTATATAGAACTTTGTTTTGGTTTGGCCTTCTTTTTCATAAACTTTTGTGGTCTATAGCCAAGAGAAAAGTGGGCATTCCCTATAGGACTTTACTTTCTAAGAGTCAGTTTTGGATATGTAAAATGGGAATGATCAAGAAAGTAATTTCTCACTATTGTTGGACTCCGCCTGGTATAATTAGTTAAAGCATATAAAACGCTTTGCAGCATAGCATAGCAGTTGAGTTCAGACTCTTGAGCCAGGCTACCTGCTTTTGAATCCTGACTTTGTGTGTAATCTTTGGCCAGTCACTTAACCTCTCTGTGCTTCAGTTCCCTCCTGTGTAAAAGAGAGATAAATATATCCTGTGGGGATATTATAAGGATTATGTGTGATGCTAATATCACGTAGGGATTTTAAAAGGTCTTCTATGAATTCATATAGGTAATGTTTGCTGTGATTATTAGCAGACACCTTGTATGCAGTAAATGCACAATAAATAGTAGTAACTGTTAGTCTCACACACATATCCACACATGCGTGTCCTTGAAACAGAACATTGCAACTTTCTATTCTACTATAAGCATTGGTACCGTATTCCTCTCTGTCACTCAAGTTCTTTCTCTCTCGCTTGCCCTTTTATTGACCCAGTTACCAAACCTTATAGCTCCTTCTTTCACATCTCTTCGGTTCCATTTTATTGCTAACACCACCAGGTTTTCAAACTTAAAATATTGTAATAGCTTCTGAACTGCTATTCCTGCCTCCGATTTCTCCCATTCCAATCCATCCTTTGTGGTAGTAAAAGACATGTTTTTCCTTACTACTTGGATTCCCACTGTCCAGATTCCTTATTTTGTCAACCTGAGCTTTCTATCTCTGGGCCCCAAATATGTTATTTCCTTTCATTACCCAGTGCTCCAACCATGCTGATTTATCCCTCATGCTCTCAAAAAGCTATCAGCACCATCACTTTTCTTTTGCCTGAAGTCCCCCTACCAACTCAAACCCTACCTGCTTTCCTGCTTAAGTTTCTCTTTCTATCCCTCAAATATTTCTCATTATGCCAATTCCCGTAGGTCTCATGTAGATCTTATATACATTTGTCATAAGAACAAGTATTGTATTGCATTATTTTATGATTTGACCTGTGTCCACATTTTGTATATACCCTGGAGAGCATTGGCCACTTCTGACAGTTTTCTTGTATGCGCTCCATCGCCTAGGATCATGACAATCAAAATGGTAGGTATTTGAGAAATTCTTAGAACAACTATTGCATCTAGCCTAAAATACTCAGTTTCATTTTTCAACTCAATTCAGCATCATTTTCTAGTTCTTATGCACAGTGTATAATGAGATTTGCTTTGAGTTATCAACACTGCAGGGAAATGTTTAAATTAGAAGGGAAAAAAACCCCACCACCAATTTCTTTGAAAATGGAATAAAAACACAAAGATATTTTTCTATATTCTATTATCAAAATAAAATCTAAATCCAAAGCTATCATCTCGACAATACCATTGTTTTCTCAAGAATGCAAACTTGGTTTACAGAATGTACTTATTGAAAGTAATTAAATGGAAACCAAAACCCTTCTAAAACACTACTGTGTACTATTTCTCGTTATAAAAAATAGGATTGGCTAATGTTTAGTATCTAACATAGCAGGAGGAAAAAGCTGATACTCACAAGAAAACCAGTGGACTTGGGAATTTAATACAGCCCTTTAACAATGAGTGAGAAAGGAGGAAGGCAAGTAGATTCATAAGTGTTAAAGTGTGCGTGTACACATAGGAAGGAGCCACTGGAGCTTACTTTTGTCCTTCAGGCTTCAACTCCTTAACTGTATTCATCCCTTAGATGATTTTTCTTGTGCACCTCATGGGAACAGAAAACCTACGAAGTATTATTTCAAAGGAGTTTACAGCGGTGGAAAGACATCACTAAAGTAGTGCTTCCCCATTTCTCATTGGCTCTCTGCTACAAGTTGGCCCCGGGAGTCTTCACGTTGATACCAATAACCAAGCAAGGAGAGACACAAGAAAACCATACCCTTCTTACTTGGCGATACTTTGTAAGGTTTAACTGTTTCTCAGATAATGTATCACATTGTGGTGGTAGGGTTAGCACATGTGTGTATAAAACAAATGAAGACACTAGAGCTCACAGAGTAGTGCCTATGATTAGTGTTCACAGTGCAACATAATGAATATTTTGTTAACAGTGTTAGTGAAGGTTAAGGGCCCACAAAGAAGGGATTGACTAATTCTTTTATTTATTCTTGGGTGTTTAAGAGGAGCGGTTATGCTCCAGGAATGCTTCACAGTGAGTATGGCATTTGAAATAGATCTCGAAAGATGGGCAGAATTCTGGCAGCCATAGGAGTGCTAGGGGTATCTCCAGCACGGCAACATGTCCAAAGCTACAGAATGAGGGAAAGAACTCAATGTGCTTCGGGAACAAGGCAAGCATGGGGACTAATGCCAACTTAATGGCTTGCACTTGCCAGGTAGTTGTCTCACAAAGCTATCGAACTTACAGTTACCTATGATAACAATATCAACTCCATATTCCGGAAGAAGAGAGGCTGGTAACAGCTGTAAAATGTTAGAGCTAGGATTTGAGTCCAGATCAGACTTCTGGGCAGTTTGTTCTATACCACGTAGAATGGGACATGATGAAGCTCAGATACAAGTGTTGCTCGGCAAAGGAAGAAGGATGTTTCATTCTCTGAAATAACTGAGAAGGAAAGGATAGATAAAGAGGTGGAGGAGAAGGAAGTTGATGGAGGAATCAATAGATACATGAGAAGAGGCAGGCTGGGTCATCTTTTGATAGTAAAAGGAACACAGCTGGGGTGAGACAGGGATAAGATTCTGAATAGTAGCCATGGAGCATGGGAAAGGGCATCTTTGGATTGTCAGGGAAGGCATGGCAGATGGTTAAGGGAATGAGAAGCTTTGGAGTTCTGGGATGGGGAACCAAAAAAGGACTATCCTCTTTTAGCCATTCATTTATTTGGATAACAGTTAACAAACATGCACCATATGCCTGGCCCTGGGCCAAGAACTGACGATGCAGAGAAAAATAGGAAAAGGATCCTGCCCTTAGAGGCTTACAGTGGATCAAGAAGATACAAATTTCTATACAGCTCCATGCAAGGACTAGTTACAGATGCTAAGATCAAGGTATACATGTGAAAAATGAAAGGAGGATGCTCAAAGGAAGAGTTGAGGATTCCATTTGTGTGGAGGGAATGGGTTCCAGGAAGGACTTCAAAAGACAGTGCTTTAAAAATGTCCTTGTCCTGAGGAGCTCTGTGCCAAAATAGCCACAGATGAATTGGCCTGATGATCCTGCCCAACTTACTTTCAAACTCTACAGCAAAAGAAAAGAGAGAGAGAAATTTGTGGATAAAAAAGAGAAGAAGACGTGGATAAAGCCAAAGGCAGCAAAATGAAAACTGGTAGATCTATCTGGGTATTCCTTATATTTCCCAACTTTTCTGTAAGTTTGGATTAAAACAAAAAGTGGTGAGGAATAAAAGAAGGCACCTTACAATGAGAACCAAACTGTAAATTATTTCCTGCCTGTAGACGAAAGATGGGAGAGTGTCCAATCAGAAGAGACTATGCAGGCATCTGGGTGGCTCTGTTGGTTAAAAGTTCAACTCCTGGTTTTGGCCCAGGTCACGATCTCAAGGTTGTGAGATGGAGCCCTAAGACAGGCTGCACACTCAGCAGGGAGTCTGCTTGAGATTCTCTCTCTCTCCCTCTGCCCCCTCCCCCCTCCTGCACATGCACTCTTTCCCTCTCTCTCAAATAAATAAATAATAAATAAATAAATAATTGTAAGAAGAAGAAGAAGAAGAAGAAGGGGCTACGATAGCAGAGAGGCAAGACTTAGCGTTGGTGGGAACTGCAATCAGCAGAATTCATCGTTGGAAACATTAGAACCTTCCTTCAAGCAGGGCAAGTGTGGAGAGATGGAGCTACAGTGGCAGAGAGAGGCCAGTCGTGGTGAGGAAAAAGAAGCTATTCATTACGTCAAAGAACAGTGATATTGAAGTTTTGGAAGAGACTGTTCCTTCCCAATCTGCAGAGGGTCTCGCTCTGTAGGTTCAAATAAGCTTTTGGTTTCTTGAAGTGGAGCATGCAGAGAGAGGTGGGTGGAGGGCAGGATGGTATTTATCTCATTGATTTTGTAATTTCTGAGACGTATGAAACCAGAACAAGCCGCTAGGAGCAGAACAGAGCCCATATATTACCCAGCTCTTTATACATAAGATGTTGAAATAGTGTATATGTTACAAACAGTGGAGTGGGAATTAGTTGGTCAAGAGCTGGAACAGTTCAGACTTCATTTTAGTCTTAATACTTTCCAGTGTTAGATCCACTAGATGTTTATAGTACGACACAGAACAAACTGGCTCAAGTTATTTCAGAGCCATTAATACTGGGCATTGTTTTAGATTAACAGAGTATATTCCAAACTTCTAGGTACATCAAAGGGGAAATAAAGTCAGTGGAATCCTTTATCAGTGATACTTTTGAGTAATCATGGAGATAAAGAAATACTCCATAGTTGTACTTCTAAGGCATTAATGTTTTCAAAACAAATTTCATAAAAATTGTAATTAACTATATTTGTTCAAGATGATTTTAAAGGGGCATCTGGGTGGCTCAGTCAGTTAAGCGTCTGCCTTTGGGTTGGGTCATGATCTCAGGGTCCTGGGATCAAGCCCCTCCCTCAGCAGGGACCCTGCTTCTCCCTCCCACTCTCCCTCTGTGTTCTCTCTCTAATAAATAAATACAATCTAAAAACAAAATTATCTTTAAAAAAGATGATTTTTAAAAGCAAAGAATTAAAACTTTTAAAATGTAAGAACAAAGACAGAGATAAGCATGTGGGAATAAATAGAGAAGAAAAAGCTTTCTTCATCAAGGAGCCTGCCCAAGTGGACCCTGGACGCCTCCCTCAGTGTCACGGTTTATGGAGCTGTCTGGTCTCTTCTGGGGACCACCCAGTCTGAGGAATTAGGTGTCTTCATGTGGCTTTCTATGAAGCGTGAGGCCTGATATGCTAGGGAATGCTTATAGCTTCCCACAAAATTAGACTATGTTGCGCTCGTATAGTGTTTTAAATACCCTCAGCGTTCTGTATGGCTACTTACTGTTTCAGCAAATCAAAACTTCACAATGACAAGTTCATTAATGATGATGGTGATTGTTCCAGTTATTCTCACTTTGTAACAAACCACTCCAAAATGCAATAGTATCAAGCGACTATTTATGCTCACAGATTCTGGGGGTCAGGAATTTGGACTGGGCATAGTGGGAATGGCGTGGCTGTGCTCCAAGATTTTTGGTGTTTCAGCTGGAAAGGCTTGAAAGCTGGGGATGACTAGACAGTGCTGGAATCATCTGGAAGCTTCTTCACTCCCATGTGGGACAGTCAGGCCATGATGACTCTAAGACTAAGCCCAGTTAGGACTGTTGATTAGAATGCCTATGAGTGCCCCATGTGACTTGGGATCTTTCCAGCAGAGCAGCCACAGGGTAGCTAAGCATCCTTCCTGGTAGCTTATTTAGGGCCATATAAGAGCCATGAAAGGGCCGTGATCATGACAATAATAATTTAGAAAGCACTTTTCTTTCAAATGCATAAAATGCATTCACATTGAGAAGCTTCATTTGCTGTTCATGTGATGAACACGCATTGCCTAGATGTAGACTTGGGAGCAAGAGCCAGAGAAGCAGGGAATTCTCACAAGTGGGTCAGAGTAGAAATAATTTATCTGTATTTTGTTAACTCTAAGAAGAAAAAATTCTCTAAGAGAAGAAAAATTCAGCACCGTCCTCTGCACACTAAGAGCATATCTACTTATGGTCCTTGTCTCTGTCTTGTTCGCCCTACACAGTTCTGGTTTCCAAAAGATGCCACAAACCCATAGGACTCCCCTTGCTGAAAAGCTTAAAAGCATTTTCTTAGCTGTAGCCTCCCCAATTCTCTCCCTAAATGAAAATAAAGGAGTTGGTGACTAAGCATGGGATTATCCCTTAAATGTCACAATTTTGCCCTAGCCAGGTTGGTGCTAAATATAATTCCTAGCACAATTACTCAATGGGGGTAAAATAAGGATTTTTCTCAGAGCACTGGCCTTGCCATTATGTATAGAGACATGTCTGGGCCCAACTTCCTGTAGCAGGAAGACAGTTCTACTTATTTTCTCTCAGAGCATTCTTACGACACGGTGAAAATGCAAACACTGTTAGAGCAGGACTTGTGAGTAGGAATCTGTAAACAAGCATTTCTGTATGTTCAGAAAAACACATCACACAAAATTTCCCTTAACTACTGGCTGAAAATTTTACCATGGGTGTTTTGGAAATCTGAATTCTCATGTTGCTAGGACCATCCATGTATTATTGACAAGCACTTAGTTTTAGAACAGCAATATTTTACAATCTAGGAATTGGGACACATGGTCTAACAATAGGAAGAACCCAGGAACTCTGAGTTTGTTCTGGATACTCTTGGCTGTAGTGTTGCCAAACTTAATCGCCTAAGGTTGTTTCTTCATCTGTAAAACTGTGAGTGCCAAAACTGATCTAATGGTGACTTGTTCTTCTCGGCTATGCTAAAAGGGTAAACATTTCTTTAAAAGGGCCCTGAATGTATTTACCTTGGGCAATGTCTGCCCACACCCTTTCTCTAACCCTGATCTTGCTCTTTGCCCTCCTAAAGTTCTGTCTTCCTGAAAAGATTAGAGGATCAGAGAAAGACTGGAAGGCACATGCAGACAATAAAAGACAAAAACATGAATAAATAGGGGCGGGTGCCTGGGTGGCTTAGTCGATTAAGCATCCGACTCAGGTCATGATCTTGTGGTTGTGAGATGGAGCCCCTCATCGGGCTCAGCGCTGGCCATGGAGTGTGCTTAAGATTCTCTCCCTCTCCCTATGCCTCCCTCTTCCCTCTCTAAAAACAAACACAAAAACAAAACATGAATAAAGATAGGTAAGGGGAGAAAAGGCAGGAAGGATGGAAAGGGAAGGATGGAAGGGAAGGGAAGGCTGCAAGGGTGGAAAGGGAATAGCTTATAACACTTAAGAGTAGAGGAGATGACCTAAAGCTGCGAAGACAAGAGTAAAGAATAGTCTTCTTTTGACCCTTCCCTTCTTCCTGTTCAAGGGCTGAGAATATCAAGAACCATTCGTAATTGCGATTTAAATAAAAAAGTTAATAACAACTCCACTGAGTCAACACCTATTTGCTACGGCTAGAGGGGAAATTTGACAGAAAAAGACATTACATTAAGAAGCATAAAGGGTTCTTGAGATGAGAGATGAAAGGGGAGCTTCTAGGTGACACTCTGCTTGGGAAATTCCCCCTACTTCCCCCACCCCCCATTAAAGCTGGGGAGATGAATACAATCAGAGGAGTTCTGGAACAGCCACGGTTGCAGAGGCCATCCGCTGAGCCCGCCCAGTATTTGCATCTGTCTTTCCAATTAATGCAAATGCTGTTAACAGTATAAAGAGTTGACTGGTAGGACTCAACTCTAAAGATGAGTTTTGAACAAATACAAAGAGAATGCTTGAAAACTTCACAATTAGATGTTCAATGTGGATACTAGAAAGTGACTAACCACCACATATTGGAGTGGTTCAATAAAGAGAACAGGTCAGGTGCACAATGGGCACAAAGGAAAAGGGAAGCCCAAAGCAGGACCAAAGAAGAGATCTCATTCTTCCTGAGAAGTGTCTTCACAGAGATGGTAAATGCCCTGCCCAGGGCCACATCCTCGTGAGAAGGGGCTGTTATGTGATACAAATTACAGTTATGCCTACCATGTGTGTTACTTTGTTTTGAATATTTTATAGCTGTAATACATGATAAATGGTTCAGTTCCCATCACAGTACAGATCTGAGTCTAAATAATTACTTTGTTTATTTTTTTTTAAGTTAAGAAGACTTCTTAAGTAGAATCACCACTACCTGGAACTTTGCCTGGCACATGCAGTAGGAGCTCACCAAATAGTCTATAAACAGAACTTAGTTATTATAAGGTGAGAAATCTTCAGAAATAACCAATCAGAGCAAATTCATCTGCAGTTATGCCTGCATTTGTAAAGCATAAGGTTGGCACCTTATAAATATAAAACAAATGTCACCCTTTTATGTGTGTTTATATGTAGGTGTAAATACATGTTAGTTGAGCAGAAATAACTATAAATAAACAGTATCTACGGTAGATGTAATACCATGGATTGAAAATTGTTCTGATCTGAGGCTCTATTAATATATCCACTGTCATTTGTCTTCAGATTGGGTCTAATACTGACTTCTGAATTTTTTTTATTCAGAAGATGAATATCCACTCAGTTATGATGAAAAAGCCTGACACAGTAAAATACAGAGAGACCCAGAAGTCAAAAGACTCAGGGTCTGATACAAATGCTCCTACCAGTCTCGGCATCCATGAGCAGCGTTTCTGCATCTCTGAACGAGAGAGCTCAATCAGATGACTTTAAGTGTCATATCCATGTGCCCAGATTATCTAAAGGACAGTTGCACTTTCAAACTTTTTCTCTCTTCTCCCATGCAAACCACTAGAATATCTTAAAAATTCTAGCACTTTGGTTTTCTAATTACATTACACAGGCTGCCTTGAACTCAAAGAAGCACTAAGATCTTTTGATTGATTTTGTTTCCAGAATTCTGGTGAAGAACTCTGATCAGTGTATTCCAGGTACTCCCTTCCTATGACACTAAGCTTCCCAGGTTTTTATTTCTGGACACCAGAAGGCCTAGCACCAGTTTACATATAAATGTCTTTTTTTCAATGTTCCCAACCCCACCGCTACTGTGGAAACAAAACAAAGCATCATCTGTTACTTCAAAGATCAATCCAAGATTAATTCAGGATCAGGAAATAAGGTGATTCAGTTCTAGTGACACTGAATTGAGTCAGAATAAACAGTTCACTGGCCAAAGGGAGTGAAGGATTTCAAGTATCTTTCTAGTTGGAACAAAGTAATTTTCCATTGCTGAACATGGTTGGACTTCGCACAGTGACCAGTGTTCTTGGAGTACTCTTTCTGGAAATTGTTCATGTCTGGGTAATCTTAAAGGGCTCCACTGCCCACAGAATTAAAGGAACTGATTTATTGAGCACCAATGTTATACCAGATACTATTAAATGCCTTATGTATGTTTTTCATTGGGTCATCAGAATTGCTTTCAAATATATTATGGGTATTTTACTCTGATCTTCAATGGCTTCTGTATGGTCTCAATTTAGCTTTTGAGCCTACTTCTCCCCAACATGTAGCATACAGCTATTTCATCCTAACAGAACTATATGCTTTAACATATTTAATTTGCCATATCTATAACTTTTATCATCCCGTATGAGTCAGTTGTGCGTGTGCGTGCATGGGTGTGTGTGTGTGAACAATAACTCCTTACTCTGAGCTCCTTCTCTCCTACAACCTACCCCCTCAATCTAGGTGAAATGCCATCTGCTTAAAAAAATGTCTTTCGTACTCTACTCAACTCAAAATTGGTATATAGTAGTACTCAAATATATATATATATATACTAGTTGAATTGAGTCCACATATTCTGTGTTTAAAATAGAACTTTAAAAGAAATTAACTCCAAGAAGTGATGTAAATATGTATAAATACAGAATGCCTAATGAGGCAAGTTATTGCTGAAATGTATTCGGACATATTTAGGGCTCAAATAGAGACAGAGGAAGATAAATTCTGAAAAGGATGTGCAAAGAGTGATGAGCTAATAACAGAATTTTCTGGCCTTCTTGATTTTACAACACTGTCATTAGCAGATAAAACTGAGATGAATGCTATTTCATAAAGACTTGGCTAATTTTAGGTTTCAGTGGTGCATTCAAAGGGGATGGCAGAAACACAGAAATGGATTTGCTGCTGCCATTCTGCTGCTACTTGTCCTGCTGCTTTTGGAGATGGCACTCAAAGACTGTGAGGACACAACACAAACACACAGAGGGCTCTGCCAGAGAGTGTGTGCGTGCGGGGTGGGGGTGGCAATACTCCTGCTCCGACACTGCATCTCTTTTGTATGCATAGCTTTGGAAACATTGCAACCTGTCACGTTCCCAAACACTGCAGACACACACTGATACATTCTAACATGGGACCTCACCAGCTCTCCTTGGGCTTCCAAGGGGAGGCAAACCAGATACATACTTTGCATTTGCAGGCCACACTGGAAGTCTGCAGTGACTGGCTTGGAATGGGCCTCAGGTCAATTCATCACGGGTGTTAGAAATACCAGAAAACAAATGAAGACGCAACTGAGCACTTTTAACTAAGTGATTTGTGGAAGACGACTGGGCTGATTGTCTGATCGGGACAAGAAGTGTGTCTGAATAACCAAGGTCTGTATTGGCATCATTTAAAAATTTTTTTGCCTTATTTTAGGCACATGGGTTCTAATTCTACTCCTGCCGGCACTTTTGACATTTAGAGCAAAATCTCTCTGTAACTAGGCAACGTGGTTTTGCTTTGAACAAAAGGACTCCAGCATCACCTTCTGGGGACACAAGCTGGCCATTCTTCTTCTTGGACGCACAAACATTATTACCTTCAAAGTCCCCATTTTCCCACAGAGCTAGCGCTTCAGTTCTTCTGTTCACTTCCTAGAATGTGCTTTTCACGAATACTGTTTTTCTCTCTGAGTTTCTTCCTTCAGGAGAGAATGCGAGAAGCCAGTTCTTCATGCAGTTTCCATAGCTTCACCCCTCACCCAGAAAATCGTAAGGATTGTAGATTTAGCAGGGCAGTGCCAAGGTGGCAGAACCAAAATGGATTTTAAAAATCTTAATTCAGCCTGGCAGGCAGAGATTACATCATCAGTATTCTCATCATCAAGTTTTATTTCATTTTCGTTACAGTCGAAATTACAAGATGGATAAGTATGCCAGAAAAGCACATTTAAAACAGGGCATCTTAGAAACAAATAGAGTCAAGCTCAATCTTTGTATACACCTCTTATGACACAGTTTCCTGGGGAAGTGCCTTATTGGAAATTCCATGCAGGAGGGGGTGGGGAAGGGGACCAGCAGGTAAATGCTCCCTAGAGATATGTGCAGTGATAAAAATGGTGCCTAAAGCTGATCAAGAAAGAAAATCTCCCGTTACTTGGCTTTCTAAGAAAATTAAGTGAATACGAAAAGGACTTGATATCTGTGACTCAGAGTTCAAAACTGACTGGCTCTCTTTTGCTCAAAGAACACACCTGGCAAATGTGACTGTGTTTTTTTATTCCAAACCTAACTTTATTAACAGATGAAATGGCGGACTATTCTTGCTTTTCAAATTACTCAAATTTGTGTGTGACAACATGGGTTCTCCTGAACTGTCCAAACAAGTATGAAGAAATATAGTGAAAAATCAACTCTCAGAATCTTTAGGAAGGTTGTGAGTTACTCAAAATTCACTTGTCACATCAAAACTCATTCTTAAACTACATGTTTTCATTGAAAAAGCAATACTTGTATATGGTAAAAATTCAAATATTACAAAAACTATTCACCAAAAAGTAAGTTTTCTGGTAAAGGGTTCACTTCCTTAGAGCAACTGCTGTTACAAGTGACTTGTTTATCCATAAAAATAGGTAAATAGAACCCATGCAACCATCTGTGTCTCCATGTGTCTGTTATTTCTGCCTACATATCATATACACTTTTCTGTCCCTTGCTACTCTTATTTTTTTAATCTTAGAACATACTGAAGTTCTCTATTTATAGATCTAGCCCATTAAAAAAAACCAAATTATTGCATTGTGTCAATCCCCATAATTTATTTAATTTGGTCTCTTATTCATTCATTTAGATTATTTCCACATGTTTATTATAACTTTTCATGAAGTACTTTATGCTCCTTACAAGAAACATGACCTCAGTCAAGTTATTTCATATATGCCTCGGTTTCTTTGTTAATTGGGGACAAGAGTAGTACTTATCTATGGCAAAAACTTTTTTTTTTTAAGATTCATTTATTTATTTTTGGTGGGGGTGGTGTGAGCACAAGAGTGGGGGAGGGGGAGATTGAAAGAATCTCAAGCAGACTCCCTGCTGAGCACAGAGCCTGAGTTGGGCTTGATCCCAGGACCCTGAGATCAGGACCTGAGCCCAAAATCAAGAGTCAGAAGGTCAACCGACTGAGCCACCCAGGCACCCCTCTGTGGCAAATACTTTTGATTTCCTATCCAGCAACTATTTCCTCCTTTTTTAAATTTTAGAATCCTGACTTGTCTTCTTGCCCACACAACATGCTCAGGTAAGCTGAGGCCCTCCCCTAGCCCTAGAGGATGAAGAAAATAATTTGTTTAAGCACGATTAGCAATTATATTCCCTTTTGTTAGGGATTAGTTTAAGTCCAGGCCCAAGATATGGTGATATAATTAATTGTTTAAGAGTGTAACTCTTATTATGTTGAGCTGTATTCCCTCTAAACCTACACTAAACCTATTAAAACTCTCAGCAAAGTAGGTTTAAAGGAACATACCTCAACATTATAAAGTCCATATATGAAAAACTCACAGTTAACATCATGCTCAGTGGCAAAAAACTGAGAGCTTTTCCTCCAAAATCATGAATAAGACAAGGATGTCCACATTCACCACCACTATTCAACATAATACTGGAAATCCTAGCCATAGCAATCAGACAACAAAAAGAAATGAAAGGTATCCAAATCAGTAATGAAGAAGTAAAACTTTCCCTTTTTTTTTTTTTTTTTTTGCAGATGACATGATACTATGTATAGAAAATCCTAAAAACTCCTCCCCAAACCTCTAGAACTGATAAATGAATTTAGTAAAGTCACAGGGTACAAAATTAATACACAAAAATCTGTTGCATTTCTTTATACTGATAAGGAAGTAGCAGAAAGAGAAATTAAGAAAACAATAACTTGCACCAGAAATAATAAAATACCTAGGCAAAAATTTAACAAAGAGGTGAAAGACCTGCAGTCTAAAACCTATAAAACACTGATGAATGAAATTGAAAATGATACAAATGCAAACATATTCCAATGCTCATGGATTGGAAGAACCAATATTGTTTAAATGTCCATACTCCCCAAAGCAATCTACAGATTTAATTCAATCTCTATCAAAATACCTGCCACGTTTTTCACAGAACTAGAACAAATAATACTAAAATTTGTATGGAAGCAAAAAAGAGCACGAATAGCCAAAGCAGTCATGAGAAAGATGAAGAAAGCTCAAGGTATCACAATCCCAGATATCAAAACAGTATGGTACTGGCACAAAAATAGACACAAAAATTAATGGAACAGAATAGAGTCCAGAAATAAACCCATGCATATAGGGTCAATTGATCTATGGCAAAGGAGGCAAGAATATACAATGGAGGAAAGACTGCCTCTTCAATAAATGGTACTGAGAAAACTGGACCACTTTTACACCATACAAAACAATAAACTCACACTGGATTAAAGACCTAAATATGAGACCTGAAACCATGAAACTCTTAGAAGAAAATGTAGGCAATAATTTCTTTGACATTGGCCATAGAAACATTTTTCTAGATTTGTCTCCTCAGGCAATGGAAACAAAAGCAAAATTAAACTAGTGGACTACACCAAAATAGAAAAACTTTGCACAGCAAAAGAAATCATTAAGAAAATGACAAGGCAATCTACTGAGTGGGAGAAGATATTTGCAAGTGATATATCCATTAAGGGGTTAATATCCAAAGCATACAAAAAATTTATACAACTCAACACCAAAAAACCCAAATAATCCAATTAAAATGGGAAGAGGACCTGAAAAGACATTTTCCCAAAGGAGACATATAAATGGCCGATAGCCACAGGAAAAGATGTTCAACACTAATATCAGGGAAATGCAAATGAAAACCACAGTGAGATAGCAGCTTACACCTGTCAGAATGGCTAAAATCAAAAAGACAAGAAATAACAAGTATTGGCAAGGATATGGAGAAAAAGGAACTCTTGTGCACTGTTGGGAATGCAAACTGGTTCAGCCACTGTGGAAAACAGTAGAGCTTCCTCAAAAAATTGGAAATAGAAGTATATGATCCAATAATTCCACTAATGGGTGTTTACCCAAAGAAATAAAACACTAATTTGGAAATATATATGTAAGTGAGATTAAGCATCTTTCTTATATTTATAGGCCATCTGTATTTCTTTTTCTGTGACCTATGCCTTCATGATCTTGACCCATTACTGAATTCCAAGAAATTTGTATACATAAAGGAAATCATCCTTTTGTCACAGGGTACAAATATAAATTTGCCATTAAATTTTTTTTGCTGTTGTGCCAAAACTGAATTCTGTAATCAAAGTCATAAGCCATCACTTTCTTGCTTACAAAAACCTTTTGCACTCCAATTTGTAAACAAAACAAAACAACAATAACACAAAAAGTGTAATCCCATATATTCTTCTAATACTTACTTTTCTTTCTTTCTTTCTTTCTTTCTTTCTTTCTTTCTTTCTTTCTTTCTTTTTTTTTTTTTAACATTTGACTGGTGGATCCATTAGTATTTGGTAATAGATGTAGCTTTATTCTTTTGCAGATGGCTGGCCCCTTTCCCAATACCATTTTATTGAGCAATTCCTGTTTCTCCATTGATTTTAGCATTACATTTATTATATACTAAATTTTCTACATATATTGGGAACTGGATTCTCTGTCCTATCTTACGGTTCTAGTTGTATATAATGTGCTAACACCAATTGCTTAATGTAGAAGTACATTTATATGGAGATTGAGTTATACTTCACTTATTATTTCTACTTTTCTGAACTTTTCTGGGTATTCCCACGTGTTCATTTTTTACAAAGGCCTTCTTATATGTTTTTCTAACTTAAAATATTTCATTGATATTTTACTTTGGATTCTATCAAATTCATTAATTTGAAAACTGACATCTTAAGATCGAGACCTTCTGTTCAAGGATATTGTATGCCCTTTTTATTCCCCCATAGTTTTCTTTATAGAAATGATGGTGATTTCTTGTTCAGCTTATTGTCAACTATTTTCTTGGTTGTTACTTAAAATTGTATCTTTTCTTCTATTATAGATTTTAAACTGTTGTTTGCATAAATCTGAGGAAATTGAATAATAGTCCTTATGCCTTCTTAACAGAATAGGCCCAATATAATTTAACTTTTCTCTTTTAACACAGATCGCTAAATTATGTAGACTATTGTGACTAATGTGATAAACTATAACTATATAAGATATCATAATAGATGCTAGAAGATGATGGATCAAATCTTTACAGGTGTGGGGGTAAAGATTCCATAACCTGACACCAAAATTGAAAAAAGATAGCTTTGTCTGGTGTCATTTATGAATGTCATCGCAAAAATTAAAAACAAATTCTTGAAATTTAAATTCAGGAGTCTTCTATCATTTCTTAGTTCTAAGCTAAAATTTCTTTTTATATTTTAATGTCTTTGAAGATAAAAAGCACCTCATAATCCATATGTATACTTTACATAGTAATGTTTCTTTTTCCTGTTGAAAATTTCTTTACCATAATAATTGATGACATCTAAGACTCGAGAAAATACTATAATACATTACAGCCATGCAGATTCCCTACCCTCCCACTCCAGGAAAGTAAGAACAGTTTTGTATACTTATTAATATGATTACGGCTATTGTTCAAAGGATAAAATGTAGTGAAGAGAAGGGCCATATGCACCCCAATGTTCATAGCAGCATTGTCCACAATAGCTAAATCATGGAAGGAGAAGAGATGCTCTTCAACAGATGACTGGATTAAGAAGATGTGGTCCATATATACAATGGAATATTAGTCAGCCATCAAAAAGAACAATTTCTCAACGTTTGTTGCAACATGGACGGGACTGGAGGAGATAATGCTAAGCGAAATAAGTCAAGCAGAGAAAGACAATTATCATGTGGTTTCACTCATTTATGGAACATAAGAAGTAGGAAGATTGGTAGGAGAAGAAAGGGAAGAATAAAGGGGGGTGGTAAACAGAAGGGGGAATGAACCATGAGAGACTATGGACTCTGGGAAACAAACTGAGGGCTTCACAGGGGAGAGGGGTGGGGGAATGGGATAGGCTGGTGATGGGTATTAAGGAGGGCACATTTTGCATGGTGTGCTGGGTGTTGTACGCAAGTAATGAATCATGGAACTTTACATCAAAAACTAGGGATATACTGTATGGTGACGAACATAATATAATAAAAAATATTATATAAAAAATAAAAAATATGAATTTATTGAGAGATGTTGCAAGATTTGGATAAGATCAACATCTTTTTTTAAAGTTAGTAACATATTAGATAAAGAATAATACACTTTCACTACCATCATAAAAATATCTTAAACCAATTACCAGCATCATTCTTATAACAAGACACTACATACAAATATTACATTAAAATCAGGATGAAAAATGAAGTCCTTCTATCATTGTATGCAATAAATTTTTCTATCAATTCTAGCTTAAGTTTTGTTGGATTAAATAAAAGGTATAAAGGGAGGAGAACATGCATTGTTTTTAGATATATTCTTCCTCTTTCTGAATTAAATTTTGAAGTAAATTCAATTAAATTTTTAAAATGCAAAAATCAATGAATTCCTTATACTCTTTAACCATGTAGTCTGAAAGTGGAAAAAATATTGTTCATGGCAACAGTAACAGTTTTAAAAACCTAGGAAAAAAACTTAGAATGAGTAGGAACAAATTAAAGAAAACCAAAAAAACTTAAAGACATGAGGAATCATATTACTTCTTTATACAGAAATCCCAAGGATGTCACATATATGATTTTAAGGCACTTAGAACCTACAAATATTTAACAGCTTCCCATTCTTGATTCTGATATTAGGGCTTAAAAGCTTAGTACTCAGCTGACTCATTATCATTTGTCTGTGCTCACTCATTTTTTTCTATTAATGTTAGCATTACATTTTTGCTTCTGTCTTTTGCCTTTCACTAGAGGAAGGCAAATGAAACTGTACAATTTCCCCAATGCTCTGATCCACTACAGAGATTGCACACATCCTATTCCTCAGAGTAGCATATTTAGGGTAGCTCTAACATTGGATACAATGGGTGACCTAGAGAGAACCCTTTGTTGGATGACATGTTTTCAACATGGCAGTCTGACATCCTCTAGGATTATAGGCATTACACAGGGCATTCTTTGTGTCCTAATCATCGTAGCTGTTTGCTTTTTTTCCTCTTTTGTCACTTGTTATTTTCCACTGTCAGAGTATCTACTGGTTTCCATGCCTGTTTCTGCTTCTAATTGATGTCACCATGCTGATCACCATCCTTCTCCTCTGCATGTTTTGTAGCTTTTTGCAAAAGGCAGGCTTAGTATTTCATCAAAGGGCTCTTCCCATCCATGTGGCAGCTTTTATCAGCTGCATTTGGTGCTGTGTTGCTTCTTTGCTGCTAAAAAGTTTCATGTATTTTTCCAGCTATTTATGAGCTTAAAGGTTTTCTGGAAGTCTGGCTATTCTAGAAAGCTGAATTCTGGACAGTAAAAGCTTGCATGGAATTGTTTTTACAGATAAGAAAAAAAATACAATTTTTATTATAAATAGAATCAACATGTTCATTGATACCTGGACTTAATTAAGAATAATTTTAAGATGAAAAATCTGAGGAATGCATAAGAAGGTAACCATAAGAATGCTAACCTCTTCTAGCAAGAATTATCTGCCAGCCTATCATGCTGGACACTTTGTACAGTCAATTCTCATTATTCAAGGTATTTATGTTCTATAAAGTCACCACAACCGCTAAATTAGAGAATATGGAACCATTGCTCCTATGGGAAATACAGGGTTAGGTTCCTGTGAGCCTCTGTCACAGCATTTTTGTCAACTAATCAATGCATAGCCTTGTTATATGGGTGTTTTTATCTAAAGGCACCTTATTCAATATATATTGTTCACTGTTCATTGATTTATTGACATTGAACTCATGGCCAACAGGACTAAACAGGACTATAACTCAATGCCTGAGTGAAGCTTATCTAACACATGCATTTTCTCCAAAAGACACATCACAGCCCTCTTGCACTTAGAAACACCAGACCAGGACTTCAACCCTACACTTAGATACATGGAAGCCAGTTTGTGAAGCAGTGAAATCACCAACAAAACAACAACAGCAACAAAAATCCAAAAGCATGGCACTAACTAGACCATGGAAGGACAACTGTTTACAGAATGAGGGCTGAAACAAGAAGTCAGAACACAGCCTTCTTTGGTCAGCAGGGAATGTGTGTCAGGCCTCTCGAATTTTTCACCACTTTGTACATGTCCATAAATGACCAGGAAATTGTCATGAGCATTGATTTTGGAGTTACAAATAAATTTTGGCAAGTAGGCTAATTCACAATTACTGAAACCATGAATAATAAGAATCGTTTGTATTTGTATTTTTATTTAATATTTAAAAAAACTCTCAAAGATAAATCCCCAACTTACAGATGAGAAAGCTGAGATATAGAGAAGCTTCACAGTAAAGAAGCTTCAAGAACATGTTAATAATATGTGGTGCTTTGTTCATTTAATTCTAAGACCCTAATTCTTCCCATGACAGATTTCCAAATATGAATAATGACCTAATTAATTTTCGTTGAAGAAACTTGAATATATTTGCAATATTTAAAATAGGGTGCATGTTCACCTAAAAACAATAAAATAGTGATATATGTCATTTTCTTGGGCTTCTTGTAATCTTTGTAAGTATTTACAGCAATAATATTACCTCTGAAGTTCCTGACTTTCTGCTTGGGAGAATTTAAGAATATAATTATGGAAAGGCAAGAATTATGACTGTTTTTCTTAACTCGGTCTTCACATCAGAATCACTTGTGAAGTTAAATACGGAGATATGAATGCCCAAATCCCAACCTGGGCCAATTAATTAGAATCTCTGTGGGTGAGACCCAAGCATTCGTAACATTTGAATGTGTTGCCAGGTTGAGATCCATTGAATTGCAGGGGATACAGAAACCACCCAAGCCTGTTTACTCCATTTTCTTCAACATGGGGTCCTGAAAGATATGGAAAGAAAGGTAGAGATCCACCATGGAATTATAAAACTGGCTGAATAGTGGTGTAAATGATAATCTAACACTAGTGAATTAAACAGAAAGAAGCTTCTAATATGGAATTGAAAGATTATCATCCCTCCATTCCTCCCCATCTTAGATTAAGACCTAAGTATGGGTCTTTAGTAGAAGATTTACAATCATATCAACATGGAAGATAAGATCCATGTCACAGTAAATTCCCTAGGGCAGGGACTATACCTATTTTGCTTGCCACTGAATCTCCAGAGCCCAACAGAGTACCTGGAAAAATGTAAGTCTCACTAAATATGTATTGAGTATATTAGTAATGTATTGCACTGATCTGAGAATGAGTGAGGCAGAATTAATCCTTGATTAATTGTCCATTCATTTATTCATGGACAGTATCTCCTCCATGTACATGCATGTCTTCTGTGTCTCTGTTTACTGTGCAATACATATACAAAAGAAACCACCAAGAACGTGTACTACTGTTGCATGGACAAGGCATATAAAATATTAGTAATCCATATTAAATGATTATTTTAACAGCACCACCCTGAATCACAAAGATAATAAGTATTGCTGTTGGGAGTGTTTAGGCAAAGCTTTACAGAGGCATGGGGTCCCCTGGAGAACCTGCAGGCTCTCCATAGAAAAGAGTAAGTCAGTCAGAGGAACATTCAACACATGAAGGAGACGCTAGTGGCATCAGCTCTATTCTCCACAGGCCTTGCTACGAAGGAGTGAGCCTTTTCTCTGGGTTTGGGAAGAGTGCGTGGGTTCTAGTGAGTGAGCACCACTAGTCAATTTTCTCTGCTTTTTGTGATTTTTATTTTCATCGTATATTTGAAGAGTCTCTATTATTTCCTACAGAGTCAAGTTTCTTTTTATGTGCAGATTCCATTGCACATTAAGCATGCTTACATGCGGATAGCTTCAGGTTACAGCTCTATTTGAAGTTTTTCTATGTAAAGAGCGATTCAGCCTTGATTTAAGAAAACTTCTCATTATCTTGCATTTCCTTGTAAACTGATCGTCCCTCAATTATACCTTGCCAGGTGTATGGGCATATTTATCTGCTAAGAAGACAGAATTATTTTTACCATCCCCTCTCCTAACCAAGGAGAACTCGAAGTAATAAGTATGCTTGAAGAGCAAGTCTCTCAGTGCTCCTGAGTCCTCGACACCACAAGCTCCGTGTCCCAGAGTACTAGGCTCCTGTATGTTTCACTATGTAAATAATTTTGTTTGCTACCACTGAGTGGTGAATTGATTTAAAAACCAGCTTTATTGTAGCTGGACTGAAGGCCCCTCAAAAATGCTTCCACTCACTGATGGGGAACAGCAGTATGGTTGTCTATCTAACTCCGAGGCAAAGCAGAGGCCTTTTGGGATCAACCTCTTAAATAAATGAGACACCGATGAGCCAATTGTACACCAAGCTAGTCCTTGAATCTTTGTTTGGAACTTGCTTTCACTTGAGATGTGTGGGACACATCTCTTGGAGATGCAACGTCTTTGAGTATTATTATTACTACTTCAGGTGATAGTGAGTGCCACAGGAGCAGTCCACATTGGAGGCAGATCCAAGACCCAGCAAGGACTTCTGTGTCTGTATGACTCAAAAGTACTCAGCGTTATCTAGCAACATAGTTCCACAGTTGCATCTTTAGCACTCCTTGGAAAGTGGAGAGGGGTGGGAATTTTAAAGAAGAGGATAAAGGTAGTTGGGGCTGGGAAGGGGGACTGGGGAATTCCAGAGCCTAGTGCAGACTTCAAAGTCCTATTCCTGCTAATCTCATAATGTCCTTGAAGTCCTCCACAAACAGCTGCACTTGTTAGTAAAACTCTTCTTAACCCTTAACATACTAGTACCTCGCAAACTCAGGAAACCTCACAAAGGCCAGGTGGCACATCTTGTGAAAACAATGGATTTTGTTTACTGTTTTTCTTTCTCATCTTTTTCATCATCTCAGCATTAACTGAGTGAACCTCCTACGTGCAAAGAGCTGTTTAAAGAGAGTAGGGAATTCCAAATTTAAGATTTCCTGACTACCAGGAGTTATAGTTTCCCAGTGAAGATAGAGGAGTGTACGTGTAGCAAAAAAATGATTCAGAAAATAAGGTTATGAATATTAGGAGTAGGATGAGATCACCACCAAAGCGGGAAATGAGGGAAGTGTTCCAACATTTAAGCAAGCCATTCTTGAAGGACACACAGACTCTCATTGACCAAGGTACGTTCACGCAGGAGCAAGATGCAGTGGTTGCAAGGTGCAAGGAAGTGACTGGTACAGCTGGGCTGAAGGAAGGTTCACATGGGGTGGCAGCGATTGGTAAAGCTGAGCAGGAAGGTTGGGGCCTAACTGTGTAGAGTGACAAAGTCTTTCTCTTAAGAAGCACATAGTAGAGAGGATGTTTTTAGGAAAATGATTGCCTTCTTGGGATGTGGTATGGTTTGGAGATAGGAGAAGATAGGGTACACAGTGCAGTTGGGGGGGTATGAATGATAATCCTAAACATTTGTGTAGAACTTCATCTTTTATGAAGCGCTTCCACATTTAACTCTCTTAGTACAGTAAGTAGGGGAAATGGGCTCAGAAAATTTCATGGTTGCATGCCTGGGTGGCTCAGATGGTTAAGCGTCTGCCTTCGGCTCAGGTCACAATCCCAGGGTCCTGGGATCGAGCCCCACATCGGGCTCCTGGCTCAATGGGGAGCCTGCTTCTCCCTCTCCCTCTGCCTCTCTCCCTGCTCATGCGCTCTCTCTCTGTATCTCTGTGTCTCAAATGAATAAATAAAATCTTTAAAAAAAAAAAGAAAATTTCATGGTTTTCTTGGCAAAACCAGAATTCAAATACAACCCTGATATGAAGTTATACACCAGGGATTTTTTTCCAATTTGCCACAGTCCCTACTGTTCCACTAGGGGCTCAGATCTGTGAACGGAGGTAGTAGCTGTGGGAAAAGGAAGGAGAGATGGATATAAAAGAGGTTGTAAAGAAAGGTCTTGGTGACTGATATGCAGGACATGACTTGCAGGGATCTAGACTCAATTCCTGACTTTCATTAAGCCTTTATTGAACATTTCATTTTTCTGAATTCCTAGAATACATTGTCTAAATCACATATCATTCAGTTTATTCCTTACTAATACTTTCTCTAATTGCTTTTGGAATGTTAGTCTTTTATCTCCAAGTCTAAGATTACCCAAACATGAGACATGACTTCATTTATTCTTATTGTAGCCCCCATATCAATTAGATCATTACTGGGAAAACACAAATAGATTTATTAAGTAGTGCTCTATCATGTGTGAAATATAACTTCTTTAGGTGATAATTGAGCCAAATATGTACGTCATGGAAAGGAAGGAGCATACGGAGTAACAATACTGATTATGAGATGGATTGATAAAATGTTGACATATTATGATTTTTCCAGATCTAAAAGAAACTAATGTTTGGACACTACTCATTCATCTGTCACTATCTCAGAATTTCATTTTCCGGAGGTACTAAGGGTAAAGATTAGCTTTTTTTGTTTGTTTGTTTGTTATACAAGGCTGTGTTTTAACACAGTTTGGATTATAGTCATTGATTCATTTAGCGAACATTAATGGGTTTCTTCTATGAAATATGTACTGTCCCACGGAAGTGAGCTGACCCTCTGAAACTCTAGCCCTTCATGGGGGTAGTGAGGTGGATTCCTTGAGACTGGATAGCAAGGCAAGGAGTCCTACACTGAAACAACTGGAAATGCTACTCTCAATAATATATCAGAAAATGTTTAGGACACAGAGGGTACAAAATTACTGAAAGGAACATCAGAGAAAGGGTGCCAAATCTAGTAAGGAACATGGCTAGAATATCAGGTAGTAGGATCAGGAGGTCTGATGTGAAGAAGATCCACCAAAGATAAACTAGGATTGAAAGCAGGGGCAGGACATGGAAAGATCCTGAGTAATTGCCTTAGGTGTCTCACACATTCCTTCGGTGTCAAGATTCATAATGCAAAGGTAGTTTAACTCTGGTTTAAAGGCCTCAATCAGATTAGTCATGAGTGGATTAGCAATCAGACAGAATAATTTCCACTGGTAGAAGCTCTTTGGGGACAGGATCTTTATTTCATGTTTGTATTTGTGTCCCCGTTACTTGAATCTTATTTATTTTTTGATGGTTCTTGTTTACAGTAGAGGAAAAGGAAAAAGGACATTTACCTCCTCATGTTATTAACGTAAAGCTTTGCCTGAAAATTATTAATATGATCATAAACAAGAAAACAGCACACAGACAATTATAAACACAATTGCTAGCAAGCAGTAAACAAAGAACAGATGCAAACATTGCTGTTCTAATGAATCAACAACACAGTAAGATCAGTACTAACTTCCAGATACTTTTAAAGTTCCTTCTTATAACATGTCAACAAATTTGAATGTCATTTTCATGTTTTCCAGAAGGAAGTATGATCTGAGCAGACTTGAGATGCAGCAGATTAAGAGAAATATTACCCTGAATTTACGGTTCAGGTTGGTGTGGTACTAGCCTTGCAGTTTGGTGAATTAATTAATTCCTTCAAGCCTCATTTTCCTAATTTGTACAGAGAAGACAAAAAATAATTACTGTTTTACCTATGTTCCAATATTATTGTAAAGAAAAATGAGTTAATAAATGTGAATTTGGAAATGAAGGCTTCCTGTGGTACAAACCACTATATAAATGCATAGTACCTGAATCAATTGAGAGGGAAATCAGCAATTAATTACTGAATTGGGCGTCAGCTATGTGTGTGTGTGTAATAATAACATATGTGTGTGTGCATATATGTATATATATAGATATAGGTATTTATATCGAGCATCTTCCATGTGCTAGGCAGCGTATTTTCAAATTCGAAGTCAGCAAATCCCACTCAGCTGTGAGTTCCCGCAGAGACAGAAACGTTTCTTGGACGAGGTGTTGCCATGTTTTTTGCATCACAAGCCCCCCACCAGGTGATTCTGATCTCTTCGTCTATAGTGATAGGTGAACGTGTGCATGACGTTGTGCAGCATGGCACTCGTGGGCTAGGTCTCTAGAGTAAAGGCAAACCTAAAAAATAAAGCATGAAAAATAAAGAACCTTCAATGAATACGATTCCAATCGGGAAACTGGGGTCTGCTCCTGAATCCCTCACTTAACTAACAACATCACCTTTCACAAATCCGTTAACTCAATGCTAGAATTCTCTGTGCCGGGTTGCTGGCAGGATAAAATGTCACCAGGCCTGTAAGTGTTGAGCACGTTACTGACACGTCACAGGTGCTCAGTAAATGCTGTCTGTGTGGGTGGTGGTGGTTGAGAAAGGATACCGCGGGCCAATAATCTGGTTTCCAACCTCTGTATTATTACATGGGGATGGTAAATAGCTATCTTTCACAAGAAGTGCTTTCAGTGCAGACTATCCTTTTTCATGTACCTCTTTTTTTTTTTTTTTTTTTTCAGCCAAGACTCTGAGCTGGCGGGGAAAGAAGTTTTAAGAACACACTACTAGCCCTCACTGATTCATTATGGAAACTGCCTACAGGAACTATTTTGTAGCAACATTTTTGAAAAGTTGTAGGCATTTGGCTTCTATGAAAGTGAACTGCCATCTGTTGGTCCTGCAGGCATTTGCACAAGAAAGAGTTGTAGCCCTTTCTTTTGATGATTTGTGGCTGGAGCCCTCTTTTTCCCCCTATTTTTGTGAAGGTTTCTGAGGGAAGCCCCTGCCTGTGCAGGCCCCTTTGATTGGTGTTGGATAGTTGTTCTCCTGTCAGCTGATAATGTTCCAATGGCTCGTGCAGTTCAGCTTTGAATGACTCAGTGTCATCTGTGTCAGGCATTTATTTTTAGTACATTTTGCCCCACAGATACATCTCTGAGATGTGTGTCTTCCATCTGTCTATCTGGCTCAATGCTTCTGTTTAAGTGACACATAAAGCTTTGTATCCAATTCTTTATACCTAAGCCTTTCCATAGCCCTTCTCTTCCTTATGCCATTGAGACAGCCGCACAGAGCTACGGGATTGACCATTTATTCACATTTGTAAACGGGTTCCTCGTGGCCATGACTTCAATATTACACATATATGTTAAAAAGAGGCGCATTGAAAGTCTACAGACATGCACGCATGTATTCACACATACACATTTTCAAGCAGAAATAGATATGTGTCCATTTATAAATACACACGTGGATGTATTTTGTATATGTAGTATCATCAATATTATATTGTCATATTAAAATTGGCACATAAAAACACATATGCACATTTATGTATTTATACAGAAATACACTTTGATATCTACATATAAGCCAATATATGCTTTGATCATCAAGCAGTTTTACATTCTTCTTTTGTTTTCTGTTAGGTTCTATATTCCTAAAATTGTCCAGAATGTGAACATGTAATTGTGCAGAAAGGAATATTTCAGCCACCACCCCTGTGTCCCTGCTTTGGGATGAAATGTTAAATCTACTTTGTAGTTATGTCACACTTCAGGGAATGTTCTGCTGCTTCTCAGCTGTGCTATATAAGAAGCCATGGCCATCTTACAATCTGTAGAATAATTTAGGCTATTTGGGTCCACTGCATAAATTGCCTCCACGAAGGCTGTCAGTGCTGGCTTCCTTTGTCCACGATTGGGTGTGCTCAGTGTGAGTTCTGATCTAGAAAAACTCCATTTAGTAGAACTTTAAAGATTAAAAATGTGTGATTTTAGTTTCATCTGCAATTGACCAGGCTGATCTAAGAATTAAAGTGTTCCTATTTTCTCCTCTTTCTTTTTAATCCATGTGCTTTGTCACTAAAACATCAATATGCCCATGTTCATTTGGAAATATTAAATATTTTTGCATGACATTTGCACATGAAAAAAATGCTCAACACCTCTTAAGTGTATCCTCCATAACTTATCAGGCATTTCATCGGTCTGCCTGAAAAATAAAGACCTTCAATGGATACAATTCCAATCAGGTAATACTGCAAGTTCAAAGTGAGCTTCAATAGCCCTTGACAGACCCCAGCAGAACAAGCTCACTGCATGAAAACAAACCACACAATTCTGTTTTTATATACACGTTGGTATGTGTTGACATACTATTAAATTGTTTTAATAGGACCTACTTAGGAAAGTGTATATCTTGGTAGTTAAAACCTACTACATTGTAAAGTACACTTTATATGCAAAATATTGCTCTCATAGGAAAATTGTAATTACAATATTTAGAGTTCATAGCCAAACTATGTTGCTTTGCCTTGTCTTTGGAAAACCTATACTAAGCTAAAATTGTACCTGTCATGGAATCAGCAGTGAGGAGAAAAAAAAAAAAAGATCACCTGGGGATTTAGTAGATATGGAGGGTGTAGGTTGCTGCACAATTAACCACAGTTCTGCAGGATTGTTTTTGGTCACAGCTGCAGTCTGGAGGAAAAGTAAATGCCGACCTTTTTTAGTTTCTGAAAATCCTGTTCTTCCATGAAATTTGTTTACCACAGCTTTCTCTCAGAGAAGATGGTGGATAGTAATACATTTTTTAGCTAGTGACATATTTTGCCAAAGGGGACACGTTTGCCTACTGAATAAGTAAATCCAGTCATACTCACACAAGCAGTCATTTCCTTTCATGCTTATCCTGAAGTTGAACTCCCTGGCTGCCTTTGTCATCATATCCAAGAAAGTGAACGCTTGGTCCTAAGTAAGAATACGGATCACTATATCCTCAGCCCCTTGGGCTTAAAGAGAAATACTGTGATTCAGAATTATGCTGTCCACAGAACATTTCCAGTTTAGCTACAGCAATTTGATTTTCTTCTTTCCACTCTAAAAATCTTGAAAATGCCATCAGATTTTTCTCTTTCCCTCAAATGATTCTACTAATGTTCAGAAGTGTCTTTTTCTTATACAAATGGAGATAGTTCCAAATGTTTTCAGTCAGTTCTCATGTCTAGGTAGGCATTATAACCTCAAACATCCTTCTTGAGACTTTCTGGCACGTATCTCTCACCCACTCTGCCACCACCTGGGAGCTAATCCACAGGTAAGTTAGTGTATGTAAAGAGAAGATAGGAGAGAAGGCCAGGGAGTGAGCAAGGCAAAGAGCAACTCTGGAAGGTGGTATTGTTTTCTAGATGTTTTGTGAATTACATACGGCAGCATACACTTGCCCTAGTGTCCTCAGAGAGGGAGAAGCAGTCCCTTAAGTTGGAAACTGTTTTTGCAGTGATGACAATAGCAATAACACAATAGATGAGAAGAGGGAGAAGATAAAAGCGAGATGCTTATTATGCACAACTTGACTGTTTTCTTAAAGATGTTTCCAATAAGGGGCTAAAGCTGCACATAATTTGGCCAAACCTCCTTTTTCCTTCTTGTTTGGATTATCAAAGCCGCAAGCAATGAACCAGATTTGGAATCCAACCAGATCTCTGATAGAGTCCCAGCTCCCACATGCTTACTTCACTGTGGACAGGCCGATCTCAACACCTTCACCAGAGTGGATGTTCTTTTGTTGTCTTGGAAACAGATGTGTTTGCCCTTTTAGAGACACATGGATCAGCGCGTTGTGTCCCTGAAAAATCTCCAATATGCTAATTTTAGTCCCTCTCCTAATGTTAGTAAGCTTTGTTTGGTCGTTCCAGACTAATTAAGGCCTCCAAAAGGAAACACCTACAGTTGATGGGAACAGGACAGACCCAAAGAGCCACTTGGGTTGTTTCCATGACCCACCAGTAGAAACTATTTGATATGGAAGAGCCCTCCTTCCTGCGAGGAGAAAGCTAGAATTAATTCCATCAAACTGTATAGCTGACACAATCCACTTTTATCCTAATTAAATACTTTTACTCAAATGATATGACATTATCCATGACACAATGATTTTTAATGCCGACTGGGTATTGTGTATGTATTCAACATCTGTAAATCATTTTCACTCATTTATCAACCATGCATTGACTGAGGATTCACAATATGCCAGA
Organism: Ailuropoda melanoleuca; assembly: GCF_002007445.2. Classification (NCBI taxonomy): domain Eukaryota; kingdom Metazoa; phylum Chordata; class Mammalia; order Carnivora; family Ursidae; genus Ailuropoda; species Ailuropoda melanoleuca. Next base: position 58,021,982 of record NC_048222.1, read on the forward strand.
AACTGATTAACTGTTTAAAAGTTTATGATATTTGCAGGAATAAATATTAAGTAGGAGGATAAAGCATGGTACAAATATTTTGATCTTTGTATGTATTCACTACTTCACAGCAAATAAAACAGAAAAGCTGGAGTGAGACCTGGCATAGGTAATTTTTAAAAGCCCCCCAGGTATACTCAGGGATGAGGATAGTCTAGACCAGGGAGGATTAATTGACTACCTTCAAAGACATGCTTTCCCACCTCGCTTATGATCAGTGTCACCATCTCCTGGAAGTTGGTTCTGAATGCAGAATCCCAGGCCTCATGATAGGTCAACTGAATTGGAATCTGCATATAATAAGGTCCCCAGGTGATTGGCAAATACATAGAAGTTTGAGAAGAACTACTCCACCACATCACACACTACAGCTGGATTCCATATTTGAAGCCTATAACTAAGCCTTGCCACCTTCCTCCTTCACACCTGCCTCGGAGGCTTTGCTGGAGGCACCGAGAAGCAGCACTATACTGGCAAGATGCATTTTCCTCTCTTCGTCAGGTCTTCCAGAGCAGTGGGAATGCAGGCCCTAGATACTTTAAGAGGCAGAGAGAGCCAAGCCCATTCATGGTAACTAGTCCAAAACATGGTTTTCATCAGAGAAGTGGAGGTCTCATGTGCAAAATAATAGATTAAACCTCTGTACTCACTGTGTGTGGCGTATTTATCACGCACTGTCTTCCTGTCAATCTGAGTGTGATGACCACAAAAAAAGACATCGCACATATTTGACTCAGTAGAGACTCACACCATTCCAATCTCCCTTTTCTAGTGCACTTGAGGAATCCTTCCTGGTAGCTGGACTGTGCAACAATGCCCATCCCTGCCCCTATTTCTGTTTGTCTCTCTTTCTCCTTATTTCCATCTCCATCTCTACCTCTCCATATGTCTAGCTCCTCAGCCATTTTCCAGGCATTATCTGAGGTGGTTCACAGCAAAAGCACAAGATAAAATCATAGACCACCCAACCCCCCCTGTCTTGCTGCCTTGTGCTTGCTCTCCTGGGATGGCCTTCTCCTCCGTCCCTGCATATTCAGCCCTGTCTCCCGGAGGGCATGGTCCGTTCTCTCTCCGCTCTACTACATTGTCCCTTTTGCTCTCTCACAGTCTCTCTCTCTCTCTCTCTCTCACAGACCCCTGGCTGAACCACTTCAGGCCTTCTGAAACCTCGAGCCTCCTCTCGGATTGTGCATTGTTTTCATCTAGATATGTGCATGTCTCGCCTCTCCAACTAAACAGAGAAGCATTTGAGGGTGAGGCCTGTGGCTTTGGGTGCTCAAAAAGCCATGAACCCTGCTGTACTCACAGTGGGTCCCCAGAAGCTATGTATTCAGTGTGTGTGTGTGTGTGCACGTACTTCTCTGTTTCTATCACAGGGTGAAGAGTAGTAGGAAAAGCATTGAGTTCTGAGTCAAAAAATCACAGTGTTATCTAATGACCTTTGTCAAGATATTTAAAATCTGCACCCCAGTTTACTCATGTGTAAAAGGAGGGGGTTACACTAGTCATCTCTACATTTCTTTCCAGCTCAGACTTGCTCTAATTCCTTTAGTATCCTCAGACAAAGCCTCCACTGGCACTGGCTGCTGTAAAATCCACTTTAACAGGCACATGACATATCTGTGCACAGAACAATAATGTCCATCAATTTGTCTCTAAAATATAAAATAATCTGATCCTGTCTCTAAAATACAAAAAAATCATCACCAAGTTAGGTAGGCTGACTCCATCAAGAAGGCTGGGGAAATAGATCATGATTAATTCGGTAAACATTTACTGAGCAGCTCCACGTGCCAGACACTGTGCTGAGCCCTGGTGACACAGCCCTCAAGGCTAGAGGGGGGAAGCAAACAAAGAAACCAACAATTTTAGCACAGCACGCTCTGTTCTACGTTAGAGGTACACACAGCTCCATCAGACAGTAGGCGCGCTGGGGATTATCAAAGAGCTGAGTTTTCCATAGAGTGAGCAATACCAGTAGGCAGGGTTGGGGAGCAGTGTTTTACGGCCAAGGAAGTGGTGGGTACAGACATGAGACTGGGCGAAACAAAAGCAGTTCAGTAGAGTTGAGAGGCAAGAAGGTATGGGGCAGATAGGGCTGAAGAGGAGCAGGCGGCAAAGTCCTGTCAACATGGATTCCTGGCTCAGGAATGGGAGTTTAGGTGGGACAAGCCAGGGGAACCCCCTCTTCCTCACAAAAGGAGCTGCATATCCCCCAAACTCCCGGCCAAGGACTCTTTGGAAGAACCCAGCCAGCTGGGATCTAAGTCTTGGCGAGATAAGGATTCCGTTAACCTTAGCCCATACCAGTTACTCTCATAAACATGAGGCAAAAATTAGGAACTAGAAATTTCGGAAAAAGTGGAGAGAGAGCAGGGAGAGAGAGAGAAACACAGAAAGACAGAAATAGAGACACGGAGGAGACAGAGACATTCCTAAGGCTACACAAACAGCAAATAACAGACCCAGGATTCACAGATAGATCTTCTGCCAACAAACCCAATTTTCACTGCTTTTTAGCCTCCAATTTTGAAAAGTGTGTCCATGTGTTTTTAAAAATCTGCTTAAAGCCATGATATTTCTATAAGTGGCTCTTGTTTCCTGCTGTCCTTGCCGCTCAGCACCGTCACTCATTTCACCCTGCTCCCCAAGCTGCATAAACATGTGGGAAGGGGATAAAGGAGGGATGGATGCTGCAGCTGCCCCAGGGCCAGAAGACGCTGTGGGGACCTGGAGCAACTCCTCCCCCCTCCCACGCTGCTCCATTTAACTTGGCTTTGAAAAGGCAGAACATTGGGGACCAGGTTTTTATCTCTAGTGACTTCCTTTCCCACGAAATGTGAGCCCCGTGGATACGAAGAATAATTGGTGAAGTACTTTGAGATTTCTTGAATATAAAGGACTGTGTAGGTGTGTAACATTATTATTACCACTTCTGTTCAAGAAGTGATCTTTAAAAAAAAAAAAGGTATGTAATTTTCAGCTTTTCTCCCAGACTGGCCTATGGCCATATTTAACATTAATGTCATATTCTTTTGGGTGCACTAAGTAGGATGTTTTTTATGACTAGTTAACCCTTGACTTGAGAAGTGTATTACGTAACATCATCCTTTCTCCATTACGAAGCAGCAAGGAGGCAGAGGCAGCCAACCCTGATGACCTTCAGTGCATGAAAGAGAGGAGAAAATATCTGCAATATATGAAATAAGGCTGCTAAGACAGATTATTTGCAAAGATACCATGAATGTATAAAATTCTTTAAAATTAATAAACAACTTCCTTTATAGTGATCCTTTAGGTACATTGGAAACCTTTTCAGGGCGACTGATCTCCTATTTGTAGAGAATCACCAGTTTCACTAGAGTACAAGATATTTCTTTGAGCTCCCTCTGGACTCAGATAATTTCACAAGTTCACTCTCAGGTGGAATTGGGCAGGATCTTAGGGTTGCTCTAAAACCACAGCGAGCTTTTGAAGATAACAGACATATTTGTATCTTAACGACAGTCCCAATTCTTTATATATCCTCTTCCTGAGACACCTTGCTTCATCCCATCTGCAGGGAAATCCCTGCAGATGGTGAGATGACTTGTACATGGGAATCTCGCCTCAGTCCCAGCCTGTTTGTTCCTCACACTGTGAATTATCCTTGGTGTCCAATATTTCTTAAAAGAAAAAAAATACACATGCTTTTTTAAAAATAGACTTTATTTTTTAGAACAGTTTTAGATATGCCGAAAAATGTAAAAGATAGTCACAGAGACTTCCCATATATCCCTGAACCCCGTTTTCCCCTATTATTAACAGCTTACATTAATATGATATATTTGTTATATTAATAAATGAATATTGACACATTATTATTAACTAAGGTCCACAGTTTATTTAGATGTCCTTGGTTTTTACCCAATGTCCTTTTTCTGATCCTATTCAGGACACTACATTACATTTAGTTGTCAAGTCTCCTTAGGCTCCTCTTGGCTGTGGCAGTTTCTCAGAGTGTTTTTGATGACCTTGACAGTTTTGAGGAGGGCTCATCAGGTATTTTGAAGAATGTCCCACTACTGGGATTTATAGGATGGGTTTTTTTCATGATAATATTGGAGCTCTGGGTTCTTGGGAGAAGACCACACAAAGTGCCATTTTCATCACATCATATCAAAGGCACAAACTGTCAACATGATTTATGACTGTTGATGTTGGCATTGACCCCCTGGCTGAGGTAGTACTTGTCAGGTTTCTCCACTGTCAGGTTACTCTTCCTCCCCATCCCCCTTTCCGTTCTGCCTTCTTCTGAAGGAAGTCACTATGTGCAGCCCACACCTAAGGATTGGGGAGCTATGATGTACACCTCCATAAATTCCTTGGAATGTTCCTGTGTGGAAGATTTGACTCCTATTCCCCATTTATTAATGTCTTCCATCATTTACTTATAACATTATGTGTTCATGGATATTTATTTTATTTCTTGGGTTATAATACAATACCACTTAATTTATTTTGTTATTCAAATTGTTCCAACTTTGCCCATTGGGAGCTCTTTCAATTGGCTTCTGTGCCCCTTTTACATACCCCTATCAATATGTTGGCTTTTAAATTTTTTTTTTACTTGTTTTAAGCATGTTCTTATTTTCTGGCACTCCAAGATGCTCCAGGTTCATCTTGTACACATGCTTTTCATTGGTGGAAAACATCTGGTCACCAGCAGTTGTCCCTTTAAAGAGATTTGCCTTCAACCTTGGAATGAGCCTGAACGTGGATGTAGATTAAAACTGCATGCTGACTGGTACCTTGTGGAAGCAGAGTTGTATCCTCCTAACTGAGAAAGTGGCCCCAGCTCCACGTGTTGTGCATGGATGTAAGGGAGGATGGCACAGACATGCGGGTGACTGGACAGAAAACTATCAGAAGGAGATTGCAGCGGAGGGCCACTTCTCTTCCTGAGACCAAGTCCTATTTTCTCAAGCTCAGAGGACTGATCATTCGCAGCTGAGAGCAACCACGTAGCCAACCTGATCCATCTGCTCACAGAACATTTGAGTTGAGGCAGCCAGTTTTTAAAGACATTTGGGGAAATCTTTGGTTTAGACAGGAGTGAGAAATAGGGAGAGCAGAAAGAAGCATCTCCTTCACGTCATGTGCCAACCGAAATTAACAACTAATGAAAGCAGATTGTATTTAGCAGATTTTAATATAAATTAGGTTAATGGTGACACATTTGAAATAGTGCACTGAAAAATCAGTCTGTAATAACAAGCTAACAGATGTTGGCATTTTTATTATTAATTATACATTTCATTATCATCTGATTATTGTCAAACATCATCATACAGAAAAAATCATATAAATGATTCATACACATTTGTTACGTTGTTAAGGGGTGCTAGTGTCTGTTTTATTAATGCAGTGACTTGAATATTCTACTATCATTCCAAAAATCTTAAGTTTAATTAAGACTATTGAAGCATACACAATGTGTAACAATCATCTTTAGCTGGGCTTGTCATTGGTGGATCTCAAAGACTTTCACATCCTGATTTGTCTTACCCACCCTTCTGGCCTCTTCAGTGTAAGGCCTACAGTGAGGAGGTTCAGGTTCTCAGGGGATGTTATTGAACAAATCTAATGGTATCATCACATACCATAACATTATTTCTCAAAAAGATCCCAGAGAGAAACCATTATGAACCTATTGTTCCAGAGTGTGGGGAACTGAGAAACTGGGTGTTTTTCATATATAAGCAAAATGAAATTAAGAAATGGGCAGCATAAATAGCCAGTCACCAGACCAGTACAATTTTAAGTTTTTTTTTTTCCCCCTCAGATATTCTTGGTCAAATCTGCTTAGACACTATATATCCTACTGATAGTCTATGCCAGTAGCATAACCTTTCTTCTTGGATATCATTCTGGTTATGGTTTGCTGCATACTTCAGACAGGTAAGGGACTGTAATAAAGTCTTGTGATGCATTCTTTTTTTCTGAGACTATGTTAGGCAAGTAGTTCCTTAACTGTGGTGGAGTGTGGGTCGTTGATGAAGACTGCCAAGAATGGTGTGGAAGAACCAATGTTCCCTCCATAAAGAACTGGTAACGGAGTGGGAGATACTTAGCAGAAAGGACAGCTTATATTTGGCTAGTGGGCAAATACCTTATCTGCATGACTGAAAGGTTCTAAAAGCCCATTTGAAAATATCTTCTCCCAAAAGCTTATCACAGCATCATACCTGTTTACTAACTGATCTGTGACTCTCAATGTGGAAGTCATTCCCCTTGGAAAACTGGTAAGATGCCAGTGACAGAAAGTGACTGTGAAATGTTCCCACTTCTTGAACATAGAGGAAGGCTCTTGAGTTCTCTGCCATTGATACACAAGGAAAAAAGCGTGTCTTGCATCAGTCAAGTGATTTACCTGGGAGCATTAACCTGTCTCTAAGAACATAGTCAGAACAGTGGATGGCCCAGCCAAACAGCTGCCCGTGATTCCCAATCTGCATGGGGTGATGGAGCATGAACAGAAATAAAACAAGATTCAAAATATCACATCACTCAGAACTTCTCAGGAAGAATGGTGTTTGGGATAGAAAGGAGTATTTTATTAGCTGGGGGAGTATAAGTCAAGGTCTTCTGGAGCATGCTTTAGTAACAACAGGTGGCAGCTACACTGGCTTTCTAGATGATGTGCTCAGATCAAAGAAGACCTTTTGTTTCTCTGACAAGATGTAAAAAAAAAAAAAAAAAAAAAAACAACCAAAAACGTGTCCAGAGCTGAGTTGCTGAGAACCATTAGTGGGGTCTGAGCGTGGGTTCCCTTCACTGCACTGCCCTTCTCTCAGTAGCACTGAACTCACTTTTACTTCAGGTTCAACTGCTATTTCAAGAACACTGAGTTAACTGGGCTTCAATTTATTAACCTACTAAGTGTGTCCACACGTCTCAGCCAGGCCTACAACAGCCATGAGCAGGTATGGGCCTGATGAAAAATAATTAGGGAAACCTCCAACAAGGGGAGATCAGCTAGCAACATTGATAAAAGATTTATATATGCATCAGGTAAGGTTCCAGGGCTCTTTGCACTACAGGTCCTGGTGCTATGGCCGCGCTGTAGTAGGACTGAGGCCAGTATGCGGCTTCTCCTCTCCGACCCTGGTACGGTGCTGCCTGTGGGGACTGGTAAAATTGCACTGGGGTCAAGGAGATTCTTGCCTTGGTCACAAGATGTTCTTGATGTTAAGGGCATGGAATCATATAAAGGAAGTAATAGAAGAGGACTGGCCAGAAGGCATCACCTGGGGTTTGGATAATTGCAGAGGCAGGGAGCCCTGAGAGTATACTGTAGCCAAAGAGGGCAGGTTCAGCTTGATGAGAAATCTGGGGTAGGCAAATTCAGGGGATGGTTCTATTCTATGCTGAAAAAGAGAGAGAGAAAGAGAGAGAGCACGTGCCTTGCAAACAGTCTGTACTTCTTTCATAATTCTGCTCATGCTTGGCTTTCATAAGAGCTCTACCAGGGACAAGGAGGTGCATTCATGTCCTCTTCGGATGTTATGCTAGTTCATCCATAATCAACATTAATCTTAAAGAATATAATTCAAGTTTTTAAAACTGCCCTTAATTCAGAAAAGAGGAAATTCTGTCTGTGGTGTTTTTCATTCTATTACTATCTTAATTTTTCATAATTTAATAATTTTTAGTAAATGTATAAACCTGTGCAACCATTACTGCAGTCTAGTTTTAGAATATTCCCATCATCTCTGAGAGCTTCTCGTGCCTGTCTGCAGTCAATCCTTCTCCCCATCCACACCAGTTTTGAGAACAAAAGCAACACACACAGGTTGAATATTCAAGATTGCCTCTGTGAAAACTGTGTGCGTGACGATCTTAAATAGAATGATCCTTCTTAGTAATAAGATTTTTTTTAAGATTAAAGCTTTTAAAATGTTTATTTTTTTGTAAAGGGCAGTCTTTATGGATACAACCAGGAGAGAATTTCTGATGCATGTGTATTTAGTTAAAATTTATACAACATCTGTCATGCATGCCTGCCGATGTGGTTGACTGTCTGTCAAAAATCAGATCCTCAATTTGGGCTGCGTATTTTGATGCCCTGGTGTAGGGTATTTTCCAACATCAACAACCAATTCTCTGATTCCCCAGACACCAACCGCATGTTCAATAATTCAATTTTTACACCAACTACCCAGTATTAGCCCAGACCTCAAAGCTTAAGGGTTCAGTCCTACAAGATCATCCCCCACTTCAGATGCCAGTTGTAAGACCTGGGACTCCTGTATTTTTGACTGACTAGCTATAAATCAAGGGTTCCCATGACCCCTTCCTCAGGTTTGAAAATTTGCTGGAACAGCTCACAGAACTCAGGAATACACTTTACTTTCTTTTCTACTGCATTGTAAAGGACATGATAAAGGCTGAAGAGTCCCAAGTGCAGGAGTTTCTGTTCTGTGTGACTGGGGTAAACCACCTTCCCAGCACATGGCTGTGTTCACTAACTTGGAAGCTCTTGGAACCCCATTATTTAAGGTTTTTTATGGATGTCTTGCTATGCAGATATGGTTGATTAAATCATTTGCTACTGGTGACTGACTTGATCTTCAGCCCCTGTTCTCTCTCTGGAGGTTGAAGGTGAGGCTTTAAATTCCAAGCTTCTAATCTAGATCTTTCTAGTGACCCGTCTCCATCTGAAGCCATACAGGGGCTACCAAGAGTCACCTCGTTAGAACAAAATATACTCCTATAACCTTTATCACTCAGGGACTTCTAAGAGTTTTAGGAACTCTGTGCCAGGAACTGGGGACAAAGATCATATATCTTTCTCTGATACCATACCTGTGACCATTTTACAAAGTCTCAGTTCATAGGCTCTACATCTAGATTCTGATCTAGTTGATCTTAGCAGGGTCTGGATGATTTTGAAAGTGCTCTAGGTGAGTCTAAAGTATAACTGAATTTGATAATCACTGTGAAATATCTGTTGATCACCTTCTATGTGCTTAGCAGGGACTGTACTGAACTTTATGACAATTACAAAGGGAAATAAAACTTATTCCAATACTTCAAGGGATTTATAATCTAGAGTTAGGATTAGATAAATGAGTGCATATATGATAAAACAAAGAAATGTAAGAAGATATATTATCATTCTATGAAGACATAATAAAGAAATAATCACTTTTGGCTAGAGGGAGTAGAGAAGGCTCTAAAGAGGTGGAGGCCTATGGTCTGGGCTTTGAAACACGAGTCTAACTGTTATGGACCGAGAATGTGGAATAGGCATTACAGTCCCAGTATATGACTTATCCTCAAATTTCATGACAACCCTGATGTCTTATCATTGTAGAGAATATCCTTCCTTTCCTTGACTTCCTTATTCTAGAAGGAAAAATAACCATTGCATTGAAAAATCCAGGTATACATTCATATGTTTAACAAAGATTCTTTATTCCTTACTTGCTCTACAAAGAATTTGAGGTTAACAAATAATTTAAGGAATTTATGCAAAAATCAGGGAGGACCAAAATAAATACATCCCATGTTCTGGTACACATCACTCTGGCATAGAAAGTATGTACCTGGGATACTTTTGTACAGTGAGCTTGACACATTTCATATGAACAGTCAACCCATGGTCTGGGAGGGAAAGTGTGCTAAGATAGATCTGTGAACTAACACCTGTTCTGATGTTAATACCAATTTGTAGGACTGTTTATTTCATAAATGAAGGGTGTTTGTATCTCAAGTCTGTGCCTTCTAAATTTTCCATGAAATGGTGTAATTATTTCTTAAAGGGAAGTTAAAGGCTTATAACATCTGGCCTCTGTTACAGAGTAGAGAAGACAGTCCACATAGGATTTATCACAGAGGAACAGAGTCTAATTCTTGAAGGTCACGACATTGACAGCAGTTCAGGTAGCTCCAAGCTATTACGAGAGTTCTGGTGTTCACTGTCCCATTTAAAGAGTCAGTAGGTTTATTCCATTCATTTATTATTTATCTCCGTGATTCTAATAACTAGAAGATGTCTCTTCACTGATAAGAGCATCTCTAAAGTGAGGATTCTAAATGAAAATCACATGTAAAAACACATCCCTCTGATGGAATCTTCCAAGTGAAGGGATTTCATTTAAAGTATGTTTCACTTAACATACGTATGATATCTTTGAAGTCCTATATTCTGGTGGGAATTACAATCTAAATTTGACAATTACTATTAGGGACTTTTGTTTTNAAAAACACATCCCTCTGATGGAATCTTCCAAGTGAAGGGATTTCATTTAAAGTATGTTTCACTTAACATACGTATGATATCTTTGAAGTCCCATATTCTGGTGGGAATTACAATCTAAATTTGACAATTACTATTAGGGACTTTTGTTTTAAAAAAAAGTCACAAAGAATATTAAAATCAAAAGGGAACTTCTGGTTCATCCAGGATGGAGTAGCTCCATTATTCTCAGATCCTCCCTTTTACAGCTGAAAAACCGTGGACAACATACAACAATAAGTATCGGTAGGTTCTGAAAGATAAAAAAAAGGTAAACTGTATAGGGACATCAGGATTTGAGAAATGACAAGGCGGTGAGTTCCCTAGATTTCTTTATTGTGCCCCATATGTCTTCAGAGGGGGTTTTAGAAGCCAACAGGCACTGACTTAAAAAGTGCCAAAAAAGGCATGTTCCTCCAGATGAAAAACCAGGAAAAGGTGACCTAAAAACAAAAAAAACCTGTTTGACAATATTTGCCATACTCCTGTCAAACACCAATGGAAAACCTGTACCATCACCCCCTCTGACGTTTCAGTACGGAAAGTGGAGAATTGATCTTCCACTCCATACCCCATATCTGGAGAGGTAAGAAGTCTTCTGATCCCTTTGCCTAGTGGTGTTGGTGGGCAGGAAGTTGATCTTCTATTTTCCACCCAGCAAACACAAGCAATGTTTCAATTTCCCCCAGTGGTAGGGTAGTGTCAACAGGGTCTAGCAATGATTTGGACCCCCATACTTACCCAGCAACAATGAGATTGAACAAAGTTAGTTGATACTCCTGTTCTATCCTCCCCACATGTGGTGTGTCATGGGATACAGTAGGTAACTGAGCCTCCACTCCTTCCCCCCACCCAGAATCAGTGAGTGTTTGAGGAAGGACTAGTGGTACTCTACATCCTCTCCTCCCCTCCTATGGTGGCAGTGGAGCCCAGTGG